>NC_060268.1:24285473-24885473 GCF_021613505.1 Equus quagga | reverse complement strand
TGCCTCCAGCTACCCCTCCCCCTGGCTCTTCCTTTGGGGGCACACATCAAGGCCTCCAGAGGCTCTAGGGAAGCCTTCCTTCTTCCGGTTTTTGAGGTTCCTGGTGTTTAAAAGTGAGAGGCCAAACAGGATTGAAAAGCTGTAGTGTATTTTCAGTGTTTACATAGAACAAATTAACATTTCAAACACATGGAACAGACAAGGACTCCATGTATAACGTCATTTGGAGATAACATCAGAAGTCTAATTTAAGCCCCTTTGTGAACCTGGGGCCTTGGGCACATGCTCCCCTCCTCTCTCCCCACATTTTATAATCTAGGCATTTCCAGGAGGGGAGGGGGAACACCTGTCCTGGAGCCTTCCCCTCCCTGCTGCCTGGGCACCTATAAGAGCCCTCTGCAAAGGGGAAGGGTGGAATTTATGGGTGGAATAGAGAGGGATTCTGGGGTGAACATGGGGATGGACAATATTGGTTCTGGGCTTGGCTCAGAGATGGGGTGCAGACATGGGCGTGGGGCTGGGAATCCTGTACAGACCTAGGCTCCCTTAGGACGTAGAGGAACTTTTAAATTTCCAGATGCGTCTGAAGGGAGAGCTTCCCTATTCCAGCTCCATCCTGGTCCAACCTCCTTCAGACCCCAGCCCTGGCAGGCCTGGCTTCCTGCAAGACAGACATTCAGCTGCTGGAAAGTGACTTGATATGATCTCTGCCCAGGGGACTGCCAAGGCACACTGGGGTCCAAGATGGAGGTGGGCGGGAAACCCAGTTCCCAAAGATGAACGCTCTGACTGGCACCAGGGGGAATAGATGGAGGCCAGAAAAGGCTTAGCAGGAAATAATTTCTGGGACCAGGTAAAATGGTGGTTTGGGAGGTGGGTGATGGGGCTCCCTGCTCAGAGCTCAGTGCCTGGAGAAAGGTAGTGGGGGGAGCAGAGAGCAAACCTGACGGAAGACAAGACTGTGCTGCTGGCATGCCCACACATGGAATGGAGCTAGTCGGACTGGGGAGTGAATCCTGGTTTATTAGCTGGGTGACCTTGGACAAGTTATATAACAGCTGAGTCTGATTCCTCATCTCTAACAGTCACTTCGGTGAGGAGTGCCCAGCACAGTGATGCCCTCCTGTCTTTTCAACTTCACCTTGGCTCCACCCCCAACTCCCCCTAATTGTGCTTTCATGAAAGCTGACAATGTTTCTTTGTCCAGGGCAGGAGGAGCCTTTTCCCTGTCCTTATGCTTCATCTCTGCCCTCTCCTTCAGAGGAGTTAAAGGTGATTCTAACCTGTTCAGGGAGAGTTCTGGGCTCTAGGCAAGGTTGGGAAAAAGCCAGGGTGGGCCAGTCACTAAGACTGTGGGTGGGTGGCAGCCTCAGGCAGCCAGGCCCTCAGCTTCGGGTCTTGCCCCTAACGTACTCAAGGGGTAGAAAGGAAAGGAACCCCTCCATCTGGCTTTCTGGGTCCCAGGCTTCTTTCCCCTTCCCAGCAGCGTCCACTGGCTGGTCTCTTCCTCTTCCCCCTGTGCCTTCCTTGACCTGTTCTGGTCTCTCCTGCTAATCAGAATGTCTCAGGTGCTCACAGATTCTCCCAGTTCTCCTCTAGAACTGGGAGTGCCTGGGTTCTAATCCTGATTCCGTCACTAGCCAGTGACCTTGCAGGCTCCATGACCTCTTGGAGCCCCTGCTTCCCTGTCTGTGAAGTGGGACAACTATGGAACCGACCACGTGAGCTTGTTGTGAGGGTTCAGAGAATCCTGAGAAGGTGCCTGGCCCATGATGAGCAGATGTTGGATCAAAGCAACTGTCAGGATTGTTATTTGATGCCAGCGCTGTGCAGGCAGCAGAATGTTGAGGCGAGGGTGCCCGCCCTCGAAGAACTCACATCACGGATATCATGCTTGATTCTGGTCAATACCTTCCCACTGACTTTGGAATAACAACCAAATGCTCCACCGCAGCCTCTAGGATCCTATGTGATCTGGCCCTGCCCACCTCTTCATCTCATCTCATCCTGCTTTCCCCTTAGTCTTTGCTCTCCATCCCCACTGTCCTTTCTGTTTCTCAAATACGTGGAGCTCTTCCCCACCTCCAGGACTCTACGTGCCCTGCTCGCTCGGCCTGGACCACTCTTCCCTTTTCCCTCAAACGTCAAATTCTGCATCCTCAGGAAGGCCTTCCCTGGCTCTCCAAGTTAAAGCAGCCCCTCCGTCTTCTCCCTCCCCCTCATAACTGCTTATCTCCTAACACTGTTTCATTTTCTTCATACCACTTATTATTATCGGAAATTGTCTTGTTTCCATGTTTATCATCTGTCTTCTCCTTAAATGTAAGCTTCACAAGGCAAAGACCTTATCTGGCTCGCCCTCCTCTGCATTCCCAGGTTTTAGAATAGTGCCTGGTGTGTAGTAGGTACTCCATAAATATTTGGTGAATGAATTAATGGACAGGGCTGCTGTGACTGGAGGACGAAGCTGAGTAAGCCGAGGGCTCTCAGTGGGGAGGCACGGGGCACATGGTGGGGGAGGGAGTCGTGGGGCTTCTTGTCCTGTTCACTCTGATTCTCTGGGAGTTTCCCAGGCCAGCCTGGGTTCTCTTTGAAGGTAGGCTTCTGAGCCTCAGCATCTTTGTAACTAAAGGGGATACTACAGGTAACTAGCAACCAGTACCATTTTCACCCACCAATCCTGGGGCATGGGAGCAGTGTTCTGGAGGCCCCCATCTGGGCAGGGCATTCACCCTTTAGTTGCTGGATCACAGGGAGGTTGTGATGGGGTTGCCCCAGGGCTGAGGACAACATCAATGTACCAGCAGAGGCGGAAGTATGGCGGCGTTTTAACCACCGGTGCCTCCATCTCACATCAGGTGAGTGTGATGAGCTTCAGCAGACCCTGCTGAGGCCTGTGGTTTCAGCTCTACCTCAGGAGCCGAGGTCCAGAGCAGCTAAGCTGGTTGGTGCTTTTGTTTTCATCTGGATTACCCCACTTGCCCCCCAAAAAGCACATACACACTTCTATAAATGAGGAAAGAGGACCAGAGAGGGCCCACAGTCAAAAGCTGATCAGAGGCAGGGTCAGGACTTCCTGGCAGCAGGTGGGGATTTGAATGTCCTTCTGAGAAAGGGCAGGACCGCCATATTCTGGCTTCCTGCAAGCCTCTTGAGCCTTTCCTGGTCGCAGGTGGGAGTGTTTTCCACCCCTACGTCTTCCCTGCCCTTTCCTGCCAGGTGCACGGCGCTCCTCCCAGCACTCCGGGGTGGGACTCCCAGCAGGTCCCCTCTGGTTGCCAGGTCGGGTCTGGGCAGATGAGCTCACAGTGGAAGGCACCCTTGATGTCAGGTGCTGGGCGAACTTTCCTTTGCTTCTGCCTCCACCATTGTCCCCTTCGCCACCCCCCGTCTCCCCACACCCCCAGGGATTCTGTGGAAGCCGACGTGACTCAGGGATTCCAAAACTAGTCACCCCAGGAGGAAAACCCTCTGGAAAATGTTTCTCATGGCAGGGAGTCACCCCAAGGAGTTCCACAGAGATGCCACTGAGATAAGGGCAGAGCCTGAGCAAACGGGAGGACGCAGGGGGCGTGTGGCTCAGAGCACAGGTTCCCGGGTCAGGCCTGATCATCACGGGGGGGAAAGGCCAACCCTGGGGGAAACTTGTGCTTGGAGGGGCCCTCCCTCTGCCTTTTGGGGCTTCCTCAGAGGAGGTCCCGGTACAGAGGTAGGGGGACCCCCCAAAGGCCTCTCCTAAGGGCAACATCCTGGGCAACAAATGTGGGTCCTTTTGCAGCATCAGCAAATGAAACAAGTAGCTGGGGTCCCTTCCAGCTCTTTCGAGCACCCCTCCTGGATGGGGGCCAAGATCAGGGGAGCTGGGCCAATGTCAGGCTCTGAGGCTCTGATTGGTTTGGGGGAGACCCATAGGGATCCAGCTCTTCTGGAAGAGCACTGCCCCCTCAGAGGCTTTTCTGGGGTTAGGGTCTTCTCCGGAACAGCAGAAGCCATCCTGGGGCCACATGCCAGACCAAAGACTGGGGAATAGGAAGCTGGAGCAGTGGACCCCAGCCAGCAGGGCAGGACGCCTGAGTGGGCAGGTGAGAGCTGTCCCAGCTCCAGCCCGGGTGAGTGGGAAAACACTTACTGAGGGGGCTTCCCTTTCACATGCAGTCGACCAGGGGTCAGCACAGTGTGGTGCCTCCACGCCAGGAGCTCAGATGTGGAGTTGGTCAGGCTGGAGTGGAAAACTGGCTCTGCCTCTTCCTAGCTGTGCAACCCCGGGGAGGTTGCTAAATTTCTTTGGCGTCTTAGTTTCCTCACCTGTAATATGGGGATAATAGTTTCCATCTCATGGTTTATTGTTAGGATAAAATGAGCTGATGCATGTGCGGGGCTTGGCACCAGCCTGACACATGACACACAGGAGCTGAGGTCGTGGCGCGTGGGAGTGAACGGGCGTGGGGGGCTCAGGGTAGAGAGCAGGGGGCGGGGTGAGGTGTTCCTGACCTCAGGACTCTTCTTGAGTGTCCTGCTCCCCCAGCCACTGTCTGTTTCCCCTATGTCTGCACCCCACCCTCACTTCTGGCCCCCCAAAACTCACCAGAGTGGCTTCTCTCCCATTCTCCAGCATGCCCCCGACCTCATCCTTCCTCTGCTTTGGGGCCACTTTGCCATAAAACCTTCGAGGGATTCCTCCTCACCCTGCACTCTGGGTGATCCCTGGTTCCCGTTGTTTATGTCCTGAGTCCTTGGTTACCAGAGGAGTATTTTCTAAGGGAAAGCACATGCAAATCAGGAAACAGCGTTCTAGAGATGATGTCTGTGTCTGAGTGTGTTGGGGAGGGGGGTCAGGGTGGGGGTGCGGGGTAACGGGGAAGGATGAAGGGAAGGGAGGGAAGTAGGCTCTGGGCTGCTTTCAGCACTGCGCCTCCCAGGTGAGGTGGCCCCTGGCTGACCGGCGTCTTTGGGGTCAGGCCCAGCTCTGAGCACACATACCTGCTCCTGGCCAACAGTGGCCCATGGAGCTGGGGGGCTGAGGCTGGGTGGGCTCACCCCATGGCCTGAGAGTGGCAGCTTTGCCTGCTATGGCCCTTGTCCCCAAGGCCCTGTGAGTGGGAGTGGGGACAGGCTGGTCTTGGAGCTGGGACCTCCCTGGGTCTGAGGTGAGGCTGCCGATGCCTCTCCTCTTCCTGGTGTCACCTTCTCATTTGGGCAATGGGACAGTAACCAGATCTTCTTCCATAAGACCCTGTGCATCCAGCCAACAAGCTATGGGGTTGGGGCCTTTCTGTGGTGCTGTGGGGTTAGGCCTATATCTCTAGCCCAGAGGAGGTCAGGAAAAGGGCGGGGATGGGTCGGAGTGGCCACTGGAGAAGACAAGGGGAAGTTAGGGAGTCAGTAAGGGACAGTGGAGAAGAAGTCATAGATGAGGAGGTCATAGAAATTGGGGTCATCCAAGATGAGGAAGGGGGCAGAGAACAGAAGGGTTGAGGGTCAAAGGAGATAGAGGGGAAATGTTCACTAAGGTGGGTGATCAAGGGAAGTCTGAGAAGGGGAATGGTGGAGACAAGGCCCTGGGTGGGAGCAGCAGAGACCACGGAAATGAGGCCTCTTAAAGATAGGCCAGATCTGTTCCCTAATTTTGGGTACCAAGCCAACCAGCTCCCAAAGGCTCCAAATAGCAGGATACTATTGCTTTGACACCTGAAAAAAAATGCAAAGAACAAAAGTTTACCCAATACGCTTCCAGGGTAACAATAACATTAATCACAACTTCCATGAACATTTTAAGCAGCTTTTGGAAACACTTTCAGCCTTCTTCTTTTTTTTTTTTTTTTTTGGTTTTGTTTTTTAATCTCAGGTCACTCCCTCTAAAGGTAGTGGAAATAAATTTGAATAAACAAAACAGGTTTGCTGAAAATAAAACCAGGACTCCTAGACTGCTCCAGTCAGCCTGCTCCCACAAGGCCTACCTGTCAGCCAGTGTGACACCAGGGCTGGACCAGCAGCAGAGCAGCATCCGGCATGTACCAGGTGAGGGTGCAGTGGCCTGGCCAGGCACTGACAGCTCACAGGAAAGGAGCAGAGAGTTGCTGAGGGTGGAGGGAGGCTGGGCTCCTAGTTTTGGGGCTGCGGACCAGGTGGAGGCTCGAAACCAGGATCTCAGGGAACAGCTGGGGGAGCTGCACTGAGTTTAGATGAGAGCGGTTCCCCCCCTGGGAGGAGGAGGGAAGAAAAGGAGAGAACCAATATTTTCTGTACTGAGTACAGATTTTACATATATTATTTCATATGATCTGCCATTTTCCCACAGGTGGTTGTGTTTTTGGCAATGGTCATGGGAACCCCCACCCTCAGTTTGTGGCACAAGGAATGCACCCATTGGCCCAGCTGCTGCCCCAAGAAAGGACAGGACCCCATTGAGGAGTGGCTGAAGTGGAGCACTGCGCACGTGCCTCCCCCAGAGACTGCTAACCTCGCCCACCACCCAGAATCCTGCAGGGCCAGCGAAGACGGACCTCTCAACAGCAGGTCCATCTCCCCCTGGCGATATGAGTGAGTCTGCTGTCCCCTCCTGAATGCCTGCACGTGTGCTGGTCAGGGTGTGTGCCAGGGCCAGGGCGGTTCCACCCAATGCCAGCCTACCTGCCCCCTTTTATCTCGGAGAGGCCATAAATATTTGGGTGTTAGACAAGGCCTAGCCTGGGTCCTAGCTCTGATATTTATTGGGTGACCTTGGGCCAATTACTCGAGGTTTCAAAGCTCAGTTTTCTTTCATCTGGAAAATGAGATAATACCCCATAGGCTAATGTGCAGATCAAATGAAATAATATATGTAAAATCTGTACTCAGTACAGAAAATATTGGTTCCCTCCTCTTCCTCTTCCTCCTCCTCCTCCTCATTTTCCTCCCCTCCTCCCCCTTTTCTTCTTTTGTCCCTACAATGGCCTTGTTTTTCTAACTAAAATATCAGAGAATAATGATATGATACAGTCACGAAGCATCCCAATACTAAACACTACTGCCTGGCCGTGATTGGGTTGTAATGGTGCCAAGATAGGGAAACCGTCAATGCCTGGGGGCAGCTGGGTGGCTGAAGCCTTGGGCTGGTTATCTTTGATCATGAGCAGTCTTATTTTTTCACCCAGTGTGCCACACAAATATTATATTTCTCTATTTGTGCCGTGATGTAAAAACTATTAGGAAGCACTGAAATTGGGACAATGACACCAAATATTAAAAATTAGGCCCTTAGGGATCCCCAACATATTTCTCCTTCTGTCTTGTGTCCTCATGGGCAGTGTGTGTTCCCACTCCCCGTTAAGTCTAGTTCTGTGTGAGCCCTGGCTTTGGAGATGGATGGAGAAGCTCAGTGGGGGTGGGCTGGGGGGGGGGCGTCAGCTCTGATTGAGACTAGATCTGGGGTGGAGACTCCAGGTCACTGTGCTTTGAAGTGGTCTCAGAAGGCTGGCTGAGGGGCCGGCCCCGTCGCTGAGTGGTTAAGTTTGCGCGCTCTGCTTCGGCAGCCCAGGGGTTCGCCGGTTCGGATCCTGGGCGCGGACATGGCATCACTCATTAGGCCATGTTGAGGCGGCATCCCACATACCACAACTAGAAGGACCCACAACTAAAATATACAACTGTGTACTTGGGGGGGGTGGTTGGGGATAAAAAGCAGAAAAAAAAGAATAAAAAGAAGATTGGCAACGGCTGTTAGCTCAGGTGCCAATCTTTAAAAAAAAAGATTTTTTTTAAAGTTGGCTGGGTTCTGGGCTAAATTCAAAGAGGTGGGAACCCCTTTGGGGAGGCCGGGTGCTAGAGGGCTGACTGGGCTGAGATCCAGACCTCTTGTTGGGAGGCTGTGAACCCCTGATAACCATTTGGCTGGTCTTCCCCAAAGTGTTTTCTTTGCAACACTCATCCCACAATCTGCTCCTCAGAAAAAAGTGACGATGTCAAGTAAGTGTGGGAAAAGATGCTCCAGCCCTCACCCCTTCAGGATTCACAATGTACTCAGCACATTCAAGTCTGGAAGAAAAGAAAGTCCCAGAAAGGAAACCATTAAACTCAGAGTTTCCCAAACTCATTTGGCCACAGACGCCTTCTCTTGCAGGATACTTATTAGGGAACCCACTTTGGGAAGGGCTGCACTAGCTGAGCCCGGCTTGTGAGGGCTTGTCTGTATGGAGAACAGCCTTACAACCCAGCAGCTGTTTCCTGCCAGCCTTTGGGGGTCCCAGACCTTGGGATCATCTACTTTTCAAGTTGTTTTTGGCCATGAAGTCCTTTCAGAATAAGCCTCACCGTGCACCCTTGTGTGTGCTTATAATATGTGCGTGGGAAGTGTCTGGAAGGATGCGCAGGAAGTGGTTGACAGTGGCTCCCTCTGGGGTCTGGGAGTGGTGGGGAGACACACTGTTAGTCTTCACTTTATACTTTTTAATTCTTGGGTGTAAGAACAGGTTTTACTTTTATAATAATAATAAAAAAACCCCCTGAAACCGTAATAACAATTACAAAAAAGAAGCCTCGTGCCAGAGCCCAGCGTGTGTATCAGATGGAAGGCGAGCTGGTCTGGCGAGGCTCAGCCAGGAGGCTGCTCACCTTCCCCGGCCTCCCCAGGGCTCCCAGGACCAGTTGGAAAGCCGCTCTTCCATTCTCCACATTTGCTTACAGTTGGGGAAAATAAGTCTGGAGAGGAGGGGGTGACTTCTTCAAAGTCACACACAGCTGGGACAAGAAGTCAGCTGCCCCCCCCCCCCCCCCCCCCCCCCCATTTCCTTCCTCTGGCATTTCTCCCCCCTCCCCCAGGGCTCCCTGCTTTTGGCCCGTCCCCTGTCTGCCCTGCCACCCTCCCTCCCGGGCCTGACGAGTGCCACCCCCACAGGTTGGACAGGGACTTGAACCGGCTCCCCGAGGACCTGTACCACGCCCGGTGCCTATGTCCGCACTGCGTCAGCCTGCAGACAGGCTCCCACATGGACCCCCTGGGCAACTCGGAGCTGCTCTACCACAACCAGACTGTCTTCTACCGGCGGCCGTGCCCTGGGAAGCGGGGCGCCCACGATGGCTACTGCCTGGAACGCAGGCTCTACCGCGTCTCCTTGGCTTGCGTGTGTGTGCGGCCCCGTGTGATGGCCTAGTCGTGCCACCCGTGGCCGGTCCCTGGTCGGAACGCTGGAGCTGGGTGTACAACCACCTGCCACGGTGAGCCAGGACGCCTGAACGCTCAGCCCCTCCAAAGCGCCACCTGGTGCAATGGGATCGTGGGACAGGCTGGGGGACTCGGGGGCAACCGCACTTTGCACTTTTGGGAGTGGATGGAAATGCAGGGTGAAGCAAAGGGAGCCCAGACTGCTATGGCCTCTGGAAGCTGGTGTCTTGGCATTTCCTCTCGGGAACGGTGTTAAATCTGCCCATTTCTGGAGGCCACCACCTGACTCTCTTACTTTCCTCCCATCCCTGACTGCCCTGGTGTGGCACGTGGACATTCTTGATATTTTCCCCATTGCTAATGGAGAGCCCCTCATTTCATTTCTTCATTTGTTCATTCATTCATTCATCAACCACTCAGTGAGCATCTACTTTGCACACATCCTGGTGTAGTTACTAGTCTTTTGGCATGGGCAACTCTGAGGAAAAGGCTGTTATTGAGCATGGAGAGACTTATCCAAATAAATAATCTGTATTTAAAAGTGGCCTAATTTGTCTTCGGCATCCCTGGTGCCTGAACAACTTGTGGTCCCCAGCCGGCTCCCTTCCTGTCCCCTCCATCAGCTCTCACCTACTGCCCTCTCCCTCTGCGCTCCCGAGTTTCCGCTGCGGCCTCCCATCCCTCCCCTTCTCTGGCTCCCTGGCCCGCCCCTGAACACCGGGGTGGGGTCCGGCCCCCCTCCTGGCATGCTGGAGGGACAGAGGCCCATTGAGGCACTGCAGCAGGCACACAGCGCCCCCTTGTCCCCCCAACAATCTGCCTTTGTCCTCAGTCTTGGCTGCTACAGCTCGGTCTTGGGGGTGCTGCCTGGGCCGGGCTCCAGCTCCCACCCTCCCTAAAAGGAAAAGAGAGAAAGGACCGGGCCAGGAAGAGGGTTAAGTTTAGGGGAGGGGGACATAAACTTCAGGCTCAGGTCCTTGGGGGGCTCCTACCTAGTCCAGCCCGTTTCTCAGCTTACCTCCCAGCTCCTCCCAGTTTCTCCGTGGATCTCCTCCTCTCCCCTCTCCTCCCTTCTCCCCTTCTCCAGGCTTGGTTGGGCTCTGACCACTCCCCTTCCTTGGCCCTCCCCTCTCCTCCCCATGTGCCTCCTGGGGGGCTGGTGCAGGCCCCGGCAGGGCCACTCTGGGCAGCTGGGTGAAGGCCCATCTGGGCGAGCCTCCCTGGGCGGCCCCACGGCAGGCCTGCCCGCTTCACTTTCAGGTTTCTCAAAGTGCCTTCCTGCTCCTGTCTGCTTCCCCATCCTGCCAGGTTTCCGTCTTCTTGTTTCCCTTCCTGGGCTGGTGGCAGTGGGGGGCTGTGCCTGGTGGGCCCCGTGGAGATGCTCAGTGCTTGGGATCGCCGGGACCGGCCCCCTGAAGAGGGGGCAGCTGCAGGGCTCCAGGGCTTCAGCGTGGACAAGACCTTCCTCTCCTCCCTCAAAGGCATCCTGCTGGAAACTGAGCTGGTAACAGCCGCCTCCCCACCTGGTGCCTCCATCCCTCCCGGGATGACCCGCTGCTCCCCTCCCCCAGGGCTCACCCCTCGGCAGGCTCCCTTCCCAGGCTTTCTGGACCCCTCCTGCGCCCGGCCACCCCGCCCTCGCCCTCGTCTCCTGCCCTGCCTTCTTGCTGCCTCTCCATCTGGAGGCAGTTACTGAAGGCTCAGCAGCAGCAGGAAGGAATGAAGTTAGAAGAGCTTTCTGGGACCCGGGGGGAGTGTGAGGCAAAGGGATGGGACGCCAGCCTGTCTTTCCCTGGGCTCTAAGATGGCCACTTCTTGGCCTGTCTAAGAAGTCCAACTATCACAAAGCTTCCTGCAGCCCCATGTTTATCCGTCGTCCACTCCCCACGAACATCTGTCCTCAGGAAAGGAACTTCCCCATGTCACTTAGCAAGCCCTTAGTGTAAATGCCATCCTATGTCGCCAGAGCTTCAGGGACCCCCAGAGTCCTCCGTGGAGCATCTGCCTCCTATGTCTTGTCTCTCCGTATGGAACCAAAGGCCCTTGGTGCTCGTTAGAGGAGTTTTAGGCATCTGGGGGTGGGGAGAGTATTATGGGGCAGCGGGGCTGCTGCGGGCATGACCCTGGGAGCTGGCGTGCACACTGTACTCTGTGCATCAGCGGGAGGGACACGTCCTTCGTGGATTCCTTAGAATGGTGCCCCTGGAGCTGTGCAGCTTGGCCAACGGCTGCGGCTGCTGGGACCCCAGGGCAGGGGCGGCCTGGGCTGGCAGAGGCGGGAGGCTGGAGACGCCCTGGCATGTGGCTCTCACCACAGGGATGGGGAGACCTCCAAGGCGGGTTGGGGGGCCAGCCAGGGGGAGCTCCCGAGGAGGGGAAGGCAAGGCCTGGCTGTGCCTGTGTCCCCTGCCTGGCAAGCTCTGTACACTCCGTCCCGCAGGCCCTGACCTTCATCATCTTCATCTGCTTCACGGCTTCCATCTCGGCCTACATGGCCGCAGCACTGCTAGAGTTCTTCATCACGCTGGCCTTCCTCTTCCTCTACGCCACCCAGTACTACCAGCGCTTCGATCGGCTGAACTGGCCCTGTCTGGTGAGGGATCCTACCTCCCCCACCTCATTCTGGTCTCTTTCTTCTCTGAACGCCAAGTCTCCCTTTCCTCTCCCAGCCTCTCTCCTTTCCCTGGGTCAGTAGGGGGCCCAGCCCCCACACTCCAGCTGGGCTTCGCCCCAAGCTGTGCCCCACACTCAAAAACTGCTGTGATCTACACTGATCTCACAGCTACTGGGTCACGGACATCGAGGACGCACATCCCTTAGGTCTGCTCTCCCACTCACCAAAGGTCTGGCCTCAGCCCCAGTCCCACCCCAGGCCCCTGGCTTCTCACCCTGGTCGCTCTGCACTTATCTTATCCCTTCCCTGGGGAGCAGTGTGGGCCTCTCTCCTCTTTCTCTCTCAAGTGCTTTACATTGCGTCCAGGGATATCTCCACGTAGAGATTCACAGTACCTGAGGCCCAAGCCACTGACTAGCCTAGAAAACCTCGGGGTGATGCTCCCCTGCCCTCTGACTGCCCTTTGACGCTGCATCCCTGACCCCCTAGGACTTCCTCCGCTGTGTCAGTGCCATCATCATCTTCCTGGTGGTCTCCTTTGCGGCCGTGACCTCCCGGGATGGAGCTGCCATTGCTGCTTTTGTGAGTCCAGCCCCACGCAGCTCTCTAGCCCCCCGAGCACCTCTGCCTGGTGGTTGCACACTTTCTGTTCCTCCCCCAAGTCCAACCAGTGCCCAGGGTTCTGGCTCACATCTTGTCCCATACCACCCGCCTCCCTTTCCCTAATATCTGATGGCCTGATGGCCTTTGTTGTGCCATCCCTGCCCCTACTCCTACAGGTTTTTGGCATCATCCTGGTTTCCGTCTTCGCCTATGATGCCTTCAAGATCTATCGGACTGAGATAGTGCCCAGGGCCACCCAGGGTGAGTGGCTGTGCTCTGGGGAGAGGAGAGGTCCCCTCTACCCCCTGCCCCAGCTACCCTATCCTGACATGCCCTTCCCTGCCTGGCTCCATCTTCACAGCGGACCAGCAGTGACCCTGGGGCTACCTGGCTTCCGGGCTCAGCCAGACAAAGGGGACGATGAAGCCCAGACACATCTTTGGATTTGCTGGCACCCCAGCCTACTGCCCCCCACCCCAGGCCTGCAGAGATGGAGTCTGGTCTGAGAAGTCACCGGGGACTTGTCTGTGGAGCCTGGCGCTCTGAGATCTGGCTCCTGATGAAGCTCAGCCAGGGAGGGGGTGTTGTGGAGGGAGGAGGATTCAGGAGGAAGCTCGTCATTCCCAAATTAAAAGATTCGAATCCTACTGGTGAGTCTTTTTCTTCCCCAGAAATTAGGCAGGTCAGGCATGCCAAGGAGTATTCACGGAACTGTTGCCTGGAGCAGGTCATGGTCCCTTCTCTGGGACCAGGGTGAGCACTGAGGACGTGGGGGCCTAGACTGAAGATGCTGAAGACGTCCCTCAACACAAAACTTCTGTACCGCAACTCTCAATGTACAAGGCCACTTTGTGGTGTGCCTGGTGGCTGGGCATCCGGAGTTCTGTGTCTGAGAAGGCACAAGCCTTCCCGATGTGAGTAAGGGCCCACCACCATACCTGTGCACACACTTAGTGGGTATAAGGCGAGGTGCTTCCCAGGGGCTTGTGTAGAGCGCCCCCTTGTGGTGTGGGGAGGACTTGGCCCACAGGCCACATGGGAGAAGTCAGCCTGTGGCACCAGATGAGGGTGGAGATTCACAAAAGGCCAGCGCTGGAAGAGCCCTTAGACGTCAGCTGGTCCAGTGCCCTCATTCCACGTAAGAGAAAACAGGCCCAGTTAGGGGAAGTGACCTCCTTACTTGTGACAGACCTGGGGCTAGAGCTCAGCGCTCCTAACACCCAAACAGGTGTTCTGGATGCTGTCCTGAGCCCCTCGTAGCTCAGAAAAAATGGCCCAGCCTCATCTCCAGCTCCCTCCACCAGTGGGTCCAGCTTCCCAGCTCGCCAGCACCTCAGCAAGCATTTCCTGAGCATCTCCGGTGTGCAGACCCTGTGCTGGGCCCCAGGAATGCAGAGGCGACAGGCGGGCCTATCTTGAGCACTCACAGACCAGGGAGACAGGCTGGTGAAGGGCAGCCATGGCTCCCCACAGCGAGCGCCATGGGAGAGCTTGGCTCAGGGGGTTTGCAGCAGGCACCGCTGCAGCCTGGGAATCAGCCCTGCCTGGCCCATGACAGTCCAGAGCAGCCAGGACATCCCTGCCCCACCCCACAGAGCCCAGCAGGGCCCAGCTCAGGGGCTCATCCAAGCTGACTTGCTGTCCCCTCTCCCCACTGCCTGTGTGTTCCTGCCCTGAAATACCTTCCTTCTTCTGGGGTGCTCCTTCCCAGAAGGAGCCTCAGCCCCTAAGCCCAGCTGAATCTGGAACTTTGGTAGTGATGCTCTGTTCCCATTGGTGACAACCGTGAGTATCTCCTGGTCTTTTTCCTGCCTCCCACTTCCTGTTCTCTTGTCCTCGTGTCCTGGCTCCTCACCAGGCCTGGCAGCCCCTGCAGGGCTAGAACTAACTGGATTTTGTGTTTCTCTGGTCTCCGCTCACAATTCTCAGGGCTTTATGCACAGTCCATTCTCATGACTGGTGACTGACCTTGGAGGAGGTGGAGTCAAGGCCTCCGAGGAGGATAGAAGGAGCTTAGCTGGGGGAGGCCAGGAGACGGGGAGCCAGGTGAAGGGATGAGAAGGTGGTCAGGAGAGCCTGGCTGTAGAGCCCAGCAGGCGGCAGGGAGTTGCTTGGGGCAGAACGGAGTCAGGACCAGCCCTGGCCCCAGAGCAGCTGCGTGATCCGGGCCAGACTGTCCCTGGTGGGAGCTCAGAGACAGCAGAGTGTGATCTGCGTGGTGTGTACCTGCACATACACCTGTGCTCGTCTGTGTCTGTGTGAGAGGTCAAAATGAGACAATCCATGCCTGGTTTTGGTCCACATTGCACCCGGGTTTTGGCTCAGCATTAGCTGGCCTGAGTCTCAGGATGCTGTTGTGGTGAAGCGCTGACCCACAGAGGCTGGCGTGAGAGCCAGGTCCCGCTGATGTACCTGGGGATGATGGGAAGGGGGACTCCCTGTGGGTTACTTCTAAGGGGCTGACCAGAATGCGACCAACCCCTTTATCTGCACCTCCCTCCCCAGCCAGCCCTGAGCCTCTCTTGGCATCAGTGGGAAATTCATTTTGGAGGGACTGGGTGTCCCAGGACTCCTTTAACCCCTGCAGCCTCAGGTGGGGTACGGCAGCTTCAGCCTCAGCTGTAAAAACCTCTCTCCCGGCGGCTGGAATTGGCCCACCTTCTGTGTCTTTGTTTTCTCCACTTTTGAAACTTCTCCCTCCCTCCATCATATGAGTGACCGAGCAGAACTGGAACCCATGGCTGTGCCGCCTCGGGAAGGACACCTCCCTCCTCTGGACCTGGATTTTCTCCTCTAAGGATGTGGATGCCTCGGCTCCCAGGGCTCTGATACAGGGGCGGCCCCCCCTCCTCCAACTCCTGGCTGGCCGGTGCCGGGGAAGGACAGGAGCTCAGGCAGCGTCTGGCACTCGGATTTATTATGGGTTAGCGAGAGCGAGAGCAGGGTTCTGGAGGCAGCATCACTCCTCGTCGTGCATTTTTTGCTGAGAAAGGAATAAGAGGTGTGAGGGGGCAGCTGGCAAGAGGGAGGAAGGGTGAGGCGAGGAATCTCTAAGGCTTTCGGGGGCCTGGGGAGATGTCTTTAGGGGGAGAGGTTCTGGTCTCAGGGATCTTGGGGTCCCTTTTAGGGGTCTTGTGGTCTGGGCAGTGGGACTGGGCTTTCTGCAGAGGATCCAGTCTGTAGGGGCTGCTCGGAGCAAGATGGGGGATTCTCAGGTCTGGGTGCTATGGGTCCTGCAGGGCTGTCCAAATACAGGGAAAGAAGTGTCCGCTCGGGGGGCACTGATGGCAGGGGGAGGTGAGCTGCCATAGGGGTGACTAGCCAGTCCTGGGGGAGGGACCCACCTTGGCACCGATGTCACGGCTCTTGGCCCTCAGCTTGTTGACCTGGGACTCGGCGATGTCCGCCCGCTCCTCTGCCTCATCCAGCTCGTGCTGCACCTTGCGGAACTTGGACAGGTTGGTGTTGGCCTGCTCCTCCTGCGAGGTCCAGGGAGTGGAGAAGGAGGTGAGACAGGGTCAGGAGGGGGGACTCCCAGCCTCCTAGTGGGTGGGACTCCCTGTCCCTAAACCAGGGGCTCAGAGATCTCACCCCTCACTGATGTTCATGCAAGAGCCTCACCAAAGGTATCCTGCTCCTAGCTTAACACCCTTGTCAACTTGCCCCGCACTCCGAATTCTCCGTGGCTACCCACTGCCCACCATGGATCCTGTGCTGCCTGGTCCAGGCCCCTCAGACTCCAGCTTCACAGCACCTGTCCAGCTGTGACTCTGACAGACCCTCCCCAGCCCTGGGGTTTCCTGCACAGGTGTGCTCATCAATTCCTCACATCCACACTTTTCTGCCCACCCAGAGGTCCTCCCCACTGCCCTAAGCCTGGTCAGGTCCCTTTCCAGGCCCAATTCCACTGCCGCCTTCAGCACTGGCTAGCCACCCATCCTGCATTAGCAGCTGGGCTACCTTCTCTTGGGCTTAATGGTGTACAGATTATAAGCAGCTTGTGGGCAGGCCCTGAGTTAAATAAGCTTTGCTTTCGTTAACTCAGAGTGCCTGACGCAGCTCTGAGCCCACTGGACACGTGTAACAAATGTTTGAGAGGTAAAGTGACTCTTTGTCCAGGCCCCATGTGGGGGCAGACACTCGTCAGTTCTCACCCATAGGAGGTGTGTTGATGAAAGAGTGGAGGAAACCACGAACTCACCGCCTCCTCGGCCTGGCGCTTGTAGGCCTTGACCTTTAGCTGCAGCTTGTCCACCAGGTCCTGCAGCCGCAGCAGGTTCTTCTTGTCCTCCTCCGTCTGGGGGTGGATGGGCGGAAGAAGGCAGTTTTGGGGGAGGAGTGAGTGGTATCATCTTCCCCTCCCTCACCATCCACTCTCCTGTGCCTCAGCTGCCCCTCCCTCCACTGGGCCAGGTCAAAGAGGTGGTGGGCAAGAGAACATCTCTGATGCTACTTGTAGGTCAAAGAGCCAAGGTCCTCAGTCCAGGATCTAAAAAGCAATGAGGGCTGTGGCCCTAGAGCTGTAAGTGGGGGGAGGGGCTCAGAATCAAATGGAATTCCTTCATGTGATAATAAGGAGACATCGGGCTGTTCTAGCTCCAGCCTATCAGCTCCACCACAGATGCTCTTGGCCTGTGGTTCTAGAGTGACCAGAGAGGAATAGTGAGGAACGCAGAAAGAAGGGGTATTAGCATAGCCCAGCTCATTCTAATCTATCATAACCCAATATTCTAACATATTGTGCTGGGCCAGATTTGGGGCATCAAGATCACTGGCTCCCATGTCACTTGATCAGTCTTATCTCCACATTATTGTATGTACTCAGATGCCATTTCCAGGTCTGTCCACAATACATCTGCATCTCTTTCCTGTGCCTCTCATATCCGGCCTTCAAATGGACCATTACCCCTTTCTCTGTCTTTCCTTTCCACATACCCTGTGAAAATAACAGGTCAAGGGCAAAAGCTCTGAGCTATGCAAATAGAGGTCTTAGAACATTCTGGAATCTTCTTTGTCTAAGGCCTTGTATCTGTTGTCCCAGAAGTTCCATGGAAGATCTGCATCTTTTCCCATCCCCAACTTTTATCCCTAAAGTGCCACACCGTGTCTCTCCCTCTCAGGCAGGTGTAAAGTGGAAAGATTCCTTTTTCTGTCTCATGCCTTCATGGTAGCGCTTCAGGTTATTAAAACCCTGGAGAAATGCTGTTAAAAGAGCTTTCAGGAGATACAAGTAGATTCTCCATTTGCTAGAAAAATTCATGGCCCCCAGCCCAACTGACTCCAGAGAACATGAAAGAAAATTAATCTAAAGACAGCTTCTCAAGGAGCAGGTGCCAGGAGGGCGGGGTGGCATTCCTGGAAGGTGGTTCTGGAGGAGCCCGTGTGGGCCAAGAGGTGGGGCTAGGGAAGCGCGTTCACGGCCACTCCCAATCACCCGCACCTGGTAGGTGAGCTCCTTGATGCGCCGCTCGCTCTTCCTCATGCCCTTGACCGTCTCCACGTTGCGTTTCTGCTCAACCTCCAGCTCATTCTCCAGCTCCCGCACCCGGGCCTCCAGCTTCTGCAGCTGCTTCTTGCCGCCCTTGAGGGCGATCTGCTCCGCCTCGTCCAGCCGGTGCTGCAGGTCCTTAATGGTCTGCTCCATGTTCTTCTTCATGCGCTCCAGGTGGGCGCTGGTGTCCTGCTCCTTCTTCAGCTCCTCCGCCATCATGGCGGCCTGTGGGCGGGAGAGAGCTGATGCACCGGCGGGCTAAGTCCTCACGCACTCACTGCCCGATCCAGGGACACCTGGGCCTGGAGCCGGCTGGGGCGGCGGGGGCGGGGCGGTGTGTGCTGGGTGGGGGGACTCACGTCCGTGATGGCCTTCTTGGCCTTCTCCTCGGCGTTCCTGCACTCCTGCACCATCTCCTCCACTTCTGACTGGAGCTGGGTCAGATCCGACTCCATCTTCTTCTTCTGGTTGATGAGGCTGGTGTTCTAGAGATGAGTAGAGAAAACTCTCACATCTATACTTTCTTTCTCACCTGACTCTACACCTCTATCCAGAGAGAATTAAAACTGGTCATTTCTTAAAAACACGCCTTGCTTTTAGCATAGTCCTTATTTTGCATGTGCTTCCCCTTTTCCTGTGAAAATAGATATGTTCGAGATGTTATATCTAAAATTACTCAGCTCTGAAGAAAGACGTGAAGCAGGAAGGGTCTGCAGTTCTCCTGAGCTCTTTAGTAACATATCTATGCAGGAGCATGGAAATATTCTGAGGAAAATGGGAGCAACTTTTTTACCAGGACAATATGCTGGAGATGATTGTAGTTACAGAAAGAATGAGGTGGGGGAAGGAGGAGAGAACCAGGTCAGTGGAGGACATCATTCTCACATATACCAGATCATGGAACTCCTCGGGCACTGCAAGAGATGGGCACAAAAACTCCTTGCAGAGCGTAGCTAAAGATAGTGTTGATGCGATTGCAGAAAAATGGTCTTCTATCGAGAATCTGGTTTGCAAGTAGATGCAAACTGTACTTCCTTAAACTGCCAGAGTCCCATTTTTACAGAGTGAGCTGGAAGCTGTCTCCTACATCAAGGATATTGAATAATGCAGGCATCCCACTACTTCCAGATTTGTGACTTTGGCAGGCATCACCAATCAATTGTGACACTCTTAGCTTTTCAGTGTAGACCCCCCTTCTCAAGGTGGTGGTTCCTGCAGCCACAAATAACAGATGAGAGTTGGCCTAAGAGATGAAATAATTTGTGATCCTGGTTGGACATGCTCACTCAGAGCATCTGGCTCAGAACAACTATAGATGTCCCGGGCTCTGCCACGCAGCAGGTTATACTGTGGTGGCCCCTGACCTCCTCACCTGGGAGTGCAGCAGCTGCACCCGCTCGCTGGTCTCGATCAGCTCCTGCTCGGCCAGCTTCCGAGACCGCTCCGTCTGCTCCACCACGGCCCGCAGCTCCTCCAGCTCAGACTGCAGCAGGGTGTTTCGCCGCTCCACGATGGCGATGTTCTCCTTCAGGTCATCGTTGGCACGGACTGCGTCATCCAGCTGGATCTGGGTGTCCTGTGGGGAAAAGAGTGATGTAGAGAGGCCTGGACCCCATCCCATCAGGGACTCCCATTCAGGATCTGATGCTCCTTATCCCACACTTACAAACCTCTTGTCAAGTGGAGGGCAAAGGAGCACATTCCCTCATCTCTTCTCTAGGTCTAGAGGCTGGACTGGTCCAGGACATGCTTTAGGGTCTGGTCAGTTCTCCTCCCTTACGCCTCCAAGTCCGGAAGGTAGGTGGCTCCCACTTTCTCATATTTGTTAGCCCAGGACCCTTTTCTCTGGCCCTCACCATTCCTCTGGGCTCACCTTGCTTCTGAGAGCCCCAACTTCTGTTACCTTCAGATGGCCTTGGGCAATCTTCAGGTGCTTCTGGGCCTCCGAGGCTATCCTGTTAGCCTGGCTGAGCTGGATCTCCATCTCATTGAGGTCGCCCTCCATCTTCTTCTTCACCCGCAGCGCCTCGTTGCGGCTGCGCGTCTCCGCGTCCAGGGAGGTCTGCAGCGAGTCCACCACCCGCAGGTGGTTGCGCTTGGCCTGCTCCATCTCCTCGTCCTTCTCTGCCAGCTTCCGCTCGATCTCTCCCTTGATCTGGTTGAACTCCAGCTGTGCACGGAGGATCTTGCCCTCCTCGTGCTCCAGGGAGGCCTGGGAGAGGGGTGGGGAGAGAGGGTCTGAGGCAGGCAGTCAGGGCACAGGGCCAGGGGAGGGAGGCAGAAAGGATGCAGGGTGTCAGCCAGGATATAGCCTGGAGAGGACGAGGTGGGAGATGGGACCTGCCTCCCAGCCCACCTGGGTGCTGTGGGGAGGAAGTGCTGGATGCCATGGGCTTCCTCTGTCAAGGACAGAGTTTACACCTCACAATTGCCAAGGTCCTCCAGCCCCAACATTGCATGAATTCCTGACCCATCTAAAATATCATAGAAAAGGGAGGGATTTTTATAACCACAAATTCAAAGCTTTATCTTTGTTTCCCAAGTCCCTCACCCTTTAGTGAAAAAAGTTAGAAATCCCTAAACTCAAGGCTATCCCTATGTTCTTAAAAATGAACAGTAACAATAGCTAATATGTATTAAGTGCTTAAGGGTGTTACCTCAGTTAATCTTCATAATAATCCTACATAAAAATCTTAGGAGGTATGTACAATTAGTTCCTTTTTTCAAAAGATTGGCACCTAAGGTAACATCTGCTTGCCAATATTTTTTTTCCCTTCTTCTCCCCAAAGCCCCACCAGTACATAGTTGTATATTCTAGTTGTAGGTCCTTCTGGTTGTGCTGTGTGGGACACCACCTCAGCATGGCCTGATGAGTGGTGCCATGTCCACGCCCAGTATCGGAACTGGTGAAACCCTGGGCCGCCGAAGGGGAGTGTGCAAACTTAACCACTCGGCCAGGGGCCCGGCCCCAAGTTAATTCCATTTTACAGATGAGAAAACTGAGGTACAGAGAACTTAAAGAACTTGCCCGATGACACTGTGGAGGTCCAGAAGCCGAGTTTCAAACTCAGGTCTGTTTGACTCTGGAGCCCTTGTTCCCACCCACTGTCTGAGGTGTTAAGATGATGGACAGATCTCAACTTTTTTTTTTCTGCTTTATCTCCCCCCTCCCCACCCCCGTACACAGTTGTATATCTTAGTTGCAGGTCCTTCTAGTTGTGGGATGTGGGACGCCACCTCAATGTGGCCTGACGAGCGGTGCCATGTCCGCGCCCGAGATCTGAACCCTGGGCCGCCACAGTGGAGCGCGAACTTAACCACTCGGCCACGGAGCCGGCCCCTCAACTTTATAAACCCGGTGGGAAACAAAACCTATGGCCTGTGATCAGACTATGATGTTTTCCTTTGTGCAGACACTAGCTCTGGAAGTGGTCATGGGTAGTGGGTAAGTGTGTAGACGACCTTGGATTAAGAATAAGGAGCTAACAGAGTCAAGGTCACCCCCAGGTGCAGGAGAGATGGGGAGTCAGAGACAGTAGAGAGGGTGGGCGGGCTGTCCAAGGCAGGGGTGCGCGCAGAGCCAGGCCCTCACCTCGGCCTCCTCCAGGGCCGACTGCAGCTCCAGCTTCTCGGCCTCCAGCTGCTTGCGGACCTTCTCCAGCTCGTGCACAGTCTTTCCTCCTTCTGCCAGCTGCTCAGTCAGGTCAGCGATCTCCTCTGGGGGTCAGAGGGCCAGAAAGCTCAAATCCTGTCTTTTCCCTGCCTCAGTGCCGCCCTCCCTGCTCCCCCCCGGCCTCTCGGGCCCCAGCGCACCCTGGAGGTTCTTGTTCTCCCGCTTGAAGGTCTCCAGGTGCTCCAGGGACTCCTCATAGGCGTTCTTGAGCTTGAAGAGCTCAGTGCTGAGGGAGCGCGCCTCCTTCTGCGAGGCCTCCAGCTCCGACTGCGACTCCTCGTACTTCTGCTTCCACTCGGCCAGGATCTACAGGGATGGACGGGGCTCACTTGCAGCCTCAGACCCCGTCCCCACCTCCAGGGGCTGCCCAGGCCCCTCATCTGGGCTCAGCCGCCTCCCCAACGGAATGTCCTCCTTGGAGGACACCAGCCCCCCTGCTCTGCCTCCTGGCTGTGGCCCCCGACCCCAGCCCACCTTGTCGAAGTTCCTCTGCTTCTTGTCCAGGGCCGCGGCGGCTGCGTTGGAGCGCTCCACATCCACCATCAGGTCCTCGATCTCATTCTGCAGCCGGTGCTTGGTCTTCTCCAGAGACGAGCACTTGGCATTGACGGCCTCCACGGCCTCCTCGGCGTCCTGCAGCCGCTGTGCCAGCTTCTTCCTGCCCGGGGAGATGGGTGTGTGTGTGTGACTCTACCTGGGAACAGCGGGACCTTGGGACCACCCTCTCCCCACAGCTCCTTGGGACGCTGAGCAGCCCTTCAGGCCCTGGAACCCCATCCTCAAGGGAGCCAAGGCTGCAGGTGCCTAGAACAGTTTCCTCCCTACGTGCAGCAGCATCTGGGTGGCAGACCCCACCTCTCCCCACCCAGGCTGATCGTCGATAGCTCCTCTGACCAACAAGCTTTTTGCTCGTCTTATACGTGAGCATCAGGTATAACCCGGGCCAAAAGCTCGCCCGTCACAGGAAGTGAGTAAGGGCCAGCGGGGTTCACTCAGAGCGCAGAATCCAGGCTTCCTTTCAAGCACCTCTACTGCCTAATACATCTCTTCCACCCTCCGTTCTCCCCCCTCAAACCATCCCATGCCCACTCTGCCTGCCCCACCCCAGGTCCTCTTGCTCCTTCCTCTCTTAGAATCAGGGCGAGGGCTGCCTGGGACTCACTTGGCCTCCTCGAGCTCCTCGGTCCTCTGGATGGCGTCTGTCTCATACTTGGTCCTCCACTGGGCCACCTCCGAGTTGGCCTTGGAGAGGACGCGCTGCAGCTCGGCCTTGGCCTCTATCTCCTCCTCGTACTGCTCCCGCAGCAGGTCACAGTCGTGCCTGGCCGACTGCAGCGCGTGAGCCAGGGCATTCTTTGCCTGCGGGGCAGGCACCGGGAAGTGGGCTCAGCTCCCAGGAAGGTGGGAGGGAAGGCCCTCCCCCCATTCTCCAGGTCATTTTCATGTCTACAAACTTCAACCAAGCCCCAGCCTCTTTCAGGATGAGGGCTGGTGTGGAATCTCAACTGTCCTGGAGTGGCTTCCCAGCTAGCCCCCTCGACCTCCTTACAAATAAGAAAAGAGGCTTTAGATGACTTTCCAGTGTGGCTTAGCTGAAGCGGAGAATGACCTAGCCTGGAGGTCTTTCCATTACAGAGGCCTCTCTCCAGCCTCTGGGCTCCATTGCTGGCATTGATGTTAATGGCCCCAGGGCTGCCATCAAGCCTGCCCTACTGCCCTCTAGCTGGGCCTCACCTTGCCCTCCTCCTCCAGCTGCCTCTTGAGGTCCTCCATTTGCTGGGTGTAGGAGAGCTTGCCTCGGGTCAGCTGGGAGATCAGTGCCTCCTTTTCCTCCAGTTGCCGAGACAGCTCTCCTGGAGGTGGGCATGGGGGTTTGTGGGTCACAGAAGAGGGCAACCAGTGCCCTATCTGGGGCAGGTACAGGGCTGGTTAGAAGCACCCACCGTTCTCCGTCTGCAGCTTGGCTCGCTGGGTGGTGAAGTCGTTGAGGGAGCGTTGGGCCTCTTCCAGCCTCGTGCGGTACTCGTTGGCCTGGTCCTCCAGCGTCCGGGACACCTTCTCCAGGTTTGCCTTCAGGCAGGAAGGGACACAGAAAGGGTGAATGCAGGAGGGGCTGGAGTTGTTGGGGAGAAGGGGCTGGGTTGAGCAGAGGAAGGAAAGAAGGGCTAAGGTGGAGAGAGCACAGAGGGCAGGGGGGTGAAACGGGTCGGTGCTGGAGGGACACAATCTGAAGAGGGCACAGAATTGAGGAAGGGAGGGATGGTGAGGAGACAGACTGGGTGGAGGGTGAGGGAGGGACAAGGGAGAGAGGGAGAGGCTGAGAAGAGAATTCTGAGAGACGGCAACTAGAGAAAGTGGAGGAAGGCGCACTGTGAGGCTGTGAGGGAGAGGAGGGTGAGGAGAGGTGAGTGGGTAGCCCACCTTGGCCTTGATGATCTGCTCCATGTTGGAGGTGACATCGTCCAGCTCCAGCTTGAACTCACTCTTCTCCTTCTCCAGCTTCTGCTTCACGCGCTGCAGGTTGTCGATCTGCTCGCCCAGCTCAGCCACGCTGTCGGCGTGCTTCTTGCGCAGGGCCGCCGCCGTGGCCTCGTGCTGCAGCGTGGCCTCCTCCAGGTCCCGCCTCATCTTCTGGAACTCGGCCTCGCGCTTCTTGTTCAACTCGATCTGCACGGATGTGGCCCCGCCAGCCTCTTCCAGCCGCTCGCTGATCTCCTCCAGCTCCCGGGACAGTTCTGAGCGCAGCTTCTCCACCTTGGCCCTGGCAGTGCGCTCGGCCTCCAGCTCCTCCTCCAGCTCCTCAATGCGTGCCTGGGAGCGGACACAAAGGGCTCAGCCCCACCACCTGGAACCCTCTCTTGGAGCCCCCTCCCAGGGCTCTGGAAATCTCCTGGCCCAAGCATCAGGTCCTGTAGAGCAGTGTCCCCTGCCAACCCCAGGGGACAGTTGGCAATGTCTGGAGACATTTTTGATTGTCGTGACTTGGGGAGGGGGTGTTGCTGCTGGCATCTAGTGGGCAAGGCCAGGCTTCTGCTAAACATCCTATAATATACAGCCATCAATAGGAATTTGGTTGAAGCCAAATCTTCAAGCACTTCCCAGGGGCACCTCGGACCCAGTCTGAGCATCTACAGCCCTGAATCCTGAGAATCTGCATTCAGAGGAGAATCTTGAGATCCCTGAAACTCAGAGATTCCTCAGATGCACTAGGCTCTCCTCTGCTAACCATAAGGCAGGAGAGCAGGTGCTTTTATTTTACAAGTATTTGCAACAATATGCATCAAATAATCAAAAATTTTTGTAATCTTCTGAGTTAACCGCAAAGTCCACAAAGTCAACCATATTCCTCACTCTCCACAGCTTGCTGTATTGATGCCCAGGGCTGGGTTCCAGCTTGACTGTTCCCTTCCAGGCCAGCCAAGTGCTAGCAAAGTGCTCTCCTCTGCGTCATCCTCTACCTCATTTTTCTGGCCTTAGCCTTGGCCTTGACTAAATTGGGAGAAAGTCTCATCTGCCATCTTAATCTGTTGTCTGACTAGCCAGGAGCCTCAGGGAGGATCACTAAGATCCCTTCATCTGTGGCTGTGGACAGTGTTAATGGAACGTGCAGGGTGGTCCATGCCTCTGCTCCCAGGATGGAGAAGGTGGGATTGTGTGCAAGAGCTTGGGCAGGAAGAAGGAGGAGCCACAGCCCGTGGCCAAGCCCTGATGGAGATGACAGTACTATTGTTCTGAGTCTAAGAGTCAAAGTTGCACAGAGCCAGGTAGAAGAACCTGGGGATGTCCTAATATTCTGGCTAAAACCCAGAAGCGGCGCCAACCAGACAGGAGGGCAAATTATCACTGACGGCAGGCCAGCCCCTGAGCAGCCCCCAGGGGAGTGGAACTGTGTTCATGCGTCATTTGCAGCCTGGGCCATGGGCCCTGAATACCGAGAGGAGGTTAGCTCTCTTCCTCAGCCGCAGTCTGATGAGAAAATGACAGGATAAGGCCCTGCCCACAGTAGCTGAGTGTCTGCTGCCCTTGGGGTCATTATGTCCAGTCCTAGCCATGCAGGTTCTGCAGCTAGAAAATGAGGATGACAGTACCTGCCTTCCTTGCGTCCAGGGCACTTTTGACAAACATGGGACCAAGAGTGCATTAAAATTCAGGGTGCATTAAAGGTAAGGGAGACTATGGCTGTTAATTTAATCTCCTTCTGCAGAGGGAGGAGAAAGCTATGGGGAAGACAAAAGAACACCTCTTTGCTAGTGGCTTGCTGACTTCTCTAACCTGGACTATATTAAAATAACGTTTATATAGGGCTTCCTAGTTGACAAAGTGGTTTCCTACATATTATCCCCTCTTGTCCTCTGTAAGGCAAGGGTTATTAATCCCATTTTACAGATGAGAAGAGAATCTGTGGTTCAGGGAGGGGAAGCGAGTTGCTCAAGGTTGTGGGAGTTGACTTAATCATGGGGACTCCATGGGGACTCAGCCTGGGTGAGGGGCTGGGTCAGGACCCGGGAAGAGTATGAATGGAGCACCCCAGAGGACAGTGCTCCATGAAGCTCCTTCTCAGCCCCAGGCAGCGAGAAGTGTCAAAGGAAGGATTAGAAGAGAATCGAACCCTAGCATTTATCCCAGAGCAGAAAACCCATGAAGCACAGCATTGCTCAAAAAGAGAAGTGCTTTTAGCAGGTATGAGAACCCCCTCTACCCCTGCAATAGCCTTGTTGAAGCAAGACTTTATTGCCCTAATGGGGGAGGGCCGGTGTTCCCAATGCCTGTGAGTCAGGGCTGGGGGATCTCTGGGGCGGCTTGGAGTTCCAGATACTGTCTAGAACCCTAAGCAGCTCCTGCAGCCTCAGCTGACTCAGGGCCACTGAGCTCCCCCTTGGCTGTGCCCCAAAGAACTTCACCTGGTTTTCCTTCAGTTTCTTCTGCAGCTGAAGGGCCAGTGCCTGCTCATCCTCAATCTTACTGTTCAGCTGATTAATTTCAAACTCCTTCCTGGAAGAGAAGGGAGGTGACAAGTGGCCTTCCTTCCTCTGTGCCCATTCTCTTCTCTGGCTTCAGCATGCCAGCACCAGTCGTCGCCCCCTCAACCCACCCTGGCCCAGAGGGTGAAGGTGGAGGGCTGTGATTGACCTCCTCATGCCCACTGTGCCCAGCGCAACCACGGCCAAACAGGGGCAGAACCCCGGGCTTTAACCCTCAGGGCAGGTGCCTCCATTAGCCCCTCCTGGCCCCTACAGGCTCCTACTTCTTAAGCTTTTCTTCCAGCTGCAGCTTGTCATTCTCCAGGTCCATGATGCTCTCCTGGGTCAGCTTCAGGTCACCTTCCAGCTTCCGCTTTGCTCGCTCCAGGTCCATGCGCACCTTCTTCTCCTGCTCCAGGGACCCCTCCAGCTGGCGGAGAGAAGAAAACAAAGAGGGTGTAGAAAACCTGAGATCCACAGTGCATGCTCTTCTGCTCCCTTCTAAGCTCAGTCCAGTGGGATTGGAAGTCAAACCAGCAGAGAAATCTCTGCAAGCACAAAGAATTCAGAGTCGCAGCCCAGGGAGGAACTGCAGAGAGAAAAAGGCCCCCGGGGTCAGAGAGGTTAATTCTAGGGATCAGGGACCCCTTGGCCATTGTGTTGCCTACAAAATCCTGATCTGAGAGAGATGGAGCTTGGTTTTTACTACTCACATCATCCACCTGCTGCTCCAGCTTGACCTTGGCCTTGGTCAGGGTGTTGACCTTGTCCTCTTCGGCCTGGAGGTCATCCAGGGCCTGCTGGTGGGCCTCTTGCAGAGCTTTCTTCTCCTTGGTCAGCTTGGCGATGATCTCATCCAGCCCAGCCATCTCCTCTGTCAGGTTCTTCACCTGCCGACCAAGAACCCCGTCCCCTTTAGGTTCAGAGGTCACCAGCCTGGAGATATCTATGGGGACCTCCAATGCCAAGGACCAGGGCCACATCCTGGTCTGGGAATACTGGAAAGACCTGGGCTGGAGTCACAAAGAGCTGCCCTCACCTTGTTCTCTGTTGCATGCTTCTCCTTCTCCACCTTGGCCAGTGTCAGCTCCAGGTCATCAATGTCCTTCTTGAGCTCAGAGCACTCATCTTCCAGCTTGCGCTTCTTGGCGGTGAGCTCAGCGTTCATCTCCTCCTCATCCTCCAGCCTCTCGGTCATCTCCTTCACCTTGGCCTCCAGCTGGATCTTGTTCTTGATCAGCTGGTCACAGCGCTCCTCCGCATCATTGAGGTTGTCTTGTTCCTAGAAGAGGAGGACAGAGAGCAGAGCTGGTGGTTAAAGAGATGAGAGATCCAGGGTCTTCTTCTCTGGTGATGAGACGGGCTATAATCTAGGGGAAGGGAGAGGAGAAGTGAAGAGACAATCACGTGGCCTCACCGCCTGCACTTGGAGCTGTAGGTCGTTCTTCTCCTGCAGCAGGGACACCATCTTCTCCTCCAGCTCCTTGCGGCGAGCCTCAGACTTCTCCAGCGACTCTTTGATACGCCCAAACTCCTCCTTCATGGTGGCCATCTCCTTCTCTGTCTCTGCGCTCTTCAGCAGAGGCTTGATCTTGAAGTAGAGCTTCATCCAGGGCCAGTTCTTGACCCCCATGAAGGCCCGAATGTTCCACTGGATTACCAGCAGGGCATCCCTGGCAAGGAATCATGGAGGCGGGGAGGAGCATTATCAACGAGCACTTCCTAGTTATGGGGCAACTGCACTCGGTTCCCAGCCTGTCTGAGCAAGTTTGTAGGCACCTGAGGGCAGGAGCCCTGTCTCGTAGCCTTGAGATGCACCCCACCCCAACATTACCACATGGAACATGGAACTGCTCAATAAATATTAATTGATAATTCAAGGGTAGTTTATATCTGCCATACTGGGGCATTAGTAGTAATGGAAGCTACCAGCTATAGAGTGTCTATTGTGTTCAGTGTTTCTAATCTCATAAGAACCTCAAATATGTTAAAAATGGTGGTATTTTATAGATAGGAATATCCATGATATATACATAAGTTGCAAAGCATGAAACAAACTGACTCTCCGTGAACCTATTGCCCAGACAGGAGCTAGAGCATTGCCGCTGCTGGCTCTGCCTGTGGACTCCTCTCCGTCTCCTTTCCTGGTCCCCGCACCAGAAGCAGTCACTACCACGAATCTTGTGTTTTTCATTTCCTAGTTTTTCGAAAAATACTTTAACCCTATATGTCTAAATCTTTAAACAATATGCGGCTATTTTTTGTTATTATTTCTGAGCTTTATAAAAATGGCATCACATTGTGTGAATCCTTCTGTGACTTGCTTTAGTTCACTCAACAATCTGCTTTTAAGGCTCAAACACACTAGCAGGTAGTTGTAGTTCCCTCCTTTCATTGCTTTATAATATTCCACTTAATGACTATCCTACTATTGACCCATGCCCCTGTGGGTGGAATTTGGGTTATTTCCAGATCTTTGCTATTTTGGCCAATGCTGCTATGAAGATTCTTTTTCATCCCGCATGTACTCTTGTGCACGTGCAGGAGTTTCACTGTGGGAGGGCACTCAGGAGTGGAATCAAAAGGTATGCAATCGTTCATCTTTAACAGATGATAAATTCTTTTCCAAAGAGGTTGCACTAATTTACACACCTGTAAACAGTGGGCCAGACTTGTTGATTTTTGTCAATCTAGTGTCTTAAAAAATAGTATCTCATTGGAGTCTTAATTTGCATTTCACTATGGGAATTTTCTTTTTTTTAAGAATTCAAAATGAGACCCAGAGTGGTCAAGTCACTTGCCCAGACCAGCTGGTAAGTGGTGGAGTCAGGATTTGAACTCTGGTCTTCTGACCCACGCCGGTTGGTCCTGCTTGTCTACCTCTGACATCTCCGGGAGTGCCTCTCCCTTCCCTCGTGCCTCACCTGCGCTCCAAGATCTTCTTGAACTCAATGCGCATGAGCTGGCCCCGGGACTGGGCTTGGATGCGGGTGAGGATGCGGCTCAGCCTCTCGTCCCGCATCTCCTCCAGCAGTCCCAGCAGCCCCGCCTTGAAGAACACCTGTGGGCAAAGGGAAGACCAAGGGGCCGCAGCCTCAGAGAAGGGTAGCCAGGGTGGTGGAAGAGGGCAGGAGACCCCGGCTGAGCTCCCAGGGCACCCACCACCTGTGCGTCCTAGACCTGAGAGTGAAATGTGAAAGACAGCAGAAGGGAAGCCTGGTCATCAGCCCTTGGGTTGATACAGGAAGCCAGGAATCAGGAGTCTGCCTTCTGAGCTCCCAGCTGCCCCACTCAACATGCCCACACGTTCTGCAAATCCACCCCATGGGGCCCTGGACTCACCTTGGTGTGGCCAAACTTGTACTGGTTGTGGTCAATGTCCAGGGAGCCCAGCAGCTTCTCTGTCCCTTTCCTGCTGTCAATGAACTGACCCTCAGGGATGGCTGCTGGGTTCAGGATGCGATATCTGGGGAGGGAGGTGCCTGGAGTCACCCATAGTTCTGCATTGATCTGCTCTGCCTGCAGAATTTGGGGCCACCTGCAGAGTCCTCTCCCCAACAAGGCCACACAGGCTTCCTGCGTTCCCTGAGTTCTGGGACACCCCCTACCCACCTCTGCCGGAAGTCCCCATAGAGGATGCGGTTGGGAAAGCCCTTCCTGCAGATGCGGATGCCCTCCAGCACACCGTTGCAGCGCAGTTGGTGCATGACCAGGGGGTTTTCCATCACCCCTGAGGCAGGAGGGGAAGAGAGAGGTGTCAGCTTCAGGGCAAGTGGAAGCCAAGTGCCCTCCTCAGACTAGACCCTTCTCCATCGCTCACCCGGAGCCTTCTGTTCATTGGGGATGATGCAGCGCACAAAGTGAGGGTGGGTGGTCCTCAGGTTGGTCATCAGCTTGTTCAGATTCTCCTGGGGGTGGATGAGAGTGGGACGTCAGGAGCCACAGGGACCATCCTTTTGGTTCGTGAGCTCTGGGCCCCAGACAGCCTGTTGCCAGCACCCTCCAAGGGAGGGGGAGCTGACACATAATTTACACCTTGAGTTCAGACTTGTGTAGAGTTTATATGCCAAAAACGACCATGTAGCTCTAGCTTCTTTCCTCCCCAGACTCAGAGCTTCAGGTCAGGGTGCTGCAGCCAAGGGGCTGGGCCTGCCCATTGCAGGTCTCCTGGCATCTCTGGGCCCTTCTTACCCGGTGGAGGGCCGACACGGTCTGAAAGGATGAGCCTTTTTTCTTGCCTCCTTTGCTTTTACTGCTGTCCACTAATAACAAGAGAAAGAATGATGAACAAGAGCTTGAAAATGGAGGAGCCCTCGGGCAGGGGCAGGGTTCTGCTGCTCACTGGCTAGGTGATTTCATGCAAGTTATTCTCCAAGTTTAGGTTTTCCCATGAGGAGGATAGGAACTACCTCTAAATGGTGTGAAGAAGATTAGATAAGACCGAGTGAGTAAGGCCCTGAGCAGTGCTTGCCACAGAGCAGGCGCTGAAATAACATCAGCGTTCTTCCGCCACCCTCGCCTCACCCCACCTTCACTCTTGGCATCTTTCCACCTCCTACTTTTCTTCTTGTGCTTCCTCCTCCTCATTTCAATCCACACCTTTTCCCTTCCTTCTCTGACCTGCAGGCTCCTCTGTTCTACCGTTTCTTCAGCGATCCTCTTGGGGTTTACTGAGACCTCCTGCGGGCACAGCTGTATGCTGTGCCAGGTACAGAGATGCCTGTGTCCCCTCACTGACCCCCAGTTGCTCACAGTATGGAGAAGACATGTGACACATGCACCAATATCCATAACCCAAAGTGGAAAGTGGCACTTTCACAGAAGGGGTGCAGATGGACTGCTGTGGGATCTCCTGACCCCCACCCCTGGCCCATGGGCTCCGTCCTGGCTCTAGAGTCATGTGCTTTACAGCAGCGGGACCCTGGCTTCTTATACCTCCAGAAGTTACCTTCTTATACTGGCCCAGTACAGGGGCTGCCCTCTTACCAGAATCAGCGGAAGTATACGTGGAGAAGAGCGTGGCCAAGAGCTTGAGGGAGGACTTCTGGTACAAGCCCACCACTGTCTCATTGAGTGGGTCTTTGTTTTTCTCCAGCCAGCCCAGGATGTTGTAGTCCACGGTGCCAGCGTAGTGGATCAGGGAGAAGTGGGCTTCTGGCTTCCCCTTAATATTACGAGGCTTCTGGAAGTTGTTGGACTTTCCAAGGTGGTTGTCGTACAGCTTGGCCTTGAAGGTCATGTCGGTGGCCTTGGGGAACATGCACTCCTCCTCCAGGATGGACATGATGCCCATGGGCTGAGAGCAGTGTGGGGAATAGAGAGCATCACTCAGTGCACCCCCAGGCTTCCAGTGTCCCACACTCTGACAGAGGAAAGACTACAGCCCACTGGCTGGCGTGCCACAGAGAGCCTCTTGTCCCAATATAGGTAGTCAATATTCCTGGAATTAACCTAAATCCAATTACATTCAGATCTGGCCTATGTAACCTCTTTCTGCCCCAGGGAATCCAGCAAAGAGCCATGTACTCCCAGTCATCCTGCAAGGCCCCCATGGCCTCGCAACACAGCCCCTTCTTCCTGGATGGCTCCCCGCCCCTGAGTGGGGTCAGGGCAGGGACAGATGTGTGTCAGAGATGCCAAACTGCAGGGCAGACCAGACCCCTGACTATATGATAGGCAACACTTCTTCAAGGGGTGGTTCTGCACATCCTGCTCTTCAGAAAGCGTGGGGGTTCTTGACTTTTCTTGGGGGAAGAATCCCGTTGAAAATTTGATGAAACCAAAGACTCCCTCCCCAGAAAAATGCATGTACACACACACGCATATGCACACGCACACACACACACACACACAAACATACATCCACGTCTCTTTTCCATACAGTTTCAGGGCACTCTGAGGCCTCTGGAAGAGCAGCACCCTGGATAACCACCCAACATTTTCTGAAGGGCAGTGGCTGGACTGAGTGAGGGTCAGCCACTGCAGGCTCTGGCTATTTCAGCAACATACACAGGTGCCCTGAGAGCAAGGCAGTACTTTGAGGCTTCCGCCAGCTCCATCCTTGTCTCCTGAGTCTACAGGCAAGAGTGGCTGAGGACGGGCTTATTTTCAGAGAACAGGGAGAAGATGGGAAGCCAATGTTTCAGCTTAGGATCTTTCCATGAATGGCCCTTCTCTTGGGGTGTCAGAAGTGCTAGGAGTCCTCTCCTTCACTACGTCCCCTTCTTAAGGCACTATGAGGTGACCACCCTAGAGGACAAGGTCTTAGGTCCTGGGGAGAGAAGGAAGGGGCTCATCCTGTGTAGCCTGTGACTGCACGGTGGGTGGAAGCTGGGCCTGGAGAGAGGCTGGGGATTCTGGGGACTCTAGTTTCTTGGGTGTCGAAGGGGTGGGGCTGCCACTTTGTCTGGGATGGCAGAGGATGGGACGCAGGTGGTGGGGCCAAGGCAGCACCTTCTCGATGAGGTCGATGCAGGCCTGCAGGTCCATGCCGAAGTCGATGAACTCCCACTCGATGCCCTCCTTCTTGTACTCCTCCTGCTCCAGCACGAACATGTGGTGGTTGAAGAACTGCTGCAGCTTCTCGTTGGTGAAGTTGATGCAGAGCTGCTCAAAGCTGTTGAACTGCAGGGAGAGGGAGGGAGGGCAGGAGCGGTCAGGTAGGCAGGTGGCTGAGTGGCCAATGGGGTCAGCACCAGCCCAGCAAGGGGTGTGGCTGGTCCCCTCCCATGTCAGGGCAGGGAGGCAGAGGCCCCCTGAAGACAGGATAATGACTGCCTCCATCACTGCTGAACCCCCCTGCCTTTCCCACGCCCGGCCTATAGCTGGCTCTACAAACAGTTGTTGCATGTGTGAACGAGTGAGTTACTGTTCTCACCACCCGCGGGGCTCCCCTGACTCACGTCAAAGATCTCAAAGCCAGCGATGTCCAGGACTCCTATGAAGTACTGGCGCGGCTGCTTGGTCTCCAGGGTGGCGTTGATCCGCATCACCATCCAGTTGAACATCTTCTCATACACTGCCTTGCCCAGGGCCCCGATGGAGTAGTACACCTGCTGGACATTCTGCCCCTTGGTGACGTACTCATTGCCCACTTTCACCCGAGGGTGGCACAGCCCCTTGAGCAGATCCGCTGAATTCAGCCCCATGAGGTAGGCAGCTTTGTCGGCATCTGGTGGAGACAGAAAGGAGTAAGCAAGCACTTTCGACAGACCCTCCTTCCTGGTCCCAGGGCCAGAGCCTTTCAGATGCACTAGGTCCAACCCCCTCTCATTAAAGAGTTGCAGATCAAAGGCCTGGACCAGCACAAGGCTTGCCCAGGGTCACCTTGTGCCCAAGGTCACACAGCCAGTGTGTGCCCAAGTCAGGCTGGAGCCTGGGCCTCTTCATCAGCCCAGGGCCTCCCACCACACACAGGTCCTCCTTTATGTCTGCTGCATGTCTCTGGACCAGCCCTTGCCCAGCACTTCTGTAAGCCTGTCCCCTGCCCTCACTGCACCCTCTCGTCTCTCCAGGGCAGGGACTGGCTGATGGGACCGGCTGTGCTCTGCTCCCTGCCTCCTTTGTTCCCCACCCCAGGATGTAGCCCGGGACTGAGCACGCTCTACTCTCAATCCACGACCACCAATTTGACTGGCTGGGAAATCAAGGTTCGCAACAGCATGTTGGCCAGCCACCCTCATCCCAATCCCAGCTCTCCAAAGATGCCGTCCAAATACCATCTCTATTTAGAGGGAATTTATTTGGTTTAATTTGAAGAGTTTTGTGATAATGTGGCATGCTATCATGAAACCCAGGCTTGGCATTTTGATCTGGGCTGACACAGAGAGAAGGGATCCTCGAAGGTAAGTCAAGAGGAATGTTGTTGAGCATTTGTCTAGCACTGTTTACACCTTCACATCTCCTTCTCAAAGGATTGTCGAAACAGCCCTGCCTGGGAAGGACTGTCACTCCATTTCATTGAGGAGGAAACTGAGGCCCAGGGAGGTGGGTGGCATACCAATGCCCTCAGCTGTGTCCTGACCCCTGACCTGCTCCTCCCAAACAGAAGGTGGCACAGAGCCTGCCGGGGGGCTCACAAGGGCTGGGCGGCTCACAAGGGCTGGGCGGCCTCCCGACCCTGCATTAATGACAGGGAGATGCAGAGCTTGGAGTCTGCCCTTTCCTGGACTTGGGTGAGTCTTGGGCACGGGAGGAAAAATCTCCAACTTACTTCTGGTCAGTGCAGCTGGGCTTGAGAAGTTGGTGGGATTGTGGGGGGCCCCTCGGTCTGCCCTCCTCTCCCGTGTTCCTGCACACCCCAACCCTCACCCTACCCATCTACCCCACAATCCTCAGGTCTTCCGGGAGCCAGCTTGTCTGCGGATGGTGGGTACTCAGAGGCCTGGCTCGGCTCCAAGGGAGGAGAAAGCCTGGAGGCAGGGCCGATGGGGTGGGGTGGGGGCAGAGCCTGGCCCTGGGAAGAGGCCCCGCGCTCTGACCACTGCTTCTCACACTTTTGGTTTCCTCCCACTTTCTCTGTCACGGTCCTGACAACACTGGTGGGAACCTAACTCCTTAAGAATTGTTGAAAGGCACCAGTTTTGGATGCAGCATGGGAGACCCTGCTCCCAGGGGGCTGCCTTTGGCATGACAGGTAAACCAGCACCTCAGGTCTTTCTGGCCCCTGCCTCCTGCCCCTCAAACCTTCGGTGCCGTCTGGCTCAGCCTGCTCCTCCCGCTGCTTCTGCTTGAACTTCATGTTTCCGTAGTGCATGATGGCGCCTGTCAGCTTGTAGATGCCAACTTTCTCCTCCTGAGTGAAGCCCAGCACGTCAAAGGCATTCTGGGATGGGGTGAGAGAGGCAGGGAGGGCGGTTGGAGCGGGTGGCGCATGGGCCCTCGGGAGCCCTCACACTGCCTCCTCACTCACATCTGTGGCCATGAGCTCCTCGGAGTCATCGATGGAGGCCACGGACACCTCTCCCTGAGACACGAAGCCGTAGTCGTAGGGGTTGTTGGTGAGCAGCAGCATGTCTGTCCAGGCAAGGAACAGGGCAGGGGACAAGGGGTGGGAGAAGGCAGGGGATGGGCAGAGAGGGGTCAGGAGAGGGGCGCAGGGATGGGAGAAGAGGACCGGAAGCAGAGAGAGAGGTGGAGAGTCAGCCAGGACCAAGGAGAGAATCCAAAAGAAATGAAAAAGTAGGAGGTAGGGGGTACCTGGGGCAGGAAGAAGCAAGGTCCTAGGCTGAAAAGCAGAGGGAGGATAGTGGGGGAATGGCCCCTGGGAGAAGGGGAGGCACATATTGAGGAGCAGGAGGAAATCCATACAGAGGAGGAGGAGAAAGATGACAAGGAAGGGTAGAAAGGGAGGAAAGGGGAGCCGCAGGCAGGTCCAAGGTGGGGAAGGAAGAGAGAGGCGCTGAGCAGATGCAGGGAGGATGGATGAGCAGGGCAGGCAGAGTGGGGAGGAGGAGGGTGCCCGCCCTGCACACAGGCAGGCTCAGCGAGGGCAGCGGGGCAGCAGGGACATCAGTTCAGCTCACCCAGAAGCTCTGGCTTCTTGTTGGACAGGATCTGGTAGAAGATGTGGTAGTTCCTCTCAGCCTTCAGCTGGAAGATCACCCGGGACTTCTCTAGGAGATCTGAAGAGAGGAGAGAGGAGAAAGGAAAGAGAGTTGATCCAGAAAAAGGGTGCAGATCAGGGGAGAAAGGTTCCTACTGCATGATAGAGAGAACCAGGAGAAAAGACATGGTTTAAAGAAGAAAGGATCCTAAAGCCAAGAGGCTAATGTAGACAAAGAGGATGAAGGGGAAATGATGACATAGGGCCGCCCGGCTGGGAAAGAAGGCAGAGGTGGGGACCCGGAGGGTGGGCAGGGCTCCCTGAGTACTCACAGGTCTCTATGTCTGCAGAAGCCAACTTTCCAGTGGCTCCGAAGTGGATCCTGATGAACTTCCCCTGGGGGCAGATGGGACAAAGTGTGAGGGAACTGGACAGAAGGGACAGAATGGGGATCTTGGACCTCAAGGCAACCCAGAGTGCCCTGGAAATGTGAACGACCTATTTGGCGTCCCAGTTTAACACGAGTCAAACAGGGAAAAGATGCCCATCTCCACATACCACCAGGGTTCTCCAAGCAGACACAGGCTACGGATGAACCCAGATAGAATCCTCCTGTTTGTACTTCTGATAGGATCTCGTGTAATCCTCCCAATAACCAGCAAGGTATATATTACTACTCTGTTTCACAGATGAAGGAACCGGGGCTCAGAGAGGTGTGGGGACTTGCTGGGCAAGTGGAAAGCCAGGAAATTGGCTCCAGTGTTTATGCTCTCTTCCCACTTCCAATGTGGAAGAGCTGTGGTAATAGTCATAAGGAAAAATCTAGAAAGTGATTGAAATCAGTTCCATTACTTGGCTATGGAACAGCTGTGGTGACTCTGGGTCTCTTTTCTTGAGTTCCCAGAACTCGAGGAGCCAGGCTGAGTCGGGAGGGTTTAGAGTGAGAGTGTGTGTGTGTGTGTGTGCGTGCGCACACACACTGATATTCCAAAGCCAAATAAAGTACAATTGACTGGATGTGCTGTCTGTTGGCAAAACAGCACCCTCCTTTTTTTGTCAAGGCCAGACGGGGCCAGTTGGCAGTGGTCAAGGGCACTCACGAAGCGGGAGGAGTTGTCGTTCCGGACGGTCTTGGCATTGCCGAAGGCCTCCAGGGCGGGGTTGGCCTGGATGATCTGGTCCTCCAGGGTGCCCTGTGAAGGGAGCAGAGCAGAGGGGGTTCATCTTCTGTCCACCTCCAGGTGGTGGTGGGGAGGGCAGGGGGCTGCTCTGGTCCTGGGGGATGGGGGTGGGGCTAGATGGCCTGCTGATGGGTCTGAGGCACCAAAGGGCCGTATTTAGACCACAGAGTGCGTCTCCTGCCAAGAAGGTCTTCAGTACTGGGCTCAGTGGTTCTGTGCCCACCTCTCCCCAGGACAGGGCTAGGGATCACCAGGTCAGTCTGCCCTCAGACCCTCTCTGCTGAGCCTGTGGCCCACCATGAACCTTGTTTGCATTGACGTTGTCCTTCTTGCTGCGGTCACCTATGGCTGCGATGCTGGCAAAGTACTGGATGACACGTTTCGTGTTCACAGTCTTCCCTGCCCCAGATTCTCCGCTGGAGGCAATAGGGACTGATCAGAACCCAGATTTCCACTGTTCCCCGTTCGGAGCTCAGCATGCACCCTCCTTCCTGAGTGCCCCGGCCATCTGACCTCCTCACTGGGGTCCAGCTCCCTGCGGAATTGGCCCATCATCGTTGGTCACCCCTGCACCCCTCTAATGAGAGCCAGCACACCACACTCCTTGCAATCACAGCCTAAACTTTTCCTCCTCCCTGCCCCCCAAGGACTCAGCCTGGGTCACCCCTAAGCCTCTCTGTGGATGACAGCGCCCACTCACGTGATGAGGATGGACTGGTTCTCCCGATCTGGAGGAGGAAAGAGGAGAGGCTGTGGGTCAGGGCTGTGGGCCCAGGTCCACATGAGTGTGGGGTGAGGGGACACAGGTCGGGGCTGCCTGGCTCACCTGTCAGCATGTACTGGTAGGCGTTGTCAGAGATGGAGAAGATGTGGGGCGGCGCCTCGCTCCTCTTCTTGCCCCGGTAGGCGGCCACCACCTCTGCATTGTACACCGGCAGCCACTTGTAGGGGTTAACGGTGACGCAGAAGAGGCCGGAGTAGGTCTGGATCAGGAGACAGGGCAGGCATGAGAATCAGGAGGGGAGAGCCCAGGATGAGCGGTGGCAGCAGGCAGGAGAGTCCCTGGTCATCCCAGCTGGCTCCTCTCTTTCTGCAGCTGACCAGGAGGGAGGGGTGGGGGAAGGTGGGGAGAGGGGAAAGAGGGAGGGGGGAGGGGGGCGGGCGGGGCGGGTGGGAGGTACTGGGGCCCCTTGGCAGTGTTCTGACTCCTCCCCTTGAGAGAGTTCCCTGGCCACTTTGCTCTCCGGACAGCACGGGGGCCCTGCGGTGTGCAGGCTGCACTCACATAGATCATCCAGGCCGCGTAGCGGTCCTTGAGGTTGTAGAGCACCGCGGGCTCGTGCAGGAAGGTCAGCATGGCCATGTCCTCGATCTTGTCAAACTTGGGCGGGTTCTGCTGCAACACCTGATCCTCCTTCACGGTCACCGTCTGGGGAGGAAGCATGGGCAGTGGGTCAGGATGACCACACTCCCACCAGGACCTTGCTGGTCTGGCTTGCCAGCCTTGCCCACTCACCTCCTCCCAGAACACGACCCCCGCCCCCACCTTGCTCCCTGGCTCTTCTCTGACCTGTGCCTGGCCTTACCCCATAGTTCCTCCAGGACACTTTCCCCAGATAATTTACCCACCCGCTGTCTCTCCCATCCTGGGGACTGCCCGAGAGTCCCTGTGTCTTGTTAGCACTCCAGATCCTGTGCCCATGAGCATCACCTTTCAATCTCTGCCTCAAGTGTCTAGGGACAAACTCAGAGGGGCTGGCAGCTCTCCCATCTGCCAGCTTTATCCTGACCCCAAGGCTGTCTCCTGGGAGCAGTGCTTGAGGGCAAACCTTCGTCCCTAGTGGAAAAACATCTCGCCCATCTACTCTATACTCCCCATCAGTCACTGTCGGTGTGGTTTGATTGGCCCCATGGGGTTTTCCATGCCCTGACGTCATTAGTTCCTGCAAGTAGGTATTCTAGAATTTTTTTACAGTAGAGGAAGCCGTGGCTTGAAATAATTAAATGAATTGTTGGCACGGTGGTGAGTTAGTGGCAGAGTCGAAGTCCCCGGCAGGTTGTGGCCTGTTATTTCATTCCTCAAAGGGACACGAAATTCAGTCAGTATGTCTGCAAGGCACACGGTTCTGAGCCACTGCTGGTGACCAGTGGCAATTCTCACGGCTGGCGTGAGGGACTGGGGACTGGGCACTTCTGAGTGCCAGTCACCAGCCCAGGACTGAGCATTCTGCTCAAGAGTTCTCTCTCTTTGTGTTCATCTGGGTCTAAGAGTTTGCTCTTGGGTTGGGTGAGGGGGATTTGGGAAAGTTGGTCCATGGAGGAAACCAAGGCATAAAGGAGTGGGGTACAAGTATGATAAGGGAGTTCCATTCGATGATGTGTCTGTGCCCTCTTTATCCACAAGACCCACTGAGGAGGAAACAGGCTGGGGCTCTTGCCAACATCCTCTCTGGCAAGGGGTGTGCTTCTCTGGGGTGGCGCCCTGTTGCACCTGCTCAGGTCCATCTGAGAAATGTCAAGAGTTCACCCTCAGATGCTGGACTCTTTGAGGGGGGCATGTCCTGCACCCCCAATGGCTTTGGCTCTTCTCCAGGGTTCCTCAGATCCCACTGTAAGTGACTCCACTCCTGCACCCTTCTCCCAAAACCTTCCCTCCCCTCCCCGGGGGCTGTGCTCCACGCACCTTGCCATTCTCAGTCTCGGCAGTGACCTTGCCCCCCTCCCGGGACACGATCTTGGCCTTGACAAACTCCTCCTTGTCATCGGGCACGAAGCACTCAGTGCGGATGTCAAAGGGCCGGGTCTGGGCCTCCAGACGCTCCTTCTCTGACTTGCGGAGGTACTGGGCCGCCGCCCCAAAATCGGCCATCTGGCTATCGCCCATCTGGGTATCGGTCATCTTGTCGCTCCTCTGCAGCTGAGACACAAGAACCCAGGTCTTAGTGGGTGACACTGCCCTCCACACCCCATTCCATGCCACATCCCCTCACCACCTGGGTCCTACTGCTTTCTCTGCCACTGAGAAGCACTTGGCCTGGGTCCAGTCTTCCCAGCTCAGGTTCTGCTTCCCTTGTCCTCTGACTGGATGCTGAAGGAGAACCCCTGTGGGGGTCTGAGTAGAGTGGAATTGGCTGGAGTTTGCTAAGGGGAGGCGCTGAGCTGCTCAGAGGAGAGACAGTGGGACCCTGGTCCAGCACCCTGGCTCCTAGGAGGAAATTGGGGTGGTTCTCACCTGGTTATCTCTTCACAGAGAATCCTGAAGACTCTGGACCATGAGTGGAGCCACAGAGGTACAGCCAGGTAGAGAGAGGAACGGAAAAAGAGAATGAAGAACAATGGAGGGAGGCAGTGAGAAGTAAGCCAGCGGGCTTGCCCCAGAGAGCCAGACAAGAGCAGGACAGACCAAAAGGGGGAGGCAGGGAGAGAGAGAGGCAGAGAGGCAGGAAAAGAAAGGATGCAGAGTTAGTAAAAGTGCAAGGGGTGGATGTGGGCTCAGAGTCGGAAACAGAGAGAGGCAGGGAGATTAGAACACACAGCCAAGAAGGACGGGCAAGAGGGAGAGACAGAGAAAGAAGTGTGACAGCGATGAGTGTTGACAAAGACCAAGAGGTAAAAGAAAGCCGAGACAAAGAGAAGTAAGCCGTCCAAGGAGGGAGAAAGATGGAGACAGTGTGCAGAGGATACAGAAAGCAGGAGAGGACAGATGCAGGCAAAGAAACACAGATCAGAGAAGAAAAGAGTGTTCTGGTTTTTCCCTTGGAACCTCCTGTCTGTCAGCAGGAACTCCCGGGGGGCTGGAGAAAGACAGTTCTAGCAGAACCCTTGGGCCTCTGACCGACCTTCCCCCCACTGCTGGTGAAGGCAGAGCCCCTCAAGGTGGGGCCCTGAGGGCTGGCCACAGAGCCTCTGCAGCTAAACCCTCTCTCACCTGGTCCAGAGGAGTGTCTGTCCGTCCTCGAGCCACTCATTTATATCCTGCTGCCCCCACCCCCTGCCTAAATTTGGAGTCCTTCCGGAGGGACCCTCCCTCCCACCTCTCTCCCCTCCCAGCTCCTCCTCCCTTGATCCCTTGGCTCTGGAGGTGACAAGAGGACAGCAGGGCCTCCAGATTTGCCCATGAAAGGTCTGTCGCCCTAGCCCCTCTGGCTCCAGGGCCTTTTTTTAGTCCTTGGGCACATTCCTCCTCTCCAGAGTACTGATGGGCAGAGAGTGGGAAGACAGGGCCTTCTCAAACCACCTCCCCCACCCACCCAGGCCCTTACCTTGGTTATTTTTAACCTGAAGGGTGAGTTGAGCACACTGGGTGAGGGTCACCTTATCCCGCAGGCCAGAGGCTTGTCCTACCCCCTAACGGGCTCCCCTCCCTTCTTCTCGCCTTTCCTTTCCACTCTGGCTTGTCCTCACAAAGCCCCAGGCTGGGAGCATCTCCCCACTCTCTAGGGCCTGGAGTCCCACAGTGTGAGGAACTGAGAGCTGGAGCCAAGATGCCCAGGGAGGGGATCTTCTGCCCAGTGCCATGACTCAGTTTCCTTTTTTTAGGAGAAGAATTTCTGTACTGCCCTCTCTCTCCACAAATTCCGTGCCTGGCTTCCTTCTGGTCCCCATGTCTCCAGGCAGGTATCCTCCTGCCTGTGCTGAGGCTGTGCTGCTTTGGGCACACATCTGGAACCCCTCTCCTGATGCTCCTGATACAGTGGCCACATCCAACCCCCTCCAATAGGGGAAGGTATTCCCCAGTGCCACAGCCAAGGATTTGCACTCCGACCCACAGTCCAGTACCTTCACATGCCCATTCTCAGCCACACACACGCAGATTTGCACGCACATTCAAGCTTGCGGATTTTCCTGCTTGCTCTTATGCACACTGATAAACACATTTGCACAGTCACATTTGCACACATAAACTTTTACCCTCCCACTGCCACCTTCTGCTCCTGGTGTGGGGCAGAGCGGGGGTGGGCAGAGGCAGGAGGCGTTAATCCGGGGACCTGAGGGAGGAGGGGTGGGGGTAGGGGGCTGTTCCCTCGTGCCTCTCTGGGCTGCCAGAGGGTACAGGTGCTGCTGAGGCTGGCGGGGCTGCCTGGCAGGCCAAGGGATTTACACCAGCTTGGCCCCAGGCTCTGCATTCCATGGGGTGGGGGTGGGCGTGGGGCTCTGCTGCCTGCTCCCCCTCCACAGGTAGAACTCTGGCGTCCCTTCCCCCGAGCCTCCTGTAGCTCGTACTCACATACCCTTCCTTGTGGGTGACCCCAAGTGCCCCAGGCCCTCCCTTAGCCTCCCATGATGCCACCTTTCAGAGGCTGTAGGTGTCCGGTCTTCAGCAGGCCGTGCTTGTTATGACTAAGTGGACATTGTGTTCAGGAAACAAAGCCAGACTCCCCGACTCTGGCTTTCCCTCACACCCTCACACCCAGGAGCACTGTCCCAGCTTCCCCCTCCCACCCCATCTACTGTCACCTCTCAATATAGCTCTAGAGTGTGGAGGTGGGTAGGACAGACAGGGGTCAGCTTCTCCGGGTAGAAGAGCTTTCCACTAAATATATGGCTTCTCCCCCAAGGTCTCCAACTGCTTGGCACCCTCCACAGCCCCATTACTGGACTCAGGAACACACATCTCTCTCCAGGGGACTTGTACCCTGTATCCAGTATCCTTGGAGGGACCTGAGTGAACCCCACATCCCCATCTCCTGCAGGTGTCTAGGCCAAATCATTACTCCCAGGGGATGCAGGCCACCTGTCCCCAGCTCCAGGTCACTCGAGGCCCCAGTGTGTAAGCTAGGGGGTTAGCCCATGGCCAGTGCGTCACTGCCTGGTTCCCATTGCCCTGGAGACGTGATAAGGGGCTGAGAACACCAGGTCAGGCTGGGTCAGGTCCAGGTGACAAAGACCAGGCTTTGTCCTCAGGGAACCCTGTGTTCCAAGCTGGCCAGACTCAGTATAGATGGAGAGGGGGTGTGGGGTAGGCAGGCAGTAACCCATACCGCCTGTAGAAGGAGGAGGAGGCATGGGGTTAACTTGGTTCCAGGGCTCTGCCCCCTGTGTGGTCTGGTTTGCCCTCCTCTTCCTTTCTGAGGCCCCCTTTTCTCCCCTGGCTCTCACATCCATCCCTGCTCTCCATCCTCCCTCAGCTGCTCCCAGACAGCTCCTCATTCTGCTGGAAGTCCTGGAGAGCGAGGGCACGGGATGGAGACTCCTGCCGCAGGTGAGGGGACAACGAGGCAGGGGCAGCCTCCTTGGCACCGCATCGCCTCTCTTTGCCTGGCTCCCTGTATCTCTGTCTGTCTGTGTCTAACCTTCCTTTCCCTCTGCCTGGTTCCCTGTTGCAAAGTCGGACCTGGCCTTCATGTTTCTGCCTGTCTCAGGGTCTGCCATGCCCACATTCCCACTAGCGTCTGCCTTCTCTAAGCCCGACCTCCGCCTGACTGCCTCTCTGCCTCTATGTCTTGCTCCAGGGTCTTGTCCACCCCTCTCCAATCAGCTTCCCTGACTTTCCTTGCATCTGAAGGTGACCCAGGATTCTTTCCTTCGCCCAGTATCGCCCCCTCGGCTCTTCCGGCTTCTCTCTCCAAGGCTCACCCGTCTTTATCCTCTCCCATCCCCTCTGGTCACCCTCCTTCTCCTGGGGCTCAGCTGCCAGTCTTTTCTCGCACCCCCCTGTCTGCTGTGTTCTCTCAGTGTCTAGATCTTCTGCTCTGGGAGCTTAGATTCTCTAAGTGTCCCCTGCATCCCCCTTTTCAAGTGTGTCCCTCCCTTTTCTCTACTTATCTCCTCATTGCTTTCCAAGTCCTTGAGAGAAGAGGAGTGTCCTAGGTCGGGAGAGTGGAGGGGGTGTGAGGAGGGAGGTGGGACCGCCTCTGGACCTCTCCTCCTCACCTCCTGTACCTCTTCTCTTTGTGGGTTCCCTTGGTCACCGTCCTCCAGTTTCTCAAGCTCTCTCCCTCTCTCTCCACTGCCACCCTCCCTAGGTCTTTCCTTTTCCCTCCCTCATTTCCTTTGTCCCCCTCTCCTCTCCTCCTGTTCTCTAAGACTGGCATCCCCTCCTTCCTGGGATAGGCCCTCACTCTTGGCTGCTGCTCAGAGTGGGGGATGGAGCACGAGGTTGGTTGGGAGTGGCTGTGTGTGGTGGGGTGGTGGTGGGGAGATTCAGTCCAGGGCTGCACCAGGGTTCCAGGAGTCCCAGGGGGACAGTCCCATTGCCTCCCAAGCCCCTGCTCTCTATGGCCCACAGTCCCAGGCCTTCCCTAAGCAGCCCACCCATGTGTAGTATGACTCTAGGGGAGCTGGGTTTGTTCAGTTGGAGGGGGCGCTTACAATTTCCTCCACTTCCCAGCCCTGCAGAGCCCCTTCCCCAGAGTCCTGCTCACACCTGTGACTCTCCCCAGTCCCGCATCTGCCTGCCTCCCCTCGAGATGGTCTGCCATAAATGGGCCAAAGAACCCCCATCTTCCAGCAAGCCCAGACGAGAAGGGTCTTGGCAACAGAAGTTACCGTGGGAAGAAACGAGGGAGAAGAAAGGAGCACCCTGGACGGAGGGGCTGACCCGAGAGGAGACGAGGAGGAGAGGGAGGTGGGCTAGGGTGCAGTGCCCCGGGCTGTCGGGGGAGGAGGTGCGGGCCTTTCGGGGCGGTTGGAGATGGTGGTGGCCGTGTCTGGAAGGATAGTTGGCCACTGCAAGTCCTCAGCCTCTCAGAGACTTGCCTTGAACCAGGACTTGGGGGTCATTACTCCACCTACCCAGGTGGCTCACACCTCAGAGGGCACCCCTATAAATGTCCTCCCCACAGCCGAGCCCTGGGTGTTATCAGGTGGGGCTAGTGTTCATCAGAGCCAGGGTGCCGGTCGGGGCAGGCTCACATGATCTGGCGAGCCTTAAGCGTTTTCCTAAATTTCCTTCAACCCAGAGTGTCTCTGAGCCAGAGAGGGGCTGGGAGGAGAGGGCTGGGAGGGGGAGGGGAAGGGGAGCACACGGGCAGTGCTGCACCAGGGGTCTCAGAGCCTCACAGGCTCCCCAAGGAGGCCTCCTTGGTCTGGCCTGTGAAGCTGTCCCTCCTCCTCTGGAGCCCCACCTCCTCTCACCCCTGTGTCCCACCCGCATGTCCCTGACCCCATGTTCCTGTGGCTGGCAGGCAGTGAAGAAGAGTCTAGAGGCAGGATCTCACTTCAAGGAAAATTGCTTTATTCTGCTTCCTCCAAAGGGGCTGCTATTTGCGTTCCGGGACTGGAACTCCATTGGCACCCTCAGGACTGGGCAGGTCAAGAAGATGTGGCACAGCTACTCCTCATTCAAGCCCTTTTGAAAGGAAACAAAGTCCAAATTAGTGCCAGAGAGGTGGGTGTGGGGCAGAGCTGGGCACAGAAGACAAAGGGGGGCTGGGGAACCTGACGGGTGGAAGGATGCTGTGTGGCCTGATGGGCCCCCATGGGTGGCGGATGTGCCCTAGGGATCAGTGTAGAGGGAAAGTTCCGGAGGGTAGGGCTCTGGGGCCAGCCGGAGGGAGCTGCCTGGGTGAGGACAACGGGGTTCCCTGGGATGTCCATTTTAGGTTTGAGTTGTGAAGTTGTAAGCCAAAACTGGGGGGAAGAGAAGTGGAGACTAGCAGTTGGGGGAAATTGAGACACCCTGGGTCCTATCAGTTGGGGTCATCGAGGGGAGGGTTCCCAATCACCCGAGGGCTGGAATTCACAAAGTCATTGAGAGCTAGAGCTGGAGGAATCTTCAAAATCCCAGAGGACTGAATTCCCTCCCCTCTGGGGCTTTGCAGTCAGTTCTAGGGATGAATGAAGAGGCATCCGTGGTGTGAGGGGGTTCTGCCTGAGGACACTGATGTTGGGGGGCGGGGATGCTGCCATGGGGGCAACTTGCGAGACCTGGGGTGTGGGACGACCCACCTTGGTGCCGATGTCGCGGCTCTTGGCCCGCAGCTTGTTGACCTGGGACTCGGCGATGTCCGCCCGCTCCTCTGCCTCATCCAGTTCGTGCTGCACTTTGCGGAACTTGGACAGGTTGGTGTTGGCCTGTTCCTCCTGTGGGGCCAGGGAGCAGAGAAGGAGGTGAGACAGGGTCAGGAGAGGGGATTCCCAGCCTCCTAGTGGGCAGGACTCCCTGTCCCAAACCAGGAGCTCAGAGATCTCACCGCTCACCAACATTCATGCAGAGGGGAGCAGAGGAGGAGGTGAGAGGGCACCCAGGGTGCTCAGCCCCCCAGCCTGGGGCACCAGCTCCCCTGTGTCCCTTCTCCAGGTTCAGGCCCCGGCGTGGTCACTCACCGCCTCCTCGGCCTGGCGCTTGTATGCCTTGACCTTCAGCTGCAGCTTGTCCACCAGGTCCTGCAGCCGCAGCAGGTTCTTCCTGTCCTCCTCCGTCTGGGGGTCGGGGTGGTCAGGAATGAGGACAGGATGGCACCGTCAGAGGAGGCAGCATGTCCCCTCCCCCCACCTGTCGTCTTTACCCTGAATGTAATATCCTGACCCAAGTCTACTTTCTGACCCTCACCAAACACTTGGATTCTCGTAATTTCTTACCAAAAAAAAGATGAATATTTTTAATGCTTTGTACCAGGAAAGAGTCTAGGGAGCTTATGGGACTCCTGAAATTGTGCGCAAAACCGCATGTGCACACTGTGCCGGGAAGCAGGGGGCACGCCGTTGGGGGTCCTGGGGCCCCATGGAGGATAAGCTCCCCTGTTCTAGAACCCAGGAAGCACTGGTGGTAACTGTGGATGGCAGGCGTGAGGGGATTTCCCTGGCTGCAGGGAAATAACACAGACTGGATGGAGGTTAAGGACAAGTGTGCATAGACAGAGGGTTACTTTCTGGACTGGAAGAGAAACAAAATCGAACTGAGAGTCTGATTCTAGAAAAACACTATGGAAAGCTCAAGCCTACACCTCCCTGGATAACTGAAAAGTTTGGAGATTTGTTTTAATGACTTTGGTATATTTTTGGTGTATTGAGGTGGTGATGGCACCAGGCCAAAGCTTGGCCACATATTTGCTTTCTGGTGATCTGTGCTGGTGAAGGGCTGTCTGGAGCTCCGGGTGTGCCCCCAGGGGACAAGCTGAGGGTGAATGTTGAGGTGGAGCTCACAGGTGAGGAGACTCAGAGACTGACCAGGGGACACTCAAGGTAGAACAGGGTTAGGCAGAGTGGAAACCAGGCCACCAGGGGCTGTGCTCCCACCCCTAGCCCTGGAAGAGGCTGAGGGAAAACACAACATTCCTCTGAGGGGGTTGCCCCCCTGGCTTCAGGCCATGATGCAAAGGGCCCGGCCCCAGAGCAGCTGCTGCGCCCGCACCTGGTAGGTGAGCTCCTTGATGCGCCGCTCACTCTTCCTCATGCCCTTGATGGACTCTGCATTGCGCTTCTGCTCAACCTCCAGCTCATTCTCCAGCTCCCGCACCCGGGCCTCCAGCTTCTGCAGCTGCTTCTTGCCGCCCTTGAGGGCGATCTGCTCCGCCTCGTCCAGCCGGTGCTGCAGGTCCTTAATGGTCTGCTCCATGTTCTTCTTCATGCGCTCCAGGTGGGCGCTGGTGTCCTGCTCCTTCTTCAGCTCCTCCGCCATCATGGCGGCCTGTGGGCGGGAGAGAGCTGATGCACCGGCGGGCTAAGTCCTCACGCACTCACTGCTCGATCCAAGGACACCTGGGCCTGGAGGCGGCGGGGGGGCAGGGGGGTGGGTGAGGGGACTCACGTCCGTGATGGCCTTCTTGGCCTTCTCCTCGGCATTCCTGCACTCCTGCACTGCCTCCTCCACTTCAGTCTGAAGCTGGGACAGGTCTGCGTCCATCTTCTTCTTCTGGTTGATGAGGCTGGTGTTCTGAGGAGTGGGGTAGGCAGAGCATGAAAAGCGCTGAGCAGGCTTGAGTAGCTCCCAAACCTCACCTGCTGGGAACTGCCAGTGGGGCTTCCCTCCAGGAATGCCCAGGGGAGCCACTCACCTGGGAGTGCAGCAGCTGCACCCGCTCGCTGGTCTCGATCAGCTCCTGCTCAGCCAGCTTCCGAGACCGCTCTGTCTGCTCCACCACGGCCCGCAGCTCCTCCAGCTCAGCCTGCAGTAGGTTGTTGCGCCGCTCCACGATGGCGATGTTCTCCTTCAGGTCATCGTTGGCACGGACCGCGTCATCCAGCTGGATCTGGGTGTCCTGTGGATCAGGAGGATGGGAATGAGAGAGGGAACTGACCTTTGGGCCCATCAGAAGGCTGTTAACGCCAAACTGGATGCTAGTGGAGAGCCCATTGCAGTGGCTCAGGAGGGTCCAGTGGGTTGTCTCTGCAATGGCCCGGGGCAGGAGGGATCTGGTGCAGTGAGGGGACACTACCACCTAACTGGGCCACGTGGAGGTCAGTCCCTTCTCTAGGTGAGGACTTCCTGCTTCCAAGAGTCTCCATGTACCTTCAGTAAGCTCTGGAGGCTCTTGACTTGCTTCTGGGCCTCTGCAGCCATGCGGTTGGCATGGCTGAGCTGGATCTCCATCTCGTTGAGGTCGCCCTCCATCTTCTTCTTCACCCGCAGCGCCTCGTTGCGGCTGCGCGTCTCTGCGTCCAGGGAGGTCTGCAGTGAGTCCACCACCCGCAGGTGGTTGCGCTTGGCCTGCTCCATCTCCTCGTCCTTCTCTGCCAGCTTCCGCTCGATCTCTGCCTTGATCTGGTTGAACTCCAGCTGTGCACGGAGGATCTTGCCCTCCTCGTGCTCCAGGGAGGCCTGGGAGAGGGGTGGGGAGAGAGGGTCTGAGGCAGGCAGTCGGGGCACAGGGCCAGGGCAGGGGTCTGTCCATGAATCGTGGATACAAAGCGAGTTCAAGAGTGGTGTAAGTGGTTCAGTCAAAGAAGCAGAAGGGAGAAGAAGAAAAGAGAATTTAAAAGAAAAAAAAAAACAGGCCCAAGAGAAGGTGATTCAGGCCCTCACAGATGAGAGCGAGCTATGAAGACAAAGAGGAAAACGAAGAGAAAGGTGTTGCCAAGGAAACAGAGGCAATCAGGCAGAGAATGTAATCCGAGGAGGGAGGCGGAGGAGGGAAAGGGGAGGGGAGTGGAAGCAGGAAGTCTTGTCTAAGACGTAAGCGGTAAATGTGTGGAGGGAATGGAGTGAGCCGTTCATTCATTCACTCCACAACCTTGTCAAGGGTCTGCTGTGCGCAGGCACTGTTCTAGGCCCTGAGAATGCCACAGTGAATAAAACAGGGGCCACAGCCTGGAGCTCGGCCTCCTCCGCCCCCAGGCCCTGCGCAGACACACCTCAGCCTCCTCCAGGGCCGACTGCAGCTCCAGCTTCTCAGCCTCCAGCTGCTTGCGGACCTTCTCCAGCTCGTGGATGGTCTTTCCACTGGAACCCAACTGCTCAGTGAGGTCGGAGATCTCCTCTGCGGGAGAGGCCAAGTGCCTCAGTTGGGGGCTGCCACTGTCCAAAGGGGGGGGGGGGGCACGCCTCTTGGAGCCCCTAGGTGGCACCATATGTGGACACTACCCCTGGCCCCTGCCCGGCCTCTCGGGCCCCAGCGCACCCTGGAGGTTCTTGTTCTCCCGCTTGAAGGTCTCCAGGTGCTCCAGGGACTCCTCATAGGCGTTCTTGAGCTTGAAGAGCTCGGTGCTGAGGGAGCGCGCCTCCTTCTGCGAGGACTCCAGCTCCGATTGCGACTCCTCGTACTTCTGCTTCCACTCGGCCAGGATCTACGGGGATGGACGGGGCTCACTTGCAGGCCCAGCCCCCGTCCCCACCTCCAGGGACTGCCCAGGCCCCTCATCTGGGCTCAGCCGCCTCCCCCACAGAATGTCCTCCTTGAGGACACCAGCCCCCCTGCTCTGTCTCCTGGCTGCGGCCCCCGACCCCAGCCCACCTTGTCGAAGTTCCTCTGCTTCTTGTCCAGGGCCGCGGCGGCCGCGTTGGAGCGCTCCACATCCACCATCAGGTCCTCGATCTCATTCTGCAGCCGGTGCTTGGTCTTCTCCAGAGACGAGCACTTGGCATTGACGGCCTCCACGGCCTCCTCGGCGTCTTGCAGCCTCTGCGCCAGCTTCTTCCTGCCCGGGGAGATGGGGGTTGGGTGGGAGAGGGTGGGGAGGATGGAGGGTGCGGATTTGGACAAGGGGAAACCATGTGAGTCTTCTAGAAAACAATCCTTGAAAACTCAAGCATTGTTGGAGAAGCCTGAGGACAGGTAGGCAGAGGGTCTCCTGACAGACGTGAAGACCCACAGCACCCAAGAGGGCCTTCTTGTGGTGTCCCTTTGACACTGGGCCTGCCTCTGGTCTGCAGACATGGAGGTCACACGGGCTTCTGCAACTCACCCACCGCCCTCTGCCACAGCGCCCTGCCCCGGGTGGGAGCACTCTGCCCTCAGACAAACCTTTTGTTCGTCTTATATTCGGATGAGAAACATAACGCGAGCAAAAAGCTTCCCTGAGAGGAGAAGGAGGGGGCAGGGCAGGGTCCTCCCGTGCTGTCAAAACCTCGCTGAACCTCCATTCCGGGGGGCCAGATCTACTGAAGCGGGCCGCCCAGGACTCACTTGGCCTCCTCGAGCTCCTCGGTCCTCTGGATGGCATCTGTCTCGTACTTGGTCCTCCACTGGGCCACCTCTGAGTTGGCCTTGGAGAGGACGCGCTGCAGCTCGGCCTTGGCCTCCGTCTCCTCCTCGTACTGCTCCCGCAGCAGGTCACAGTCGTGCCTGGCCGACTGCAGCGCGTGAGCCAGGGCATTCTTCGCCTGGGGGGAGGCGGGCCGTGGGAGGTGGGCTCAGCTTTCTCCATAAGACCACCCTAGCCCTTGCCCATCTCCTCAACCTATTTCAACATCCTCCCCATGGCCTCAGCCATCTCTACCTCCTCAGTGGACCTGGAAGAGTTTCCTGAGTACTAAGAGCTAAGAAGGCCCACGCGGCACCACATGACTTAGGAAACGCTTCATGCCCACCACCCCTGTGCCCCTCCCTGCAGCGGCCATATCACCCTCACCCGCCTTTACAGGGGAGGAGACAGAGGCTCAGAGAGGCTAGGTGATTTCCCTAAGATCATTAAGCTATAAGAGGTCCTGGCCTTTTTAAAGTCATATTCTTTCCCCTTTTTCATGAGCCCAGCAAAGTGCTAGGAATAAGTTCAGTTGAGTTTCTTTCTCCAGTTTTCAGATTGCTCTGCTAATCCCAGGACCCACTTGTGCATCTAGCATCCCGTGCCTGTGCCCAGCCAAGGCCATAACACATCTCCCTCGTTTATTTCCTCTCCTCCACGTCACTTCCCCTCGACCAAGGCACCCTTAGCCCATGCCCTCCCTCTCTGTCCAGGGAGGCAGCAGAAAGGCAGAAGGCCTCGCCTGGGGAATAGACTTAGGAGGTGTGTGGTGGGTTCTGGGATATTATTTCTTTTGGAATTCTGGGAGAATCAGACAGCAAGCCTCATTCTTGGGAGGAGAAGTGATGTGGCTCAAGGCCAGCTGGTGTGCTCCTTGCCTGGGCCAAATGGCGTGAGTCTGGGTCTCACCTTAACCTCCTCCTCCAGCTGCCTCTTGAGGTCCTCCAGCTGCTGCGTGTAGGTGAGTTTGCCTCGGGTCAGCTGGGAGATCAGTGCCTCCTTCTCATCCAGCTGCCGAGACAGCTCACCTGGAGAGGCACCAAGGCCCACTCAACTCTTCAAGGTCAGTCACTCGCCTCTCCCTCCAGCCACTCCCCTAACCCTCAGGCCCCATTCTCTGGAGAGGGGTGACTGTGTGTCTACCCAGAGCTGGGGTGGCTCAGGAAGTCAGGGGAAACTGAGGTGGGGCTTACCATTCTCAGTCTGCAGCTTGGCCCGCTGGCTGGTGAGGTCGTTGACAGAACGCTGGGTCTCCTCAGCCTTGCTCCGGTGCTCATTCATCTGGTCTTCCAGGGTCCGGCACATCTTCTCCAGGTTGGCCTGAGAGAGGAAGGAGAGTCATATGATGGCTATAGGGGACACTGAAAGGGGTGCCATTGAAAGAGACAGGAAGAGGGAAGGCATGGAAAGCAGGAGAGGATTGAAGAACTGGGTAGAAAGGAAGCAGGAAAGTGGACCATCAGAGAAGACAGAAAGAAAGTGGAGGTGGGTGGAGGGACATGGAAGAGAGGAGAGGCTGACAGGCTCACCTTGGCCTTGATGATCTGCTCCATGTTGGAGGTGACGTCGTCCAGCTCCAGCTTGAACTCACTCTTCTCTTTCTCCAGCTTCTGCTTCACGCGCTGCAGGTTGTCGATCTGCTCGCCCAGCTCAGCCACGCTGTCGGCGTGCTTCTTGCGCAGGGCCGCCGCCGTGGCCTCGTGCTGCAGCGTGGCCTCCTCCAGGTCCCGCTTCATCTTCTGGAACTCGGCCTCGCGCTTCTTGTTCATCTCGATCTGCACGGATGTGGCCCCGCCAGCCTCTTCCAGCCGCTCGCTGATCTCCTCCAGCTCCCGGGACAGGTCTGAGCGCAGCTTCTCCACCTTGGCCCTGGCAGTGCGCTCGGCCTCCAGCTCCTCCTCCAGCTCCTCAATGCGTGCCTGGGAGCGGACACAAAGACCTATCACCTGGGACCCTCCCTCAGAGCCCCCTCCCAGGGCTCTGGAGTCTCCTGGCCTGTGTGGAACAGCAAGTCAGTTTAGTTCTCCCGGTGGAACTAAGTACTGAGAAATAGAAATAAAAAGATTTAGGGGAGGTGGTTTGGACAGCCAAGGTAGCCTTCCTTTAGGCCAGAACGTCATACTTTTTCTTTATTGGAGGAAAGTGGTTGAGGCTTGCTCTTGAAAAGGGACAGAAAAACCTAGGTTCTATGGATATTTTAAGCAGTAGAGCAGCAAAAATTATAAAAGTTAGAATGAGAGAGCCCTGTTTGTCTGACCAGACAGCTAAAGACCTAACAGTGTCTGCTCTAAAGGTAAGAACTTAAGTCATAGACTATTAGGGATAAAGGGACCTTAAAAGCCACTAGGTAGCAGGGGAGGACATGGAGACTCAGAGATCTGGAGCGGGCTCCCCATAGTCACTGGCTAAACCCAAGCTGAGAGAGGAAGCCGGGATTTCTGCCCTCCAGACCTGTGAGGTTTTCAAGGTCTCTTCCTAGGTCATCATTGGATCGCCCACCCCTCCTGGAGGGGCTCTGTAAGGTTACTGTGATGGCGAAGCATCTCCCCCATAGACACATAGCAAGTGCCTGTAATGCTGGGGAGAGGACAGCATGGAGGAGGGGATTGGGAAGTTGAGAACCAGCCTGGACTCCAGTGCCAACCCTGGGCATCTCAGACCTTACCTGAAGCTCTTTGAGCTTCTTCTGCAGCTGGCTGCCCAGAGCCTGCTCATCCTCAATCCTTGCATTGAGGGCGTTCAGCTCAAAGTCCTTCCTGTGGGGGAAGGAGGGAGGGTGAGGCAAGAGAGGCCCATTAGGCTCCAGGGGGCCCACCAGCGATTGGAAATGGTAATAAAACAAACGAAGAGCAGGATTTCATCATAAAAGCAGCTTCCAGGGGTGACGTAGGGTCCCTAAAGGTATATCACCTGCTGGAGAACTGAAATCCAACAGGAAATGTACTGGGGAAAGCACTGTAGGTGGGGCACCAGGCCCTGGGCTCGGAGGGGCTCCCTCTTTGGTCCGTAAACTGTGGGGGCTGGACTAAATGGTTCCAAAGGCCCCTTTAACTCCGATGATCTTTAATTCTGTCACTGTTACTTTGGGCAATTTGGTGAAACTTTCTGAGCCCTCGTTTTTTCTTTGATAAAGTGGGGCTAAAAATACCATCTTTTGAAGGTGGTCTAAGGCTCAGGGGGTCCTATACTTGTTCATCCCTTCAACAACACCGTGTCTGGGGAAGTGTGGAGACTCCTGGGCAGATGCAGGCCCGACGAGGATGGAGACCATGATGCTTCACAGAGCCTTGCAGAGTCCCTGAGCCCAATGAGCTCCTCGGATCATTCAAATATGTCCTGCAGGCTCGCTGTTTACCAAGTCTGGAAAGTGGATCTATACATTTTGGAAGGACTTGCAATAAGAATCGCAACCTTGAGTTCATCGGAACAAAGAAATGGCCCAGCCCCCTGCACTGCTCAGGCTGCGGCTGGCCCAGTTCTCTGTGGCCCTCTGGGCTCTCTGGGAAGGACCCTGAAGGGACTTTCCTGAGAGGCTTTTGTGCGGATGCTTCCTCTGTGTTGAGCAACTAGTCTCCAAAGAGCCTTGTGTACTGAGGGGGCGAGCTGTTATTGTCCATCCCTTTTGAGCGCCCAACAGGAAGAAAGGGCTTGAGGGATCCAAGTTAGACTCTCTCTAGGGAGAACTGCCAGGCCCTGATGTGTGTGTCTGGAGAGGAAGGCCCTCCTCTTGTAGGCCTTTGCCCACTTATCGAGGCTGCATGAGGCTGTTGGCTGTGAGAGGGGATGTCTTGTGTCAGCTTGTTCTGCCCGCAGAACAGGCTGCTGGGCCAGGGAGGGGGGAAGGTGAGAGGGAGGGGGAACACACTACTTTTTCAGCCTCTCATCCAGCTGCTGCTTGTCGTTCTCCAGGTCCATGATGCTCTCCTGGGTCAGCTTCAGGTCGCCCTCCAGCTTCCGCTTAGCTCGCTCCAGGTCCATGCGCACTTTCTTTTCCTGCTCCAGGGATCCCTCCAGCTGGAGGAAAGAAGGACCAGCGTGCCCCATGAAGCCAAGTATCTTGTTTTGGTAATCTGGGAGCTCAGTTGCTTGAGGGTTGAGGAATCCTAAGAGATGTCCAGGACTTTGGAAAGCTTCCCCAAAGTGGGCCACACATTACCAGTGAGCTGTGAGACTGCCCAGCACGGAGCGAAGCTCAGTAACTATCTGATAAATGAGGGAACAAATGACTGTAGGATGAAACCCCAAATCTACATGAATTCACTCAGCATCCTCTAAACACCCACTGGGGTCCAGGCTCTGTGCTAGGTGCTGCAGACACAAAATTGAATAAATCCAAGTTCCCACCTAAAGGCAGCTTACAGTCTTATGGCTGAGACAGTTATTTCCATAATGACAACACAGAGAGATACATGATTCAGCAGAGATATGCACAAAGGACTATCTGTGAGAACAACGATCACTGACAATCAGATCATGCCTAAACTCTTAGAAGTCCAGAGATCCTCCTTGAGGAGCCTCACAAAATCCCCAGAGAGATGTATCATGTTCTTATGAGATAATCCTCTAAATTCTGTGTTTGAAGGTAGAGATATACAGGCTTGAACCTAAATCGAAGTAAGGAAGCCCATCTCTGTTGTTGACCTTATCAGTGAGATGAGATACACAACTCAGAATTGACCATCCTTCCACTGTTTTATTCCCCAGCTCCCTTCTAGAAAGGCATCAGAAGTAGCACTCCCCAACTCCATCTCCCAAACACACAGACACACACAAGCACAGATGGACATAGTGTAGTTAGGCCCTGTGATAATCTACTTACATCGTCCACGTGCTGCTCCAGCTTGACCTTGGCCTTGGTCAGGGTGTTGACCTTGTCCTCTTCAGCCTGGAGGTCATCCAGGGCCTGCTGGTGGGCCTCTTGCAGAGCTTTCTTCTCCTTGGTCAGCTTGGCGATGATCTCATCCAGCCCAGCCATCTCCTCTGTCAGGTTCTTCACCTGCCGACCAAGAACCCCGTCCCCTTTAGGGTCAAAGGTCACCAGTCTGGCGATATCTTGGGAGACCTCTAACATTAAGGACCATGCTGCTATCAGGATCTCCTGAGTGGCCTGGCCTGGGTTAAGGTCAGTGTGGTCTTGGAATCTTGAAAAGACCTGGGCTAGAGCCAGAAAGAGCTGCTCTCACCTTGTTCTCTGTTGCATGCTTCTCCTTCTCCACCTTGGCCAGTGTCAGCTCCAGGTCATCAATGTCCCTTTTGAGTTCAGAGCACTCATCTTCCAGCTTGCGCTTCTTGGCAGTGAGCTCGGCATTCATCTCCTCCTCATCCTCCAGCCTCTCAGTCATCTCCTTCACCTTGGCCTCCAGCTGGATCTTGTTCTTGATCAGCTGGTCGCAGCGCTCCTCCGCATCTGCCAGGTTGTCTTGTTCCTAAAGGCAAGGCCATTCAGTGGGTGAGGTACTTGCCCTGGCAGGTGGAGGGAGGGGGAGGCTCAGGGCTCAGGATAGGAGGGGATCTCCAGGATATCCTCAGCTAGAAGAATCTCAGAAGGATGAGGATAGGAAGAGTTCTAGGGAAACATGATGGGAGCACTGGGGGACAGGAGGAGAGAGGAAGGGAAAAAGGAGTCTCTTTATCTGGCCCTCTTCTTCTGGTCTCCCCCATTGAAGGAAGAGAACTGCATCTGTTGATGCAAGCATGTTACATATTTCCAACCGAGTAGGATGGGCAGCTTTATTCCCTGTCTGTCTAGAGATGAGGACATTGAGACTCAAAGATAATGCATGGTTTGCCCAAGGTCACAAATTATTAAGCTGTGGATCCAGATTGAACCCAGATGGAAAGCCCATGTTTTTAAAAGTTGTTTTCTTTTCCCCCTTCCCTTTCCTTCTCTTGAGGGATTTCTTTGGAGGTCTTTGGAAGTGGTGATTCCAGAATCCTCCGCCTGTGAGGGGCAAGATGGTGAGCCCCTGGGTTGGAGGCGCAGGGTGTGTGGGAGACGCAGGCAGAGCAGGGTGGCAGAGCCAGCAGAGACCCAGGAGCCTCACCGCCTGCACTTGGAGCTGTAGGTCGTTCTTCTCCTGCAGCAGGGACACCATCTTCTCCTCCAGCTCCTTGCGGCGAGCCTCAGACTTCTCCAACGCCTCTTTGAGGCGCGCAAACTCCTCCTTCATGGTGGCCATCTCCTTCTCTGTCTCTGCGCTCTTCAGCAGAGGCTTGATCTTGAAGTAGAGCTTCATCCAGGGCCAGTTCTTGACCCCCATGAAGGCCCGAATGTTCCACTGGATTATCAGCAGGGAGTCTCTGCAGGGGCCCAGCAGGAGGGGTGGTGAGAGAGCCCTCCTCCCTCTTCCTGTCCCGAGGCCCTGACTCCTAGGTTACGGCCCCTTCCTTCATCCACCTCGCACTCCCACCACCTACCAGGCCCACCCTGTGTCCGTATGAGCTCCTCTTGCCGGTCTTGCTATTGAAGACCAGATGAGCTCTTTCTCCTGCCCCTGACCCAGCCTGGGCCTCAGATGGCTGGGAAGCTCCTTTTGAGATCTCTCACCTGCGTTCTAACAGCTTCTTGAATTCCATTCTGGCGAGCACACCCCGGGACTGGGCCTGGATGCGGGTGATGATTCGGCTCAGCCTCTCATCTCGCATCTCCTCCAGCAGCCCCAGCAGCCCTGCCTTGAAGAACACCTGCGAAGAAGGTGTGTGTGGGCATGACCAGGACGGGGCAGGAGGGGAAAGAGGAAGGGGGTTACCTTAAGGAAGACAACAACCTAGGAAAGAACTATGGGGAGAAGGTCAATGGCAGCTGGGCCTGGGATGGGGGAGTGGTGAGCATGGTCCATGGGGAGGGGTAGCATGTGGTTCAGAGATGTTCCTGAGATGATTGGTAAAAGGAAAGGAGCCATGAGCTGAGGAGTCAAAGGACAAGAGAGGTCTCCCTGTAATCAGCTTGTCTCCTCCTTTCCTCACCTTGGTGTGGCCGAACCTATACTGGTTGTGGTCAATGTCCAGAGAGCTCAGCAGCTTCTCTGCTCCTTTCCTGCTGTCAATGAACTGGCCCTCGGGGATGGCCGCTGGGTTCAGGATGCGATACCTAGGGAGGGAGGTGCCTGGACTCACCCATGTACTGCATTGATCTGCTCTGCCCACAGAATTTGGGGCCACCTGCAGACTCCCCTCTCCACAAAGGCCACCCAGGCTCCCCCTGTTCCCTGAGCCCCAGGGCACCCTGGTACGCACCTCTGCCGGAAGTCCCCGTAGAGGATGCGGTTAGGGAAGCCCTTCCTGCAGATGCGGATGCCTTCCAGCACGCCGTTGCAGCGCAGCTGGTGCATGACCAGGGGGTTGTCTATCACCCCTATGGCAGGAGGGGAGGGGAGAGGAGTGTGTAGAGAGAGCACTGGACTAAGAGCCAAAATTTCTGGGTTCTGCTCTTGGCTCTGCTACTTATTAGCTGGAAATCTTAGCAAGTCTGTTAATATTGATCCTTTATTCTTTTCACTTTTTTCTAGCCATACTTTTAAGAGTAACCAGAAGGTTGTCACATTCTTAATTTTATATGGTTTATGCCTATTATCATAGGCAGTAGCCAGGGCAGATATATCCCATTTTCTAGAGAACAAACTAAGCCCAGAGAGGTTAAGGGACTTGACCAAAGTCACTCAGCTGATCAGAACAGAGCCAGCCCTTGAACCCAGGCCCCTGAGCCTCCATCTCCTTATCAGTCCAAAAGGGATAAACAATGCTTATATGTCTCATTGGGGGTTGAAGGGCACTCGTGAGGTAACGTCCATCAAAGTGCTTAAGCATTACCCTGAGTTACACATTCCAAGTGTTAGGTAGCACGTAGGGGGAGGGAGGTATAATCTCTGAGACCTCATGGAGGATGGGGGGAGAAGAATGTGGCTTGGAGAGCACCATGGTGGGAGATGAGGAGAATTTAGAAGGCCTTGTCCCTGGCAGTGCACTTCCAGCAGTGGGCTGGGCCCAAGTCTGGGGCTCACCTGGAGACTTTGTCTCATTGGGGATGATGCAACGCACGAAGTGGGGATGTGTGGAGCGCAAGTTGGTCATCAGCTTGTTCAGATTTTCCTGTGGCCCAAAAAAACAAAAAGGAAAAGTAAAGAAAGTCAAAGAAAGAGAAGTAACAAAGACAGAGCAGAGGAATGAAAGGGAAGAGGGATGAGGAGAATGCAAGGAGCTAAAGAGAGTGAAGGAATGCTGGGGGAGGATAGAGGAGACTGGGCTAGAAGGCGGGAGGGAAAGAGGAGAGGTAAGATGGGAAATTGAGTAAGAAAGGACGTCAGCAGTGAAGCAGAGGAGAATGGAGAGGACGAGAAGCTCAAGAGTGAAGAGGATCAGGAGTGGACTGAGGAGCCAGGCATGCGGGAAGGCAAGGACGAGCAAGGCAGGGAAGAGCCGGGCTGGGCTGGCTTCGGGAGCTGCATGGGGCTGGGGCTGGGTCACACTCACCCTGTGCAGAGCTGACACGGTCTGAAAGGATGAGCCTTTCTTGGCCTTGCCTTTGCCCTTCTCAATAGCTGAGGGGAGGAGAGTCAAGAAAAGGAGCGTGAGTGAGGATGGGGGGGCGCCAGGGCAGGGTGAAGAATCACAGCCTCACTGGCATTAGGCCTCCAGGTGAGGGTTTCACTGTGGGTGCCTTGGCTTCTCCACCCAATTCTATCTCACTGAGAGTATAAAGCTTGGGGCACAGCCTGACATGGAAGTGGTGGGGTATAGCCATTGACCTGCCTCAGAACCATGGCAGAAACCCTGCTCCTCAGTCCCCTGGGTCCCAGTCTCGACTTACGTGCATCAGCCCCAAGATAGTTGGCAAACAGGTTGCTGAGCATCTTAAGGGAGGACTTCTTGTATAAATCCACCACGGTCTCATTGAGTGGATCTTTGTTCTTCTGCAGCCAGCCTAGGATGTTGTAGTCCACAGTGCCGGCGTAGTGGATCAGGGAGAAGTGGGCTTCTGGCTTCCCCTTGATATTGCGTGGCTTCTGGAAGTTGCTGGACTTTCCCAGGTGGTTGTCAAACAGCTTGGCCTTGAACGTCATGTCGGTGGCCTTGGGGAACATGCACTCCTCTTCCAGGATGGACATGATGCCCATGGGCTGAGGGTGAAGGGGAGAACATCAGTGAGCATGCTTCATGCAGATGGAGATGGATCCTGCTCTAGGGTCAATATTTGCTTAAGGAGATACCCCTTTGGGCATTAACATGTCAGGCTCAGCTCCGAGTACAGTTATCTACAGAGTGGCACCTGTTTAAGCCTTCCCAAGGTGAAAGACTTTGTTTGATTTCAGAGGGACCCTTGTGAACATCTGGGGATGTGGATGCCATAGGTGCCTTACACACCACTCCATCCCCCAGATATTGGGGTTGAAAATAGGTGCACTCTTACGATCTCCTACCCCACCTTCAACTTCCTGCTCCTTGGATGGGTAAACCAGGGCCACTAAACACATTGGTGTGGGAGGTCATCCTGGAGGTGCCCATCCTCCATGTGTCCGCTCTCAAGCCCCTGAGATGGCTCTCCCAGATGCTACTCTGTCTTGGGTGGCCAGAACAAGACAGGGCTCTGGAAACTAGGCCTCTGGATTCTTCTGATATAGATCATGTTCCCCAGAAGGGTGAGGGGCTTCCATTTTGTCTGCAAGATTCCTGTGGGGTGTGAGTGAGGAGTTCAGGTGGTGGGGCCAGGCAGCACCTTCTCAATGAGGTCGATGCAGGCCTGCAGGTCCATGCCGAAGTCGATGAACTCCCACTCGATGCCCTCCTTCTTGTACTCTTCCTGCTCCAGCACGAACATGTGGTGGTTGAAGAACTGCTGCAGCTTCTCGTTGGTGAAGTTGATGCAGAGCTGCTCAAAACTGTTGAACTGCAGGGAGAGGGAGGGAGGGCAGGAGCGGTCAGGTAGGCAGGTGGCTGAGTGGCCAATGGGGTCAGCCCCAGCCCAGCAAGGGGTGTGGCTGGTCCCCTCCCATGTCAGGGCAGGGAGGCAGAGCCCCCCTGAAGACAGGATAATGACTGCCTCCATCACTGCTGAACCCCCCTGCCTTTCCCACGCCCGGCCTATAGCTGGCTCTACAAACAGTTGTTGCATGTGTGAACGAGTGAGTTACTGTTCTCACCACCCCCGGGGTTCCCCTGACTCACGTCAAAGATCTCAAAGCCAGCGATGTCCAGGACTCCTATGAAGTACTGGCGCGGCTGCTTGGTCTCCAGGGTGGCGTTGATCCGCGCCACCATCCAGTTGAACATCCTCTCATACACTGCCTTGGCCAGGGCCCCTTTAGCATATGCCACCTGGCAGGCAGGGAAGAGACCCAGATGAGCAGAATTGTTGGGAAGAGTGAATTCAAAAGCTCCCACTGCACCATGCCAGCCCCCCACCTTATCTTCTGAAGATGACCCACCTGCTGGACATTCTGCCCCTTGGTGACGTACTCATTGCCTACTTTCACCCGAGGGTGGCACAGCCCCTTAAGCAGGTCGGCTGAGTTCAGCCCCATGAGGTAGGCGGACTTGTCAGCCTCTAGAAGGAAAGGGAAGGTAGCGAAGTGGGTAAAGGGATGACTCCTCTGCAGACATGGCCCCCAGTGACTCCACAGTCGCCCCCCAGCCTCCAAGACCCCTACCTTCGGTGCCATCTGGCTCAGCCTGCTCCTCTCGCGGCTTCTGCTTGAACTTCATGTTTCCGAAGTGCATGATGGCGCCCGTCAGCTTGTACATGGAGTTCTTCTCCTCTGAAGTGAAGCCCAGCACATCAAAGGCGTTCTGTTGGCAGGCCCCGTGTTGGTAGACCCCAGAAAAGGAAGTATGGCAGGTAAATGAGATCCCTCTACAGTTGGAGAGAGAGCTTGTCTCCTGACTCCCTATGGGTTCTGAGACTCCCATACCTGGTGGGGAACTCTAAAACAAAACTTGGAGGTACTGGAGCAGGATGGGGTGTAGACAGCCTCAGCCAGGCATCAGTGGTCACAGCTGTCCTTTGGAGCTGCTCTGGGTTACCCGTTCATGTTTCCTCCTGTTGCCCCCCTTCTAGGCCTTACGCTTGCTTCTCTGCCTGGACTTTCCATACCTGGGTGTATCTGTTCTTCACATAACAGCCTGCCCCAGCCCCGTGGCATCTGCATGACCCTCCCCTTCCTCTTTCTCTTGGTGATGCCTTGTTTCTTGTCTTATCTGCTTCTCTGTCCCTGGCTTTCAGCCTTCTCTGGTGAGAATGAACAGCAAATACTGGCTAGCCCCGTCTCATCACACCCATGCCCCAGCACACCCAGGTCATAGGGCACATTCTGGCCCTTGGACAGGGCCATACCACTTTGAACAACAGGCAGCCAGTGTCTTAGCTGTACTCCTGGGCCAGTGAACCGGCCTCATTTGCCCCTCACCACCAATCCCCTCACCTCTCAGTTGTGTCCTCACACACTTACATCAGTGGCCATGAGCTCCTCAGCGTCATCAATTGAGGCCACAGTGGTCTCTCCTTGGGAGATGAATGCATAATCATAGGGGTTGTTGGTGATCAGCAGCATGTCTGTGGGGAGAAGATATGGTTAGGATGTGGGCACAAACCCCTGGCTCTCATTGGGGCTGCCTCCCACAGCACATGGCCTGTGGGAGAGCACATGACAGAACTTAATGGGGTCCTACATCCCCCAGAACTGAATCCAGCAGTGCCATAAACCCAGGGCATGCCAAGAAGCAGCTGCAAGCAGAGGGAACCAGGTTGCCATGGAGATGGTTGGTCTCGGTTGGTAGCTCTGACTCACCCAGCAGCTCAGGTTTTTTGTTAGACAGGATTTGGTAGAAAATGTGATAATCTCTCTCTGCCTTCAGCTGGAAAATAACTCTGGATTTTTCCAGAAGGTCTGTGAACAGTAGGGGAGAAGAAAGAGAGAAAGAAAAGGTTAGAATTTAGGTACAAGGAAACAGAGGAAAATGAATGATAAATGTAGCAGCAAAAGGCAGAGAGTGAGGGAGAGACAAAGAGAGAGACTCAGACACAGACACACGGAAATCACACTCAGAGATGGAGATGGAGACAGAGACCAAGGAAGAGAGAAATAGTCAGAGAAAATTCCCAGAGAAGGACACAGACATGAAGAGACAGAGGAGAAAGGCCAGAAGGAGTTTCAGAGAGAGACGAATATATAGCCCTAGGGACATAGAAAGACAGAGACAGAAAGAGAGGGAGAGAGACTGAGGGGCAGAGACCTAGAGAGAGATAGAGACAGAGAGGGAGGAGAGAGCGAGAGGTTGAGCTTGAGATGGTTAGAATAAGGGAGAGCTCAGGCTGAGCCCCAGCAGATTCACGGCACTCACAGGTCTCTATGTCTGCAGACGCCAACTTTCCAGTCGCCCCAAAATGGATTCGAATGAATTTCCCCTGGAGAGATGGAGAAGAGTGGTGATGAGTTGAGGGAAGGCTCATATTTGATACCATCCCTTGACCAGCCCAGATCTCAAGTCCAAGGTCAGGGACCACTCACGAAGCGGGAGGAGTTGTCATTCCTGACGGTCTTGGCATTGCCAAAAGCCTCCAGGGCAGGGTTGGCCTCGATGATCTGGTCCTCCAGGGTGCCCTGTAGAGATCAAGTAGGATGGTAGGTGGGAGGCCTCCCCCTCCATTTTTCAGTGCAGGCCCTTGGAGGACAACAGGCCTACCTTGCCTGAGGTCTGATCCTTTTTGCTGCGGTCCCCAATGGCGGCGATAACAGCAAAATACTGGATGACTCTCTTGGTGTTGACCGTCTTCCCTGCCCCGGATTCTCCGCTGTTGGAACAGTCAGGGGCTCATTAGGCAGTGAACAAACACTGCTTGAGACCAACAAGCCTCAAGTCAGGAGAGAATGCCTGGCCCTACTCAATAGCGGAAACCCTGACGCAGGAATCTGCCGGGTAATACTCATCCCAAACACACAGCTGGTCTCTGACTTGTGTAGGGTCAGAGTAGCAACCAGGAAGGATGCCACAAGGAGGGGCTGGGTTTGGGCAGGTGGAACCTGGTCTTAGCTGGACCAGGTCAATCAGAGGATATGGGCCAGGGCTGTTTTGGCAAAGAACGGGTGGGGCTGGCAGAATGGGGAAGGTTTCTGAAAGGAAAGACAAAATAAAATTAAGAGGTGAGGAAGACATGGTGATCCTGGGCTTATGGATAAATGAGTGTCGAGTTGGAGGAGAGTGGGTGAAGGAGATAGGAGAGAAAAAATAAGAGAGGGATGGGAAGCAGAAAGGAAGGGGGAGAGCAGACAGAAGGGAAGGGGAAAGGGCAAAGAAGAAGTCGGTGCTGGCATGAAGGTGGAGGGAAAGAGAGCTGTGGGTCTAGGCACAGGGGCCAGGGCCCTGATGGGGGCTGCGTCAGGGAGACTCTAGAAGGGAACAGGGTGGGAGCCACACTCACGTGATCAGGATGGACTGGTTTTCTCTGTCTGTAGGGAGAAAATGGTTAGGGAAAGTCAGGAGCTGCACAGGATGCTCTCCTCTGGCTTCCCCCCACCCCATCTCCTGCCTCTGTCCAGGCATCTCCCAGCTTTCCAAACCCCTTGGGAGGAAGGAGAGAGCTATCGTGTGTGTTCCCTCCAAGGGGGCCCTCAGGAAAAACCTTCGCTTGGGGCCTGTCACCTGTCAGCATGTACTGGTAGGCGTTGTCAGAGATGGAGAAGATGTGGGGCGGCGCCTCGCTCCTCTTCTTGCCCCGGTAGGCGGCCACCACCTCTGCAGTGTACACCGGCAGCCACTTGTAGGGGTTGATGGTGACACAGAAGAGGCCGGAGTAGGTCTAGGGTAGAAAAAAAGGAGTGAGTTGCCAGGGATGAAAGTGGAGGGATGGCAGTTTTCAGAGTTAGAGAAAGATCCCAAGAGAGGAAGGAGAGAAAGGAAAATCTCTGACTGCACTAAATCTGAGTAATCCCAGCTCTGGGGTATTAGAACTAAACCGAGGAGATAGGATAGAGTGCAATACTGCCTGGGCGCAAAGAACAAACTCTTGGCTCCAGGAGGTAGACATGTATACACCAGGAAGCTACCAGAGTCAGAGGGATAGCGTAGGTTTCGCACTCACGTAGATCATCCAGGCCGCGTAGCGATCCTTGAGGTTGTAGAGCACAGCGGGCTCGTGCAGGAAGGTCAGCATGGCCATGTCCTCGATCTTGTCGAACTTGGGTGGGTTCTGCTGCAACACCTGATCCTCCTTCACGGTCACGGTCTGCAACAGCCCACACAGGCCCTCCTGTCAGCCCGAGCTTTCCCTCCTCCCTCAGCAGGGATAGGAGTTAGGAGAGTTATAGGACAACCATGTTCAGGAGAGAAGGAACCAGGTCTCACAGAGAAGATGGACTGGATGTCGGGAATGAGCAGGGCTATTTGGAGAGTTTGGATCCCTACCCAAAGGAAGGGGAAATCGGACGGTCCTCAGGTCTGAGTGGGGTGGATCCTGGTGGGACCCCTCTCTGTCTACACTAGGTGTGGGGTGCGTCCCGGGTGGCCTCTCAAGCCAGCCCTGCCACCTACCTTGCCATGCTCAGTCTCGGCAGTGATTTTGCCACCCTCTCGAGATATAATCTTAGCCTTGACGAACTCCTCTTTGTCATCAGGCACGAAGACGTCCTTCTTGAGGTCGAAAGGCCTGGTCTGGTCTTCCAGCCGCTCCTTCTCTGTCTTGCGCAGGTATGGGGCGGCGGACCCAAACACAGCCAACTCCGCGTCCCCCATGGCTGCACCTGCAGTGGATGGGAGAAGGGGCTGGCTGCCCTCCCTTCCACTCCCCTCCTCTCCCTGGGCTCTCCCCTTCAGTGGGAGCCTCAGCGCCTGGCACCGTGCTCAGGAGTCAGGAGGGGTCACTGGCGAGTCCCTCTTTCCTTGAGCTTATCCCTTAACCCAAGAATGGCCTAGAAAACCTGTCAGGGCAGACGGGGAGGCTAACTTTTGTTCCGCTTGGGGCTCTCCTGGAGGAGGGAGGAGCATTCTGGGCTTCTTGTGGGAGCAGGAAACTGACTATACCCATCTCTGACCCTCATCCTCCCCGGCCCCTCACTAGTCACAGGTAGGGAACTCTTGGTCACCAAGACATTCTCCCCAAGGCAAGATAGAAACTAGAGTTCCATATCTTCCCAGAATCCCTCACACCCCATCTTCAGCTTTCCTTACCTTGGCTTCTCAAATGTGTCTACAAGAAAAGAAGCTCAAGCCTGCAGGTGACCTGGAGAGAGGGAAGGCTGTGTCAGGGCCACCTCTCTGCTGCTCCCTGGCTCTCCCCCTCAGCAGCCACCCCTCCCCCAGGCCTGAAAATGGGTGGGAAGTGGTGGTCAGCTTCTCTGGCCCTGTCACCTCTCTCAAACACTATTTCCTTTTCCCCCTGAGCACTAGTTCTAACAGTTTCCTGATATCAACCCAACTCTGAGTCCTAATCCTCCTCATTCCTGTCTACCCTCTCCCTACCCTTATCTACACCCATGTAGTGTGACTTGTCTTCTTTGAGCCACCTAAGGAACAACTGATGGTCACATTTGTTCGGGGCTTTACAGCCTACAAAGCAGTTTTATGTGAAATCTCTTACTCAATCCTCACCCCATTCTACAGATGAGGAAATCAAGGTTAATGGGCTTGCTTGTCTAAGAACACATAACTATATGTGGTGGAGCCAGGACTTGAACCCAAGTCTCATGACTCTAAAGCCAGTTCTCTTCCATCCTGTTCCCAGTTGGTTGTCCGTCTTGGTGGACATTCTCAGAGAGCAGACCCTGTAGGCATCCTCTCAGAGACACATCCATCACGCAGCTGAATGCTCTCCATGTGTTCTCTGATGAACACCCACACCCACTGCTTGTGCACACAGTTCACACAGACACGCTTCCTTCCTATACCTCGGCACACACACCTCCCCCAGTGTGCCATTATGCCTCGGCAACAGACTTGCACGTTAAATATGTGTATAGCCTAAATAGGCACACATCGCTGTACATTGTCGAATATACAAAGATCTGGAATTGTGAGCTCCTTTTGCAAGGTGTACATACACTGTGGCAGTTGTGACTCCTAGATGTGTACCCGAGCACCTCCATGGCATGGACACGGGTAGTTACACATTGCAGACCTCACAGAACCAGCTTTAAGCCTACATACTCCCTAAGTAATCTTCTCTGCCATCCTCTTCCTCCTTTCCCCAAATAGGCCTGCTTGTCCTCAGGCATGATCATAAACATGTCTTCCATTTGATATTTCTGTGTCTTGGGCAGTGAGGTACATACCCTCCCTCACCATGCATTCAGACCGTGTGTGCTTGTACACAACACACACACACACACACACCTCTAATGCATTCTGTCCCACACACTCAGATGCAGATACTGCCCCCCCCATAACACACGAGCCCCCTACTCCCACGGCACATACACGCATGTTTAGACCTGCACATGTGTGCTCAATGACCAGACCTGGTAGTCCACATGAAGGCTGCTATTCCTAGAGGAGGCCCTTCCTAAACCTGGGGTCCCCTTATCCCAGAGGAAGGCCTCCAGCTCCACACTCCTACCTGAGAGCGGCAAAGACAGACAGAGCACAGGAGAGAGCTGCGGCGCCAGACCTGGTCAGGGGCTGTATATATGGGGCAGCAGGGCGCCCCCACCCCCACCTGCGCCCAGTCCCCAGCCGGATTTAGAAAGGGCTGTTGTCACTAGAAGCATTTCCCCCAGGCTCCCCCCCCTTCCCAAACAGTGCTCCCCCCGCCCCACCCTAGCTAGGAAACAATTGGAAGTGGTCGTCATTGTTATGGCATGGAGTATGCAGGGTCTGAGTTCCAGGGGGCGGGGATGGCTCAAACCGCAGCCAAAATATCTCCCAGGCCAGGCCTCGCATTCCACAGCTGGCAGGAGAGGAAACTGACCACGACCACCGTGACCTCAGGCGGGCAGGGCCCTGGCCCTTCCCCACGGCTCTCCTGGACCCTAATACTGCTGCCCGGTGGGCCCCCTGCCCCCAGTGCTGGCTTAGTCCCACTCGTACAGTGTCCACTCTGCTCCATGGCCTGGGTCCTACATCCAACTGTGGGATGGGAAGGGGCTCATTGTCAGCAGCAGAGGGATGGGGCAGAGCTGGGGGCATGGCCTCAGGGTGGGGGCTAGATGAGGCAGCTGGGAGGAGGTTTCCCAGCCAAGTGGCAAGAACAACGACTAGGGAGCTTAGAGATGGGGACTCTGTCTCAGGCACTGATTATCTGGAACCAGCCGGGGGATATGTTGAGGTCACTGAGCCTCGAGCCAGACAGGCTGTTAGTGATGGGTCCAAGTCCTTCATTTTATGGAGAAGGGAAGTGCCTTCTTTAAGGTCATGCAGCCAGTCAGGGCAGCAGGATTCAAGGGGGGAAGCTTAGCAGATGGGAAACGGAGCCCAGCCTGTGGAGGGAGTTCTGGGAAGGAGGGCTGGGAGTCCAAGGAGGTGGGGACCCACTGCGTGTGGAGAGCAGGACCCGTCTGCCTGATGGTCCTAGTTTGTAGCCTTTGCTTGGCTTGTTTTCCCAGCTCTGACTGCAGGTACCAAACGCCCTAGTCCACAGTCAGACACTCTCGGAGCCATAGATAATACAGCTCCTCTGAGTAGGAGACTCCTAAGCAGAACAGCTGTGGCCTGGCCCACCCACCCTCTCGTGTTCTGTGGGGCGATCTCTGTCCAGACCTGGTGAGACTGGTGTTCTGGCGAGTGGGGCAGAGGTTCAGGAAAGATCTCCCCCTTTCCTATAAGCCTTAGGAGCAGCCACAGAGGAGGTGAGGAAAGAGAGTTGGGGCTCAGCCTGTGAGCACAGAACATAGCCGACCGATGTCACACTCTTCCAGCAACGGGGTTCCGTGTCCAGGCAACCACTGCGGGGGTTTGGTTTGAAATCCCCCCTCCTTCCTGGGCACAGCTTTTCAGCGCATGCGGGTTAATCCATCTGATTAGCTGACAGCTTGGAAGGAGAGCGGCAGACCTGGGGGATGGGTGCAGAGAAGTTACACTTTGAAGGTGGGGCCAGCACAGCAGGGAAGGGCACATCCAGGTGAGGGCTCAGCAGGGGCCGCTTGGAACCAAGGCGCAGTCTGAGGGCACTGAGCAGATGTGGGGGTGGGGGAAGGACGCACGCAAGTGTGGGGTGGACCAGGAACCGCAAGGGCAGCTCTGTAGTGCCGGGGTACACAGCTGCTGCGGCAGCCCCGTGGGCCCCAATGCTAACACATGTAGCAGAACAAACTCGGGGTGAGGGTGGGAGTCCAGACCAGGCCCTGCCAGGTGCTGAGAAATTAGGCCCACCTTTAGGGACCTCAGGGATTGGCGATGAAGGGCAAGAACTCTTTTCATCTACCCCTTCCAGCTTTCCAAGCTCAAATCTGCCTCTCTCCCTGATTTCCCAGGGCTCAGTCACAGACGCAGGCAACTAAGATGCACAAAGGATGCTTGGGACGTGGCTGAGCCATTTCAAAGCCAGTGTCTTCACCACAGGCCAGCCTCTTTGGCTGTGGAGTTGGGAAGCCACTGAGAGTTCTTCACATTTAGCAAATCCATTGCACTTTGTTCCCTCCTGTCGGGTTTGGGGGTCGCTGGCCTGTTGGTGGTACAGTGTTTCTATTCTTCATGCCCCCTTGCAGAATAGAACTCACCTCCCTGCCCCTAGGCTCCCGCTCCCTGTCTCCAATCTGGAGACAGAATAGAGAGTCTGATGTCCTTAAAGACGCCCACTCATCCCCAGCCTCCGGCTCCTGCTCTTGACTTCACCATGCTTCTCTTCCTTCTACTCGCTACTGTCTGAAGACTGATTCCTTCATTCAGCAAGTATTTATTGGGCCCCTACTGTGTAGCAGGCATTGTTCTAGTCAACAAGAATCTAACAGTGATCAAAATGAAGACCCCTTCCTCTGGGCAGCTCTCTTCAACTGTGTGTAGAAGTGAAATCCAGGCCTGAGCTTACAGCCAGTGCCGTTGCTCACACTCACATTCCTGCGAGGGGGAGTGGGGGGCCAGGGCCCCACTGTGTGGGGGTGGGTGGGGATGGTGCAGAGTGTACTACAGAGTGATAGCAGACAAGACAAAGGAGGGCAGAGCAAAATGCTAAAAATAAAGAGGGGCTGGAGGGAGGGCAGCTTCACCAAGGTAGACCAAATAAGGCCTGGAGTGGAAGGAAGGTGATCCAGCTCCCCTACCCTTGCCTCTCCTCCCGGCATCATGCCTGCTTTGTCTGGGCTCTGTCACCAACCTGATCAAGTGTCAGGCCCGAACAGGAGCCATTTGCTGTGAACATGCCAGCGGGAGTTCAGAGGAAAAGTTACTAAAATTACTACCAGGAACGGGGGGCGGAGGGTTGCGCTAGGGTGAGTGAGAGGAGGCCTCAGCATGGAGAGAGGGAAGTCAGGAAGGAGCCCCAAACTCAAAGGGGCAGGAGAGAAGAGGGGCGGAAGAAGCAGGGGGCTTGGCCCAGGAAGAGGAATGGGGCACCAGCTCTTTGCTCCCATGGGAGAGGGGACCCACCCTAGAGTGGGGCCAAGCGCTCCCACCAGCCTGCCCCTAGAATCCCTGACCTTGGCGGGGCCCCTACCCTGGCTCCACACGAGCCTGGGATTAGGGCCTGAGCTTTGTGCCTGTCTCAGGTTTCCCTTTACAAACAGCTGCTCCTTCTTGTCACTCTTTTGTCTTCTTCCTGGCTCCAAAATCTTTTGTATCCCTCTGCACCCTGCTCCCACTCCTTAGTCCAGAGTCTCTGCTCTCTGAGGGACAGTGGACAGCTGGAAAGAAGGGAGAGGAGGGGGTGGGGCTGGGACTGGCACCGTTGTTTGGGATGTTTGGGAAGGTTCATCTTGCCTTCAGGGAGTGTTTGGAGGGGCCCAGCTCACCAAAAGGGAGGCCTTGTGTGCGTGGCCATCCTGGATCCAGGGCTAGAGGCCTCAAAGGGCATGCGAGGGGCAGCCTGGTGAGCTTTGGGGTCAGTCACAAAGATCCACTTTGAAAGCCAGTGCCTCTATTCTCCAGCTGTGTGATCTATGTCAGTCACAGAAACTCTCTGAGTCAGTTTTGTCATCTGTAACATGGGGACAGTCACATTTACCTTCCGGGGCTATTAAGCCCACTAGAGTTTGCACAGGTAAAGGGTCCAGCACAGCCCCAGGCACAGTGGGCCCTCACTAAGTGGCAGCCTTTGTTGTTAGGAACACAGACTCGACTGCAGGTGGGCAGGGAGGGTTACCTCAATAAGTTCTTTGCCCCACATCTCCATCAGCCCCACTGAATCAGCCTGGTTCAAGGGATGGTTTGGGGCAGGGTGGCTCAGAGATCCAGCAGTCCTATGATCTCTTCTGATCACATCGTGGCTGCTCTTGGGAACATCATGACCAGGAGGCCAAGTCCACAGGCTGTCCTAGGCTCAGTCCAGGCTCACCGCCCTGAGGTGGGCGAGCACCACTGCCTGACTGTGGCCCATGGACTTGCCCTTATAACAGGCCAATGTGCTGAGCTGAGGCCCACCAGGAGTCACCCGGCGTTAGCCAAGGACACCTGACAGGAGCAGAGGCCCTAAGGTAGAGGCTATTTGGCCATTAGAGCCAGACATCAGCTAGATTTTTTTGTGTGTCCTGCCTGAAGATCTTAGGGATCCTGGGTGGAGCTTCCTGGTGGAGCTGGGCTGGCCCTAGGGAGTGGGATTTGGGGTGTGAATGGGAGGCAGATTAAACTGAGGCCGTCAGAGACGGGGCTGCCCAGGGTTTATTCAGCAGTACCAACCACCTCTGGGCTGGGGCCAGACTTAGGACGCAGAGGGCCTAGAAACCTCTAGAAGGAGAATGACCAAGGTATTATGTTATGAAATAATTGGGCAAACTGAAAGATAGCGTCTACTAGACACTGTGGTATCTCGACCTGGAGTCTTGCACACTGCTCTCTCTATGTTGGACCCCAGCGGGGGACCCAGGACAGGCCCCTGCTCCTCTACACAAGGACCTCTGCTCTGTTCACAAGCCTCCCTGGGGCAGTATCCTATGACTGCCAGGCCTGGATCAGCCAGGATATGGAGAGACCATGGGATTTACTAGGAGTGGATGATAATTGCTCAATGAGGAGCCAAGAGGCTGGAGAAGGGATTCTGTACTTCATTCCTTTTGTCAGAGGCCCCAGGTCCTTAAGCAGGCCTCCCTGGGGCCGTCACCTGTCTCCGTACCTCTACCCCCCACCACCAATGCAGGTAAGTGCACACAAGCACACATGCCTACAAACACGTGCACTATGTGCGTACGCAGACATCTCTGCACAAACATCTGTGGCACAGAGTTTGAGCTACCTTCTGCAGCCAGTCTCAAGACAGAGCAGTGGTGTTTGATGAACTTGCCAGAGTGCCTCCCTCCCAGCTTCTAGCCTATCTCATTCTTCCTTCCACCCCGCGGCTGAGTGCCAGTCAGTCACTTAATCAGATGCCTTCTGAGCCTGCTGTATGCCCAGCTCTGTGGGAGCCACAGGAGGATCACAGGGCCTCTGACTCACAGGCATTCCCATTAGCTCGGGAAGCCACAGGTATCACACTGGAAACCAGAGGAGGATGGTTCAGGGCTACACAGAGTGGTCCCTGTCCAGAACCACCCAAGGCAGAGAAGCTCTTGTTCAGGGTGGGCTGGATCGGTCAAAGGTTTCTAGATGGGGGCCCGAAAGTGGGGCTTGAAGGGAGGGTAGGGCTTTAAGAAACAAGGGGAAGGGGGCTGTCGTTTAGGTGGTGGAATGATAGCATGACCAGCGGCATGGCAGGGGAATGGCATGGTGAGGTAGTAAGGACTCAGGTTGTTTGCCTGATTGGACTATGGAGGATCTGGAGATTTCAGGTGGGGCCACATTGTGGAAGTGGGGACAGGGATGCTCACATGCAGAGTGCCTACCTGAGCCCGGCACCTCTCGCAGAGTTTGACGCATATCATCTCCCTAATGCTCACATTGGCCTGTCAATTAAATTGCACTTTATGATTAGCAATGGGGTTCAGAGAAGCTAAGATGTTTGCTCAAGATCAAGCAGCAAGTGTGGTGCTGGGATTTAAACCCAGGTCTGTCTACCTCCAAGGTGCTTTCGATCGACCCTGCTGTGTTTCCCAGATCAGCAAAATGGACAATATCCTGGAGGCACTGAAGAAGGACTCAAGCTCTGGACCAGGGGCAATTGCTGTGACGTCCTGACAGCAGGCTTTGAGGGGCCTCGCAGGGATATTATTGGGCACTTTGAGGGAGAGGAGGCTGGAGGCAGGGAGACTTGAGGGGAGGATAGGGTAGCAGTCAAGGGTCAGAGGAGAGTGCGGCCAGCATATATGAAGGCCTGGAAGGGTCTCTCAGGTAGAGATAAAATGCCTTTCTGACACACCAGACACAGGAAACGAGGAAAGAGGACTCCTGACTGCACAATGTTGGCAAGGATGGGGATGGTGGCAACAGGGAACAAGCTCTTAGGCAGGTGGGAGGAAGCACAGAGTGTTTGGGTTGGGGGGGGGGTTGGAGGTAACAGTGGGCATCTAGGGCAAAACATTTTGCATCCTTGTAGGGAGTTGGACTTATGGGACTGGCAGCCAGGGGTGGTGACTGAGACCAACTGCCTTGGGGATTGTGGAAGCAGCCATGAGATGGGAGAGGAGAGGAAAAGTTCGAGGAGACACCCACGGTACAAAGATGGGAGAAGGAAGAAAAGCCCATAGACAAGGGAGAAGGCAACTCAAAGATAGCCACGGAGCACCAGAAAAGGGCAGTTTCCTAGAAATCAGAAGAAGTGTTTCGAGAGGAGCAGGTGGCCGTAGTGTCAGATGCCAAACAAAGACTGAGTGTTGGGAAGACGGGGAAGAACACTTGGGTGATCTTGGAGCAAGCGCCTTCTGCAGAGTCGCAGGCAGAGCCAGGCTGCAGGGAGGTGCTAAGACAAGGCTGAGTGGACAGGAAGTGGAGGCAGTGGGTGTAAACCATGCCTTGGAGGAGCTTGGCAGTGAAATGAAAGAGATTAGATAGCAACTAGAAGGTGAAGGGGGCCAAGTTGCGTGGTTTGTTTTGTTTTTAAGATCGGGCAACCCTGAATGCGTGAAGAGGGGGTGATAAAAGATGCCCTTGTTTTGTTCCCCATTCCCTTTTACATTTTCTGGTTCTGTTTTCTCCTTCCTGTCTCTCTTTTTTTTCTGTTTTCTTATTTCCGTCTCTCTTTCTGGAAGCCTGAGAGGTGGTTTGGGAAAACTTGGAGAGTTGAGGTGCCCACCACCATAAGGTAGGCTTGCAAACGAGAGACTCAGCTGGCTCCTTCCTCATTTCCAGATTCCCAGTAGGGAGCTTGGAGCAGAGCTTGGGGCAACCATGCGCTCAGCCCTCATCCACCTGCCTGAGAAAAGGTCTTGGCCTCCTGCGTTCCACAGTATGAGGACTAATATAGGGCTGCAGGGCAGGGAGTAGCTCTAGAGAGTGATCTGGAAACAAAACACAAGTGGCTTCTGTGACTCAGCTTCTTTTGCTTGTTTATGCCTCAGTATTTTAATTTTACCTAGAAAGGTGATGTGCCTGGTTTGATGGTGCAGGTGCCTCTACTTGCCCCCAACCCATAACCCTGGGCTTGGGATAACTGCTGGTCTCTTGGAGCAGGGCTCCTGCTGGTGTTCCGAGAGGATGGAGGGTGGAAGGCTGACCCTTCTCTGATGTTCTTGCGCTGGAGCGCCATGCAGCATTCCTGCTGCTGGGTGTGCAAGCCCGGGTTCAGTGCAGGACTTTAATTCGAGTCCTTTGCCACACACACCCCAAAGTTCTACACAAATATTAGAAACTGATTAAGAACACAAAGAGATGTGCACATTGTTGCAGGTCCTTCCGGCCCTGGAGGAGGGCGTAAATGACCTCCCCGGGTCTGATCTGGAACGGAGGAGCCGGGGGAGCTGGCTGCTCTATTCTCCGAAGGGAGCTTTACAGGGGCAGCAGGCAGCCTGACTGCCAATCGCCTGGGATCCATGGATCAGGCTAGGGACTGAGAGCTGGTCAGGTTTCTCGACGTCTGAAGGGACCAGAGCTGGGGGCTTAGCTTCCCCACCTGCAGCAAGGAAAGAAGGGCCTTTATAAGAGGACTTTGGATTTACTAAATAAAAAGAGCCAGAACCATTCTGAGCAGGAGTGGGAAGGAAGCAAGATGGTGAGGTCACTGGTTTATTGGGAGTAGGAAAGAGCCAGGAAAGGGTCCTTGGGAAGCTGGAGAGAGGGGCGGGCCAGGAGGTACAGTGGAGTAGCAGGGGTGGGGCTGGCAGAGCTGAGGTTCAGCTGTGGAGTGAATAGGCCAAGACTGAAAAAAGAGTGGCAGAGCTATGTGTCTGTGTGTCGTGGGGGGAGGTGACCTTGCCCCAAGGGCAGAGTCTCATGGTTCTGAGAAGGCAGGGCAGGGGGCACCAGTTCCAGCCCAGCCTCCCCGTGCCTGGGCCCCTTGTCTCTGAGATTACAGCCTTGGCTGCCAAGAGCAGCTCCATGGGGGTGGTGTGAAACAAAGCAAAAGGCCCTTTTGTGGTACCAGGTTCCTAAGAATAGCTGTGGCTGGGCTTGGGGAGGTGTCTCCTATGGCCTACATGTCTTGTTCTCAGAGGTGTCCCTATGTCTGGTGTCTGATAGTGATGATTTCTAGTTATTAGTGGAGCAGAGGCTGTCAGCCCACCTCAACCTCTGTTACTTGTGCTTGTCCAGCTCAGCTTTGAGGGAGGGCATAGCAACTGGACAGAGGGAAGAGTGGACCAGAAACTGACCCAAATGCGTTAGAAAAGGGGAGACAGAGACCACCAGCCTGGAAAACAAACCAGCGCCTGAAGCTGAAGACAGTGAGGAGCCTGGCAGGAGAGGGGGTGGGGCAAAGGGGCGAGGAGGGAGACAAAAGTGGGGAAGAAGGCTAAGTGGGAAGGACTTGTGGGAAGTGGTGGACAGAAGCAGATGAAGGCAGAGAAGTAGGGAAAATAGCTGCAGAGGACAGGAACATGGACAGAAGAGGGAGGAGAAATTAGGAGGGGCTGGAGAGGAAGAGGAGGGGGAGGGAATGGATGGGGGTAACAGAGAAGAGCAGATGGAAGAAGAGAAAGAAGTGGTGAAAGGCCGTGAGCACTCCTGCAGACATGGGCAGAGGAGGGGGTGGTGCAGCTCTTGGAAGAGCTTGGAGAAAAGGCTCTCAAACGCCATTCCTGTGAGATAACAATGCAGTTGAAATCCATCCCTAATCTCCCCTCCTATTATTAGCCCTGCGTCCTCTCAGGGAAGAGGCCACAGGGCTCTGGGCTCTGTCCTTTCCCCCATGCCCTTGGCTAGAATTAGAGCAACGTGCCTACGTGGTCATCTGCTAACCCTGGTCCTTCTGGCCTCTGGCAATGTCAGAGGAGAAGAGCGTGGAGAGGTGTGGCAAGGGCACAGGAAGGTCACACCCTCTGTGGACCAGGCAGCACCCAGACACCCAGAGGGGTAAAGAGGCAGGTCAGAGGCCTCAGAGTTTTCAGATCAACGAACACACAGCCAAATGATCACAGGCCCAGAGTGACAATAGTTAACGTGCAAAATACCTGAAAATTTGAGTATATAACACAGAAAAGCAGAAGCGCAGTCACTGAGGGCAGAGCAGGGAGGGGAGAGGGCAGTTAAGGAAGGTTCTTGTGGAAGGTGAGTCCTGAGAGGGCCGGGTCTTGAGCAACCACATCCATGGCCACTGGCCAAGGCCGTGAGCATTCTGGAGGAAATGAGGGCCACCAAGCCTTCTACAGCAGCTTTTCTGGCCCAACCTGTAGGGTACGAGGTTGTCACAGCTTGAAGGAAGAGTAGCAGCCTCCGGGGTTTTTAAGCAGACTGGTATTTGTTGCTATTTGCTTGAAACTGCTGCTTCTTTCTTCCCCACATATTCTTTTTATGTTTTCCACTTGCCCTCCCTCTTGCCTCTAGTCTCCCTAAATATTGTTCATTGTTTTGATATCTCAAATGGGCAAAAGTTATTATGTATATTTTTGTCTTGAGCTCTTTCAACTCTGACAAATCTGAATAAAATAAACACATGATGCATAATGTGCCAAAGGGAGTGAGCAGCTGCTGTTCTGTTCCTCTGAGGGCTCCAACTGCTACTGCAGGATGGGGCATAGATTAGATTCCCTGGATCCTGCTCAGGAGAGGGCGGAGGGAGCTCCTCTTCCTTCCTTTCTCTCTCTTTCTCCCTTCCTTCCTTCCTCTTTCTTTCGCTCTTTGTTTTATTTGTCTTTACTTCTCTCCCAAATCTCTTTCTCCTTCCTTCTTTTCTCCCTTTGTCCTTCTTTCCTTCTTCTCAAATTACAAAAGTAATGCTCATTACTTTAAGAATTCAAACAATGAATCTTCTATAAGGCAAAAGAAGTGAAGCCTGAACTTCTACCATTCACAGTCCCATTCTGCAAAGGTAGCCATGGTTCATAGTTGGAGTGTATCCGTCCAGACCCTTCTATGTGTATGTATAAAATACACATTAAGATGTTTTTCTTTTTACTGGGATATACAAAAATGAAGTGTCCATAGTTCCTGAAGGCTTCTCACGTCATGGATGATTCCAGCGTCCCTCTTCAAGTAACCTGCATTTGGACGGTTACCAGAGTCTCTAGAGACGAAACAGTAATCAGCTCTCAACAATGAACCAACATGAACTCAAAAATGAATCAAAGAAGCCGAGGAAGGGTAAGAGGATGCTGACAAACACCCCCTTTCTGCTTCAGTTCTTCCTTGCCCCTGGACATCCTCCTCTTGGGAGAAGGTGTCACTCAGACAGAGAGACTCTACCTAGGGGCAGAAGTGACAGTAGGTGGATAGTGGGCTCTCAGTCATGGGGAATGGGAAATTATCCTAACATAGCAGGGGCTATTATCTGTCTCTGTTGTGAAAAAGAGTTTCTTTCACAACAGTAACATTGACATAATGATGTCTGATTATTTCTTTTGCAAAGCCAATTCTGAATTGTTCCATTTTTCATGCTCAGAAATTTTTCTGGTCATTTATCTGTTTGGAGCTCTGTAACTGATCCTTTAGGTCACATTTGTATCTGTCCTTTGTTGTGGAAGTTCTGAAGTGGGCTTTAGCCAAAAGTCAGTCAAAAGTTCTGACCAAGATCTTAATATAGTTGATGACTCTGATGCAGCCCAAGCTGACAGCTGCTGGAACGTGGATGGCTGGATTCCTGATGTGAAAGCATAGGCCCAGAAGCATCTGAAATAACCCTGCTGCCTACTCTCATCCTGCTCTGTGCTGCTCCTGTGGGCTCCTCACTCCCTACTGCAGACCCCAGACTGAGTGAATACTAGTGCCTCTGGTTTCTGCCACTTCCCAGAGACCTATGCCTTGGCCAATTGAAGGGAACAAATCAGGATGGAAGAAGGAAAGAAAAATCTAAGGCAATTGTTGCGGATCCTGACAGAGCAAGGTCAATAGGATAAGGGCCTGAAATATGGGACCATCCTGACAGGCAAACAGGGAGTGTGCATGCGGAGGACTAAGGAGGGAGGAAGGCTTGAAATCAAGTAAACGGAGGGTGGAAAGGAGAGTCTACAGCCCCAAAGGATACGGGTGAGCCCTGGAAGCCCAGCCTCTCCGAGCAGTGCCAAGGATTCTGGGGAGGAGAGTATGTAGGGCAGCCTGCCTCCCAGCCCCTCCATCCGTTTTCTCCTCTCCCCTGCTTCGTCACACGTGCAGGGTCAGTCCTGCCCCCAGGTCTGGCCCATGTCAGGCCCCAGGCAGGAGGAAGAGAAGGAGCTCTTACCCACACCTGGAGTCTCAGCATCAAGTCATCCTCGATGCTGTGCTCTAGAAACTCAGCTTCTATCTGTTTCTAAGACTTTGGTCCCACCCTGTGCCCCAGTCTGGTAACTGAGCCCTGGTCTTCTTCCCTCTGTCAGAGGTCCAGTCTTGGTAACTCTCTTAGTTTTTCTGGCTCCCGTCTATTTCTCAGGGACTAGATTTTTCCCTTAAGCCCCAGACTGGAAGTTGGGGGACCTGTTTCCTGCTAATCGAGGGAGAAAGCATATCTTAATAGCCAAGAGCATAGGTTTTGAAGTCAAATAGACCTGTGTTCAAAAACAGCTGTGGACCAGCTGTGTGACCTGGGTGAGTTACTTAACCTCTCTCAGAAAAAAGAGAAGTATCACGCAGAGTCTTGTGACACCAAATGTGATCCATGGACTGATGCATCTGCATCAGTGGGAGCCTGTTAGAACTGCAGAATCTCAGGACCCAGCCGGGCGAGTTGAAACTGAATCTGCCTTTAAATAAGACCCCCAGGTGATTTAATACACATTAAAGTTTGAGAAGCACTGATGTAGAGGAAAGAACACAGGCTTTGGAACCAGGAAGATCTTGCTGTGAATGCTCACAATAAACCTCAATCTTATCTGTAAAATGTGGATGGTAATACCTACCCCATATACTTGGCCTAAGAATTATGTATATGGGGGCAGCCCTGATGGCCTAGTGTTTAAAATTTGGTATGCTCTGCTTCGGTGGCCCGAGTTCAGTTCCTGGGCGTGGAAGCACATCACTCATCTGTCACACACACACACAAAAAGTGGGGCTTCCCTGGTGCTGTAGTGGTTAAGTTCGCATGCTCTGCTTTGGCGGCCTAGGGTTCCTGGGTTCAGACCCTGTGTGTGGACCTACACACTGCTCATCAAGCCATGCTGTGGCAGCATCCCACATACAAAATACAGGAAGACTGGCACCGATGTTAGCTCAAGGCCAATATTCCTCACCAAAAAGGAGAAAGCAAAAGAATTATGTACATGAAGTTATAAAGAAAAATTGGTACAGCCATATGGAAAACAGTATGGAGGTTCTTCAAAATATTAAAAATAGAACTAACATATGATCCAACTATTCCACTTCTGGGTATATATCCCAAAGAAATGAAATCACTATCTTGAAGAGATATCTGCACTCCTGTGCTCATTGCAGCATTATTTCCAATAGCCAAAATATGGAAACAGCATAGGTATCCATTGACAGATGAATAGATAAAGAAAATGTGATATATATACACAATGGAATATTATTCAGCCTTAAGAAAGAAGGAGGAGGTGGCCCAGTGGTGCAGCAGTTAAGTTCGCATGTTCTGCTTTGGCGGTGGCGGCCTGGGGTTTGCTGGTTCAAATCCCGGGTATGGACATATGCACTGCTTATCAAGCCATGCTGTGGCAGGTATCCCACATATAAAGTAGAGGAAGATGGGCACGGATGTTAGCTCAGGGCCAGTCTTCCTCAGCAAAAAGAGGAGGATTGGCAGCAGATGTTAGCTCAGGGCTAATCTTCCTAAAAAAAATTTAAAAATACTATTAGGGGCTGGCCCCATGGCTGACTGATTAAGTTTGTGCACTCCACTTTGGCGGCCCAGTGATTCGCTGGTTCGGATCCTAGGCACAAACATGGCACCGCTCATCAGGCCATGTTGAGGCGGCATCCACATGCCACAACTAGAAGGACCCACAACTAAAACATACAACTATGTACTGGGGGGATTTGGGGAGAAAACGCAGGAAAAAAAGAAAGAAGAAAATCTTGTTATTTGTGACAACATGGATGAACCTGGAGGACATTATGCTAAGTGAAATAAACCAGACACAGAAAGACAAATACTGCATGATTTCACTTGCATGTGGAATCTAAAAAAGTCAAACTTTTAGAAGCAGAGAGTAGAATGGTAGTTACCAGCAGCTAGGGGTGGAGGAAACATTGTTCAAAGTTTCAGGTATGCAGGATAAATAAGTTCTGGTGATCTAATGCACTGCATGGTGACTACAGTCACAGTACTGTATTGCGTACAATCATGCATTCTTAATGACAGGGATACCTTTTGAGAAATGTGTCGTTAGGTGCTTTCATCATTGTGTGAACATCATAGAGTGTGCTTACACAAATCTAGATGGTATAGCCTTTTATACATCTAGGCTATACAGTACTAATCTTATGGGACCATTGTTGAATATGTGGTCCGTCCTTGACTGAAATGTCATTATGCAGCGCATGACTGTACGTGAAATTTGCTAAGTGAGTAGACCTTAATTGACCAAAAAGGAAGGAAGAAAGGAAGGAAGGAAGGAAGAAAGGAAGAAAGAAAGAAGGACATAAAGAAAAAGGTAAGTAAATGGGATGATAGATATGTTAATTAGCTTGATTTTGGTAATCATTTCACAATGTATACATACATCAAAACATTATGGGGCTGGCCCAGTGGTATAGTAGTTGGGTTCACGTGCTCCATTTCAGCAGCCTGGGGTTCATGGATTCGGATCCTGGATGTGGACCTACACACCGCTAATCAGGCCATGGGGCATCCCACATATAAAGTGGCAGAAGATTGGTACAGACGTTAGCTTAGGGATAATCTTCCTCAAGCAGTCCTCACAGATCACTGTGGAGGGGCAGACAAGCAGACAGGAAGTGACAATATAGTGTGACAGGCACTATGATAGAGGAAGTACCAGGTGCGATGATGGAAGAAGTCATGGAGCATAAAGCAAGGCCACCTAATCTGGACTAGAGATCAGGGCAGGCTCCCTGGAGGAAATGACTTTTTTTTGGTGACGAAGATCATTGCTGAGCTAACATCTATGCCAATCTTCCTCTATTTTTGTATGTGGGATGCCACCACAGCATGACTTGATGAGTGGCGTGCAGGTCTGCACACGGGATCTGCACCTGAGAACCCCAGGCCACTGAAGTGGAACATGTGAACTTAACCACTATGCCACCAAGCCAGCCCCAGAAAAATGACTTTTAAGGCGAGCCTTGAAGGATGAGCTGGAGTAGGTCAAGAAAAGAAGGAGCTGGGCAGAGAGACCAGCATGTCCAAAGGCCTGAAAGGAACAGAAATGAATTCAGTGTGGCTAAAGTATAGGAGTAATTAGGGGAAATATGGCCAGAGAAGAGCCTGGAAGGCAGGTGAGGGCTGGTCATGAAGGACCTTAGGAACCAAGTTAAGGGAGTTTGGACTTTAACCTACAGGCACTGAGCAGTCCTTAACGTATTTTAAGAGAGGGAAGTGCTATGATCTGATTTTACAGAACAGGTTGTATAACCAGTCGTTCTTGGAAAAGTGACATTTAGCTTTCTAATTCATTTGTATAGGGGATTCTAGATTTGTGGTCACAGGTACAGAATGAAGAGTTCACGTGCTCCACTTTGGCGGCTGGGGTTTCACCAGTTCGGATCCTGGGTGCGGACATGGCATTGCTCATCAAGCCCTGCTGAGGGGGCATCCCACATGCTACAACTACAAGGACCCACAACTGAAAATACATGACTATGTACCGGGGGGCTTTGGGAGAAAAAGGAAAAATTTTTTTTAAATCTTAAAAGAAAATCCCTAGGTTAGGCCCCTTTTCACGTCTGGATAACTGCAACAGCATCTTGACTAGTCTTTTAGCTGCTCATTGCACCAAATGGCTAGCAGACTCAATTTTCTAAAGTACCACTTCTTACATATCTGTCATTCATAGACATTCGCAGGGCTCCCTGTTGTATCTGAGACAAAGCCTGGCCTCCTCTGGCTGGCATTTAAAGACACTTCACAAACCAGCTGCGGATGGTCCCACCTTATCCCTCCATAAACTCCCACCTCCAGGTCTGGCTGGTCTACTAAAGCCCCCTCACCCCAGGCTGGGCTTTCCTCCCTGACTGACTTGGTCGGGACTTTTCCTGCCTGCCCCTCCAGGCTCAGCTCAGTGGCTCTTCTACGAAAGGACTTTCCAGTTCAACAGGGCTGCTCCTGAAACACAAAAGCAAACAAACAGAACTTTGTTGAAACTCTGCAAGTACAAAAATGACACCCAAGATCTCCTACCCAATCACATTAACTATTCTCATTTCTCTACTTCTTTCCAAGGGGCATGTGTGTGTTACAAGCATCATATATATTTTTTATATAGCTGTAGTGTATAGGTACAATATGTACATAAACTTTTATTCTATCAATGAGCATTCCATATTTCTACAATCTTAGATTTTATCATTTTTATGACTATAGATATTCCACTAATGTCTGTAAAATGGGGACAATAATATTGCCAACCTTACGGGTTTGCTGTGAGAACTAAATAAGTTCACACAGAGATGTTCAAACTTGACCAGGCTGCCCAATCACGTGGACGGCTTGTTAACACAGTTTCTTAGGCCCCAGCGACAGGGATTCCGATTCAGTAGGTCAGGGTAGGGTGCCCAGATCTGCATACCTAATGCTACTGGTGTGAGGACCACAATCTGAAAACCACTGAGTTAATACACATAACATGTTCAGAATAGTTTCTGGCATATAAATGGAGCTAGGAGGCTATGTATTTGCCATTTCTGAGTTAAAATATGAAAAGTTACTTGTTTGATGTTTAGATTGTTTATAGTTAGCATAACATCTTTATTGAGACATAATTCATATGCTATAAAACCCACCCTTTTATAGTGAACAATTCAGTCGTTTTTAGTATATTCAGAGTTGTAAAACTATCACCACTATCTAATTCTAGAACATTTTTATCATCTCCAAAAGAAACCCCATACCTATTAATAGTCACTCTCCAACCACATCGTTGTAGTTTTTTGAACTTATAAATAATGTCTCTGTAAACATATATACACATGGCTTCTTTTTCCTTTGAATGATTTTGTCAGCACAAATTCCAAGAGATCAATTCCTGAGTCAGTGATTATGAGTATTTTTATGTATAGTGTGATGGTTAATTTTACGTATAAACTTGACTGAGTCATGAAGTGCCCAGATATTTGGTTAAATACTATTTCTGAGTGTGTCTGTGAGGGTGTTTCCAGATGACATTAGCATTTGAATCCGTAGACTGAGTAAAGCGGGTTGCCCTCTCCATGTGCCTAGGCATCATTCAATCTGTTGAGGCTCTGAATAGGACAAGAAGGTGGAGGAAGGGATGTTGGTATTCTCCTGCCCTCCGACTGGGATTTACATGATTGGCACTCCTCGTTTTCAGATCTTTGGATCTAAAACTATAAAACTTTTAGAAGAAAACATAGGAAAAGTTTTCAGTTAGGCAATAAGTTCTTACATGTGATACCAAAAGCATAATCCATAAAAGAAAAAATTGATAAATTGAACTTCTTAAAAATTAAAAACTTTTGTGCCTCAAAAGACACCATCAAGAAAATTAAAATCCAAGCCACAGACTGGGGGAAAATATTTGCGAATCATATTTCTGATAAAGGACTTGTTTTGGGAATATATAAAGAACTCATACAACTCAATAATAAGACAACTGAATTTTAAAGTGGTCAAAAGATTTAAGTAGACATTTCAACAAAGATATAAAATGGCTAATAAGCACATGAAAAGATGCTTGACTTAAATTCAAATTAAAACTTCAATGAGACACCACTTCACATCCACGCTTCACACCCATTAGAATGGCTATAATAAAAAAGACAAAGAGTAATGTCGGTGAGGATGCAGAGAAAGCAGAACCTTCAAACACTGCTGGTGGGAATGTAAAATGGCATAGCTACTTTGGTAGCTTAAAAAATTAAACATAGGGGCTGGCCCTGTGGCCAAGTGGTTAAGTTTGCATGCTCTGCTTTGGTGGCCCAGGGTTTCACGGGTTTGAATTCTGGGCGCAGACATGGCACTGCTCGTCAAGCCATGCTGAGGAAGCATCCCACATACCACAACTAGAAGGACCCACAACTAAAAATACACAACTATGTACCAGGGGAGTTTGGAGAGAAAAAGGAAAAATAAAATCTTTAAAAAAAAAAGTTAAACATACATGTACCAAATGCTCTAGCCATCTACTTCTAGATATTGTCCCAATGGAAAAGAAAGCATATATCCACACAAAGACTTGTATGAATATGTTCATGGCAGCATTATTCATAGTAGCCAAACAGTAGAAAAAATCTAAATGTTCATTATTTCATGAGTGCACAAACAAAATGTAGTATATCCATACAATTGAATATTATTCAGCAATAAAAAGAAACAAAGTACTGATACCTGCTACAACATAGATGAAACTCAAAATCATTACGTTGACTGGAAGAAGCTAGATGAAAAAGACTACATCCTGTATGATTCCATTTACATGAAGCGTCTAGAAAGGAAAAATCCATAAAGACAGAAAGTAATGGTTGCCTAAGGCTGAGAGTAGGGACAGTGATAAACTGCAAATGGGTGTGAGAGATTCTTTTGAGATGAAGGAAATGCTCTAAACTGGATTTTGGTGGTGGCCACACAACCTTGTAAATTTTCTTTAAAAATCATTGAATTGTACACTTAAAACAGGTAAATTTTATGGTATGTAAATTATACCTCAATAACGCTCTTTTAAAAAAACTAAAGCAGTGTAAAACACTTTTCTATAAAATACAGCTTTATTATTTTGGTAAGATTATGTTTTACTTTAACCAATCAAATAAGATATTGTTGTAGTTTGGCAAACATATCAAGAGTATGTGTTGTTTCCAGTACTACACATAAACACATCACCAATCCAGCTGGTGTCAAAAGACTGATTTGTTCAACGCTTTTTTCTCATACTGATGTAATATTACAATGTATTTATTTGAATATTTTATGCAGATAGCGCAAGTTACAGTGATATCTATGTAAATCATAAATGGTAATTGAATTGAAATATTATTTTAATTATAATACAAATAATTTTTCTAGCTAAAAATACATATAGACAACATTTTTAGTTTAAAATGAAGGCATATTACTGACGTGGAATCTAGTAAATCTTGCAAAACGTAGGGCTTGTAAGTTGTCTCTCCTGTCCTCTCAACAAGAAAAAAGTTGAACTGAAAATCAACAGGTTTTCTTAGATCCACTAGAGAACTGAGGTCACATGACAAACCACCATTCTGAAAAGCGGACAGACAGGTGACTACAGAGAACACAGATCAGCTTACCTGAAGCAGGAGCTGCTGGAGCCAGTAACTGATAGGAACACTTAAATGGTGACTTTGACAAACCACTGGAGGCTGAGTGTGGCCTAGCCTGAGAATTAAAAACTCCTGGAAGCTCCCACACCACTTTTGTGGGTTTTACCTCCAGGAGCCCCACCAGGTTCTCATGGTGAAGACTGGAGAAAAATTCCCTCATGTTTAAGCCGTTGGGGGCGGGGGGGTGAGGGGGGTGGGGGGGCAGGGCACAAGGTAACAGAACCATTTTGAAAAAAACCCAGAGCTTTCTCCATAACAAAAGCCTGCCCAGCAAGGGAAAAACCTTCATCAAAGCCATATCTGACTTGGGGGAAGAGAAATTACCCAACTCCAGTCCCCTCTAGGCTTCCTGTCTCACAGAAGGAGTAAAAAAACTGAGAAGCACTCATTAAGGTCACAGCCCAGGGCCACAAGTCCACTAAAATACTGAGACCTAATTGAAGAATGATAGAATGCTTCCTCTCTCCGCACGGCTCACTACCACATCAATAGAGCTCCTGTGTAATCACAGTGGCTTATAGCTGAAAGAACTGCAAGGTTTGGATTCTACTTAAGAAGTTTCTGGGTAAATCCAAAGACAACACGAAAGACAAAAACAAGGATGTCAGAGGAAACTGAAATCTCGAACACCTGCAGCTACAGCAAACAGTAAACACAGTCTAACTCCCAGCCAGATGAGCATAAAATTTCACATGAAAGACCTATCTACCTCAGTTCCTATTATCCAATACATCAGGTCTGCTTTCAACAAAAAATTACAAGTCATGCTAAGAGGCAAGAAGGAACACAATTTGAGGAGACAAAGCAGCATCACAACGAGATTCTGATATGGCAGGGATTTTGGAATTATTAGTCTTCAAGTGTACCCACGGATTTTGTTTTAATCAGGTGTGGTAAGATGACAGACACAGACACAACTGCCTTGAAAGAAGAGTTTATTACTCACAGTTCCCAAGAGGAGGGGGCACACCATACCACACAGGGCCACATGGGGAAGCACCAGAGTCACTCAGGGGGCAGAAGGAGAGGAGAAAGCCTGGGCACCAACCTTTATTGTGTCTTCTGCAGGAAAGGCAAGGCAGGGCAGGATAAACATTTTAGGATTGGTTAGTTTGAATAATTTTAGCAGGCTCTTGGCTATAGGTGGTCTCATTGTTTGGGATCTGGCCCTGGGATCACTTAGGGCAGAAGAAATATTGGCTTGATGCTGAGAGTTACATAAAGGAGGTGGTTGGAGGGGCTGGCCCCGTGGCTGAGTGGTTAAGTTCGCGCGCTCCGCTGCAGGCGGCCCAGTGTTTCGTTGGTTCGAATCCTGGGCGCGGACATGGCACTGCTCATCAAACCACGCTGAGGCAGCATCCCACATGCCACAACTAGAAGGACCCACAACGAAGAATATACAACTATGTACGGGGGGGGGGGGGGGGGGGGGGGGGGGCTGTGGGGAGAAAAAGGAGGTGGGAGGTGGTTGGAGACATGGGCTTGGTATTGGTTGGTTTACATATGAAAGGTGTGCTCACAGAAAGTTGTTTGCTATCTCTAGAATTTAGCTAGCCCTGGGAGGGGCAGTCTCTCCAGGATTAGCAAGGACCTTAAGAAGTGAAAGCATCATAAAATACAGATAACAAAAAGCATGATTAATATATTATTGAACTTGGAATTTAAAATAACTATGATTAATATGCCGAGGGCTCTAATGGAAAAAGTGGACGATATGCAAAACAGATGGGTAATGTAAGCAGAGAGATGGAAACTCTAGAGAAAAGTCAAAAGGAAATGTTAGAAGTCAAAAACACAGTAACAAAAATGAAGAATGTCTTTGATGGTCTTATCAGTAGACTAGACACAGCTAAGGAAAGAATCAGTGAGCTTAAAGATTTGTTAATAGAAACTTCCCAAAGTGAAATGCAGAGAGTAAAAAGAATGGGAAAACCAAAATGGAACAGAATATCCAAGAACTTTAGGACAATTACAAAAGTTGTAACATATGCATAAATATATAATGGGAATACCAGAAAGAGAAAGGAACAGAATAAATATTTGAAGTAACAATGGCTGAGAATTTTCCAAAATTAATGACAGAAACCAAACCAAACCAGAGGCCAGCCCCATGGCCGAGTGGTTAAATTTGTGCACTCTGCTTCTGTGGCCCAGGGTTTCACCCATTGCTAGTTTGGATCCTGGGCACAGACCTAGCACCACTGATCAAGCCACACTGAGGCGGCGTCCCACATAGCAGAGTCAGAAGGACCTACATATAAAACTACGTACTGGGGGGCTTTGAGGAGAAGAAGAAGAAGAAGAAAAGATTGGCAACAGATGTTAGCTCAGGGCCAATCTATAAGACAAAAAAAAAAAAAAAAGAAACCAAACCAGAAACCCAGGAAGATCAGAGAACACCAAGCAGAATAAATACAAAAAAAGCTACACTTAGACATATAATATTCAAACTGCAAAAACCAAAGACAAAGAGAAAATTCCGAAAGAAGTTAGAGAAAAAAAAATCTTACTTAACAGAGGAATGGATAGGAATTACATTGAACTTCTTGTTAGAAACCACACAAGCAAGAAGAGAGTGAAGTATTTAAAGCATTGAAAGAAAAACAACAGTAACTAAGATTTTTTAATCTAATGAAATTATCCTTCAAAAGTGAAGAAAAAATAAAGACTTTCTCAGACAAACAAAACTAAGAGAATCTGTCACCAGGAAACCTGTCTTGCAAGAAAGTTAAAAGAAGTTCTTCAGAGAGAAAGAAAATGATATAAGTCAGAAACTTGGATTTTTGCAAAGGAAGCAAGAGCATCAGAGAAAGAATAGTCAAGCTAAAATAAAATCTTTATTTTTCTTATTCCTATTTGATCTAATAGATAACTGTTCAAAATAATAATAGCAACAATGTATTGGGTGATTTTAGCATATGGATAAGTGGTGAAAAGAATGGCAGCAATACCATAAGGGATGCAAGGGAGGAACTGGAAACACTCTGTTACAAGGTACCCCCACTACCTGAGAAGCAGCAGTGTTATTTGAAAGTGGGCTTAGATTAGTTCTAAATGTATACTGCAAACTCTAGGGCAACAATTAAAAAATATTTCTTTTAAGAAGTATAATTGGTATGCTAAGAGAAGAGAGAAAATAGAATCATATAAAATGCTCAATTAAAATCAGAGAAGGAAGATAAAGAGGTAGGAAGAATTAAAAAAAAAGAAATAGAAAACAAGTGCAATGAATTCAAAATGGTTACAAACATGTTAGATATTAATTCAAAAATACCAATAATCACTTTAAATGTGAATATTCTAAACACACCAATTAAAAGACAGACACTTCAGAGTGGATAAAAAACAAGACCCCACTATATGTTATCTACAAGAAACATACTTTAAATATAAAGATACAGATATATTAAAAGGAAAAAGATAGAGAAAGATATACCATACTAATACCAATCAAAAGAAAACTGGAGTGGGGCCAGTCCGGTAGGACAGCAGTTAAGTTCACACACTCCGCTTTGGCAGCCTAGAGTTTGTGGGTTCAGATCCCAGGTGCAGACACCAGCACTGCTTATCAAGCCATGCTGTGGCAGGCATCCCACATATAAAATAGAGGAGGATGGGCATGGATGTTGGCTCAGGGCCAATCTTCCTCAGCAAAAAGAGGAGGATTGGCGGTGGATGTTAGCTCAGGTCTAATCTTCCTTAAAAAAAAGAAAAGGAAAGAAAACTGGAGTAGCTATATTAATTTCAGACAAAGAAGACTTCAAAGCAAGGAAAATTATCAGGGATAAAGAGAGGAATTACATAATAATAAAGGGGTCAGTTCTCCAAGAATATATAACAATCCTTAATGTGTATACATCTAACAACAGAGCATCAAAATATATAAGGCAAAAACTGATAGAGCTGCAAGGAGAAATAGATGAATACACTGTTATAGCCAAAGACTTCAATATCCTTCTATTAGTAAATAACGGATCCAGCAGGCAGAAAATCTAAGGATATAGTTGAACTGAATAGTACCATCAACCATCTAGACCTACTTGACACCCATAGACTATTTCATCTAAGAACGGCAGAATACACATTCTTCTCAAGCTTGTGTATGGAACATTCACCAAGACAGACCACATTCTGGGCCATAAAACATATGTATTCAAATGTAAAAGAATAGGCATTATATGAAACACGTTCTTAGGCCACAGTGGAATTAAACTAGGAATAAGAAACAGAGAGATAACGGGAAAATCAAAATATTCGGAGGGGCCGGCCTGGTGGAGCAGCGGTTAAGTTTGCACGTTCCACTTCAGCAGCCCAGAGTTCACCGGTTCGGATCCCGGGTGTGAACGTGGCACCGCATGTCAAGCCATGCTGTGGTAGGCGTCCCACATATAAAGTAGAGGAAGATGGGCACGGATGTTAGCTCAGGGCCAGTCTTCCTCAGCAAAAAGAGGAGGATTGGCAGCAGATGTTAACTCAGGGCTAATCTTCCTCAAAAAACTATATATATATAGTGGGAGATTAAGCAACACACTTCAGAATAACAGATGGATTAAAGAGTAAGTCTCAAGAAACAGTTAAAAAATATTTTGAATTAAATGAAAATACACCCTATCAAGATTTGTGGCATGTAGACTCTAGTGGATTTTCAGAAGTTAGTATGATCACAGAAACAGTAAAGAAAAAAGTATGTTGCAAATCTCACCATGAACAGAAATAGCAATTTGCAACAGCAAAGAAAAAAAAGCTGTCGTGCAGGAAACATTTTAAAATAATAAAATGGACAATACTGAGAGACATTTTCAACAAATACATAGTGAATTTGATACGAAGTTTCCCCTTAACAGTCAAAAAAGAATTTATGAAATTGGTCTTTTGAAATCAAAATTAAATGTCTAAAATTTAAAAAAAATTCTTTAACAAGATCTGAGCTTGTCACTTTATCCAGCTATAAAATGGCTTAGATTCTCACACAAAAAAGAAAATCATTTTTAGATGGAGATATGGTAAAAGAATCTATTATTTCAGTTATGGAAGTTTTGTCAGAAAATTATGAGGAAAGGCTAAAAAAAATAAGATATTTTAAAAAACCCCTGAAAGATAGTCAGTTTAAGCCACCAAACAGTTACCCATAGAATTCAAAACATTTCTAACATTATCAGAATTCAACTAATTCAAAATGTCAAAAGTTGCAAGGACCTTTCTCTAGCTTTAGATGAGTCATGCAATATAAAAGACACTGCCCAATAAATACTTTTGGCTTTTTTTGAGTATTTGTGTCTCAAAGACTTCTAAATTTATAAAGAAATGTTGTCAATTTGTGCTCCCCCCCAATCAAGCTCATGGCATAGATGAATTTCTGCTAGATATGAAAAACTTAGTTTCTATCAAGAGGGAAGGTGCCCTTGCCGTGTTAGGTTAACAGCCTGAATTTATTGGAATTTTAAAACAAGAAACTGATGTTTCCGTTATAGTTTTATTTCACCATATGACACATATTTAAAATATTTGTGCTCACTTTTCTGAAGCAGACTCTATGAAAAATGTCATGGATATAGTTGTTAGAAATTGTTCAGCATTTTCCAACTGATTCTATGAGGCCAGTAAACCAAAACTAGTCAAAGACATCACAGGAAAAGGAAAATAAAGAGCAATATTTCTTATGAAAATAGCTTTAAAGATCCTCAACAAAACACCTGCAAACTGAATCCAGCAACATATAAAAAGGATTATATGCCATGACCAAGAGGGACTTATTCCAGGAATACAAGGCTGGTTTAACATCTGAAAATCAATGTAATGCACCATATCAACAGAATCAAGGACAAAAATCACATGATCACCGCAATAGACGCAGAAAAAGCTTCTGACAAAATCCAACACTCCTTCATGCTAAAAACATGCAACAAACTAGATAGAGGAGAACCTCTTCAGCCTGACAAAGGGCATTTATAGAAACCCCACGGCTAACATGATACTGGTGAAAGACTTAATGCTTTCACCCTAAGATCAGGAACAGGATGTCTGCTCTGGCTACTTCTATTCAACACTGTACTGAACTCGGCCAGTAGGCACAAAAATGAAATCAAAGATGTCTAGATTGGAAAGGAAGAAGTAAAACTGCCTTGGTAGACGTGATCTTATAGGGATCATGGACATGATCTTACATGGAGAAAATTCTAAGGAATCCACTAAAAAATACTTTGAACTAATAAATGAGTTCAGCAAAGTTGCTGGGTATACGATTAATATATAAAAATCAATTGTATTTGCATATACTAGCAATGAACAACCTAAAAATGAAATCAAGAATGAAATTCCATTTACAATAGGGCCTGCAGTAGGCTGACTAATGGCCATCCAAAGATACCAGGTCCTAAGCCCTGGAACCTGTAAAAGTTACCTTGTAAGGACTAAGGGTCTTTGCAGATGTAATTTAACTAACGACCTGGAGGTAGAGAAGTTATTCCGGGTATCCAGGTGGGCCTGAAATCCAGTTACAAGTGTCCTTGTAAAATAGAGGCAGAGAAGATTTGACACATGGAAGAGGAGGCAATGTGACCAAGGAGGCTGGAGCTACCAGCTTTGAAGAGGCAAGGAACCCCCTAGAGCCTCCAGAGGGAGTGAAATCAACACCTTGATTCAGACCAGTGAAACTGATTTCAAACTTCTGGTTCCCTGAACAGTGAGAGAAAACATTTCTCTTGTTTTGTTTTATTTTATTTTATTTATTTTTCTTGAGGAAGATTAGCCCTGAGCCAACATTGCTGCCAATCCTCCCCTTTTTGCTGAGGAAGAGTGGCCCTGAGCTAACATCTATGTCCATCTTCCTCTACCTTATATGTGGGACGTCTAACACAGCATGGCTTGCCAAGCAGTGCCATGTCCACACCCGGGATCCGAACCGGCGAACCCTGGGCCGCCGAAGCCGAATGTGCACAGTTAACCGCTGCGCCACTGGGCTGGCCCCCATTTCTCTTGTTTTAAGCCACTAAGTTTGTGATAATTTGTAAAAGCAGCCACAGCAAACTAACACAACTTGAAAAAGATAAAAATCTTAAGAATGAATTTATAAAAGAACTGCAAAACTTATACTCTGAAAACTAGAAAATACTGTTGAAAGAAATTTTAAAAGACCTAAACAAACAGAAAGACATCTCATGCTCATGGATCAGAAGGCTTAATATTGTTAACATGGCAATACTCTCCAAACTGATCTACAGATTCAACACAACCCCTATCAAAATTCCAGCTGGCTTTTTTGCAGAAATTGACAAACTGATGCTAAAATTCATATAGAAATGCAAGGGGCCCAAAATAGCCAAACAATTTTGATAAAGAACAAAACTGAAGGGCTCACACTTCCCAATTTCAAAACTTATTACAAAGCTATAATAATGAAGATAGTATGGTACTGGTATAAGGACAGACATATAGATCAATGGAATAGAATTGAGAGTCCAGAAATAAACCTGTATATTTATGGTCAATTGATTTTCGAAAAGGGTGCCAAAACAATTCAATGAGGAAAGAATAGTTTTTTCAACAAATGGTGCAGGGACAACTGGACATTAATAAGCAGAAGAATTAAGGTGGACCCCTACATCATACCACACACAAAAATTAACCCAACAGGGATCAAAGACCTACAAGCAGCAGCAAAACTCAGTAGAAAACATAAGCATAAATCTTCATGCTCTTGTCTTAGGCAATGGTTTCTTAGCTAAGGCACCTAAGGCACAAGCAACCAAAGACAAATTAGATAAATTGGACTTCATCAAAATTAAAAACTTTTGTGCTTCAAATGATACAAATAATACACATCAAGCAAGTTAAAAGACAACCCATAGAATGGGAGAAAATATTTGCGAATCATATATCTGATAAACGACTTGTATCCAGAATATTTAAATAACTCTTACAACCAATGACAAAAAGACAAGCCAATTAAAAAATGGGTAAATGATCTGACCAGAAATGTCTTCAAAGAAGATATACAAATGATCCATAAGCACATGAAAAGATGTTCCATATCATTAGCCATTAGGGAAATGCAAATCAAAATCACAATGAGATACTACTTCATACTCACTAAGGTGGCTATAATTAGGAAGACAAATCATAAGAAATGTTGGCAAAGATGTGGAGAAATTGGAACCTTCGTTCATTGCTGGTGGGAATGTAAAATGGTGCATCCTCTTGGGAAAACAGTCTGGCAGTTCCTCAAATGGTTAAACATAGAGTCTCCATATGATCTGGCAACCCCACTCCTAGGTATATACCCAAGACAAATGAAAACATATTTCTCTACAAACACTTGTATACAAATGTTCATGGCACACTATTCGTAACAGCCACAAAGTGGAAACAACCCAAATGTCCATCAAGCAATGAATGCATAAATAAAATGTGGTATATCCATAGGATGAAATACTATACATCAATAAAAGGGAATAAAGTACTGATACATGTTACAAGATAGATGAACCTTGAAAACGTTACGCTAAGTGAAAGCAGCCAGTCACAAAAGACCATGTATTGTATGATTCCACTCTTATGAAATGTCCAGAATAGATAAATCTATAGGAACACAAAGATTAGTGGTTGCCTAGGGCTGGGGGTCGGGGTGAGGAGAAAAGGGTGAGTAACTGCTAATGGGTAAATTTTTTTAGGGACTGATAAAAATGTTCTAAAATTGATTGTAGTGATAATTGCACAACTCAGTGAATATACTAAAAATCATTGAATTATAGTCTTTAAATAGGTGAATTGCATGGTATGTGTATTAAATCTCAATGAAGAGGTTAAAAATTTTGCTCAGTTTATAAGTGCAAATGTCATGAATGATCACCAGTTTATAGAACCGTTGAAAGAAATAGAAAACAACAAATTTAATGATTTTGTGTTCTTTGCCAATACTTCTTAGTTCACCCCTGGTAGAGTTTTACAAAGATTTACTGTACTGTAAACTACAACATTTTCTTGTAAGGAAAGGAATAGCTGACAAGCATTTACTAATCAAAACAAAACAAGGCAGTGTAATTTGTTTTCTCATCAGTATATTATGATACTGGTACGAAAAGACTACGCATATGAAAAGACTAAATTTCAAGTTTCAAGGAAAGGAAAAGCTTATTTGTGACCTAACTAGACCACTTTGAGAATTCATGTTGAAATGGAAGCTTTTCATAATACAAATCTTGATAAATGGCACAAAAGCTACTGGTTAATTGACTGAGTAGGTTGTCCAGGCACCCTGAGCTTACATGCTCAGCCTGAAGCAGCAAATCAATGTTAGAGGCCTGGGGACTGGATATCCCCTTCCTTCTTCTTCCTCAGCTTAGCAAAAGATTGAGAGACCAGTTTTTCCCCCACTCTGGCTCCATTTATTCCAGAAGCCCGCTCCAAGTCAGGTCAGATTTCTAGCCCTGGGTCGGCTGGGCAGTTGCAGGGCAAATTCAAGACCATCATCTGCCCTTACAGCGCTTACCTTCTAAGGGAGATGATGGAACACTTAATACCCATCCAACTTATTCACCAGCCTGTGAGAAACAGAGTGAGCTGACATATTTGAAAGTACGAGAAAATATGAGGCGGGTATCATGAAATATGCACAGGCTGGGTTTGAACCAAGGTCTGCTGCAGACCCGTGACTGGGGTCAAGTCACGTAAATCTGAACTGGCTTCCTCCTTTGTAAAACGCACTCCCTTTGACGTTCACACACTGGCAGGAGTGTCGGGGCGGCATCTGGGGGTGTTTCCGCGGTGCCTCCCGGTGCACACGATGATGGCCAGTGCCCTGGTTTTTCCGTTTCTAAACCCTGGCTCTGGGCTTCTCTGGTCTAACTCTCCTATTTGCAGATGAAAAAGCCTCAGAGACGGAGTAGTCACATATGACTACTGTCACAAAATTGACCTAAGAGCACCGAGGTCTACGAGAAATCTCGCGCAGCCCGCGATGGAGCAGCAGCCAGCAATGGCGACTTCGCAACGCGGTCCCCTCAGAACGAAGCCAAAGCCTGTCACCTAGCGGCCGGTTCTGGCCACAGAAGGGAAAAGTCGTGAAAAAGGCTCTGGGTACTGCGGCATCCAGGAGCCAATACGCTCAGTTCACTCAGCTAACTCTTTTCTTCCATTGGGCCCCTTTAACTGTCAATCAACCATCTGCCCCGTTTTCATTGGTTTAGGTTCAATCATTCTACTCAACCTACTAATCACTTGCCTCTTTCCAAGAGCATCTTTACGTCATTAGATCGCCTCCTAAGTCTGACGAATTTAGCCAGTTCTCCTATTCCATTGGCTGGACCCGGCCCCTCCTCTCGAACATCCTGTTCGGGGCGGAAGTGAGGGAGTCCCTATTCCTATTGGCTTAAATTTGCAGACGGCAGTTGTCTATCAAGATAACTTCGCTGTCAGGAAGTACAGCCCCGGAAGGGGCGGGCTCATGCCAAGATGGCGGCGTCGGTGAGTGTCGCGTTTTATTTCTCGCGTTGCTATTGTGGACGTTTCCTTTTCTCTCTGCTCCTAGAGGCATATTATTGGCGCGAGGGAAGGGTAGTGATGAAAGTAGCTTTAGGAAGGCGACTTCCCTGGCCTAGCTGGGCAAAAGCAGTAGTAGGGAGACGGAACTGAAGTTAACACTCCTCTACAGTAACCAGGAGGCCTGGCCGGCTGTGAGGCGAGGCTGCATGTGCCCCACCCGGAGTGGGAAGGCCGGGAAGTCTGGTGTGTCTGAAGGAGAGAGAGGGATTTCCACGTCAGTCGCCCCGTCTTTTCATTATCCTGGGGGAAAGAATGGGTTTTCTTTACTCTCCTTCTCCCTTCTATAGGGGGTGGTAGAGTCAGACCTGCAAAGTGCCGTGAGACTTCTGAAGAACCTTCAGGAGCAGGTGAGTAATGTTACTCCTTTGGAATGGATCAGTCACGGATGGGCTTTGACTTTGTGTGCCTCGCCTTCAGACTTTGGTGACTTGGGGGCATATATTTGAATGCTACCAAATACCATAAGAGGAAAATGATTTAAGGAAAACGTTTTTAGGTTAGAATGCAAAGTATTTGATTTCTGCATCCAAAGGAATAGAGACAACTCCGAAAAGAAAACTGAATCCGTTTCCTTCATTCTTAATAGCTAAGGACACCGATAGAGAAAAAGGTGATAGGATTTGCTCTTTGGGTGCTGGAAAGTATACATTTATATAATTCGATGCCTTGTAAGTTCAACCCGTATAGATAAAGTTACAGTCCCCCCATCACCACTGTCCCAGTCCTTAGCCCCTCCCCATGGTTTCTTTAGTTTAAGAAGAGATGGAAGGCTTTTTTTACCTTTTGGAGAAGTATCAGAAACCATCTCTTCTATACTTTCCCAAAACTAGAAAGAAGATAGTACTGTACTTTAGGCAGTGTTTCAGATAACTTTTAGGCGGCATTGTTTAGCTTTTGCCCTTCATAGCTCACAGAGATGACTTGATATATTTTGGTAAGCTGTTTTATTTGGACTGATTTCAGGTGACGGCTGTAACTGCACAAGTGCAAGCTCTAACGAAAAAAGTTCAAGCTAGAGCCTTTCCTACAGAGAAGGTAAGTCATACTTGAAGAGTAAGCATTCCTTGACTTGATGTTCTCAGCCATTCTTTCATCATAGATTTGAGTATCTTGTGTGTCCTAAGTGCTGGAGCTTCAAAGATGAATAAGATCCAGTTGCTGTGCTTAAGTCTAGTGAAGACAGAACAAAGCAATAGGTATAAGCAGTAACAGTCATGTTACAGAGACATGTTGAGTGCTGTGCAAGCCAAAGAGAGAGATTAAATAATTAGCAGAGGAAGTCAGGGAAGGCTTCTCAGAGGAGGTAACAGGATTGTGAAGAATAAATAGGAGTCAGAGGGACAGAAAGAAACAGCGCATGCGTGACACAAATACTTGGAAGCATGGTCATGTTCTGGGGAAGGAGGTAAGTCATTTAGTGTAGTCAGATGTAAATTTTGTGTGTGTGTGTGTGTTTTAGGAGTAGGAAATAAGGCTGGAAAAGTAGTCACTCTGTGAAGGGCCTTGTAGGCCAACTGAGGAGTTAATATTGTATTTCATCTAACCTAAGATGCTGGTAATTAGAGACATACCAGTTGTTTTATATACTAGGAAAAAAATGCAACCTGTTAATCTATTATATAATGCTAAGGTACTGTTGATTAAAAGATGCATCCTGACTTCAGAGATATTAAAATATGAAAATGATGTGCATCTTAAAATTGAAATATGGTAGTTTTCAAATTAAGGTCTTAGAAAACCTTCTAGGGATCATTGGGTGTGGGGCAGTATAGGAGGAGGACTCTGGATCCCTCATATCTGTTTGAACTGGAACACTCTGGTGTTACTCATTTTATTTATTGAGCTTTAGTCCTAAGATACTATTTAAGCAAAACATGCCATCAGCGTGTGTGTGAAAATTAGCAAAAGTGTGAAAATCATTGTAGTAGCTTAATAAGAATCATTGAAGGATTTTTAAGCATGGAATTTACAGCAGATTTGTGCTTTAGAGAGATAGCAAACAGCACTTTAATATCTTCTCTTTTTGCCTTTTCTTTCTCATCATTAAATTTTATTATCTTTTTACTTTTTCTGACTTTTTTTAATCTTTGCTTTTTCTTGCTGCTTTGTTTTTCTTTCATATGCTTGTAACCTAGTTTCAACTTGACAGTGCCCAAGTGTGTCTGAAGAGCCTACTTCTCAAATTCTTGGCTGTCTTTAGTCTGGGTGCCATGCTTTGGCCTATTTTTAATGCCTTTTTTTTTTTTAAAGATTTTATTTTTTTCTTTTTCTCCCCAAAGCCCCCCGGTACATAGTTGTATATTCTTCATTGTGGGTCCTTCTAGTTGTGGCATGTGGGACGCCGCCTCAGCGTGGTTTGATGAGCAGTGCCATGTTCGCGTGCAGGATTCAAACCAAGGAAACACTGGGCCGCCTGCAGCGGAGCGCGCGAACTTAACCACTCGGCCACGGGGCCGGCCCCTTTAATGCCTTTTTGAGATGGGCTTCCAGTATCTTAGATCACTGTGTGTTTATTCATTGAACAGATGTTTATTAACTTATCTTTCATGACCAAGACTTTTACAAAGTGTTTTACAGGTTACACGTTGCTCAAGCAAATATTATGTAGTATATTCTTTTAAATAAAAGGAAGTAACCTGTGAGCACTGACTTAAGTTGTAGTTACTAAATAAATTTTTAACAAAGAGTCACGTTATCTTATTTGAGCCTCATAATTACTCTTTGGGGCAGGAAAGAAGTACTGTACATATTACAGATGTGAACACTGAGATCATAAGGTTAAGTGACTTCCCAACATTTGACTACCAGATGCCTAATTCAGAACTTAAACTCAATTTGTCTGTTTTTAAATCCTTTGCTCATCCTTCTGTAGCACACTAGTGCTGATCTCAAGGCTTAACATGTTGGTTTAAAGATATCCAGGGCTTAGATGTTGGAGTTGGACTGAGTTTGAATCCCAGCTCTACTCCTATTACTCTGTAATCTTGGGCAGAATATTTAACCGGTCTGAAATAGGTCTTCCCAGGGCTGTGGACTTTTTCAGTTTTATACAGTCACAGTGACTCTTTTCTTCTTTTCTTTATTTAATATCTAACTTAAGTCAATGCTCACACGTGTTACTTTGTTTTATTTAAAAGGATAAACTATAACATTTGCTGGATTTTTCTGCCTGTAAATATAATACACTTTTAATTTTAGAAAGTTTGGAAGATACATGAAAGCACAAAAAAGAAAATTAAGAACTAATATAATCACCATTCTGAGATAACTACTGGGGTACATGTTTTGGAGATTATAGAAATTATATGTGTTTGATGGAAAAACACTTTCACAGTACAAGCACTCCATTTCTTCCTTTTCCTCATCTTGATCCCCAAGGGTAGCAGTTGTTAATTGTGTGTCATACTTCCTTCCCGCTTAATTGGAACCATATTAAGCACACTTTTAAAAAAACCTTGTGTTGACATGGACTGAATTGCATGTCTGCATGTATAGATCATTGTTTTACCTGTATCATGTGGTTCCGTTGTATGGGGATAAAATCATTAATTGTTTTGATTAATTTAATTCAAAATTCAACAATGTGTGGGGACTGTTTTGATTGTCACAATTTGGGGGGCATCAGTGGGTAGAGGCCCAGGATGCTGCTGAACATCCTCCAGTTCCTGGACTGTGCACCACAACAAGGAATTAATTATCTGTCCCCAAATGTCAGTAGCTCTGAGGTTGAGAAACCCTGCAGTAGTCATTTTGGGGGATACTTTGATTTTCCTACTCTTACTCTCTTCCAGTAATCCTCTCAACTTTGCTTCTCTCGTGTTAGCATAATTTTCTCTCTGGCCATTTTAGGTACAGCCACGTCCTTGAGACTACTCTAAATACCTTATATGAACTGATTGGGAAAAACTGGAACTTGGAAAAAATTATCCTGTTTCTCCTAGGCTCGCCTCATGATTCTCTGGCTCAAACTGAATTTGCATCTCTTACGGTTTTATTCAACTCAGGGTCTCAGCCTCTTGGAAGTGAAAGACCAGCTGCTGCTCATGTACCTTATGGATTTGAGCCATCTCATCCTGGACAAAGCCTCAGGAGGGTCTCTTCAGGGACATGCTGCAGTTTTGAGACTGGTGGAGATTCGCACAGTATGAAGCATTTGGCATCTTAGAGTTCTAGGTTTCCAAATCCTGAACTCCAGGACTGTCACACAATAGCTCTTATTTAAGTGGGTGTTCTTATGTTTAAGTGAGGAAACCAAATGGAAAAAGTATTTTTCTCTTCATTTGCTGCACTTTGCATATTTTAGGTGCTTTATCTGTCAACTTAATATAGGAACTCTGGTGTGTGCTTAATTTTGGGAAGGGAATGTAATCCTTTTTAACCATGTTGTAGGTTTTAGAAAAGCTTCGTCCCTTGGACCAAAAACTGAAGTATCAAATTGACAAACTGGTCAAGACTGCAGCAACAGGCAGCCTCAGTAAGTGGGGGAAGCTATAAGGTTATGTGGAGACCATCATAAAGATCCAAACCTTAGAAAATCACTTGGGTTTTTTGTTTCAGGTGAGAACGACCCCCTCCGTTTTAAGCCTCGTCCCAGCAATATGATGAGCAAGGTAAGGGGTTGCATTATCCTGGTTTTCCTGAGGAAGCTAAGCCTGAATGAGCCTCCTGGTGATCCTGGGTCTCCTGGGATTCTCTTATTACTATTGATGCCCAGCTTGTGCCTTAAGACATTGAGTATTCCCACCTCCCCAGGTTACTCCAGCTTTGGTTTTTCTTATCACTTGTGTGACTAACACTTCCTTAGTTTGTGGACATTATGTTCCCTTTGTAGTTGAGCTCTGAGGATGAGGAGGAAGATGAAGCAGAGGAAGGCCAGTCTGAGTCTTCAGGAAAGAAATCTGTAAAAGGAACAGCTAAGAAATATGTTCCACCACGCTTGGTTCCGGTACATTATGGTATGAACTGTGAGCAGCTGCCTCCTCAGCATGAATTGTGTTTCTCTTCTCTGTTCTGGGATAACTCTTGCTGATTTTTATCACATAGATGAAACAGAAGCTGAGCGGGAGAAGAAGCGCCTGGAACGAGCCAAGAGACGGGCACTGAGCAGCTCTGTCATTCGTGAGCTTAAGGAACAGTACTCAGATGCTCCAGAGGAAATCCGTGATGCTCGGCATCCTCATGTTACTCGCCAGAGTCAGGAGGATCAACACAGGTTTGAGCCCTTCCAATTAGAAATTGTTTCTCTGCTGTAGAGACCTACCCTTGTGCTTTGGTTGAATTTAATTAAGTATGGTACCAAGAGAACTCACAGTATATAGAAAGTGGAGTGAAAAACTTGGAGTGACAGTTTCTAAGAATTAGGGGTTTGAGGTATAGAATAGGAACTAGGAAAAAAACCTTTTTTTCCTAACTGTTTAAGTTGAGCAACTGCTATATGAAGAAGAACATGCGCAGTTCCACCCAGTAGGGCTTTAAAATTCTGTATTATCACAGCTTTCACTTTTGTGCAGAGGGCAGTAAAGGCAGGTTTTTGTGATGGCATCAACAGTGCTAGGTAAGTTCAGGGAAGAAAAGTAGAGAAGCAATTGTGACTCGAGTACAGATTAGTCAGCTTTGCTTAGGTGGCAGTCTCAGCAGTTGATAGATGTGAGTGAAAGGGCGTATGTAGGGAGTCCTGTTTATGGAGCTGAAATATGAGAATTTTATGATATAATAGTTTAAATATTCCTTTGGATAGGCTGTAAGTTCGTTTCTAGGGAGGAAGGAAGTTCTGGCACAAAGCACGTTTCATTGAGGAAGCTCAGCATTGAGCATTCAGTATGTCCTTACTAAATACCATATTGATGTGCTATGAAATTTCTTGAGAACTGTCTGAACAAGGGATGAGTAAATACCTGGGCTCAGGTTCTTGGCTGCAGCTTTCTGTCTCTGTGGACTGAGTGTGCTGGAAACAGTGTCTGTATTTCTCTGGCAGGATTAACTATGAGGAGAGCATGATGGTGCGTTTAAGTGTCAGTAAGCGAGAGAAAGGATGGCGAAAACGAGCAAATGTCATGAGCTCACAGCTTCATTCCCTCACGCACTTCGGTGACATCAGTGCTTTGACAGGAGGAACGCCTCATCTTGATGAGGTGAGATTGTGATACAGTGGTGGAAGGTGACGTTCGTGCTTTCAGCCAAGTGTATGAGGGGCTTGTTACCATGAGGAACTTGGGGAGAGACACTAACACTTGGAAGCACATTGCCATTCCTTCACTTTTCCGTCTGTCTCCAGGATCAGAATCCTGTTAAGAAGCGGAAGAAGATACCTAAGAAAGGTCAGAAGAAAAAAGGTCAGTGAATGGTAGGACTTAGGTGGTCAAGTGCAGGGTGGGGAGAATGAACTGGGATGCCAGCTCTCTGGATCTGCCATTCTGGGTCCTACCAACTCCAGTGGTTATCTCTTCCGCACTGGGCGTTAATCTCTTTAGATGGGCTTTTATTTTTCTTCTTTCTGAAGCTGAAAATCAGCATCATTTACAAAAGAGATTTCTGGATTCCATCTCTCAGGTCCCACCACCCATTTGGGCTTCCTTAAGTACAGCTATAGAAGGATCGCTTGAAGGAACTGTTGTCCCATTTCACTTTCATTCCTACGTCTAGTCTTTTGTCCTGGGAGAACAGAGAGAGTACTGACTAGGGGACCTGCCCCTATTGAGCCTTTCTGTGTAGATATCCTTTTTTTCCTGTCCCTTCAGCTTTTCCAGCTCTCTTTTGCCTCATTCTTGGTTTCCCTTCCTTTCAGGTTTTCGGAGGCGGCGGTGATTATGGGTGTACATATTTATATATATTTTTGTCATCCTGGGATGCTTCTAATTTCACTGTATGTAGGTTTTTTCCTTGGAATTCATTAATTGTTTGCCCTGGACATGTGGAAAGTTCTTTATTAATAAAAGTGATTGTACTTACGAATTGAAGGCCTTTTTGCACATGTATTGTATGACTGGAATCACTGGGTATGGGGTATTTTTGGTGAGAGGGTCATGAAAAGGGAAAGATGAGATTTTTGGGGAGTGAGTGAAGTTTGGCTTTATATAGTTTTCTTTGGTAATAGATTTTCCCCAGAAACTAGAAATTGGTTATTTAACCAAAAAAATTATTGTGAGATTAGAAAAGTATGGTAATCTCTTTGACCCCACATTCCTCTGAACTTCTGTATGATTTGTTATAATACAGGTATCTCAAATACATGGATGTTAAGTTTTATTGATGTATCTTTCTGGCCACCAGGTGGCATTAGTGGTTCAGGAAACCTTTGGCGCTTGACTATAATTAAAAGCGAGATAGAGCCGTTCCTCATCAGCAAGAGTTATTCTTGTCTCCACTTCTCTGAATGTTTTTCTTTCTAAAATAGCGTGAACGTAGTGCTGATCTTTGGTCAGTAGAGTGTATCTGGAGAGAATAGTACAGCAAATGAGAAGACTAGGTATAGTTTTGTGTTTTTCAGCCTCTTTGACCTTCTTTCAACTAAAGCCTCAGTTTATCAGTCAGTAATGCCAGCCCTTTTACAAAGAGCTTGCAAAAGAATGCCAGAAAATAGGCAGACAGAAGATTCTTAGCTTGAAGACCAAAAGAATGAAAATTCTGCAGAAATACCAGCCCAAGTCAGGAGACTGGTGGGAATTACGAATCTGAGATCCTGTATTTTCCGGAGAATGACCTTCTCTGTTGGTGAGAGATCTCTCAGGCCTTAGATAATACAGGAAGTGAAAAAGGAACGGAACGAGAAGTTGAGGAGTCTGACTTAATTCATTGGAGTGTTTTTAAGGGCGTGGGGTCTCAGGAACACCTAATTTTAGTGTCTGGCATTCCTGATCATTGTCATGGAGAGGGATATGATTTGGGTCATTACATCACTAAAACCTATTGATTCCGAATCCTATGGATCTGGATTTATACTGGTCTTCCCAGTTGGGGCAGGGGTCTTTTCATTCAGCTGCAGCCTGATAGAAAGTAGTTAGGAGACAACTTAGTACTATCTTCTAGTAACTCTGGCCTTTAATTTTTCTCAGCTGAAAAATAAATGTGTTCGACTGAAGCACTGAGATTCCCTCCAAACCAAAGAGCCTAGAGCTGTTTTTCATGGATGACATCAAAATAGGTGTCTGGGGCCCCTAACTTTTGTCCCTGGCAGATCTGAGGGAGCCTGATGTGCCTAGGGCCTTCATACTTCTGTTTCCTCAAGTGAACCTAAGCAAAGAGCCACGAGAACAGATTTAGAGATTCCTTTCCTTTTCTGGCTGAATTAACTGGACAAGAGGTTCAGTTCAAAGGTGCTTTAATTAGTTAGGTCTTCCACATTAACTTCTTATTTAGGAATAGTAACTATTGCCTTTGCTTCTAATTTATTAAGATTTTTGGATTATGGGACCTGCCAAGGGAAAGGAAGTGCCTTTTTTTAAGATCTTATTTTGTGTTATGTACTGACCTAAGTGCTTTATACTTGGTCCTTGTAAAATATATGCCATCTTTATTTTACTAGTGAGGAAACTAAAGACTTGGGTTGTTTGCCCAAGGTGACATGGCTGTTAAGTTAGAGAACCAGTACTTGGGGAACACAGAAGATGGAGGACCTCAGGTGGCCTGGGGTTTATGAAAATCTTCAAGGTTTTTCTTTAAAAAAAGAAAAAAAAAACATTGGTAGGTAGATTATAACCCTTAGCTCCCCACTCCCCACTTCCCCATTTCTATTTGAGAAACCCCAAGTTCCAGATACTATTTTGGCCTCTTGGTATAGCAGTGAACTGAACGGACAAAAAATCCCTGCCATTGTGGATCATATAATCATTCAATCCAGTCTTTTATCCCAGGACATTTTGTTACCCCTAGCCTTCTAGGTGACAGGCATTATTTGAAAGAATTTTCCAACAAAAAGAGGAATAATTTCTGAGAATATTTGCACCAGAGTCATCAAACAATGTTTAGAGTGCACTATTGACAAAGTTTTACATGGATTCTCGATGTTTGAAACAGACATAGAGGCGTGAGTGAGGTTACTTTGGTTGAGTGGGGATGGAGGGTTCTGGAGCTCCATCTTATGGCCCACCTTCTCCAAGATTTCTGAGAAGTGCGAGGGATCTTTATAGAATATAGTTTGAAAACCACTGTTAACAGTAGTAGAGCAAGGGAACTTAAGAATTTCAGGGTTTTTTTTATAGCTGGTGGTGTTTGCATTTCTTTCTCCTATTTTTAGGCACAGATTCAGTTCTCTGATCATTTGGATCACATGAATGTCAGATTTCCTCAGTGCATTTCTAACAACAGATCATTTTCAATGTTCACTAAGTAATATCTGTCATTAGTGTACATCAGCACCTGTTTAGTTTTATCATGTAGTGGTAAGAGGAGTCTTGCTTTTGTTCTGGACAAATAATTTAGCATCTCTACCTTAGTTTGTTCATCTGAGGGAGTGGAGAATAGGGTTTGACCAAGGCTGTTTTTGCCTCTAAAGCTTTGTTTTATTGGAATTTTCTGAAAGCTTGGGGAAATGTTTGTCAGGAGTTCACAGCAGTCTTCATGGATACCTTATTAGAAAAATGTTTCATTTATGAGGAAACGATGACTTGATTGTGTCTGTTTTCAGCACCACGGAGAGTTCAAGTTGCCCCATCTCTTTCCTTATGTTGGGTTGGTGGAAGGTACATAGAGCTGTGTGCTGCAGACCTGCCCCTTTACAGAGCCCAGTTTCTCTGTCCAGTCTCCAGTTCTGACTGGTGTGGATTCAGTCAGAGCAACAGTCCTGGGTGTCCCTATCTTCCCTGGGATCTTTTAGGTGTGCAAACCTCAGGTTGATGTTTAGACTTATCCAGAGATTTGGCCAACTTGATGGAGTCATATGAGTGAAATCTGACTTCTGCTCTATTGGTAACAACATTCATATTGTGATGCACAAGATTTTTAACAGCCCTTGAGAAAGACTCAGTCTGTCCCGTACTCATCATTGCTTACAGACCCTTGAGGAGACTTAAAGTTGCTTTTCCATTCTTTGAGCTCAGCCTCTTTTTCTGCTTGTGCCATGGAGAAAGGCATCATTTCTTTGGCTCTCTGCCCAGTCTTGCTTTTGTATTTCTTTGATCTCATTGTTCAGAGGGTCGCAGAGAAGCCCCAAGAGCCATGCCTTTGCATGTTTAAGCTATTGATGCTTTTGAAATAACAGAGCATCGCTGTGTAAGAAGTGTATTAAAGGTCTATCTTGAACAAATTTGGGTCAATAGGTGGCGGTAGTCACCTAGTCCCGAGGCCCTGACACCCCCTGAACACAAGCACATTTGATGGCCATTATATTTAAGGCTGTGAGAAAGGAGGTCACATTGAAATAAAAATGGGGAAAAAAAGTAATCTTTTTTGGTGGAATCCAGGAGATGCTGAAATGTGCTGGACTACTGTGGGGGTGTTGGATGGGGAAGATTACTGTCAGCTGCAAAGGGCACTGGTAGGAGAGAGTGGGGCCTCAAGATTTGGGGGAGTGCCGTGTGGGTACTAGGGCTTCTGAGAGGTAGAGTGAGACTGTTAAATGAGGACCAGTGCTGAAAGGATAGAGTCTAGGGTTGGGGGTAATGGAGAGAGGGAGAGAGGTGGAGGCCAGAGCTGTGTAAAGGGACCATGGGAAGGGTGGGCTGTGATGGGGAGGACTGCAGTTAGAGGGGGAGGAGGAGGCTGCTGCAATACTGAGCCTGTCTAATGGGGGAGGGGAGGGGAGATACTGGTCTTTGCTGCAGCTGCATTGGCTCCCCTCCCCCACACTTCCCAAGGAGCCAGAGCAGTGCTGGCAAATCTGTCTTCATGTATTTATTATTATTAAAAATGTGACGGATCCTTCCTCCCTGGAAGCACAACAAATACCACTGAGCACATTTCTCTCTCCCCTCCCTCTGCAGAGCTTTTGCATTCTCTCTTTCATTCTTTCCACCCTCCCCCCAGGTCTCTTTGACTGGTGGGGGGACCCTTCCCTTTCCTTCTCAGAGCTTGGTGGCTCCCTGGGGGTTTCTAATGATAGTTGGGAGTTTCATGGCAATGCTGAGAGGAAGCAGCTGAGTGAGGGGCATCCATTGCCCCAGGGAGGGAGCTGTACTCCACCATCCAGTGGGGAGAGGAAATCACTTGGAAATAAAGATAAAATCCTTTCTCCAGCTAATGAAAGCAGAAGCAGGTGCACATGCTCATTTCAGTCCCAGCATTCCTCCCCTTTCATACCTTTTCTACTGCCTGGATTCTGAAGGGGAAACCCCCTTGGAATGGAAAAAGCCAGGAGCTCTCTGTCCTCCCTCCCTTACCTTGTTAAGTCCCTCTCTTCCCAGGAGAGCCATATAGAATTTATTCTTCTAGCCTGCATGTTATGTTACGGAGAGGTTTGAAGGGCAGAAGCTGTGGCTTCTCCCTCCCCACCTACACCCCAGACCCCCGTGCCCAGGTGGGGGCCTCTTTTGTTGCTGTCTGTAACCCTTCCCCATGCCCATAGGTGGTGCTGCTGTTGCTCTGTGAGCACGGCCCTCCTCCCCAACCCCATTCCTCCCCACCCCCTGGCAGCCTCCCCCTTTCCCCAGCCCTCCACTGCCTGATTGTTATTCCATCGACGTCTCCTCTACTGTTCCCTTCCTCAAATTAATTTTGTGGCGCTCTTTTTTTCCGCAGTGCCATCGTCCCCTCCCCCCTGCTCCAGCTTTCTTGCTTTCTCTATTTCTCTCTCTGTCTGTCTGCAGGGTTTCCATCTCACTCCCCTATCTAAAATCTACCCTCTTCCTTACTCCCTTTCTTTTTCTTTATTTCTTCTACCATTGGCATTTTACAGATGACTCTCCTAATGAAAGAGGCTGTGGGTGAGAGGGGGTTAGAGGAGAACAGGGTGAGGGGAACTGAGGGGTCAGTGTGGAGGGCTAGGTCAGGAGCATGACGAGGCTCTGTGAGGGAAATGAATGGAGATGGGAAAGCAAAGGTATCCTTTGCTGCCAAATCTACTCAGTTTCTGGATTTGGATAGTGAGAGTTCAGCTGGCAAGGGATACCATGTTATCTGAATCTGCAGAATTTGGTTCCACATGCTGGGAAAATGGGAGATATGGAGTCACAAGAATTCAGATAATAAGGGCTTCATCCAAAAAGTTTTGGTGTAGATCACTAAGGACAGCTGTGCTTTTGTTATTCTGTATTTTGAAGACTCTGAAGGAAAACCATGCTTTAAAACCTGTTCTCTGGTCCCTCAGGTGATGTCCTGTTATTGATCTTTTGAGTCCTAAGAAGGTCCTTGCCAGGGCAGCTGTGACACCTGTTTGATGGGCATCCTGGCTGTCTGGTAGCTGCTGAGCACTATTCTGGCTGTAGGACCCCAGTTCACTGTTGTAGGCTGCTTCCTGCTTCTGTCATTCCATGTCTGTCCTTTATCTCAGCTGAGTTCACGTGGTTGCCCCATTCAGCCATAGCTCCCTTTATTGTTTAGTCTTTCCAGAATGTAGTCCAAACTCATCAGACCATTACCCTAGCTTTTGCCCTACTTTGCTTCTTAACTTTATCTGGAGCCTGCTCATTGTGTGACCAGTATAACCCCTGGGCTACCTCAGCAGTGTTGTTGATTGTAAAGTTATCCAATTTCTAGGATGGCTAGTTTTCGTCTTATTGAGTTATTTTTATGGATTAATAGCATCCTAGTAACTCCTTGGATAACAGTGCTGAGTCTTTGCCTTGTGTATGCCCTAGGAAGTGAATTGTCCACAAGATGGACAGTTGGCCTCTTTCCTTTGTTCCTTGGTGGGAGGAGGTCTTCCTTAGCTTAAGTCCAGCCCCAGAATGACTGGCTTCCATTTCCCTAGCCTGTGTGAGTCAAAGCTGACTCCTGGACTAGGGACAGAGGCAGATTTGTCTGCACAGAAGAGCCCTGAAAAGAGCCACAGTGAAAAATGGGCTAGAAGGCCACACCCTTCATTTTATTGTCTGAGCCTTGGAGGTGCCTGTGGAAACCTCTTGCCTGCTCTTCTGCCCTCCTAAGGTGTGTACGTTGGTTGGAGGCGATGGGCCAGTGGCCTCAGCTGAGTTTCCTACTGCCCTTTTCAGAGGCCTCTTTGTCCTATTCAAGGGACTCTAGATGGAATCGTGGACTCATGTAACATACATGATGATCCCTGTTAAGGTCTCTCTCTTAAAAGCGAGGCTCAATAAATACTCGTTGCAGTGACTGGTAGGGACTTTTCAGCTTTAGTATCCTTTTAGAAGAGTCATTAAGTTTTAACTATTTCTTCTCAAGGTGCTTACGGTGCTGTAGCTAAAATTGGTTGACTTTTGTTTTCTTCCTCTCAGGCCCTATAGGGGGAAGTGAACTGTCCTGAACTGTACAGGTAAATCATTAGCAGAGCTGGCATTAGGATCTATATCCTCTCAGACATCTGAGTCTGACTTTTTGGGTGACTACTCCTTGGAAGCCAGTGTTCCCATTTCATCCCAGAGTCACTGACAGCCTTGAAGCCAGTAGCACAGTTAGCTTTTGTGTCTAAGCCAGCCTTGGTTTGCCTGCTGAGGGAGAGCATCAGCAGTGGGAGAGCTGGGGTGTGCTGGCCTGGTGAGGTGCCTGGCTCCCCGGGGAGGGACTCGCATTCCCCTTGGGGTTCCACAGTCCAGCCTCTCAGAGGGGCCTCGGCAGTGCCAAGGTAGGGAATATCCAAAGCCCTGTTTTCTATTTCCCATTCCAGATTTAATTTGACCTTCCTGCTAACTAATAGACCCCCAAAGCCTTTACCCCCTCAAAAATATTTTGGGGCTGGATAGTACATGGTGGTGGATGCTGGAACCTCTGGAGTCTCCGTTCTCACCTTGCTGCTCATTTGCAACTAACTCTTCAGTCCCAAGACCGCTAGAATAACAAAAGCCTCCATCACCACCTGATTCCTCCTACCAGCACTGATAGTCCTAAATCTAGTGTAAAACCCTCATTGTGGCTATATTAAAATGTTCTTATAGTTCTTACCTGTTAACTAAAACCTAGACTAGAAAACAGGCTCTGAAAGCATTCGTGTATTTCCACTTTGAGCCTGTAGCAACTTATTCTGAGAACTGCTTTATCTCATCTGCCAGCCTTGGGTTTAGCCCCACGGGTGAGCTCTGGAGAATAAAAAGCCCCTGAGTTTCTACTTCCTCTCTCCCAATTTTGATTCACTCACTGCTAGCTCTTATAGGAAGCTCTAGGTGGTAAAGAGATCAAATCAGAATTCCCAGCCAGGAAAACCCTGTCTCTTAGCTACAATAACCCTTGTCTGCCATTGCGTTCAGCTCTATGGCAGTTAACACCAGAAAAGCTTCATCTGGTTTCACACCCTCCTCCTCCATTTCTTTCAGTCAAGTCTTAGGTAATCTGTCACTGATGGCAGACTTCTTCTTGCCCTCCTTTATTCCCTCCTAAGGCTTTAAGCTCCACAGCTTCCTAGATGCCTCCCGCTAAACGGGTACTTTCTGAAACCCAGCCTTTCCTCTCTTTCTCATCCCTCAGATCCTCAAGTCAGTCCCCTAATGTATTTCCCTCAGAGTATCAGATGACACCCTTAGAGAGCCAGCTGGGTGCTGCTAAAAATCCCATTCCTCACCCATCTCCCCGCTGGAGCTCCTGGAATCGGATTCTGCAGCCTCCTGTCATCCTAGCCTCCTTTTCTGTTCATTTGGAAGCTTTTCTCCATTGCTTCTGATAAATTCCTGGTTTGGCAGAAATATCCAGTATTTAGGAAGGTCCTGTGGGACGAGTTCCCTGTCTCCGGCACCTTAGTTGATCCTCCGAAGGATCTGCTCCTGCCCCTCCCTACAGTGCTGCCATCCCTCTCTGCCTGGCCTAGGCTGGGCGGGGTCAACACGTGAAAGTCCTCTGCACAGACACTCCGGCCCTCTTTATCCATCTTGGGACACAAAGCATGGCTCTGCCCCTCACCTCCTTCTCTTCCTTCTCCTTTATTTATTTCTTCTTCTTTGCTTCTCCCACTTTTCCCTTCCCTTCTCACGTACACCCTTCATTCCTCTTCCTTTAAATCTCCTTCTTGTCCATTTGCTCACCGTCGCCCATCTGTACCCACTCCCTCCGCCCCCCATCTTTTTCAACAGCTGTCTTCCTCATTGGCTGCTCATGCTGAGGAAAAGCGTGGTATGGGAAGAGTGGCTGCAGAGTGGGTCCCTGGTTGTCGGAATAAGCTATCCCTTTTTCTTCAGAAGGATCAGTGGCTATCTTTTCCCATCTTGTCTTCAGTGGTCCTTAGGAGCCAGGGAACCCCAAGATGCTGGCTCTCTTTTGGGATGAACAAGCTCTCCTCTTCGCTTCTTCCCATGTTGAAGAGAAGAGGAGTCATTCGTTGTGATGCCCCCTTGTTTTGCTCTTCCTGAGGGTGGATCTGTCTGTGTTTCTCCCTCCCTTTCTCTCGTTTTCTCCCTCTTTCTGTCTCTCCTCAGCACAAAGCAGCGGCAGGACTGAATGAGCCTGTCTAGAGGCTCTGCCAGTCTATGCCCTTCACTTTTGCCCCTCCCCCCTCGCCGTGCGTGCTGTTGGGGGGGGGAGGGTGGAGGGCGGTGGCATGGTGCCAGCCAACCCAGAACCATCTGCGGTGCCTTCTGTACTGAGGCGGGCTCTGTCTCTCTCACCCTCCTCTCCCTTTCTTCCTCTCCCATTTTTAATTAGCTGCTGAATTAATTAAATCCCACATGCTAATTAACATTCCTACAGGGAAGGAGGCCAGGTCAGGAAAGAGGGGATGGTAAAGCAAGGCTTGTGTCCAGTTAGGAGACTTAGGGATGGGAAGGTGGGGGAGGGGACAGAGGGTTGATGAGGAATGAACAATCCAAGAGTGGAAAGAAACCTGAGAGAGGGAGGAAGAGATAGAGAAGGGAAATCATGGAGAGTAGAACCTATTAAACAGGAAAATAATTAGAATTATTAACATTGGGGAAATGAAAGTGTCTTGAAGCCTCTAAAGGCTAAAGGTAGAGCTCTGGGTCTCAAACATTAGCATGCATGAATAACCTGAGAAATAACGATACAGAAGATGCTAATTTACTGCCTTGAATGTCTTCTAAAGAAATAAATCTCTATTTTAATAGGAGTGCTTTAGGTTAAAAATGAAGGAGAACTTCCTCCTTGCAAGGCAGTGGCATGCTCTCCTGAAGGAACTCTTTGGGAGATAAATTCTTACCTGTCTAGAATGGTTAAAGTTTGCCCAAAGCCAGGGGAGGTAATGAACTTTGAAAGTTTTCTCTAGATAGACAAATAATAATCCTTAAGTGTATACTGTGTCCTGAAGAACCAAGAAAATCCAGGATGGGAAAATCAGGATTCCTTCTGTTCCCTTTCTTCATTGCATTCAGGGTGAACTTTGAGTTTGCTCTCTGTGGTCGTGTCAACTTTTCAGGGATGAGCCTTCTCTTCAAATCAGATAATTACTTCCCTGGGAGGTTTAGAGCACTGATTCCTAGTGAGGACTTCAGAAAGATGACTGCCTGATGGCTAGCATGGCTTCTGTCCTTGACCAAGGGGTGGAGGGACAGAAGAACAGCTGGAGTTACATACGGAGCAGAAGAAGGGACGTTGGGTGTGAACTGACAAAGGTATGGCTGGCACCAAGGATTCCATTAAGGTCACTACTGTGGCTCAGCCTGGAAAAAGTGGGGCCAGCTTACTTGTCATTGCTTTTCTCCTCTGAAAAGTAATGAAAACTATATTCAGTATGGGTCTAAACCCCCTATCACGCTCCCCACCAAGAACTGAAGTCTGGAAGGAGTCCAATGGGTTAGCAGAGCCTCCTGATTGGCAGCTACCCCAGTGTTTCCCAACCTTTCAGTCTGGAATAGACCAGGAGCAAGTACTGTCTTGTCTACACCCCTAGCCACCACGCACTTAGATGGCATTCCCTGCCTTTACTCGTACTGTAATGATTAATTCACTCAAAGATATTTGCGTATTGGGGCTGGCCCTGTGGCCGAGTGGTTAAGTTCACGCGCTCCGCTGCAGGCGGCCCAGTGTTTCCTTGGTTCGAATCCTGGGCACGGACATGGCACTGCTCATCAAACCACGCTGAGGCAGCGTCCCACATGCCACAACTAGAAGGACCCACAATGAAGAATATACAACTATGTACTGGGGGGCTTTGGGGAGAAAAAGGAAAAAAATAAATTCTTAAAAAATTTGCGTATGAACTGTGCAGAGCATAGAGTATCATTAATTTCAGACATATTTATTAAGCACCTACTATCTGCTAGACACACTAGGCATTTGGTTAGATACAACGGTAAGAAATGAGATAGAACTGCTACATCTGAGGGGTTTATATTTTGGTTCAGGAAAAAAAAGATGTATACAATGAAGTGCAGTAACTCACTCTGTATGTGTACAAATGCGTGTGAACTCCTCTAGCACTTATTGCCTGTGCTACTTTTGTGTCATCTTCTCTTGTTACTTATTCTTTGTTATGTATGTGTCTCATTTGTCCACAGAGATGGAGCTCCTTGAAGGCAGGAGCCCAGGGCTGCAGAGTGCAGGACTCACAGCAGTAGCCTAAAGCCTCACATGTTCGCTATTCAGCAAACGTGTTGATTAACATACAGCCGTATATCAGGGCGTAACAGTTGCTTTAGAGTCTGTGACCTTCCTAGCTGTGGCAAATATCTGTCCTCTGAAGGGAGCTCTTATTTTTTAAAGTTACAAAAATATGACAGTGAGTAAGATAATTATGTGATGAGTAAGGTAGGTCACTCAACAGGACAGCAGTGCTTAGACTCCTCAGTAGGATTTGAAGCTGGTTCCTAAAGAGGCACAGGGCTGAGGAGAGGCAATGGAGTGCAGAGAAAAGGGCACAGGCTTGTTTTTATATGTATTGTATTTCGTTTAACTTTTTTATGGACATTTCCCATCATCTTCCCACTCCAAAATTATGATTAGGCCATTGTACACATGTGTACCCTGTTTTGTTCACTTAATATTATGCCAGATTTTCCTATGCTATTAAAAAATCAGATTAAAAAATACTTAACAAATATGTATTATCCCATTGTGGATATACCTTAATTTGTAAAACCATTTCTTATTGTTAGACATTTAGGATGTTTCCACATTTGTTGTTATTGTTGTTTCCTTCTATGATGGACACTCACGTCTTTATATATAAATCTTGCAGTTTTCTGAAATGGAATTTCTAGGGCAAAGGATAAAGACATCCATTCTAGTCTGTGGATCCAGAATGCATTAGATTCACCTGGGGGAGCTTATTTATTTATTTATTTTGAGGAAGATTAACCCTGAGCTAACATCTGCCAATTCCCCTCTTTTTGTTGAGGAAGATTGGCCCTGAGCTAATGTCTGTGCCCATCTTCCTCTATTTTGTATGTGGGATGCCTGTCACAGCATGGCTTGATAAGCAGTGCCTAGGTCTGCACCCAGGACCCAAACAGGTGAACCCTGGGCCACCGAAGCAGAATGTGTGAAATTAACCACTGCGTCACCGGGCTGGCCCCACTTATTATTATTATTTAGTTTTTAAAAAGGATTTATTTTTTGAGTAGGTAAAAAATTCATACACTACAAAGGGAATACAGTGACGTTTCCATCCACCTTTGTCCCTCATTTCCCTCCCCAGAGGTGTTCTCTGCATGTGTAAGCAAGCGCTTATAAAGTATAGGAGGTTTGTAACAAATAGAGATCATTCGATCCCACCTCCCAGAATTCTCATCCAGTCTGAAGTGGAACCTTGGAATGCCTCTTTTCCTCCTCAAGCTCTCTAGCTAATTCTACTGTGCAGCTAGATTTGGGAACCACCAAGTTAGATGAACTCTTGGGATTCTTTCCAGCTAAAATTTAATGACTGAAACTCACAGAATTAGTAATTTAAAAAATAATAATGATAAATGTTAAGACTAAATCATAATCAAGTGTCATAAAGATTCTCTTTGAAATGATCTCAGGGATCCAATTTTTGATACTGAATTTATTATTTTAATACAAATAATGGCTTCCATTTATTGAGTGCTGATCTGTGCCAGGCTCTGTGGAAGATACTTTAGACATTCTCACTTAGACCTCATAGCACCCATGAGCTAGGTAATTCTTAAACCAAGTCTTTGGAAAGATTAAGCAGCTTGCGTGATCAAGGGGCCATTAAGTGGCAGAGTGAAGATTTGAACTCAGGCCTCTTACTCCAGGCTGATGTTCATTGCCCCCCACCGCCCACCTCCATCATGAGATTATACTAGGCCTAGTGTTTGGTAACTTGCTTTTTTCAATAAAAACATACCTTGAACATCTTTTGTTTCGTATATAAAGGTGATCTTTATATTTTAGTTCATTTTTAGGCTTTTTTTGAGTTATCATTCATTACCTGTGAATACATTTCTAAAACACATTTCAAACAATACAGATAAGGGATCTGTATCCTTGATCCTCACTCCCCAAATTCTTGTAACCACTGTTATCAAATTTGTGTGTATTTGGGCCCTCTTCTCTATGTTTATGTATATACAAAAATATGTGGTTTGGGAGTGTTTTATAGTTATTTTATTTTTACATAAATGGGAGCATACTATACATAGGTTTTCATAACTTGCTTGCTTTTTTTTTGTGAGGAAGGCTGGCCCTGAGCTAACATCTGTGTGAGTCTTCCTCTATTTTTGTATGTGGGTTGCTGTCACAGCATGGCTTGATGAGTGGTGTAGGTCTGTGCCTGGGATCTGAACCCATGAACTGGGGCTGCCGAAGCCGAGTGCGCTGAACTTAACCACTATGCAACCCCTGTGACTTGCTTTTTTATCTTAATAATATATCTTGGAAATCTTTCCATGTCTCTACCTAAAGATCTTCCTCAATTTTTTTTACTGCTGTTAAAATTTAACTATAATGTCTATAGTTTATGTAGGTATTTCCCTAATGATGGGAATTATTATAAACACTGCTATTGTACAGAATATTGAATTATTTTTCTCATCAATTCCTAGAAGTAGAATTGCTGGATAGAATTTTTAAATGTTAATGGAGGCTGAAGTTGCCCTCCAAAAAGACTAACTCAGTTGATACATTCACCGTCAGTGATGAGAGGACCATTTCCCCTGCCAGCAACAGACACACTGCAGCTCTTCCCCTGAATTTGCTTTATGTTAATTGCTTCTCCTGGATGGTCACTTGCAGAACAAGCCAAATATTGACAGATCTCTTTAGATTAAACTCTAGGGTAACTTTTCCCCTATTATTTCTGACCTCTGTCCTGGGCCTGTTCTCTGAGATACATAGACTTTTTTTTAAGAGTCTAATTGTCTAAATCTTGTGTCTCTTCTGGAGTATCCTCAACCTGTCTGTATCTCCCTTTTGCAGTCACTAATATGTCTGAAATGATTTAGGCATAACCCTGCGTACAGCCATGGCACAGGGAGAGGCAAGTTGAAGAATTACACAATACTTTGTTTTAACAAATTGCTTATTTTCTGTTTGAACACTTTCTTTGCTTAGTAGCTATTATTTTTCCCTATTTGTTGTTTGTTTTAGAATGTGAGTCAGGCTACCTTGAGTGGTAGCCCCGAAGGGTAGTTCGTCAAGAGCCCTCTTTTTTTTTTTTTTTTTTTTTTGAGGAAGATTAGCCCTGAGCTAACATCTGCCTCCAATACTCCTCTTTTTGCTGAGGAAGACTGGCCCTGAGCTAACATCTGTGCCCATCTTCCTCTACTTTATATGTGGGACGCCTACCACACATGGCTTGACACACGGTGCCATGTCCACACCTGGGATCCAAACTGGCAAACCCCAGGCTGCTGAAGCGGAACGTGTGAACTTAACTGCTGCGCCATGGGCTGGCCCAAGAGCCCTCTTGATTATAGGGCCGCATTGGCTAGCACCCAGAGTGAGAATGGGCTTGCCCTAATGATAGGGGCACAGGCAACTTCAAGCCCAACTGACTTTTGGGTCACATACACAGGATAAATAAACAACAAAGAAAAACAAACAAACAATACTAAAATTAAAGGAGAAGAAATAAACATTGCTGCATTAGCAATTCAGTTGCCTTAATAGTTATTAGAGAAAAAATAAAGGAGATAGGCGAATTCAGGAAGCTGTTCCTTAAGGCCTTCCTTGATTTTTCTCCTGTGTGAGTAATGGAAGAAGAAATATGTGGAGCGGGTAAGAGGCTTCTTCCAGCCCTGGGGATCTAGGATCCTTGATCAATTTGGAGTGTTTGCCTCTGTGGCCATAGAAAGTACAAGTTGGGCAATTTAGCTTCCAGATCTTGATCTTGATGCCATGAACTGATGAATGAAATAAAAACTGACGATGAGGGATCATTCAACAAATTACAGAGCATTAGAGCTGAAAGGGAGTTTGGAGGTTATTTAACAAGGCATATGGCTTAGTGAGTTTTGGAGGCTGGAGAAAACTGACCTTGAAACTCAACCACTTCCCAGCTGCATAGCTTTTGGCAAGTCACCTGTTCTTTCTGAGCCTCAGCTGCTTCATTTGCAGAATGAAGTTAACAACTACTTCATAGGATTTTTATGAGACATAGAAATAAGTATGAAGGATTTCTTATAGTGCCTAGCATGTGGAAAGTACTTAGTGCATGTGGTTATCACATGGACCAGCACCCTCAGCTGCATCAGGAAACCAGCTCAGGGAAGTGAAGTGGACAGCCCAAGGTGGCAGAGCTTGTGAGTAGCAGAGCCAGGCCTTGGATTTAGATTTCTTGATTTTTAGCCCAGTTTCCTTTCTACCACTCTACAATGCAGTCTTTTGTCATTCATTCTTTATTTAAAAAAGAAAAAAACATGGCACCACCCCCCCAATACACATTCTTCTTTGTCCTTCTTTGTGTATAAAGAGATAATTGGGACAGGAACCCTACAGAGATACAGGATAGGAAGAAGTATTCAGTTGGAGAGACTTAATTGACCAGCTTATCAAAACTTCTTGCCAAGCTGGCAGTAAACCAGTGATCCTGGATCTAGCTCTGGCTGTAAGCACTGAGGAATGTACTTTGAGCTCCTCCATTGCCTCCCCCTTATTTCCTGTTGTGCTCGCAGACTCTGGTTGGCCAGTATCCTGTTGGCCAACTTTTGTTTCCTCCTAACCAGGAGCTGCTGAGAGAGGAAAATGGCTGGTTGGCCTTTGGGATTTTTCTGTAATCTGCAGAGGGAAGAAGGGAGGAGGAGGTGAAACTGGAAGGTCCAAGGCTGAGAGTCCAGCCTCAGCAAAAAGATGCAAGTATCTGGAATCCTTGGCTCCCTTATTGCTGAATTCCGTGCAGAGATTGCCCTGGATAGGTGCCGTTAGTAACACTTCCCCGCTCTGCTTCCTGAGCTTCCATCAGGGACTGTTGTATCTTGTGCTGACTAGCATGGCTGCCAGATCCCTCTTCATCGTGGCACCCTGTGCTCTGGACCTTTACCTGCCATTCTTGATCATATTTTATTTTTTCCTACCCCCATTCCTAAAAGACCTTATTTCTGTCAGGAGACAGTGAATAAATGAAATCAGCTAATCACTGCTAATTAGTTTGATTTCTCATGGTGTCCTTCCCAGGTGACATAATGACTTAACATGGGTAAGAGAAGCACATCTGTCTGCAGAAGGCCCTGAGGGAATGATTCCAGACCTAGGTAATTTGGGCAGTATGGTGTCTGGAACAGGTAGCATGTGCTAGGCATGCACTAACTCTTTCCAAGCACTGCTTTTTGTATTAGGCACAGTGCTAGGTGCTGGGATAAGACACGAGCCCTCTTATGGAGGAGTTCGCAGTTTGGAAGGCAGTCGGGCGTGTTCAAATAGTCATGATATAGGGTGTACTCTGGAGCAGGCCGTTTGTGTAAGGTCCTATGTAGGATCAATGAGTGGATCCATTAGACATGTCAGGGAGATTTCGGGGCCTCAGTCTGGGCCTGAGTGGTAGTGGTACAGGGCCTGCACTTTCATTGTCTGTGGACTCAGTATCATGTGGAAAGCTGATACTATGGTGGAGGCACAACTCTTCAGGGGAGTTAATACTGGAACAAGCACAGCCTTATGTCTAAGGAATTTTCTTGGTGGAGCAGAAGCCTTGCTAGCATTGTTCAGTCACACCTAGGTGTGCGGACGGTCTTTGTCTGCTTTCATCCACATCTGGCGTGGTGAAGTGGCAAGAACTCTCACAGGGGAATAATAAGTCAAGTCCTAATTTTCTTACCTAGAGCTGGATCAGTTAATCCATAGCTTTGTTGAGTACCTACCATGTGCAAGGGGAGAGTGTGGGAATCAGGCATATAGACTCCTTTCCTGACCCCAAAAGCCCATGGTCAAGGTTCAGGGCAAAGCTTGCATGGCCTAAAAAGGAGGAAGGAAAAGCGATTTAGTAATTATTGTTAAAACAACTTAATGGCAAGAATTGAATTATCTATAATTACATCTTTTTTTTTAAATAGATACTCTGTAGCTCCTTCCTTGGAGTGAGGTACTTAGCAAAGCCCTTGATAAATATTACTTGATTGACTAGGATTTGTCAGTGAAAGGAAAGCCGTTTCTGAGGACCTTGGTGAAGTGATGTTTTATCACTTAAAGAAACAAAACTCCCTCAGCTCTTAAATGTGTCCATAGTGCTCTAGAATCCTTGGAGGGAGATGGTGAACTAAATGCAAAATGCCATCCTTAGTCTGGCTCATGCCATTGGGAAATCCTTATCCTGTTATGAGATATGAGCTGCCCACGGCTTCGGTCCAGGCCATGTAGGGTAGAGAAAAGTACTCTGGACCATGAGTCAGAAGACCTGGGTTCTACTCCCTCTTCTTCCACTTACCAGCTGGCTGAATTTGGGGGAATCAGCCTGTCTTTCAGTCACCTCATCTTTAAGGAGGGAATAATATCTACCCCACATTGTATATAGAACAGGAAATTTCCAAAGCAAAGCTTAAAGTGTAATGTGCTTATATCCACAAAAACACTTTGCTCAGAGGCATTCAACCTCCAACCTTCAGGCAGGTCCTGAAGTATCACTATTCTACAGATGACGTAACTGAGGCCTAGAAAGGCCAAATAACTTGCAGATGATGTTTTGAGCTGATTTTATCTTTGTTTCAGAGAAATGTCTTTACTCAAATGTCACCTTCTCTGTGACCACCCTATTTAAAATTGCCCCTTGCCACTCCCTCTGTACACACCCCTATCCCCCTTCCCTGCCTTGTTTTTCTCCACAGCATTATCACCATTTAACATATTATATATACTTAGAGGTGGCTTACCTACTGAACATTGCCTTGTGGTATGTTGTAGGCTGGCATTTCAGAAGCAAAGGAATGAAGTGTAGCGATTAGAGTGAGCCCTGGACATTGTGGGTCTTGGGTCTTGTCTTCTGGCTGAGAAGGAATTCTGCCAAGTAGAAGGATCTTGGAAATCTGCTTAGCTGGGTTCAGCTTCTAAGTCAAGGATAAAATTAGTAGTAGATAATGTTTGGAAGAAGAGATCTGAGAGCTAGGAGTCAGGTTCCTTTGCTCTTGTGCTTGGTCCTGGGTTCTGTCACGCTGGGGAGGCTAAGAGGGTTCTGAGGGCTCAGGTTCCCTAGAGCAAATTCTCCTATAGGTTTGTCCAGTTAGGAATAAGGCTACTATATTAAAACTTCAGGTTTATGCAAGATATAATGATTAATGATAGAAGGATTATTTACTTATAAAAGGGTTCTGGGCATTGATGTGCTACAGGTGACAAAACCCTGGGCTGTGACTTAGCAGCCCTGGGTTCCAGTCTTGGCTTTGCAGCTAATTTTCTGGGTGTCCTTTGGTAAGGTACTTAACTTCTCTAAGCCTAGCTTTCCCTTTTTCTCTCTAGGTTGTAAGAATTGTGTGAGATCATAGGTTTAAAAGTCTTTAAAGCCCATAAAAGAAGGAAGGAAATGAATATTAGCATTTATTAGGTGACTCTTAAGAGCCAGCCATAGTGTAAGATTTTTTTTTTTAAGATTTTTAAATTTTTTTCCTTTTTTTCTCCCCAAAGCCCCCCAGTACATAGCTGTATATTCTTTGTTGTGGGTCCTTCTAGTTGTGGCGTGTGGGACACCGCCTCAGCGTGGCTTGACGAGCAGTGCCATGTCCGCGCCCAGGATCCGAACCAACGAAATACTGGGCCGCCTGCAGCGGAGCACATGAACTTAACCACTCGGCCACGGGGCCAGCCCCTAAGATGTTTTTTCATCAGGAAAATTAGCTTAGTTAATCCTCACAACCACTTGGACTATTTGGTAACCATTTTGCAGATGAGGGAACTGAGGCTCAGCGGGGACTGTCTTCAGAGAGTCAGTAACTTTTTCAGAGTTTTGGGTCCACGGCATGAGCTTCTTCCTCAGGTGTGAGTCTCTGCCCTCAAGAGACTTCCAAGTGACCCTGCCGTGGCTGCTCTGTGGAACACTGCTGTTTGTCCTGGCGTGATTCTCTACTGAACTTCAAGATGAATAAAGAAGTAGTTTCTGTTGTTCAGTGGCATTAAAATGGGGATCATGAAACGTAGCAGTCCTAGGCAGTGTTCTGGGTCAGCAGCCTGGGTGGGTTAGCTTAGAGTGGTCCCAAGGTCTTGAGCTTTGCCCACACCCAGTGGACCTCAGCATTTGACCTGTTGACCTCTTCTTTTTCAAACTCTTCTCCCTTAGCTTCTGGGACACACTCTCCCATTTGTATCTCTATGTTCCTTCTTGTTCTCTTTTGGCTTAAGCACCTTCTCTACCCCTTTAATGTTAAGAAATCTTAAGAGCCTGTGGTCTTCTTCACTTCTGACTCAGTATTTTCTCCCTGGTTGATGTCATTCATTCCCAAGGTTTCGACTCCACCGATTTCCTAATAATTCCAAAATCTGTATCTTCAGCTCAGATTTCTTCCTTGAGCTTCTGACTCCTATATTCAGCTGCCTGATGGGTACTTCCACCTGGATGATCTAAATAAACTTTAGCTTAACATTTCTAAAGCCAACTCATTATTTTCCCATCAAATCTACTTCTTTTGTTTACTCTCCCAGTTGGTGGTTCCATTATCTTCCTGATCACTCAAGCATAGAACCTGGATTTTTTTCTTCACTCACACCTATTTACCATCAGTTAAGGAAAGCTGATATTACTTCCCTTTCCTATTACCACTGTTTTTGTTCAGTTCCTAATCCTCTCTAACCTCAACCAGCCACAACCTCCTGTTATCACCCCTGCCTCTCATTTTGTCCACATTCAAATCTAGCCACCAAAGTAATCTCTCTGAAGCACAAATATTACCATCATTCCCTTGCTTAAAAATCCTTCAGTTGCTCCTGATAGCTTTCAGAGTAACGTTTACATTCCTTAATGTGGTATACACGGAAGGCCCTTCGATCTGCCTCCTGTGTGTCTCTGCCTTATGCTTCATACTGCACAGCAGCAATCTCCTCGTAGTTCCTTGTTCTCACCGTTGCTCTTTTGCAGGCATAGCACAGTACCTGGCATGGAATAGGTGCTCATTAGGTGAACGATGGTGAAATGTATCTAGACCCACTGGACTAGAAGTATCCCAGGTTCAGAGCTTCTAGAATAGGATACTAGAGAACCAACTTAATTAGAGAACCTAGAAGTTCCCTTAACTGAGGGGGTGTGTGAACCTCACTGACATTATAAAATTCTTTTCTGCTCTTGGCTTTTTGGTGAGGGACTTGAACTGCAGCGCTGTCCTCGGGTTCAGGAGACTTAGACTAGTCTTCGATCTGTCACTTGGGGCAACTCCCAGCCCATCGTTAGGCCAAGAACCAGTGGGTGAGCAAGGCAGTTAAGAGAATGGGCTCTGGAGCCAGGCTGCCGGGTTGGAATTCTAGCTGCTCCTCTCAGTAGTTAACCTCTCCTTGTCTCAGTTTCTCTGTCTGTACAATGAGTGTAATAATAGTCCCTGTCTCACAGAATTGTTAAATTAGATCAGTTAACATAGTGCCTCATACAGAGGAAGTGCTGAACTGCCTAGATTCCTCTGCCCCTAGGCTCCCAGAGCCCTCATCTTGCTCCTAGAACTCCTGGACAGCCATAATATCCCTTCTTGCTCCTGGCTTGTTTCCATTCTCCCAGACCTCTATCTTTGAGAATCCAGGTCTGTGCTGAGGTCTGATTGATGATCATTGTGTCATCTCGTGGGAACATCTGCTTAACTGTCACCCTTCCTGGACAGGCAGAGTTGCCCCAAGAAGTTGTGCCCTTGATAGTTGTAATGTTGAGTCTCTTTCAGTTCTGTCTGTTAGAGCCTGTCTGGGCAAAAGTCTTTTGGGCCCAGCCCTTGGAAGCACTCCAGCTGAGCCCAGGCCCAGGCCACTCCCCTGATTTATGCTGGATTTCCCCATATAAAATGGACAGAAGTAGATATTTCCATCATTCTAGACATGTTCATTTTTATCTGCTTACTTTCCAAGATGACATATTTAAAGTTAGCGCCTAAGTGCTAAAGAGGCTGTCAAAAATAGAAGGTGCAGAGTCAAGACACTCTGGGACATGACCTTTCCCATGAGATGTGCTTTACCCTAGTGCCACACTGCTGCCCTCCTTCCCTTCCTCAGTTTCTTTCCGTGTTTCTCCAAGTGGTATTTTAATTTTTTGCAACTCTGGTGGAAAAGAAAATGGCAAGCCCACCGCACAGGTCCATTTCTTCTGGTCCTAATCCTGGGCAGAGCCACTTATGTCCTGAAATTAGGTAGATTCAGAGAAGAGACAGCAATAAGGCTCACTTAATAAGTCACTTAGCTATCTGTCTGCACCAAAGTTCCTCAAGGTGTGACCCAAGCAATACCTCTTATTATAGTTACCTTGGGGAGTAGGAGAGTTGTTAAAATGCATATTCCTGCGTCCTTCCCTTATCCTATAGAACCAGTGGCCTGAGATTAAGTGTTGTGAACAAGCTTATTGGGTGACTCTTATGCTGACTGAAGTTGAGAATCATGGCCTTAGAGGCTGGGTTTCAGATTGAGATGGCCTGGATTAGGGACTGCAGTCTGGCGGAGGGCTGAGCAACCTTACTGAGTGCAACTTGGGAAGGTGGTTGGGGTTCAGCCCACAACATCCCACTTAAACATCCAGGTTTTCATAAGTAGCGTGTTCTTGAGACTGTGCTGGAGATGGAGGAGGATGTGGGGCATCCAGCAGCCATCCTGCCGGAAGGTAGAGAGCACAGAAGTAATGACCCGTCTTCCTGCCCCCAGCCGCAAGTGATGGAATTAGTCAGGTGGGTCTGACCCAAACGTGTACCATCCTCACCTTAGCTTCATTCATTCAGCAGATATTTTTTGAGCACCTCCTATGTGTCAGGCAGTTATTGGTGCTTGGGATACATTCACGAGCAAAGCAGGGATCCCTGCCCTTGTGGAGCTTACATGCCAGAGGTAAGAAATGGAAAATAAACAACAGACGTAATAAATAAGTTCAGTTGTATAGTATGTTAGAAGGTAATAAATGCAGTGGAAAAAAGGAAAAGTAGAACAGGGGAAAGGGGCGGGGGGTGGGGGCAAGTGTCAGTATTAAACAGGGTGGTTGGGTAGGCCTCCTACCTGAGCACTGAGCAAAGAGCAGGAGCACAGGGAGCTGGCCGTGCCGTTGTCCGGGGAAGTGCCCAGTGGCCCAGAGAACAGAGTGCAGAGGTCTTGGACTGGGAGCAGGTCTGGTGTGCCCTTCAGTCTGGGGCTCACAGTCCTAAACATTTTCCTAGAAAACTTACTATCATAACCCTACTTCTTTAGTGCTTAGGACCTAAAAAAATCTGACAGTAGCCTTAGCAGACATGTGCTAAGCTGCAGAATTAGAGAAGGTGAGCACTGGAAGGTACCTTAGGCACATTCCCTTTTTTTTAGCAGAAATGCAGGGAAGTGAAGTGCCACACTGAAGGTGTGGCAGAGATGGGACCAGACTAGGCCCCTTCCTCCTCACTAGTATTAGATTTTTCTGGGCAGTTTTGTTTGAGATTAACCCTCCAGAAGGACAGTGTCAGGGCAGTCTGAAGGGTTGAAGTAGGCTGGTTTGTGTAGGGGGCTATAGAAGTGGTGGGCACTGAGGACTTCTCATCTTCCCCAGAGTTCCCTGGCCACCTTTGGTTTTCCCTTTGCCTACTCTCCCTGCCCCCCAGGAGCCATCACCAACCAGTATCTCCCCCTTCTTTGTTGCTAGTGGTGGGAGGCTTGGAGAGTGGCTGTCAGGCAGAGTGATGGTTCTGGAAGACAATATACAGTTTATCAATATTGAATTTTGTAGCTCGCCTCTGCCGCCACCGTTGTAGGGAGCCGGCCAGGCTTGGCAATGTTATTTGATAATAGAATAATCATCATTTATATCGCAGCTCTGAGTACCTCTGCTACTGACAAGGGCTCAGTGCCTGGGTGTTAGAGAGAGAAAACAGGCTCTCGAAGGGAGAGTGAACTGGGTGGGAATCCATGATCCTGGAAAGCTGGACATTGGCCTCTCTCACTGACCACTGAGGGGGAGTAATTTAGCAAAGATGTGCCCCAGGGATAAAAGCAGCCTTCAACTGCTTTCTTTAAAAAATGTATCCTATGAGAACATTTAGGTTTACCTCTTGCTCCCTCTGGCTGCTCTCTCTCTTAACTCCACTTTGTCCCCTTTTATAAGGTGGTTTCTCAGCTAGAGGGGTAGTCAGCTGGTAGACAGTGGGTCACACTCTGAAGTGGCTCCAACAGCTCAGTGCCAAAGGACTATCCTGTCAGGAGCATGGGAGGGAAGGAGGAGATGGAGTCAGCCAGTGCGCTCATAGACTTCCAGAGCTCCAAAGGACTTCATCGTTCCTGGATATTTGGATGTAGATCTCTTTGGCAAATCAAAATTGTATTTCAAAGCTATTCTTTCTTTAAAATAGTGTGGTGAGTTATCTTGTGAAGAGAGTCATCACTTTTGTGAAGTTGTGGGGGGGTCTGTATCCTGGGAGGAAGGGTGTGAAGTGGGGCAGGCTCACACAATAGGACCCAGAAAGCAAAAACAATTCAATAATGTTCTTCAACTTTTGAAATGAGCTAGACTCTACCTTTCTCCTTTGTTCTCCAGCTCCCCAAAGGGCCATGCAAGAAAAGGTGGGCTCACTCTGTGGCAGGAGGCTGAATGTTCAGAAGCTCAGGGAGGCTCTGGGCCCCGGCAGGTCTCCGAGGCTGGCTCTGGGATCTCCTCATACTAGTGAGTCATGTGTGCCTGCATGTTGAAGACAGTCTGTCCTCTTAGACCTCTGACGGAGAGGTTAAGTGACTTCAGGGACTCCAGATGCCAAAGTGAGAAGGACAGGAAAAGGGAAAGTTGCTAGGAAGACAGTAGGAGATATCCCCAGAGACATTTGGGGTTTCCTGACCAGAATGGGATTGAGGCAATGGAGTAGAAGTTTTGGGCTGATAGCAGTGGTATATAGTGGGGGGTAGGGGGCATCCTAGAAGAGAAGTTCTGAATCCAGGTCATCAGGAACACCTAGGAGATTTTGTAAAACATAAATTCTGCCCCCATCCCCACTACTACAGGAAGACAGAATCAACTCTCCAGAGGCACGTAGAGGCTGCAGGGTTCCAAAGGTGGAAATAAAGGCATAAAGCAGCAGTGGAAAAGACCAGGCCCAGGCCTTAGTCAACAGAGGGAAAGGGGTCTGCGTGAAGCTCTTTAAGGGCATATGTAACCGATAAACCCCATGCTGGCCTTGTCCTGGAGTTTTAGCAACAGAAAATAGAGAAATGGAGCTAGGCTAAAGGTCAGGAAATGTTGGTCCTAATGTCAGTGCTGTCATTTAGTGGCTCTGTGACCTTGGACAAATCACTTCACCTCTCTGAGTCTCAGTTGCTTGATCTGTAAAATTCAGGAATTAGACTTATTGGTTGCTAGGGTCTCTTTCCAGCTCTGAAAGCCTGGGTCTGTGACTCTAAAGAGTGATATGGTTTTGCCAGCTTTAGCTGGTGCATTATGTTTGGAGGACCAGAGCCTGGTGCCGCCCCTTGTTTATGGAGTATTGGGACTTAGCTGACCTGGGGCCAGCTAATCCATTTGCCAGCTTCCAGGCCAGAACCACCTCTGATCACTTGGTAGAATTTTCCCCAAAGCGGAACACTGCTTCTGTGGGAATAATGTTAATTAAGTTAGAAAATTTAGAAATGAGAGTTCTGTGGCCCATTGAGTTTGAGTATCAGTGAGTTAGACACATTCAACAGCTTTTTTTTCCAGGACTTCTCAGAGCGTCTCTCACCCCAATATGCATTTTGAATCTCTTAAGAGGGGGGAATACACAGTATTTCCCAAACTAATTTGATTGTGGGATCCATTTTTCTGAGGAGCATCTCATCAGATTAGTGTTTCATAGAGCACCTCCAGAAAGAAGTTTCACCTCTCTTTCTTTAAAAACAACAACAGAAAGTTAGATGGCCCTTACTCACTTTTTCCCAAATTCTTGACCTTCAAAAAGGGTAGAAATGTCCACTTTTTCTACTTGAATCCTAGAGGCTGGCAGTCTTGTCACAGTCTTTCTAGGGCAGCCTTGTAGGCAGTGCCAGTGATTTTGTGCTACTTGCTGTTGAATTCCCATTGAGTTGACACCCCTCCTGGGTCCCCAGATCAAACCCCCACGCCTCCCTGCAGCACATGCTCACCTTGACAGAGAGATGGAGAAGGGCAAGTCAACAGGGGCTCCTCTGAGCCTAGAGCCTTCTCTTGGTGACCTGGTCTGGGGGTCGCTGTGGCTGGACTAACAGGGAGTAGCTGTTGACTCTCTGGTTTGTGGTTGCTTGTCTATAAGAGACAGGAAAAAAGTTGCCACAGTCCCCCAGCCTAGGAATATATACTTCTCAAGGCTGGGCCAGGCTGGAAGGTGAGCTTAGGAATGAGGAATTCGCTGTCTTATTTGGGCAGGAAAGGCTGAGTTGTACTCATTTGGACTCGCACACTTTTTATACCCCATTTCCCACGCCCCAGTCTTGTCGTTCTGCCCTCTTTCTCCTTTGTCCTTCTTCTGGTTCTTACCATCTCCCCCCAGTTCTTCTAAGCAGACAGACTCTCCTTCCTCCTCCCCCATCCCAATCTCCCAATCTCTTCTTCACACCCCCTCTGCCCCCCCAGCCTGGCAGCCAGCCCTGTAGGAATGTTAATTAGCATTCACGATTTAATTAATTCAGTAGCTAATTAATGATTGGGGACTGGGGGGTGGGGAGCTGGGGTGCAAGGGAGATGGGGGCTGGAGGTGGCAGGGAGAAGTAGCGGAGGCTGCAGAAGGCATCGCAGATGGCTGTGCGGTGGCTGGCACGGTGCCCACCGCCATGGATGCACTCACTCACGCGCACGCACACGTACACACACACACACACACAAAAAGGAAAGGGTGATCGAGGAATAAAATAAAAGCAGGGAGAGAAGGGCACAGGGGCCCTGGGAACTGGGGGTGGGGAAGGCTCTAGATCTGTTTGAACCTGCTCCGGAAGTGGAAGAAGAGAAAAAAAGAAACCACCACAGGCGCAGAGAGAAGAGAGCTCTCCCGATACCCCCCCACCCCCCACCCCAGGCACCCCTCCTCTCTGGCATGGGATTCATGGGCACCAGCTGAGGACAGGGGCCCCTCCCTCTTCCTGCCATAAATATTGGCACAGAGGACTCAGTCTCAGAAGGACAGGACATTCCCAAAGAAAATAGTTTTCCTTTTAAGTTGCTTTTTAAAATATATATGTATATATTTTTTAAAACATTGCACCCGTTTTGGTGTGAGGGCGAAGGCGAGTAAAAGAAGGTGACCGAGCCAGGAGGAGAGAGCACAGATGGCTTGGTGGTGGTATGGTGTGGTGAGTTGTGGGGAGGAGGAGAGGGGTCGGGCAGAGGTTGGGGGTGGGTGGAATGAGGACCCTGTTTTCCTCTTTTCGTTTTGCTGTGGATGAAGGAGAGAGAGTGAAAGAGAGAGAAAGGGGGTGGAGAGAGAAGTGAGACAGATGGCAGAGGGGAGAGGCGGCAGCCAGTGCCGGCACTGCCCAGCTTGGGCGGACCCAGCTCCCCCCGCCTGCCAGCTTTCCAAATGCCACCCTTCCCCCATCCTCCCCTCTCCCCATCCCCCCAGCTTGGCACTGATCTCGGAGAGAGAGGGAGGGAGGCTGGGCAAAGAGCATCTGTTCCCTCCATTCTCCCAGCTCCATCCGCTGCCAACCTAGGGCCATCGTCTGCCTCCATCACCCCTCCGCCCGCCTGCCCGCCCGCCTACCCACCCAATCCCAAATGGGTGCTGGATCAGGTGCCGAACCTGGCTGCCTCCTCGGGTAGACCAGTCACTATGCATTGCTGTGTGTCTGCCACCGCTGCCTGGCACTCATGGGGCCGTGTGTGTGTGTGTGTGTATGTGTGTGTGCGCGCATGTACATGTACGCATAAGTGCGTGCTGTATGTGAGCCTCCTGGGCATGGGTGGGGGTTGGCACTGCGGTTGCCAATCTAGTGTCCAACCAGAAGGACAGAGGGATGAAATGGAAGAAGGAAGGGAGATGTTGAGGGCCTGGGAGGGCAGAAGGGTGCATGAGTTGCTCCACGCTGCCTGCTTAGAGGCATTGGCATTGCAGCTGCCATCCTCGTGCCCGCGGAGGTGGGAGGAGGTGAACGGGGAGAGGGCGGCGGCAGGAGTCCTGGTGCTCTGGGTGGAAGGCTCAGTACCCGGGAGCCATTGGCATCACATCGCCAGGCTGGTGCCCTGAGCTGGGGCCGTGGCAACAGGGGCCCCAGCAGACAGAGAGGAGGGGCAGGGATGTGTTGCTGATATTGTTGTCCTCCTAGGGCACAGCTTTGAGAACTGGTTGGACTATGAGTAGTTAGTCCTCTTCCAGTTGGGGAAAGTAAAGTGGTGGAAAGAGTAGCCAGGGAAGTGCCAAGCAAGCGCCGAAGAGCAAGGAGGAGGGGTCTTGCCACTGCTCCCCAGGAGAGCGCGTGGGCTGGCAGTCTGGCCCTTTGTCAGAGCACTGAAGGAGAGGAAGGGGCCTGGGTGTGAGGTGTGTGGTGCTGGCACTGCCCAAGGAGCCTGGCACAGGCTCTGGCATTGTGTGGAATGGGGGAGGATGGCAGTGTCTCTTGCCAATCTGCTTGAGAGGGTTGTTGTGCCAGGACTGAGAAGGGAGGGAGCGAGATATTGGGGGTGGGGTGGGGTTTGTGTATGTGTGAGTTGTTTGGGAGAACAGACTTTTTTCTGCCAGGACCTCCTACCCGTTCCCTCTTAGGCATGGGAGTGGAGCGACAGACGGAGAGAGGCGTGAGGACACAAAGGAGGATGCGCGCCATTGCCAAGACCCCAAGGAAGAAGGATGGAGAGTGCTGGCAGTCCTGCCTGGCCCCCAGCCAGTTTCCTGCTGAAGATGGCCAAGTCCTCTTCCTGGTCTGTATATGTCACTATGCGGGCGTGGTATGGGAGGGAAGGGCTTGCTTGCTGAGCTGGGATCTAGAATGGGAAGGGCACCTTTCTGGGGATCCCATTCGGACTCTCCACTCTAACAAGTGAGGTGTCTGATTTTCTCCCTGGTGCCTTCCTCTCCTCCCGCTCCCTCCACTCCACCCCTCTTTCATCTCTCTATCACCACCTGGGTCCTACTGCTTGGCACCCAACCAACTAGATGCCGCCACACTTGGCAGTGCTGCACTGGCACGTGAACAGTGTCTCAGATCCTGGTACTGCGGCAAACCCAAAGCCGCCAAACATGCTCACGACCGCCACTTGGTGGCAGAGAGAGAGAGGGGTGGCGCCTCTAAGTGTGCCAGGCACTGGGTGGTGCTCCATGCTGGGAGTGGCATGGGAGGATGCCCTCAACAGCTGGGCTGCATCATTGCTCTCTAGCCAACCCCAACTCTGCCTTCCTCCCAACTAAATGCCCACCTCCCTCCCACCCTCACTGCCCCCAAGAAAGGGATTTAGATGGTACCACACTCAGTGTTTGAGCAGCTAGTCCAAGGGAAGCTGGAGCACAGAGGGACAAGGGCACAGGTGAGAGTCACACCCAAGTCTCCAGGCCAGTGGACTATATACCTCTTCAGGCAGCAGGGACAGAGAAAATCTTGGGAGGGCGAAATGAGAGCCTGGAGAGAGGCCAGCCAGTTGTGTTGTCACAAAGATGGTGGCAGAAGAGATTGGGAGGGAAAATATAGGAAAGAGAGATCTTCAGGCCCTGCTGTTGGGTGGTGGGATGGTTTGTGCTTGTATGTATTTTGTTCTGCCCTGTGCCTTGTGATTAACTGAGCTGTGGTTGAGACAAACCAATTCTTTCTCCCTTGTTAAAAGGCCTATGTTCAATAACAATCCTAGAAAGATGGAGAGGTGCTCTAGGCCTAGAGAGGTGAGCAGGTGTTAGGAAGACAAAGGCACCTGGGACTTGTCCTTCCAGAAAGACTATTCAAGGAGATTTTGTGTTTGGAAATTTCTCAATGGCACCCCAATTAGAGCTGGATAAATTTCCCTATCTTTGAAATCCACCCCCGGAAGGGAGACCATGGATCAGCAGGGAGCCTTGGTAGAGAGGAAGGCCCCTAGGAGGAGAGTCCTCAGCATCTGTGGTGACCAGCCCTATGTTTCCAGAGGCACTGCCATTGGCAGTCCCATAAAACTGGACCTTCAGCCTCCATCTGGAAGGACTTCTAGCAGGTTGGGCTCTCCTTGCTTCCTAGGTAGCCAGAGGCTGTGGGTCAGTGACTAGGAAGATCTTGGGATAGAAGATTTGGCTCTGGGTGATGTCGGGGGAGGCTGGGTGGCTTTGAATGGGGATAGGACCTGCCTACAGGGAAGCAAAGCCAGTGCCATGCTGAGCTGAGCTGCTTGGGGCTGGGGCAGTTCTGATTTCAGCATCTCTGGAAGTGGATGGCAGCTTCAGAAGAAGCAGGGTGGTTTCCGCAGCAGAGGAAGCAGGGGGCACGCAGCCAAAGGGTGAGTGGATAAAGTTTGTATCTTCTCCTATTCAAGATCAGCTAGCATAAGCAGAAGACACAGTCAGATTTCCAGAATGTTGGAGGTGGGGGTGATGTCAGCGTAATGAAGAAGAAAATCTGAGGTGATGCCAGGCTCCTGTGTGGCAGCCCCTGGTGTAGCAGGGTGGGGTGCTGGGTGCTGGAGAGTTGGGGCCAGTCACAGATGTATAAGGGCTGAGCAGTCTAGATCAGTGGTTCTCAAACTCCAGAAAGCACAGAATCATTTCAGGGGTTTCCAACTCAGTTGGTCTGAGGTGTGGTCCAGGAATGTGCATTTTAAACAAGCACTCAGGTGACTGTGATACAGGTGGACAAAACTTTAAGAAACACTGTTCTAAGAGATGGCAGTCACCTTGTGGGATAGTTGATCTAGTCTGGATTTCCCATGGCTTTTGCATCATTCTTCTTCCTCCCCAACCATACTCATGTCTTTATGCTGTCATGCATGTGATCTCTGTATGTGTGTTCTGGGTGGGGGCAGCAGGAGGAAAAGGAGAGATCGTGAGGTCCAATCAGGCAGATTTATCTTGTTAGAACAGTGCTTCTCATTGGCAATAGTTATCACAGAAGAATCCTTTAGGGATCACTTTCAAAATTCACTCTTCCTTTCACCCCCAGATTCTGATGGTTGGCTGCCCTATGTTTCTGAAAACTCACCACTGAGAACCACTAGATTAGGAGCATTGCCAGGAGATTGCTCTCTGTGGTTGGGTCAGATTTGTGTGGATTCTGTGGCTTGGTACAGGTTGGGTCTCAGTGACTTCTTCAAGGACACAGGTCTGGGTACTGGGTAGAGGAAGTAGGAGTCAGCAGAGTACATGGCCTAGCCTACTGCCAGCACTTAGCAAGCTGCAGATGATGCTGTGGTTTGAGCACTGGGGGGCTATCCAGGAGTGAGCACAGCATAGGCCATTCTTCAAGTCTAGCTGAGAAGACATGGCGCAGGGTTGGATATCAAGGAGGGACTGTGGATGTGGAACAGTGCTGTGTCCTGCTGATTACTTGTTTCGGTGTTTTAGCCACCGTTTGTGTAAGAGTGTGTGTATAGTTGGATAAGATTACGAGTCAATCCTGGCTCACCTTTCCCTATCACCTTCTGTCTGGTCCAGCGATAATCAACCTGCTTCCCTACTAGCTTCTAGCCAGACCCCTCTCCATGCTAGGAAGCTGCAAGAAACACCAGGCTCAGAATACTGACAGGGAATAATGCCATTCACCCCTTGTCTGTCCTCTGTGTGGAAGGCTGTCTGGGTCCTCCATCTGAAGGAGAATGATGGCGTGGCTCCTCACCCAATTTTATGTTCTTTCCATAAAGTGTAGTCTCTCCCTGGGAGGCTTTCCCTGGGGATCACTTCTCATCTTTCCCCAAACTTGACAAGCCATGGTCTAGGTCTTTCTACAAATGTCCTCTCTCTCACTTTTCTTTCATCTGCCCTTTCACAGTGTCTCCAAGCTGTAATCCTGTAGACCCTGAGGCTGAGTCTATAGCTTTTCTTGTTGTAGCAAGAGCTTCCTTGGTATTGGAGCATTTCTTCCTTACTCAATCCTCTAGAAATGACATCCTTGTGGCTTACAAGTTTCTCACTACAGTCACGTGTCGCTTAACGACAGGGACATGTTCTTAGAAATGCGTCACTGCATGATTTCATCATTGTGCAAACATCATAGAGTGTGCTTACACAAACCTAGATGGTATAGCCTACTACACACCTACGCTACATGGTACTAATCTTATGGGACCACGGTCGTATATGCACTCAGTTGTTGACTGAAATGTCGTTATGTGGTGCATGACTATAGTTGCTACAACTGGTGGTTTGAGCTTCCCACTGCAGCCTGGAGAGAAATGCTCCTCAGTACCTGGCCCTTCCTATAACACAGAGTCCCAGCTCAGTTTACCCCTATGTTTCATAAGAGTTTTCCCCAAAGTTCCTCCTGTTTTCTCTTCTACCTCTCTTCCTTCCCTAGCGTCACACTCCAGAATAATTTAAGGTCCTTTCCCCGTGGATTAATATTCAACATTTGGTCCCCTTTCCTGACACTGGTTACATTTCCCCTGACTTTATCTGTTTATAAGCTTTTCCTATCTACTGTTGTGTGAAGAAAATTAGTATGTATTGGAGAGTGTTTCTACTTATGGGAGTGTGGGTGATGGGTCTGGGAGCATGTCCCTTATGCCTATATGGCCATGGGCCCATCCTTGCTCACATTTGTGTGTCCCTGTAGCTCTCTCTACATGGTTCTGCTGCTGTTTCTGATAGTCTGCTTGTTTGTTTCGTTGGTGTGGTTATATACAGAGAGCTCGTAGTTCAGGTGTGAGTATCTATACAGGAATGAATAATTGGATGAGCGAATGTGTCTTAAAACAGATCAGGGTGGTGGAGATTTGGGGAATCAGTGATCTGGACTATAAGCCCTGAAAGTGGTTAAGGAACAAATAGAAGGAATTAAGCAGGTGGATGCTATTGTGCCTGGAATAATTGGCTTTCTTGGTTCTTGCGCAAGCTTCTTGTACAAGTAAGTAAGTACATTCCAGGGGCTAGAGGATTGGGGGAAGAACAGGGTTTTTTTTTTCTTCTTCTCCCCAAAGCCCCCCAGTACCTAGTTGTACATTCTAGTTGTAGGTCCTTCTGGTTGTGCTATGTGGGACACTGCCTCAGCATGGCCTGATGAGCAGTGCTAGGTTGGCATCCAGGATCCGAAACGGTGAAACCCTGAGCCACCAAAGTGGAGCACACGAACTTAACCACTCAGTCACAGGGCCGGCCCCAGAACAGGTTTCTTTTTGTGGTCCTATTGCAGACTCTGCCCTGTTTGGCCACTAAGTCTTCAGATTTTCTCATGTTGTTCCAGCAGACTTTGATTTTTGTTCCTAGTTGAGAATTGGCTACCTTAAGCCATCCTCACACAGATGCTGCTTTAGAGCAGAGACAGCCCAGCTCATTTACCTCCTGCCTCCTGGTACTGACCCTGGCAGTAAGTAGGTGGACCAGAATTTGGATGCTTTAGGACCCATGTACGTCAGAAACCCTAGGCCTTTGCCCCAAGCCATGAAAGACCAATCTTAAGAGCCACTGATTTGGGCTCACTTCAGAGTTGTCAAGGGGTTAGGGGTGTACTGCAAGATAGGTGTTGATGTGCCAGGCACTTGAGTTGGGTCTACTATTCCCCGGGAGAAGCGGCATGATGTACCCTGGGTGACCTGGTGTTCACCTCTAGCGTTCGGTGTAGGGCCATGCTGACTCAGCCCTGTCCACCAGAATGGCCCATTGTGCATCTCGAGCGGGAGTGCTGCTGCTGAGGACTTCTGGTCTGAGAAAGGGGTTGGGAAGGAAGGCTTCCAGCCGCTGGCACCGTGGAATGGTGCACCCTCCAGCAGCATGTTGATTGACCTAAGTCAGCAGAGTCAGCCAGGCTCTTTTGTCCCCTAAATTACAGGGTTCCCGGTAAGGACAGTTGCTTAGAGTCAGCTCCTGTCTACTACAGTGAATGTACATGCTGTCTCCAGGCCAGGGTATCTGGGTGTAAAAGAGTATGTTGGAAGGCGAGAGGCGGCGGTATTTCTGGCTATATTAACTCCTGGTGAAAATATTCATAGTTTGCACTAAAGCCAACCTACCCTGGCTGTAAATCCCTAAAATGCATGACACCACACCTCTAATCATCCCATGCCGGATGTTTGCCAAAGTTTTCTTGAAAACGTTTCCTCTTTTTCTCGTATGTTTTTCTTCTATTTTTTTTGTTTTCACCTTTTATATACAAGTCACATTCCCAGAGCAGAGAGGAAAAAGCATCTTTCCTCGTACACATGCTGCTAAGAAAATAGCTTTATACACAGAATTTCAACGGGAGAGAGAAAAGGATAGGGAGGGTGGGGCGCAAGAGAGATGTTGAGAGGCCAGGAGAGGTGGCAGCAAGAGCAAGCCCACGGAGGGCAGGTTCCCTCCTCTTGTCTGCATTGATCACTGGCATTTTTGGCATCATCAGTATAACTAATTCCACCCCACCCCAGTTTGCTAGAGTTGGAGCTTTTAATTTTAGAAATGAATGGGACTGGAAGCGAGATTCACAGAACATATGGGGACTGGGGGCTGAGCTGAGCTTTCCCTCCCCCTCTCTGCCTGCCCATCTTCTCTGCACATGAGCCACTGCTTCAGTATGAACACAGTCACAGAGTGGAGTGACACATAGACCAGGAAATCTAAATCCCAGGGCTGGCTGAATTTGTGTGTGCATATGAAGTGAATAATGGTGGTAGAAGAAGCCCGAAGGGAGAAAGTTTGGAAAGAGACTTCCTTGAAAGGGGAGGTCTTAGGGTCAAGGGTAGTTGGAGAAACTATCTGGAGGACTAGGAGATTTTTGCAGGCTTTTCTTTGCCAAAATAAAAGAGATGCTCCTCCACCCTGTGCCACATTAGCTGGGGTTTGGGAGTGCCACAATGACTTGATGTTACAGAAACAATTAGGTTAAAGTAGGGAACCTTCTTCTAGCTCATTTGTCTTCTGTTGGTTCCTTGGTGATGTCACCCTATCAAAGATTCACCATGTGCTTCAGTCATCTTGCCCACCCATCCCCTCAGCCAACATCAGCTCCAGACCCCCATGAACCTCATGGACAAGTCCTGACTCCTTCAGGGGTGCCCCCAGCAGCTGCTACTTACTGGAGGAGCTGGGCTGGGGCAGAGGATGTGGGGGAGAACACAGATAGGAACAGGGGTCCCTGCAAAGGCAAGGAGGTTCCAGAAGGGGCCTCTAGGAAGCGAGACAGGAGTAGGTTGTGAACGGAGCGCATGAGAGGACGTGATTAGCTACTGAAAGGGAAGCATACCCAAGATTCAGAACCACATGCCATGTCTACCCCTTTCCTCTTAGGACCGAGATACTTTTGGTGACAGTGACTTTTCTGACTCACAGCTGGGAATGAAGGGATGTTACCTGTCCTGATAAATACTCAATTCAGGGGGCAAGGATGTGTCTCTCCCCAGTCTCCAGGCTCTTCTCCCCATTCCTGCCTCTGAGGCCGGGCATGGCCAGGGTAGGGCTGCTCTGTTTTCAGTCTCGAGGGTCACCACACCCATGCAAGGACTTAAAGCCACTTGATCTTCCAAAGATGAGATGGTTTAAAGAAACCCTTAACATGGAGGGGAAAGTGACACAAACAGGAAAAAACCACTTGTTTGATGGGAGAGTTTTCAGGGTTTTTTTTTTTTCTGTATTTTCCAAGTTTATGCTTTTCTTTTTTCTTTAGTTCATTCCTCTGGTCTCTCCATCTTTCTCTTACGTGTACATGTGTGCGCGTGCTCTCTCTCTCTCTCTCTCTCTCTCTCTCGTTTTTTTGGTTGTGTGTGTGTTTCAGTTTTTTTTATTAAAGAACTTTGGATTTGCCATTGGTGGGCAGTGCCATCCTGGAGGCTGGACCCCCATGTGGCAGGGCTGGGACAAGGGGCAGGCCCATGGCTGCTGAGAGGATCTCTGTGTTTAAAGCCTTTGAAAATAAGTTACTGCAGTTCCCAGGGTGCAGGGTGGGGATTGGCAGAGGGATTCCTGGCGGCGGCTTCCCCTAGAGTCCAGGCCGCAGGGGCTCCCCTGTCAGGCGAGGAGAGGGTTAGAAGGGGTGTGGGGAGAGAGCTGGGAGCCCTTCTCCCCTGCCAACCTCCAGTTTGGTTAGAGTTTTGTGGGCTCCCTGCCCATCCCTGGCTCCAACCTTGGGAGCCAACTGGGTATTTGGAAAGTTTGTGAGCGGTATGGCGCTCTAGACAAGGGGGTAGGAAGGAGAAGGGGAGTGGCAAAGTTTCTTTTCCTTCCTCCTTTGTCTTGGGTTTTCTTTTTCCTTTCTTCTTCTTCTTCTTCTTCTTTTTCTTTTTTTTTTTGGTGTTTTCTCAGTCAGTGGAACAGCTTGGGATAACATGTATTTGTGTGTTTATAGGAGTTGGGGGTGACTAGGAATTCAGTAGGGAAAAGGTTGTAGGAAGATGGAACCAAGGATAGATTTTGTATATGGTGGGCAGGGCAGACATGAATAATCAGGATGACAAGATGGGCGTGTCTGTGAAGACTAGGGGCAAGGAGTTGCAGAGGCGGATCAGCGTGTCTGTGGGGGTGGGGAAGAGGCAGGACTCTGCTGGAGGTGGGGTGTGTGAAGCCCACTGAGGGTGGGAATTGAAAGATTCCCATGAGGTGGGCGGAGCCGAGGGCTGGGGTGAGGGATTTGAGCTCCCACCAAACACCCCTGGGGGAAAGAGAGGGAGCCCTGAGGCCCCCCCCCTCCCCCATCTTGGTTTATCTGTTTATAAAGCTAGAAGTGTAGAGGTAGTAGTAGTTTTTGGGTTGGAGTCCGTGTGAGGTAATCTTGCTTCCTCTTTGGCAAAAGCCACAGCAGCCGTGGCAGCAGTGGCGGCGTTGGTGACGGTGATGGGTGGGCCCCCTGGGGGCGGGGCCGCCTTGCGCCTGTGGGCCGAGGAGCGCAGGTGGGAGGCCAGGGCTTCACGCCCACTCAGCAGCACCTCACATGCCAGGCAGTGGTAGGTACAGATGGGCACCCGCAGTGGGGGGGGCATGGAACCCCCAGAGCCCCGCCCAAAGAAGCAGAAGGATCTCTGGTGAGCAGTGGCCAGGGCCTCCCCGTCAAATGCCATCTTGCACTGGCGGCACAGGTAGCGGTGGGTCACATCCACGGTGGAGATGCCAGTGCTGCCTGTCAGCAGCTCATCGGCCTCTCCGGCCTCCCCCTCCCCTGGAGCGGGCAGTTCAGGAGGCTTTGGAGGCGCTGTGGCTGTGGGCTCGGGGGGCTGGGATGGTGGCTGGAGGAGGGCATTAGGGAGCAGTCCGATGAGGGTCTGAGGTATCACAGGGTTCACGGGAAATAGCCCCTTCTTCATGCCATAGAGCTGTTGGAAGTAGGTCCCCTGTAACTGGGGGCCAAAGACAGTTGGTGGTGTGGTGCCCCCTGCAGGGGGCAATGGGAAGGGCAGGAATTGGCCCCCCAACAGGGCTGGGACAGTGGCCTTCAATGCTTTGAGGTTCTTGAGGGCATCAGTGGAGGAGTTGGCGGGGGCCGCAACTGGTTTTCGCTCACCAGAGACCTTGTCCCCAGAGGGTTCAGTAGGTGGGCCTGGGGCAGGGTCAGTGGTGCCTGCTGTGGAGGGGTTGGTTTGGTTGGGCACAGGTCTCTGAGGTAAGGGGCAGCTTGGGCCAGCAGTCTGGACCACTGTAGTAGCAGGCAGGACTGAAGTGGCGAGGCCGAGGAGGCCTGAGGACGCTGCAGGGCCTAGGAAGATGAAAGGAGTGATGAGGGATTAGCCACCTCCTGGCCCCATCATCCTTTCTACTATAGGCCACCTCCAGCCACACACTCACCCATTCCTACCACCTAGCCTCCATGCTCCCTTCCCTCCCTTCTCTCCCTCAAGAGCCTGAAACAAAGGAAGTCCACAGGAGGAGACTGGAGATGGGAAGAATCAAGGAAAAAGAAGGAGGGGGATTAGAGGGAGATGTTCTTTCAAGTCCAACTCCTCCCAACCTCCCACTCACCTGAATTGAAAGGAGGTAAGCTGCCCAGTGGGGGCTGGGCCAGAGCTGGGCCAGACAAGAGGACCGGGGCCAGGCGAGGCAGGGCCGGTGGCATAGAGGCAGGTGTGGTGGCAGGTGGGGCCTTGGGAACAGGGGGTGCCTCGGGTGCTGGGGCCAAGTCGTAGCACTTGCTTTCACTCTTCAGCTGGGCTCGGACCGCCTCCTTGAGCTTGGCCAGGTGCTGGCGGGAAAAGAGATGGCCTCGGCAGGAGACATAGAAATCATACTTGACATCACAGTAGGGGCAGTCTGTGCGCTGGGCTCCCAAGGGGCCCTCACTGCTGCCCGCAGCCCCGCCAACTGCTGCCCCCTGCAGTTTGGCCTTTTTTTCCTTGGCACGAGCATTCTGAAACCAGACCTGGATGACTCTCTTGGGCAGCCCAATCTCTTCCCCAAGCACCTCACACTCTTGCATGGTGGGAGTGCGGTAGGCTTCGTAGCAGGCTTTCATGATTTTCAGCTGCAGGCTGCTCATCTGGGTCCTATAGCGTCGCTGCCCCATTCCGTCTGGAACCCCAGCCCCGCCTCCTGGTCCCCCACTGGTCCCTCCAGCCCCAGGGGATTCTGGTTCGGCCAGGCTGGAAGCAGACGAATCACTTAGATCCCCTGCAGATGGACTGCAAGCCTCACTCTCTGGAGAAGCCTTAGATGGTTCCTCTGGGCCCTCATCCTCACTGGGAGGAGGGGGTGGTGGGAGAGGTAGACGTGGCTCTGGTATTGAGGTGGTGGCCTCTTTCCCAGGTGGTAGGAAAGGCAGGGGCCCAGCAGCAGGGGTTACTGTGGGGTAGGGAAAAGCAGGTGCTTCCTTCTTTGGGGCTTCCCTTCCAGGCCCATCATCCACCTTGCCCAACAAGAGGTTGAACTTGGGGAAGGGTGCAGGGGTAGGCGTGATGGGGGGCTTGACTGCTGGACTGGGTACTCCCCCAGGGGTGCTCCGAAACTGGCCTTTCCTCTCCCGGGCCCTGGTATTCTGGAACCAGACCTGTACTACTCGCTTTTTGAGCCCCACCTCCTCAGAGATGCAGTCCAGCATCTTGCGTGTTGGGTTGGAGTCCTGCATATACCAACGGTACAGGATCTCCAGCTGCTCAGGCAGGATAGTGGTGCGCAGGCGCTTGTCCCTGGGGGGTTCACCCTCCCCTCCACCCCCTGCTTCACTACCCGTTGGGGACAAGCTGCCGTCCTCATGCTTCCGTTTGATGGGTGGCCCTGGCACTGGCGGAGTGCCTGCCATCATGGGGTTTCGCTCCCCAAACACCAGCAAGGGCAGATCTAGGAGGTGGGAGGCAGGGCTCGGCTGCACAGATGGCAGGAAATGTAGCCGGCGGTGACTGGTCAGGAGGTCCTGGCTGGGGAAAGACATGGTGCACTGGTCACAGGTGTGGGCTGGGCAAGGTGAGGGAGGGCCCCTCTCTCCAGGCTCTTTGCCTCCTGGCTTCGTTGCCTCTGCTTGGCTCAGCTCTGTCTTGTCTGGGGGTTCTGGTGATGGGCCCTCAGGCCCTGCCCGGGGTTCCAGGCCTTGTTCCTCCTCTGCGTCTTCCTCCTCTCCTTCTTCCTCCTCTTCCCCTCTCTCTGTCTCTTCTTCCTCCTCTTCAGGGGGCTGGTCATCATAGCATTTCTTGAGGTGCCGCACCAACTCAAAAACACAGGAAAAGGTGGCATAGCAGCGCCTGCAGCCTGAGGCTCCCCCAGTGCCTCCTACCGTTGGCATGGGCCCACCCTCGATGGCATTTTTGCGTGCTTTCTGGCGGGCGTTCTGGAACCATACTACTACCACACGGCTAGCCAGGCCTAAGAGACTTGCGAGCCGCTCTACCTCTCCGTCCTTGGGGTAGGCACTGGTCTCAAAGAAAGACTGCAGGGCTTGGGTTTGGAACTCGGTGAACTTGGTTCTGGAGAACCGGCGGCCTGCAGGCACTAGGGGAGGAAGATTCCCTCTGGAGCTTTCTTCCTCCTCTGGGGGCCAGCGTCCTCCTGCCCGGCTTCGCTCCTCCGGGGGATAGCCCCCTGCTGCCTCAGGCTCTGGGACCAGGAAGGGAGGGCCCAGTTGGGGAGCAGGTGCATCCAGAGACCCATCAGGAGGTTTCGAGGGCTCTGCAGGGGGTGGGTATAGGCTGTCATAACTCTTTCGAAACTGAGCAGCATAACGGCTCAGGGCTTCAAAGGGCAGAAAGCGGCGGTGGACATGCTCCTCGTGTGTCTTGAGGATAAGCATATTGGAGAAGAGTTTCCCACAGGCCCTGCAGGCCAGCTTATCCCCACTGCCCAGGGCCTCTGGTGGGGGTGGGGTTGGGGGAGGGGGCACAGCCTGTTTCCCTTCATTGTACTGGATCACCAGCTCAAAGCCGAAGTTTTCTAGGAGGGCTTTGGCTGCAGTGCGGGCTGCTTCATTGGGTGTTGAGTGGGGCGGTGAGGTGGGCCCTGCTTCATTCCCCTCTTCGGCCGTGGGGGGCCGTTCCCACTCTCGTTCAGCTAGGTCAGCCTTAGGGGGTGGGGGCGGGGGAGGAGGGGTGGCAGCTGGCAGGGACAGCAGGGGCGCAGGCCCAGCCAGTGCCAGCTTGGGCCCCACCTTGAGGTCATGGAGGTAGAAGGGCAGGAGAAGCTGCTGCTGCTGGAGCTTAAGCAGTGATTCGGGCACCAGAGGGAAGGGGGGAAGGACCGGTGGAGTGAAGAGGGGGGCTGGGAATCGATGCAGGTCCAAAGGAGGTGGGGGCGGGGACAGGAAGGGCAATCCAGATATGAAGCCACCGGGATCGGGGCCCTTCTTCTCAGTGCCCACCTCCCCCTCAGTCTCGCCTTCCTTGGGCTCTTCTTGGCCACGCTCTGGCCCCTCAGCCTTGGCGTCAGTCTTGGCTCCCCGAGAGCGAGTCTGGTGCAGAACCGAGCGCATGTGGATCTCCAGGGTGGAGCTCTGGTTGTAGGAGACTCGGCAGACTGTGCACTTAAAGGGCTTGTCTGTGGCAGCAGCTGTGGTAGGCGTGGTGCCAGCCTCTCCCCGGGCAGGGCCAGAGGGGTCAATGGCAGCCTTCTTCATCTTGTGCAGGTGGGAGACAGAGTTATAGTGGACCAGGAGGATATTCTTCTGTGTGAAGGACTCCTTACACACTGTGCACTTATAGGGCCGGGCAGGGTCGAGAAACTTGTCCAGGGCAAAGTTGGTGGTCTTCCGATAGGTCAGAGGGTGGCGAGAGTCAACTGGGGCTGGCTCTGCGGGGCGGGGCTCCCCGACAGTCCCCTCTTCCTCCTCAGCCATGGCGGGTGGAGGAGCCATTTCTTCAGCTTGGGCATCAGGTTGAGGGGCTGGAGATGGGGCTGGAGAAGGGGGTTGGTCAGGGCTTCCCGGGGGCTTGTCTGGGGTCTCGGCTGAGGGCAGGGGAGGCTCAGAAAGAGGATCAGGACTGGCTTCCGGGGTCAGGTGAGGGCCTTCTAGGGGAGAGAGGAGGGTGTAGTGAGAACGAAACTTCGTCTAAGGCAGACCCTGCCCCTGCCCCTGCCCCCGCCGCCGCCCCTGCCCAATGTCTAGGGCAACCGATCCTTGCCTCAGTGTCTTCAGACCTTCTTGTCCAGAGCCTAGGTCCCCTTTCCTGCCACCTTGTGAGGTTTCCAGTCCCTTTCCTTACCTAATGCCTGGTCTCTGCTGGGTGCAAACTCTGGCCCGGGAGTGGGGGGCTCTGGGTCATCCCCCAGAGGGCTTAGAGTGGGCCCAGGCACCACTTTGGTTGTGAAGGTCATCTCTACAGTTGTGGCCTGTAAGGGAAGAGACCCAGTGACTTCCCCACCAGCACCCCCGCTAGTCCTGACCCCCTGCTCTGCACCTGTGCCCAGCCTCTTTCCAGGGCTCCAGCCTCCTCTCTGGACAAACCTGCCACCTAACTTCCGCTTTTCCCGCAGAGGAGAGGGCCTAGGCTGCCACCTCGCCTGCCTGGCAGCCCGGGCCTGCTGTTGGACAGCTCTTCTCAGGACCTAATGGAGGTGGAAGAAATGCTTAGCTTCCTCGCTGGCGAGTAGAGGCAGCTAGACAAGCTCAGTTCTGAGGTTCCCTCCAACTCTAAAGTCCACCTTAAAATCTGTCAAATGCTGTTTCCCTCACCAACACGTCCTCCTCAACACACACACTTGCTAGACCCCCCTGCCCCTTCCTCCCCTCCTGCCCTGCCCTGGCAGGGCCTCCTGGACGGGTCCTTACCCAGCCTGTACTCACCACAAGCAGCAGCTTCTCAACACACTCAGGCACCACGTTGTGCAGGTGGCTAAGGTGGAAGTGCAGGGCAGGCTGGCCCACCAACTGCTCCTGGCACAGTGGGCACCTGTACTTGGGCTGCACTGCATGCTGGGAGAGTGTGTGAGCCCTCACCTGGTCGGACTCTGGGCTCAGGAAGCTGCAGTATGGACAGCAGAATACCTGGGGGCACATGGGCAGTGGAGGGAGGAGGTGTCAGAGAAGGGTTGGACCCACCATCACTCAGCCCTTTGAGTTCCTGGACACAGCACAACCCCCTACTCGCAGTTTAGGGGTGAGCACCAGAGGAAGGCATCACCAGGACCCAGCGAGAATCCTGAAAGCTGGCTCCTCCCCTCTTTCCCTCCGACTGGGACAAAGGCCTAGGCTAGGCCGCCACCCTGCCTGCCTTCTTTGTCTGGCCATCTCCCTCCATCCTGGCCTCTCTGTCTTTCCTTGGTCTGTCTTTTCCTGTCTCTGTTGCCTCCTCAGTTCTCCAGCTGACAGTATGGCCCTGTACCTACCTCCCCGGATTTAGTTTTCTTACCCACCGCTAGTCTCTTCTCTGTGAAATGGCTCCCTTTCCCTCTGGCACTTCCTGGACCCAGAGGCTCCCTCATCCCTGCCCGCTCTGCCTCTCCACGTCCCTGAACTGAGTGTCTCCTGAAGAGGGCCCTCCCTACCTGTCTGCTCAGAAGCCAGCTCATTCTCCCTCAGAGGCTCAGCAGCTCCCACTTTCTTTTCCTTCCTTCCTTCCTTCCTTTTTTTTTTCCCCTTCCCTTCTTAATGTAAACAAAAGCCACAGCTCCCCCAGTGGCCCAGGAAAATTCTGGCCTGGCTCTTGGCTCATTCCCACCCACACCTCCAGAGGGGTGGGGCTGGGGAGCTGCAGCCGCAAGAGGCCCAGTTCTGCCTTGTCACCTGACTGCCTGACCTCCAGCCGGCATTTCTTGTCTCCCCGGCTCACTTCCTCTTCTGCCCCCTGTGCCATTGGTTCAGGGCGGCGGGCTGAGGCAGGGATAGCCATAAAGGAAAGGTACCCAGATGCTCATCTTAATGCACCTAGCCCTAGGAGCAGACAGCTGGCAGAGGTCTGTAGGAGGGACAGGAGTTAGGCAGAAGGGACTGAGGACACCACTGTTCCTGTAGGAGTGTGCAGGAATGCAGTAAGACTGCAGATTGCAGCCCAGTTTGGAGAGCTCTGAGGCATGGGGTGGCACCTCTAGACCAAAGGCTGGGAATCCCCTCAGAATCAACACTTTCAGGCCAGAGCAAAACTACCCCTGGGTCCTGCCTGGATCAGGCAGAGGCCTGAGTCCTGGAGACCTCGAGATTTGCAGGGCTTGCTGTCTGGGAGAATCATCTGGGGTAGATACCCTCCGGAGGGAGGTGCCAGGACAGTTCCATCCAGGCTAAGGCTTTCTGCAGGAGATGAACACCATGTCTGGTGGTCTCTCTGCTCCTAACAGGAATGAAGAGCTGGGTGGCAGCTAGTTTTTTGTTTTTCCCTTTCTCTTTTTGTTGCTTCACTTCTTTCTTCTCCTCCCCTCCTCCCTCCACCTACTTCCAATCTTTGCTACCCTCGACACTGTTTCTTTCTTCCCCTTTTCCTCTAATTTCTGCCCTCCCTTCCTGTCATCCCCCTCTGTGCTCACCCCTTGGGGCCAGCTCTGCCCCCTGGATGGTGCTGACCATATGTACCGGACCTAGGTGGCATTTCTTAATGTTGAACTCGGAGTGAAATAAGTCACAGCATGACAAAATCAGGTCTACCTTTAGTCTGAAATCTCTGTCTGTAAAGCTCTACTGATTACAATTTCAGCCTTTAGAATACGAGCAGATCTCAGTCAAACTAGACCCCCCTCCGCTCTTCCCAGTGAGCCCAGTTCTGACCGTGGTCTGGGTGGCACTGTCTCCAGGAGGGCCAATCTTGTTCTCTGCCTCTTCAGAAGCTGAAGATGAAAGGAGAGGAGATTAAGAAACTCCAGCAGCCCTCCCTCCTCCTTTCACAGACCCCCAGCCCTTAAGATGACCTGATTTGTAGCAGAGAGCTTCCAGGGTAGGGGGTTGGGCTCTGGGGAAAGGGAGAAAGGGCAGGAAAGCCCAGAGCTGTACTCCATACAGAGAGGCTGGTTGGGCGCAGCAGGGCTGACCCTGGGTTAGTGGGACGGCCAGGTCTGGTCCTCAAAGAGGGCAGGAGCACCCACCTCCCTTCCCTCTGATGAGCCCTTTCGTCCATCAGTTTGGCTCCTTGAGCACAGGAGGCCTTCCTGGGCATCTGGATGACTGCAAGGTCCCATGTGCATCAGAATGTATGAGGATTGGGGGGTGGGGAGGGCAAGGGATGTGGGAAAATGGACCAGATGAGCAACTTACCCAACTGTTCCGTCTTGTTCTGGGCATCTTTCTCAGGGGTGGGTGGCTCAGCTGAGGCGGTGACAGGAGCTTTCCCTGTGTAGGATGAAGGGAGAGTCAGCTTAAACGGATGAAGCATCAGGAAAGGGAGGACATAGGGCAGAGGAAGCAAGACAAGCAGCCAGGAGGGGAAAACGGATGGATGAATCAACAGGCGGGGGAGGACAAAAAGCTGCCAGAAAGAAATACAAAAGATGAGGGGGAAAATGACAGTGTTAGAACTCGTTGGGCCTAAGAGATCATCTCTGCTAGTCCAGCCTCCATCATTTAAAGATGAGGAGACAAGTCCAGCAGTAGGTGGCAGATACAGGACCAAACTTGGCTCCCTGTCTTGACTGATCCTGGAAGCAGGGAGCCCAGAAATGTAGAGGGAGGGCACTGGGGAAGGGAGGTGAGGCTGAATGGAAGCGGCTAGGAGAGGAGATTACCACTCAAGTAAGAATTGACAGATGTGTAGGAATTTATTTTCGGTGGCAGCCTAATTAAAGTGTTAAAGTTCCTTAACTCTGTTCAGCCCTGTACCAGGATCGTTAGCTATTGATCTGGGCCCCTCCGGCACTTAACTCCAGCCAGCATATTGGCAATTCAATTAGCACCAGTCAATGCTGCCTGTTCCTGGTTCCTGCTGCCCTGCCCTCATCCTCGCCCACTGCTGGCCTCTACAAAGCCTCGATGCCTGTGCCCACCTCTGACAGCCCCTTCCAGGCTCTTCTCCTGTACCCCCTGGATCAATGGCACCTGGCAGACTATTCCCTGTCTCTGCTGGTATAACCTCAGCTGCCTAAGGGGGACCCTAAGCCCAGCCTTTGGGCTGAAGACCTCCTAGGAGACAGGAAGAGGCTGGGGAGCTGTCAAGGGCTTCCCATCCCTGCTGCCTTCGGGCCATGCCCACAGCTCCCAACTCCTTCCCACACGGCCTGGCCCAGCTCGAAGCAGATTCCATTCTGTTTTGTTTTTCTACTTTCTCCTTTCTGACCAGCTCTTGCCACCACCCTACCTAGCGTTGCTAGGACACTGGTCACTATTCAGGATCACTGGATGACTCCTCACTTCTCTCTAACAGCAGCCTTCACTCAGCAGCCCCACAGTTCTGAAACCCAGCTGTCTCACCCCTTCGCAGCTCCTTTCCAGTTGCTATCGATTGCTCACAGGCCTCATTTCTCCCGCCTTGTATCAGGTTCTCATGAGCCCTCAGCTCCCAAACCAGTCGCCCTCCCTGCCCAGCCCTTCCTCTCTAGTCCCCTCTTCCTCACCAGAAGTCCGGAGCTGCCCATGGCTGAAGCTCAGGATGCTCTGAAGAGCTGAGAGCCCTTCCTCGGCTGCTGGGCCACTCTGTAGCAGCTGCAGACGCCGCTGGGCCTGGGCATCCCGGTGGGCAGGGGCACGCAGGTGCTGCAGCACAGCTAGGCGGGAGGGCGTCTCCCACGCACACAGCAGGCAGCGGAACAGCCCCAGGTCTGCCCCAGCTGCTGCGCCCTCCATCTCCAGCAGAAACTGGAAGCATGGAAAGAGGCTGTTCAGGTCCAGAAGGGATGGATGCCTCCAGATCTCAGGGGCCTTCCCAAGAAAGCCTGACCAGTAGCACCCCCCCCATCCCTTCCACCCTCTTGAGCCCCCCTTTTTCCTCCTTGGCCAGCTGGGTATTATTGCTTTTTCTCCCCAATCTCCTTCTCTTCCTCCTGCCAATCCTGGACTCTCTCCTAGTTTGTGAATGGAATCTGGTTCCATTCTCTTGAACTTCTGGTGACAGGATGGACTAAGCAGACACGGACCCTTCCCTCCAGCCCCAAACAACAGAAAAGCTGAATAAAGTATTGGATTCACTTCTTTAGAGTCCACACTTTAGTCTCTTTCTCCACGCCTGTCTCCAAATAGTTTATTACCCTGGTGCATACTTGCCTTTGTCCCCCATTCTGCCCCCTTGGGTTTTCCATCACTTCCCCACTTTGTATCTCCTCACTCCATCCTCATCCCTTTCTCTTCTCTCTCCCCAAAGGCTCTGTGCTATGCCCTTCCACTCCAGACCCTTGCTGCCCCACTCTCACCTTATAGATCTGACCGTTTTCTTCATGGGCTGCACCCCGGGCGTGCAGCTGCATCTTCTCCTTGCTGTTGGACTCAAAGTCACAGATGTTGCATCGCAGGTGCAGGGGGGGAACAGACCCATAAGGAGCCCCGTCTCCCAGGGGCACTGGGGAGGGGGTGCCCACGGTCCCGCCCCCCTCCCTCAGGTGGGCTGCCAGCTGGTACTTCTGAGCATGTTTGTCGGTCTTGAGGTGGAGTTGGAAGTTGGCCTTGAGCTGGGTGCCGTAGCAGCAGAGCTTGCAGCGGTGGGTGTCGCCGGCCACCTCCTTCCACTCGGCCTCCGGGAGGCTGCGGCCCACGCTGCAGTGGTAGAGCAGCAGCTCCAGGTTGTCCGTGCTGAAGGCCTGGCACACGAGGCAGCGGAACACCTTCGGGGATGGGCTGTCATCTGGGGGCGGGGAGGTGGGCAGGCCGTCGGACAAGGAGCCCAGAAGCTGACTTTGAGGCAGGTGGGCATCCGGGGAGAGGCTGCCAGGGGCTAGGGGACAGAGATGGATTAGTGGCTCAAGGAAGGAACGGGGCAGGGTCGGTTTGCTCTGTGGGAATGTGGGTAAATGAGGATAGTGCCGAGGGAGCAGGGGTTACCTAGGTGCGGGGGCTGGCCCTGGGGAAAAAGGAGGGAATTGAGTTTGGCCCTGAGGAGGGGAAGGGAAGGGGAAAGAAGAACAGAACCCAGGGAGCTTACCAGGTGTGGGGAACTTCCGGGTAGGCGCTCCAAGGTGGTGGAAGCCGTTGAGAAGCAGCTGGGCTTCCAAGGGCTTATCTGGCCTCAGCCCGGGGCCAGGCAAGGGAGCCTGAGGCTGCCCGAGGGCCTGCGGTGGGAAGTACTGGAAGAGTTCAGGGGGCGTGGTGGGGGCAGCCCCTGCTGGGGGAGGGGGACCTGGCCCCACCAGCCCAGGTGGCAGGCCCAGTGGCAGCCCCTGGTGCAGCATGAGGACATTCTGCATGTGCTTCTCGGAGGTCATGTGGATGCGCAGGTTGCGAGAGATGTTGGTCTCATAGCTGCACACCTTGCACTGCCAGGATGATTTGGTCTTGGGCTCCTTGTCCCCCGTGGAGGGTGGGAGTGCTGCCTCTGGGGGACTTCCCTGTCCTCCAGGCCCCCCCTGGAAGCCCTGCAGGTTGGCCAGGTGCTTGTCAGACTGCATGTGGATGCTGAGGTTGCCCTTGGTGGTGGTGGAGTAGTTGCAGACGTCGCAGCGGTAGGGCTTGTAGCCGCAGTTGTAGCTCTCTCCGCGGGCGAGGCGGGGGTGGGCGCCACCGGCGCTGCAGTAGCTGCACTGACTGTTGCTCTCGGGGTGCTTCTCCCGCATGTGCACGTCCAGGGTCTGTTGGTACTTGTAGTGCCAGTTGCACTTGGGACACTTGAGTGTCTTGCAGGAGTTGCGCGAGTGTAGCAGAGACATGTGGCTGGACAGGCTGAGGCCCTGGAAGGCTGCAGGGGCTGGGGTGTAGTCGTCAGCTAGGCGGTAGGGCTGGGGTGGGTCGCTGGGGTCTTCAGGGGAGCCCACTGGGGCGGGGAGAGTGCCCCCCTCCTTGGGGGTGGGTGAGCTTTGGTTGAGTTGGGGGCAGAGCCCTCCATCCTCTTCTTGCCCCTCAGGGAACCAATCTGGCCCTGCCTCACCTGCCACTGTTGGTGATTCTTTGGCTTGGGTTGGGCTGGGATCCCAGGTGGCTGGGGCTGTGGGTGGGGAGGGTGGGCTGAGGGCCATGACTTCTTCCACAGGCGGGACAAAGGCCTGGGCTTCTGCCTCAGGAGGGCCATCCTTCGTCTGGCCTACATTCACCTCCATGTTCACTGTGCTGCTGTTGTCAAGGGGAATTTCTAAGCGGGGGTGAGCAGGCGGTTTTGGTTCCAGAAAGCTTAGAAGGGCCATGCAGCCTTCGTCCCCCTCCTGGAGCACCGCTGGGTTGCCTGGCAGGCCCTGGTGTTGAGCGTGGGTTAGCTTCACCCCATGAGACTGTGTATGACCCTTAAAGGCCTGGGGCCTGCTGAAACCCAGGCGGCACAGGAGGCAGAGCCAGAAGAGTGCCCTGTGGTCTCCCCCTCTGTTCTCCATGGTGCCATCTTTGGGATCTCCAGGTGGGTTTGGAGCCAGCTGGTAGCTCCAGAAGGCTCCATCCCTTCCCTCACAGGCGGCCGGAGATGGCGCTGAGGTATCATGGGACAGAATTTGGTCAGAAGAGCTAAAGCCTTGGATTGGGTCAAAGCCATGTTGGATGTGAAGGGCAGTGAGGTGTGTAGGGGGCGGGTGGGCAAGGAGGGGCAGGCTGGGCTCTTCCTTGATGCCCGCCTCACCCCAGGGGAAGCCCTTTGGTAACAGGAGTTCACTGCCACCTGGCAGGGACAGCTTGGCCACTAGGCAGGCCTCACCGCCAGCTGTGAAGAATAAGTGGTTGCTTAGGTCCACGGGAGGGAGCGCTCCTCCTTCTTCCTCCTGCTCCTTGTCCTCTTCCACCCCCAGGTCCTTTGGTGGGAAGCCACCACAGCCAGGCTCTTCTTGGGGCTCCCCAGTCTCCTTTGGTGGGATGAGGCCACAGCCCGACTCCAGGGGCTGTCCCCCTGGCTCTGAGGGCCTCATGCTCTCAGAGGTGGAGGGGGCAGCAGGGGGATCTTTGGTGACAGGATCAGAGGGAGTCCCGGGGGAGGTGTCCGGAGGTGGGGAAGGGGCATTGTGCCCAGGGGAGGGGGTGGTGCCAGCAGCAGAGGATGAGTTAAGGGTGGCCATGGCAGACGGAGGACTGCTGGGGGTTCATTTCAGCGTGACAGCCAGGACCCTGCGGGGGGAACACGAGAGTGGTGCTGTGAGGTGGCAGGGGAGACACCCAGCCAGGCAGGTGATCTCCAGACACCCCAGCCCCACCCTCTTCCCTGAGCACCAGACTCGGACCCGTGTACCAACTTGAAGCTTCACTTAGTGTCATCAGGCTTCAAACTTAACACGCCCAAAATCAGAACTCTATTTCTCCCCTGAATTGGTTCTTCCCCATCTTTCCTATCTCAAAAATTGGTACACCATTTATCTGGTTGCTTAGGCTAAAAATCTGAAAGTTTTCTCTTGCCCCTACCCATGTGCAGTTTGACAGCAACCTCTCAAACATGTGTCACATCCCTCTGTTTATCTTCATCTCCGCTAGCACCGTCCTGGCCTAAGCCATTATCACCTCTTTCCTGAACTAATGCAATGGATTCCACATTGGCCTCTGTTTCCACCACTGCCCCACAATCCAGTCTCCGTCCACCAGCAACCTGAAGGATCTTTCATTTAATTCTCAATAATGAAAAATGCCAAACATATATAAAAGTAGATCAAATAATGTAAGGACCCCCTTTGTACTCATCACCCAGCTTCAACAGTCACCATCACAGCCAATCTTGTTTATCTATATCCTCACCCACTTCCTCCTTTTCCTGTATTGTTTTAAAGTAAATTTCAGGCATCATAAAGAATCATCTTTTAAAATGTAAATCACACTACCTTCTGCTTAAAATCCATCAGTGAGGGGCCAGCCTAGTGGCGCAGCAGTTAAGTTTGCACACTCTGTATCAGCAGCCCAGGGTTTGCTGGTTTGGATCCCGGGTGTTGACCTACACACCACTTATCAAGCCATGCTGTGGCAGGTGTCCCACATATAAAGTAGAGGAAGATGGGCATGGATGTTAGCTCAGGGCCAATCTTCCTCAGCAAAAAAAGAAAAAGAGGAAGATTGGCGGCAGAGGTTAGCTCAGGGCTAATCTTCCTCAAAAAAAAAAAAAGTCCGCACTGTGAATAAAACCCAAACTCCTTTCCATCATCTACAGAAGGGCCTATCGGATCTGATGCCTGCCCACCTATTCTCCACCCCCTGGCTGGCTAGCTGCAGCCCGCAGGCCCTCTTTCTGTTCCTCAGATACCCCAAGCTCATTCCCACCTTAGGGCCTTGCCTGACTGTGTCCTCTGCCTGGAATGCTCTTCCCTCAGACCTCTGCATGGTGGCTTCTTGCCATTCAGGTCTCTGCTTAAATATCACCTCTTCCAACAGGCCTTTGCTCTCTACAGAAGCTAACACAGCCCCAGGGGTTACTTTCTTCAGAGATTTATCAGGACCAGCTATTTCCTGGTTTACTTATCTCTCCCTTCTAGAAGGCAAGTTCCATGAGAGCAGGAACTCTGTCTGCTTTATTTATCACTCCATCATCAGCACCGAGGAAGATGCCTGCCACTGTCAATACATGTCTGTTGAATGAATGAACTCGGGGAAAGACCCTCAGATTTTCCACGACCTGAAGAGGTAATTTCCCTAAGTCAAGGTCCTCTTGCCAGAGAGGCCACAGTGAATTTCCACTGGCTTGCAGGCACCTGCTGCTCTCAGCCGTCTTCCAGAGCCATCTCTGGTCACAAGCATGTGGAATGGGTGGGAATTTCCCTGGCCAATTGAAAGACAGTAGCTTGTATGTGATTAGCCTCCTCCTCCCCAAAGAGATAAAAAAATAAGTAACAGTAATAATATTACTGATAGCTATTAAGGTACATATACCATGGTCCTGGCACTGTGCTAAATGCTTGAATCAATTATCTAATCTGATCTCACAACCACCTTATTTTACAGATGAGGCAGCCAAGAAACAGAGACGTTGAGTGGGCGGCTGATTGTCACACAGCTCCAAGGTGGTAAAACTAGAAAACGACTGGCAGGGCACAGAGCTATACCCCAAAGCTGTGGCATGGGCTCCTCTATCCAGCTGGACTGTCCCTCAAACACAAGTACAGGCAAAAAAAAAACACAGTACAGGGGGAAAAAGACAGTACAGGTGAAGGTCTAGGAATCAGTATTCCTGGGCTGCCTCCAGCTGACAGAAGCCCCAAGCCTCCTATGCTGCTTCCAACTTTTTGATCTTGATCCTCCCCTTCAACTCACCACTGCCCATGCCTCCCCATCCCCTGCCTCTCCCAGTGTCCCAAGTGGCCTACATCCTCTCCACTTCTCCATATCAGCAGATCTCTAATGACTAAACCTTTTGCCCTCAGGCCAGAGTGCTTCCGGGAACGGCTGAGGGGTGTGGCCTCTCCTTCCTTGGGCCACCTCTAACCCTCACCTTCAGATTCCTGGATTTGGAAGGGGACCTTGGTCTGGCTCCACCCAGCCTGCAGGCCCCCATCTCTACTTCCCTCCTCCTACTGGGGGGCTAGCCAGGCGTGAAGTAAAGCCATTAAGGAGCTCCACGTGGGGCTGGATCAGCATGCTAATGAAAATGCAAATCAGTACCTGGTCTAGGGGTGGAGGGGATGGGGGCACTGGGAGAACCAAAAGGGGAGTAAAGGAATTGGATGGAGTGGGGGGTTACCCTAGATAAGCAGAAAGCAGAAGCCCTGAAGTTGGGAGAGAATGGTATTCCTCCCACGGCGTCCTTGGGGTGGAGGATAAGTGTGCAGGTTTGTGAGGGTCTGACATTCAGTCACCCCCCCCCCCCCCACTGGGGGCCCACCGCCCTTTTACTGCCCCACCTGGTGGGAAGAGTCGAGGTTGGGCCAGAAGGGTCTTTTTGGGCCCTGTCGCTGAGGGCTGGGCGGCACGGGGGGAAGACCTAAGCTCCAGATCCTCTCTCCAGAGCATCTGCTTCCCAGGACGGGAACCAGACAGCGGATTCCTGGCTAGAAACCCAAGGGGCTTAGCTTTGGGCCAGCACATGGGTGAGACCTAGATCACCGAGGTGGGGTCAGCAGCCCTTTAAAATTGCAAATCTCTTCCCCACCTTCCAACCTACCCCTCCTCCTCTTCAGGGAAGAATTTCAATTGCAAATTTATCTCTGCCTCAGTGCATCCCCCCAATGCCCTGCCCCTTTCTCTGTGCTTCTCCCATCACCCACTATTTATTACAAACCTTTAACTGCAGCAAATTTTTTTCCCTCCCTCCATTTCCCTTCTCCTCAGTCTTTCCTTTCTTCCCTCTTTGAATCTCTGTGCCCCTTTCTTTGCCCTTCCTAGCTTGAACTCCATCTTTCTGGAGATGATGCAGAACCAGATGACAGCCTAAGCCATCCCCCGCCTACACCCCCAGGCCAGTCTTGTTCTGACCACGGCCATTCCTCCTTTATTCCGGGCTGTCCTTAAGGGCATCCCCTCTCCCTCAAGGCACATCTTAGCTGTGGGAAAAGGGAGAAGGTGACCCCTCAAAGGCCCTGGCATTTCCCCCTCTGGAGGAGGGAAGGAGGAAGGGGGTGGATTGGCTGTAGGCTGGAGGTGGGGGGACAGTCAAAAGCAAGGGCCTGGGTAGAGGCAGGGCTGGGGCCCACAAGCAGAGGGGTTAGGGGAGACAGCAGGCAGTGGCGGTGGGGTGATTAGAGTGAAGATTGATGTGAAGGGGCGCCACAGACGGCAGAGAGAGTCAATAAAACGAGAGGATCACATTAGAGGCGACAGAGAGAGCTTTAAATTACAAGGCTGCTGCCACCGAGGGGGAGGGCAGGAGGCAGGCCTGGAGCCAAGGGAGGGCGGAGAGTTCCGAGGGTGTCGTCATCCCCGGAGATGAATCTTCCAGTTCCAAAATGGCCCTCAGTCTCCAGAGCTCCCTTGCTGCCCCTTCACTCCCTCCTCCCTGCGTAATGCTTCCTTCCCTGACAAGGGTGAGGAGAGGAGAAAGGGGAAGATGGAGAGAAAGCAATGGAAAAACAGGGGTGTTTTTTTGGTATTGCCCTTTTCCTCCTTCCAGATCGGCTCTCTGGTTATCCTCAGGATGGGAGGGGAAGGACGGAAGTGCTACTTTCAAAGCTCAGCTAGGGAGCTGTTCCCCAACAAGCAAACATAATCACTGAGCTGTAAATGTTCTTCCATGGGTGGTGAGAAGAAAGGCACCCCGTAAACAGCTGGACAGGAACTCTGACTTCTCAATATGTGCTCCCTGTTCCGGGGGTAGATGCACAGTATTTAGGACAGGAAGAACTACGGAACGAGGAGGCTCCCAGACAGACAGTAGGACCCAGAAAGCTACGGAGAAAGATGTTATGAGACAGACGGAGAGGCTTGGACTTGAAGTTGTGGAAAGCTGCAAGGCGGGCTTTGTGACCACAGAGACAGGGAGGGCACAGGGAGACTGAAGAAGCAGAGAATTACAGGAGTCAAGGGGCAGGGCAAGGAAAGATCAAAGAAACAGGCCTGAGGAAGGAGAGACTGTCCCATGCCTCGGAGGAGCCAGGGCGTGGGTTCGGTTACCGGGCAGGACTGGAGGCAAGACCGGCAGGGATGCTGCCTCGGAAGCCCCCAGCAGGCCAGGAGTCCCCTTGGGTAGAGCCCCCTCCTACGTCTGGCGACCAGGAGAGAAGCAACACCACTGCTCCCTAGTGGTTACAGAGGGAACATCACCAAGGAGGGGACAGGCCTGACGGGACACAGATTGGCTTTCTCCTTCCGGCTCTGCTCCTTAAAACAAAAAACAGAAACCCCTCTCTCTTCTTTTCTCCAAACCCAACGACACAGCAAGGCTCCTTTCCCAGCTGAGTCTGCCAGAGGGCACCAACACGTCTCCTTAAAGTTTGCATACAATGATTTCCAGATCAGAGCCTTCCACACGTTTTTGCCTTTTACTTTTCCAATTGTTCCGTCTATCCTCTCCCTCACTGAGAGCTGATTTTCTGAACCTTTCCTTTTCTCTTCCCTCTCTAAAGTTCTTGCCCACGGCACTGCTCTCTGCCACACTCATTTTGCCCTCATCTTTCTCCCCTTTCCGTCTCTACCCGTTGCTTTCAAGAGGAGGCAGCCATGGAGAGGAGGGGAGAGACACAGGAAGGATGGAGTGTGTGTGCCCTTTGTAAGGGGGGTTGTTTGGTATAAACAGCCAATAAACTCTAACTAGATGAGCTTTATTCTTTACGGCAGTGGAAGAACATGGGCTTTGGATTCATGCAGACCCAGCTGCAGTCCTGGCTCCCCGCTCACCAGCTGTGCCACCTTGGTGAGTCACCCCTGGAGTCTCTGTTTCCTTATCTGGGAAAATGGGAATAATGAGACCTTTCTTCCCCGGCTGTTGGGAAGTCTGGCCGAGGAAACATCAGAAGTGCTAGTGGCTGTTCAGTCAAGTTGGTTCTTTTCCTTCTCTCTTGGCATCTCTCGCCACAGAGCAGGGTGTTTGCAGGTAGGCTGACGACTTCCTTCTGCCTTGCCCCTTCTTGACCAGGACTCATCCTCCAGTCTCTGCCTTTTCAACTGAGGGCAGATTCTTTGTGGGCAGGAGTTAAATCTAGTCTACCCAGCCTCAGAGCTCATTTCACACTTGGCCCTCTTGGTTGCTGGGCCTAGAGACTCCCCACTATCCCACAGCAAAGACTGAAAGCTTTGCCCGGGCTCACACTTGGCCTGCGTGCAGAAGCAGCTAATACCCACATCAAAACTAGGATGGCCTCTTTCTGCATTTAAAACTATCATTGTCTCTGTCTCTAAATCTTACCTTCTATATTTAAAAAGAAAGCAAAAAGGTACTCCTATTCCTCCATTTTTATTTATTTATTTATTTATTTTAAAGATTGGCACCTGAGCTAACATCTGTTGCAAATCTTTTTTTTTAATTTATTTTTATATAGGGGCCGGCCCCATGGCTGAGTGGTTAAGTTCACACACTCCGCTGCAGGTGGCCTGGTGTTTCGTTGGTTCGAATCTTGGGCGCGGACATGGCTCATTGAGCCACGCTGAGGCGGCGTCCCACATGCGACAACTAGAAGGACCCACAACGAAGAATATACAACTATGTACTGGGGGGCTTTGGGGAGGAAAAAAATAAAATCTTTTAAAAAAATAAATAAAAACTAAATTTATTTTTATTTTTTCTTCTCCCCAAAGCCCCCCAGTACATAGTTATACATTCTAGTTGTGAGTGCCTCTGGTTGTGGCATGTGGGACACCACCTCAGCGTGGCGTGATGAGCGGTGCCACGTCCGCGCCCAGGATCCAAACTAGCGAAACCCCCAGCTGCCAAATTGGAGTGCGGGAACTTAACCACTTGGCCATGGGGACAGCCCCCTATTCCTCCATTTTAATTCTACATAGCTCTCCTAGACCTCCCCCCACCCAAGTATTTAGGGAGTGCTTACTTTGTGCAAGGTAAGTTTTGTCCAAAAGAGAGCAAATGAGAATGGCAGGGAATGAGATAGACAGGCAGGAAAAGGAGTGTCATAGAGGGTAAAGAAAGAGAAGGCTAAGGCAGAGAAAAGGAGGGAGAGGGAGAGGTAGGGAAGTGGGGGAGGGGATACTGGGTCCTGATCTGCATATGTAAATAGTGAATCACACTGAGGCCTCCCAGCTTTGGCATCAGATTGGGCAAGGGGCCTGTCCCCAGTGAGAAGAATGGAGGAGGCTGTGTCTTCCACCTTACAAGATGCTTAAGGTGGGCATGAGGGAACTGGGTGAGATGAGGAGAAAGGAGAGGCTGAGAGGAAGAAGATGGGGGTGGGTAGGGAGGAGACAGGGATAAAGGGAAGCTGTGGACTAAAACCACAACCAGTGTGTTGAACATCCACCCACATTTGCAGGGCTTTCTTGAGGTGTGCTGCCGGGTGACTGCTGCTGGAGGGGCAGGTGACCCCAAGGGGAAAGGAGCCTCTTGCCCGTGTATCTCCCTCAGTGAGGCCACAAGTGTCAGGATGGCAGTGTGCAGCTGTGTGGTCTCATAGTGCACAGAGAGACTCAGGCTTAGACAACCACACGAGGCCAGCTCTGAACCCTGCTGTGAGAACTTGAAGAGACAGGGAGTTGTGCCCTTGACTTCAGATTCAGGCTCCTATCTGATCCTGGCATGGGAGGGGGACCTCTGGAGAAGACCTTCGATCTCCCTGAACTCGAAAGGAATAACATGCAATTCTTCTAGAATTATTTGGAAGGACACCACTGTAAGGGACTGTGTATATAAATAATCCTTCTGGTTCTTTGATTCACCATGAACCCTTGTGATAGTAGTGACTCCATTTAGATACTAATACAGCAACAACTAATAATAATAAAAATAACATCTTTGAATGTTTACCACGTGCTAGGCACTGCTGAACCCTCTGCAAGCATCACATCATTTAATCCTCCAGTACAACCTGATGAAGTAGATACAGCTATGCAGTCCCATTTTACAAATGTGGAAACAGACTTACATGGGTTAAGTAATTTTTATGGTCTCACATTTGAAAAGAAGTAGAGTGGAGACTGGACTCAGGTAGCCTGACCCCAGAGCTCTTCTCTCGGGTTAATTTGAGAGCTTCTAAACTCTGACTGGTATGCATTTAGAATGAGGTCTTTGAGTTTGAGTGTGTTACTCTGCTCGTTGTGTGGCCTTGAGCATATGTGCTGTTGTGCTCTTCTTTGAGCGTGAAGGTGTGAGATGGCTGTCTCCCAGTTAGTTTCTTAGTATAACATGGGCGAGAACAGGACCACTGCTTTGTGCAACTCCAGGGGGCGCCATTCACACTGCAGACTATGCAGGGGCCCTGGCCATTGTTTTTGTGTGTGTTGCGGGGTGGTGTGGTGTGGGGTGGGGCGGGGTGGGGGGGGGGGGGGGGAGATAGATATCCACGGTTGAGTTATTTGACTGATATGTGTACTCATTTTTCATAATGTCTCTTAAAATGGAAAGTCTACACATGTGTATCCCTAACAGCATATGAACTTCATCAGACAAGTGGGGTTTTTTTTTTTTTTTTTTTTAAAACACCCTATAGAGTCAGACAGACCTGGAATCAAATTCCAGTTCTGTTCCTTATTATGTAGATGACCTCGGGTGGGTTGCTTAAAGCCTCAGTTTCTTCATATGTATATATAGAATGCAGAATAGTTCCTCATGGAGCTGTGTCCATTGAGATGATGGAGACCTGCACTTTGTATGTGATCAATAAATGGAAAAGATAATTATTCATCCACGTGCCTTATTTCCTGACTTGGGGTGTATGTTTACTGCGTGTGGCTGAGGGCCTGCCTGGGTGCAGCCCTGTCCCCACAGATCTCTCCGCGGTTAGTGAAGGTGCTTGGCCGCCCCAGGCCCTGGTTATCCCCGCGTGGGCCCTGGGCTGCCCACTCGTCGGCAGGGGTCCCGGGTGGGTGTGATGCCGCGTGCCCGTCTGTGCTGGGCGGCCCGGCGGGCGCGGGCGTGTTTGGGGTGGTGGTAATTACTGGGATGGCCCAGCCCTAATGAGTGTGATCTCGTTACACTCTCGCCGCCTCTAATGGAGCTAACCTCATTTCACAGCCATTAGAGACGGAGATGAGGCCCCGCCCACGGCCCACCAGCTGCAGCTCTCGCAGCCCCGGCTCCGTTCTTCCCCTCCGGCTCGCCATTTCCCCATTCCGTCTCCTTCTCCCTCCTGGTCTTCTGCTCCTCCTTCCAGGCTTCCCTCTCCTGTCCCCATTGTTCTTTTCCCTTCCCGTCTTTCCGCTCCGCTCTCTCCCCGCGTGTCCGTCCTCGCTCCTCTCCTGCCTTCCCAGGCTCCCCTTCCTTCCACTCTGCCTCCCCCTTCCGCCCTCAGGTCTGTCTGTCCTGCACATCCTCACTTCCCCGTCTCTGCCCCGCGCCCCTCCCCCGCCCTTCACTGCGGCTGTCCCTCCCCTCCCCCACGTTGCCCCGTCTGGCCAAAGGACAAATCTCAAGGGGAAACCAGCAAAGACAAACAAGGAGCAGTGACTTCATTATCGTCGTTAATTTGCCACTTCAGTTCCTCCCACAAGGGTCAAAGCCAGCACGGCTTGAACTCAGGACTGACAGGGCGGCTCAGCGGCGGCCTGCCGGGGCCGCTTTAAGCCTCCCCGCGGCCACTCTCCCTGCCTCCTCCTCACCGCCTCCCCTTCCCGGCAGGGGGGCAGGCGCCCGGGGCTCCTCCATTTCTCTGTCGGTCCTCGCAGCCTACCGCCCCCTCCTTCCCTTTTCATTTAAATTGTGGCCTTCTCTCGGGCTCTCTCCCCGCTGGAAGTCACATGGTTTCTACCTTCGACTCCCTCTCTGTCATCCTCCGCCTGTCCCCCTTCTCCCTCACCTCCCTGCCCCATCCATCTTGAACTCCTTTCTTGGCCTTCCCTCGTCTTCTCTTCCTAACGTCAAGCACGCTCGTTTCCCTAGAGCACCAGGATGTAGCTCTAGGTTTTGGAAAGTGCATAGCCTGAAGAAGCTGGAGATGGGGGGAAAAGGCATCTGTGGCCTGCCGGCCAGTGATACAGAAGGTGGAAATGGCTGGAGAGAAAGGACGTCAACTGCAATGGAGGTGCCAGGCCCCAGTGAAGGGAAGCAACAGAATGAGACTCAGACACACAGGGCCCTGAAGCAATAGCTTCCCCGAGACCAGAGAAAAAGGGCAGAGCCAGAGGCCTTGGGCTTGAGACTGAGGTGCGGGGCAGTCACGAACGAAACAAGGAATGAAAAATTTAAGGATGGAGATGGTGTTTACCCCATCAGTTCCTCAGCGGAACACGATCTGACACTCTTGTCCCACCCTCTGCCCTCCTTCACCGAGAAGCCAAATGACTGGCAATTGACTCTTGACCTTTTGCCCAATCCCAGCCCCAGAGGGAGAGGCTGATGGTAGCTGGCTGTGATTGGGGCACTAGGGAAATGTCCACACATGAGGCAAAAATTTCTGACCCACACCCATCCTGCCCCACTGACTTCATGTCAACATGCCTCCCAGGACCAGACGCTGTGTACATACAGCCTCTCTGCACAGGGCTCTTGCTACTTAGGTCCTCCTAATTGCACAAGCCCTTGTTTCCGGCGGATGGGCCTGCTGTTGATTCCAAGGGCTGGAACCTCAGCTTTAATGTAATCCCATATTCCTGCCCAAATACAGAGGTGGCTCCTGTTCTCTCACTTGACTTTGAAAAGAAATTTTCTGAGGGTTGTTGACCTGTCTCAGGAGGAATTAGAAAAAGATGTCTTCCTCCAGGTATACCTGGCCTGCACGCCAGTGGTACAGCTTGGTGACCGGAGAGCAGATGGATCTCAGCTCTGTCACCCCTTAATTGGGCACTCTGAACAACTGTACACAGAGGCCCTGGTCTCTGGACTAGTTCCTACATGAGGGAGACACTGAGAGCCAATGGGAGTACCTCAGGGTGCTGGAAGGCACCTCTAAATCTCTCACCCCTCTCTCACCAGCCTGGGGTAGAGGAGGGTGGGCAGGCGGTCCCCTGGGGCTTTCCCAGAGAGGCAAGGGGCGCTGGGAAAGTGAGTGGGGGGATGACTGAGAAGCCAGAGAAGAAAGATGGAAAAATCAATGAAATGAGTTTCTAACGGTGAGGTAAAGGACCGCCGTGTCGACAGCCTGTCGCCTGCTGCAAAATATGAGCTGCCCAAGTCCATGGCGGCGGCTGACAGTGCATCCAGCCGCTACTGTCCTCCCCTCAGGTCCCCGCCCACCAGCCCTTTCTCCAGCTGCCCTGGCCTTTCTTATTATAGCCAGACTCTCCCCTAGGGCTCCCAGCTCGCTCACTATTTTCCAGAGCTTTCCTCGAGTCCTCAACCCATGCTGGGTGCATCTTTCTCCTCTATGGCGTCTGTGTATTTAGACCTTTCTCTCTCTCTCTGCAGATTTCACTCAGAGTTGTGGTGAGCTCTGCATCTCTTGCTTCCCCCTCTTCTCCTAGATACCTCTGGACTCAGTCAACAACAGGCAGTAGACGTCAAGGCCATCCCTCACAGGGTTCCTTCATCCAGGTCTGTGCCTCCTTCTGCCTTTGGGCCTGCTTGGCCAACGCTGACTTCCTTGTAATTGCCTGGATTGGGGCAGGGTGTTTAGGATGGGCCTGGTATTAATTTGTGAACTCTTTATTTGTGATCAGTGTGTATATATATGGGTATGACTGATTCACCTGTGGTTTCATGACTGGGAATGGGGTGAGGTGGGGATGCTACTTCCAATTCAAATCTGCTGATTCTGTCTTTAGAAACAACTCTCAACCTTTTCTGGAAACCACCTCCTTTCTCTACCCTCCTCCGCATCTTCCTGTTGGGCTCCTAAGACAGTTCATTCATGTTTTCCTCCCATTATCTCTACAAAGACTCCCCAGATCAGCCCCTAGAGTCAGCGCTGGCTACCACCAAGTGTGCCCCCACCCAGCCTCTCCTCTCTTCCCTCAGATCTCATGGTTGCTGTTAGCCCCCCTCCAGCCCTTTGCTCCAGTTTCTGATTTCCCAGCTTGCCCATTTAAGCAGACTTCAGCCTGAGGGCTAGGCTGAGACGAAGGTGGGCAACTCTTTTCCTTAGCCTCTCCCTATTAACTCAACATTTGATCAATAGATATTTACTAAGCATCTTCTACGTGACACCACGCTATGTGCTGGAAAACGATCAGAAGCTAGATGGACGCAGCCTGTGCTCATATGGCCATCGTGACTAACCCCAGGTCTCCCACCCGACAGCTTCCTCTCTCCAACTCAGAGTACCTGTTTCCCTTCCTCTACAGCCAATTGCACTGTGCCCTCTGGCATTTCAGAACCCTTCTCTTTTCTCTATCCCTGCATCAGCTTACACTCTCCCACAGCTCTGATCCCCTCTCTTCTGCCTTCTCAGCTTCAGTCTCCACTCCTAAACCCAGAGCCAGGTTCATCTTACATTTCCCATAACTCTCCTCCCTGCTCACAAAGCCCTTCTCCTTTCACATTCTCTAACTGCCATTCTCTTTCTTCTGCAGTTCTCTTCCTTCTTTGCCTGCCTTTCAGTCCTACCATCCCATCCTCAGTGCCTCCCTGTCTCCCGAGGTCCCTTCCTCTTGCTCCTGCAGGCCCTAGTGATCCTCAGGCACTCACAAATGAGGCCTCATTCTGAGCTAAGAACAGCTCCAGGGAGGCAAGGTCAAGCTACCAGACCAGGAATCCTAGATGTGACCCAGGCCCTGGCCCCCTAAGTGTCGGCTCCCCAGCAGAGCAGCAAATTGTTCCTCTATGGGTCTCAAGGTAACACCAGCTGCTCTGACATCATGGAGGGAGGAACCCTGTCAGGTTGCCAAGGCAACACCAGCAATTTATGACATCAGAGGCTTGAGGTTTTTGGTTCTCAGGGGGCTAGAAAGATTCAAGTTCCTGACAGCTGAAGTAAATGGGAATTCTACTTTTTCATGTCTTTGCTCAAGTCTCCCTGGCTTGGGAATGAAGTGCAAACACCTTTGGTGGGGTAGAGAGTGATTTGGCCAATGGAATGAATGCTTGTGAGCCTCTCCCTCTCCCTTCTCCAGATATCTCTGCACTCTCTCCCTCTCCTTCGGCATCTCTCCCTTTTGGGGCTTCGCCCAGTGGAATTTCTGCTTTCTGCGATGGCTTTTTTCCAAATCACCCCTCCTGTGGCGCTCTCCGCTCTCTTTGCATCACTCACGCTGTGTCCTTCTCACACCAGAGGCATTTGTTTCCTTTGATACCCGTCCTCTCCTCTTTCCCCCCCTCCAAGCTCTATGCTGCTCTGATCTGCTCCAGCACTCCTCCATGCGCCTTCCATTTACCTGCTTTGTACCATACACTTTCCTCCCCATCTTAGGCTTCAATTCCTCCCTTCCCCCACTTTACCATTGTATTCATTTCATATTGCTTTTTCTGTTGACCTCCTCTTTAGGAATAATCCATCATCTCTCTCTTTCCTTCTGTATCGCTATTAACCCATGTTTCATTTCATTCTCCCAATTTTTCATTAATCACCCCTGGTTCCTCCCCTGTCCCCCATTCCACATGGATTTTCCTCCCTTCCTTTGCACGTTGCTCATGACATGCATTTCTCTACCCCACGCATTTATTGCACCTGGCCTTCCTTTCTTTCTGTAACTCTGTTCACCTCTGAAATCTTCCATCTTCTGCCCTGTCTCCCTCCTCCTCTAACCCTTCCAAGCTCCTGAGGTGTGGAAAAAACAGTGATGGGCTTAAAACAAGGTAAACTCTCGACTCTTTATCCATCTTTCCCTTCTTTAGGCTCAATGCACCTGGCCCCTTGCATAAGATAGACAGCTTCTGTCACACTAATGAAAACTACCTTGTAAAGAATCGTGCTGAATCCAAATATGATAATAGCAGGGGCCCAGGAAGAAGATGAACTAGAGAGTGAAAAGCCACTGATATCCAGAATGAACTGAAGGATGAGGGGCAACCAAGCAGGGTGGAGCTCAGAGTCCTAGAGAATGTCCCCTTACAAAATCAAAGTTGACAGTTAACCGACATAATGGCCCTGACTGATGAAGGGGTTATATGCTCCTGGAAGCCCATTAAATTGATTTCTTAGCCTGTTTATGGCATTCACAAACCATCTTCCCCACCTCTCCCAGTCCCTTGTTCTGGTACCTTCTGCTGCTGCGGTTAAAATGCCGAGTGAAAGGATAAAGGATAAACAGAACTTAGGGTGACCGAGGAGAAAAGGTAGGAAGAGGGCAGATTATGGGAACAAAGGTGAGAACAGGCAAAGGAGATGATGGGAGACAGGGATGGAAAAAAAAAAGGGGGAGAAACAAAATGCGGAAATGAAAAAATATACAATGGTAAAGTGAGGGAAGGGAGGAAAATCCAGTCAGCAAGGAAGAGGTTTGTGATGGGAAGCTCCTAGAGAGGCAGATGACACATAGGGGACCAGAGCTGAGGTCCTGATGGGGAAGACAGGCAAACAGTAAAGAGGACAGTGCACAGTACTAGGAAGTTCCAAAACTTCCCAGGTGAAGGTGGAAGAGGAGGCTGTCCTGGTCATGCTCAAAGGGCACTGGAGTCCTGGGGGGGGGGGGGGGGGGGGGGGAGACACATCTGCTCCATTCCTGGACTCTTCCAGGCCCCCAACCAGTGACTACCACAATCATGACTGATGACCAAGCAAACTCCAAAGTAGCTGAAAAGCCAGAGATATCCATATAGACCCTGAAGGAGAGGACATGGAGTCCTAGACAAGCAGCCAAGGCATGACACAGTGACAGGGACACACAGGGAGAGGACCACTTGGATAGGAAGAGTCACATGTGGAGACAGTGACAGACCGTAAGATGGATGGGTGGGGAGAATGAATGAGGTGAAGAATGGCAAAATCAAGAGGCAGGGACACATGGACAGAGATCAGCGGGGCTACAGGCGCTGCGAGACGCGTGGTCGAGTGCTCAAAAACGACAGGGCTACTCAGAGAGAGGGGCAGACAGAGCAGATGGAGAGTCGGGGGCCAGGAGAGACACTTCACCTTGAATGGAGCAGTGGCCTCCCCTCACCTACTCGTACCTTTCCAAAAAAAAAAAAAAAAAAGCTCAACTTCAGGCAAGATCGAAGATTAAGGGTATCCACGTCTCCTCCCACCCACCCCACCCCCACCCTCACCCCCAGCCCCAGCCCCAGCGCGCTAGCCCATCCATCAGCCCGCTCGCCTGCCACGGTTCCTCCCCCATCCCGCGGCCAGTAGGGGGTCGCCAAGACCCAGGCCCCTCTGGGCTGACAGCTCCGAGCTCCCGCACTCACCCGGCCTCCCCTTCCCTCCAGGACCCCCGCTCCCCGCACAGCTCGGCGCGGTCCGACTAGGCTCTCGTTTCCCTCCGTCGGTCGGGCTGGCTCCCGGTTCAGCCTCGATAGCTTTCCCTTCTCCGTCTCTCCCTCCACCCCTGCATCTCCCTCTTCCCCCCCATCCCCGCTCGCACGCCCTCTCCCTCCCACACCCCTGCCCCTCCTTCTTCTCAGGCTCTCGGTCTGTCTGTCCGTCCGTCCGTGTCCCCTCCCCCAGTCCCTTCCCGTCCCTCTCCATGCCCTCCAGCGGCAGTCTCCGAGCGCCTCCTCTCCCCTCGGTCTCAAGCTTCCAAAGAGCAAGGAAGGGAAGAAGAGAGAGAGGGAGAGGAGAAAAAAAAAAAAAAAAACAACCCAGCAGCATCGGAAATCGATGCACTTACACCTCAGCTGGAAGCAGGGACGGGAGTCGAACCGCGGCCGCCAGGCAGCGCGAGGCGGGGAGGGGAGGGGGCGGCTCTTGGAAGGGACTTCTCCGATGTGTTGATTCCTTTTTCCCCTCCTCCTCCCTCCCTCCAGCGCTCACTCCGGGGCGTCGGGGACGGAGATGGAAAAAATAAATAAATAAATTCACGGCGGTGAGGGAAGTGAAGGAAAATAATCAATGCTATTTGGCTGCGGCTGAAGTGTTTTCCCGGCTTCGTGAGGGGGTTTCCATTGATTCACCCTGGGCACTCGCACGCTCCCTGCCTCCTCCTCCTCCTCCTCCTCCTCCTCGCCCTCCTCCTCCTCCTCCTCCTCCTCGCCCTCACTCCTCCGCCTCATTCACTGGCTGGAGCCGAGGCGTCCCACACAATGGAATAATCAATACCCAGGCGCCCGGGGCGGCCCCACTGAGCAGGTGCAGCGGCCCGCCCGCCGCGGCGGATGCCGGGAGTTGTAGTCCGCCCTCCCGCGAGCACCGTGTTTGTGCGCCTCGCTGGACCGTGGGCGGGACCCTGGGCCGGAGGGCAGGGGGGCCAGCGGCCAGCGGGCCGGGCCACCTGCGCGAGTCTGGCGCCAGGTCCAGACCGGGGCCTGCGAAGAGGAAAGCCTCCTTTAAACTCTTTCCCATCTTCTCTTCCTCCTACCTACAGAAAGCTTACATGTGTTTTGTTTTAAACCAGCTCTAGAGCAAGCCCTGGCTTCTCCCAGCTTCCCAGAACTGCCCGAGGCCTCTCTCTCTTTTTTCACTCCCTTCTTCCTGCCTTATGAGTCCCCCTCCCTTCCAACTGGGTACTAGAAGCTTCTCTTCCCCAGCAATTATTCCGAAGTCTCCTAGAGCTTCTGTCTCCTCCACGTGGTCACACGTCCCCAGCGCTGGGTGGGGGGAGGGGAGGTTCTGGCTCCTTGTCCTCATCTTCAGTTTATCAGCTCATAAGCTCTCCTGTATTCTAATAATAATTTCTAAGATTTCTTGAGTGCACAAGGACAGTTCCAAGCAGTTTTATATATGTTAACTCGTTTAATCCTCACAACTAGTCCCATTTTACAGTTGCGGAAACCAGCGCACAAACAAGTTAACTGGCAGAAGGACACAGCCAATAAGTGACAGAGCCAGGATTCAAACCTCAATGGTCTGGCTCCAGAGCCCAGATTAGCTCCTGTAGCCTACCAAACCAAACCAAACAAAAACCCCAAAGAACTCTGGAGTCCATGGGAAAGAGAAAGAAACTAAGATGTTGAATTTGTATTTTGTGACAGTTTGTCACTGAATCCTCACACCTATCTATGAAGCAGTCCACGTTTTACCAATGACAAAACAGGTTTAGGGAGGCAGAGTAGTTTGCTCAAAGCCAAACACCTAGAAAGTGAAGCTGGGAGTCAAGCCTGGGTCTGTCTGGCTTCTGAGTCTGGTCTTTCTGTCAAGCTGCTGCATCCACCCCACTGGACTGGACCTTATAACTCAGGGAAGAGATGAGTTTTCTTTGCCCAGGGAACAAAGCCAAAAAGCAAAGGATGGATGAAAAGCAGGCCAGAGGAGTTAGGGGCTGGAGTACCCGCCCCTCCCTGCCTATTGGTGCTCGTCATGGGGTTGAGGGGAGGGGTGTATCCAAGAAATCCCAAGTTCAAGATGCCATGTCTGTAAACCAGTGCCCTCCCACAGTACTTCCCAGGGGTCACGTGCTTCCAGAAACATACTGGGGAGAGGATAGGTGTTGAGAACCTGGTCCTTCTCACCCATCATAGGAGGGGGCCCAGGAGTTGACAAGAGTCATTGTTCCTCAGCAAAGCTACCTCATCCAGAGGGTCAGACTTACAGGTGACATTTCCAGATAACCACAGGCCTCAGAGGGAGTAAGGAGAAGGAGCCTTCCTTATTTCGTCTCCCAGAGCAGCCACATAGCCACCCCCATGTCTTCCTGTATTTTAAATGAACGTGAGTATTTTTCCTACTCCAGACGAAGTCTGCTCAGGGGCCACTGGAACCTCAGTGACAGATTCCTCCGTCTGGCACTCAAGGCCTTTTCCAACCTGCTCCTCAACTGTATTTCTAGCTTCATCTCCTCCTTACACACTGGCCAGGTGCTTTCCAGCTTCTAGGCCATTGCTCATGCTGTTTGCCTCGATCTCGGTTTCCAACTGCTGAAATCCTATCATGTCTTTAGTTCCATCCAAAATGTTACCTCCTCCTGCCGCAAAAAGTTTCCACTCACCCTTATCCTGGACATTTATACCAGGATGTATTTTCCTCGTTAAAACTCCAGAGTAGCTAAACTCGTCTTAGTTACCCTTTTTGTCAGCCCACTGCCACTGGCCTGCCCTTAGTGGGCGGCCATAGCAGTCAATTAAAATATCTCCTGGACAGTGTCTGAGTGAGTAGCTTGTATTCCAGGCCTACCTTTCTACGGAGTGAGGGGGCTAGAGACGGGACTGGGGCCTTAGCTCCTTCCACCCGGCTGTCCCCGCCACCCCCTTCAACTTTAGGTAGAGTCCCACAGACACTAATCGCAGCTTTCCTGTCACCATAGCGACAGGTGGGGAGAGAAAGCAAATTCTCCCTTTGGAACTACATCTCCCATCATGCACCCGGGCCCCAGGGTGCCGGGCTCAGCCTGAGGCCTGAGACCCGGGCCAACCCCGGGAGTCGGGAGGGGTCGGGTATGAGGAGCAGAGCACAGCGGATGGCCTCGCTCCCGGCCTACCGGGGAGGTCGCTGCCCCCTATAACCTACCAGGCCTCTCGGGGCCGATCTGCCCTCGGCACCGCCACATCGGGCCTAATATGGCCGCTCGTGCTGGGACTGGCCGGGTGCGCAGAGAGCCCGACCGAGGTCGGGGCCAGCGACTGCTCCCGGCATTCCTCGCGGGCGTGGCGTGGGCTCCCTTCCCCCATCTCCAGGTCCCGCGAGAGGGAGACCCTCGGGCTTTGAGGTGAGACCCGAGGCTCCACTGGCCCGTGCTGTGGCGGCGAAGGGCGGGGTCACCCCGGGCAGTGAGCCACTGGCCTCCGGGTAGCAAGGTGTGGAGGGGGAGCATTGAAAGGAGGAACCCTGCTACATGGCCTGCTCTATAAGGAGCCCTTTGGATTGAGGACATCATCAGCAGTGGAAGGGATTTAACTGGAGACCTGTCACTGTGGCAGAGCCTTCATTAGAGACAGATGGGGCTATCCATCAAGGAGGCAGGGAGAAAGGGCTGTAGCCCCAACAGAGAGCTCTGCGACAATGCATGTGCCTCATAAGTTCTTCCAAGGGTGTCTTTGCTGAGCTGTCGCCCTGCAAGGCTGATCACCTTTGGGAACTCAGCAAATGTTTGTTGATTGACTGATTGCAGGTAGAATGGCCCAGGGCTTGATTGAGGTGGAGCGGAAGTTCGTTCCTGGGCCTGGCACAGAGGAACGGCTGCAGGAGCTGGGGGGCACCCTGGAGCACCGGGTCATCTTCCGAGACAGCTACTATGACACCCCTGAGCTGAGCCTCATGCAGGCAGACCACTGGCTACGACAGAGAGAGGGTAGTGGATGGGAACTCAAGTGTCCTGGGGCAGCGGATGTCTCAGGACCCCACACTGAGTATGTGGAACTCACAGCTGAGCCTGCGGTTGTGGCCCGGCTCTGTGAGGTGCTGGGGGCTGAGATCCTGGGGGCTGGACATGTGGCTGCTGTGCTGGGCCCACTGGGGCTGCAGGAAGTAGCTAGTTTTGTGACTAAGCGTAGTGCCTGGAAGCTGGTGCTGTCCGGAGCTGATGAAGAAGAGCCATCGCTCCGGGTGGACCTGGATACAGCCGACTTTGGCTACGCTGTGGGTGAGGTAGAGGCCCTGGTGCACGAGGAGGCTGAAGTCCCAGCTGCCCTAGAGAAGATCCACAGCCTCAGCAGCATGCTCGGTGAGGCAGACAGGCCCTTCTGTGCTGTCCCTGCTTCCCACCTTCCTCTTCTGGATGAACCCGCTGGGCCAATTAGTGGGGCAGGGCCGTAGGGTTATTTCTGTAATAGGAGTCCTGTTAGCAATTTTCTAGAGGACCCAGTTTGCTTAGGGCTCTATCAAATCCAGCTCCCTCTTTCACAGTAGCTGTCTAATCTGGACTTAATCCTTCCATGTGTCTCTAATCTATTCCAGTTGTTCTGTCTCATTTAGCTTTCATACCTTTTGTCACTCCAGGGCCTGTTCAGTTCCATTTGTCAGTTCTCTGCTTCAGTCTTTCAATCCATCCTTCCTTCCCCCATCTCCCAGCCTCTCATGTTTACAACTACCTAGATCCTCATTTAATGTGTCCTGTTGGCTTTGAGTAGAAAGCAAGAACACCGTATTCATGTGACAGACAGCGGGACAAACATTGGTAGATATTTCTTTCCAGGCTTAGCTCCCTTGTAGACAGTTCATCTATACAAGTGTGGTGTTGTGCATCCCATGGGGCCTTACAGCCCTGGAATGCTGTTCTCGCCTCCTCAGCAAACATACTCTGAGTACCCTGCTATATGCCCAGCATGCTCCCTGCCACGAACAAGATGACACTGGCTTATCGTGCTCCACGCCACAGACAGGCTAGCATTTTGCGTGAATCCCACCCCGTGACTGTAGCTGCTTCTCTCCTCCCTTGGTTTCTCTCCGTGCTTCTCTGCACGTGCTTCATTACCAAGCTAATGAGCTTTGGCCTGCCTAGATGGGCTTTAATCTTGATTGGGGGACAGGAGCAATAATTGAAATGAGTTGATATTGAGGCACCCTCTGTCTTCATGGCGCCTGAGTGCCTCCACCATTTCTCCTTGCTGGAAAAGAGCCTCATGCTTGGCTTCCCAGCCGCCCTCTGTCTGAAATGGCCCTTTTAGGACCCACTTCCGCAGGCCAGGAAGGGAGTGGGCTGGGGGCTTCCAGAAGCTGGATAGGCGCGGTTCAGAATCTCAGTGCTGCCTTGGAAACCGCTGTCAGGTCCTGGCTGGGTGGGCAGGAGCAGAGTCAAAGCAATGTGGCTCTGTCTGGTTCTCCTCATTCTCTGTCTGCCTGTAGGTGTGCCAGCGCAGGAGTCGGCACCTTCCAAGCTGATCGTGTACCTACAGCACTTCCGGCCTCAGGACTATCAGCGCCTGCTCAAAGCCAACAGCTCCGGAGACAAGCCACCTGGGACTACAGATCCTGACAGTAGCCTGGGCTAGGGTGTCACCTCCTTGATGGGGCAGAGAGCTTGGGGCCTACCAGGCTCATTCCTGGGCTGTGCCGCTTCCCTTCCCACAGTGACTCCCCTCTCCAGCTCTGCCTGTTCCATCCCCCTACCCTCAGCTCTCCTTCCTTCTGGAGCTCTCCTGCTGCCTCCTCTCCCTCATCCGTCACATGCAATCTGTGGGCCGCCCCTCTCCCCTGGCCGCTAAGCAGCCTCCATTGATTTCCGCTCCTGTTTATAGGATTTCCACTTAGCTGTGATCAGTAGTTAAGCACAGGAAAATCCCTTGCCACCCCCCCCTCCCTTGGTCGATGCCATTGATTCTGCCAGCGGCTCCTAAACCGCCTTACAGCTGAGTTAGAGATGAAGGAAGGCAGCAGGGATTTCCCTGCCTTGGGGGGTGGAGAAGAGCAGCAAGTTGGGGAAGTGGGTGGGAATCCCTGTTAGAAATCTACAAATTCTGGGTTGATTTTACCACGGTGCCCTGCTCTGGCTCAGAGGGCAGAGTGCCTCCTGTGGAGTTTAGGGGCACATGTGCTCCTCTACCTGGAGAGGGGTGGAAAGAAAACCCCCCTTGGTTGAAACAAGCTCGTCAGGCTCAGGGGAAGATACATACTTCCTGTGTAAGAAGGCTCTTGCCTTGCTGTTATTCATATACGTTTTCTACCTCAAATATACTCAAATATGGCTTTCTCCCCTCAGACTTTATTGGGCTTTCCTTATTGGTGAGGGAAGGGGCAGGTATGGCAAGCACAGGACCAGAGCACCACCTGCTGGCGGCCCACGGGTGTAGGCTCCACGACGCTGGGGGCCTCCGGGTTTGGGACACAGGAGGATTTCAGGCTGCGAGTGGAGGCTCAGTTACTGCCACGTCTCCACAGGCAAGTTGTTCACCTCGAAGATCTCCTGCACTGACTGGCCAAAGTGGGTGTAGGTGAGGCGCAGCTTTAGCCGCAGGGGCGCCTAGGAACAGGAGAGCGGAGACCAGACTCAGCACTGGTGACTTCTCCCAGGCGTGGGCCTTACCCACCAGGGTTCCTGCAGCTCACCTTGTTAGGATTGAGGATTCTGAGGAGCTGGGTCATCGGAAGGCCACCCTGAGCTGGAACTGTGTCCCCACTGGGAGCCTGTAGCTGCAGCTGGAAACTCTGAACACAGGAGGTTGGGCAGAACACAGTGAGGCAGCTACCCTTCACACCCAGGAGTTCCAAACCCTCTCCTGTAACCCCGAGTGCTTGTCCCTGCACGTCGCTCCCTCCTCACCTCATTCTCTACCCCACCCACCTCCTCTACTCAGTGGCCTCTTCTGGAGTGCCCAGGCCACCTCCGAATCCTTTACAAACCTTGGGCACAGCAGCTTGGCAGATGAAGTGGGTGACATCACCCCCTGAGGTGTTGGTAGCGGTGACAGTGATTAAGAGCAAAGCAGGGGTTTCAGGGGGTCGAACGAAAGACAGACTCAGCTGTAGTCCTTCACGCTCAAACACTTTGAGATTTGGGATGGGAGCTAGGGTAGGGAGAGAGAAGCCACTCAGCCTAGGGGCTGAAGACAATGAGTTCATCCATTCGTTTGACAGAAGTGAGCACCCATTTGGGTGCAGGGCTCTGCCTGAGATGCTAGTGACAAAGTGGACAAGACGAGGTCCCTGCTGGAGCTTACAGTCCAGTGGGGGAGAGAAAAAATAAAGAAGAAAAACAAGATAGCCACCGACTGTGATGGGTGCCATGAAATTAATCACCTATGCCCGAGGAACTGGGAGGAGTGAACTGAATGGAGTGGGGGCCGGCACCTGACATTTCAGCTGAGGCCTGACGAGTGAGAGTGAGCTGGTCATTTGATGTGCTGGGAAATAACATTCCATGTAGAAGGAACATGGATTGCCAAGGGCTTGAGGTGAGGGGGTCTCAGGAGCTGAGAGGGGAAGTGGGGTGGGTAGTGGGAAAGTGTCTGAGATGGGCTGGGGAGGAAGCAGGCCCCACAGGCCAGGTAAGAAGTCTAGAACAAAGGGGCGACCTTGAGGGGTGTCCAGGAGGGGCCTGGCACCAGCTAATGAACCCATTTACCTACCAAGACGGGGATGTGATGGGGGGCACACAGCAGGGAAGAGGCCATAGGGACCTCAGTCCTGGCTAAGAAGGAGAAACAGCACATTTCCACCCCTCTTCTCTAATAAGACACCTCCCATCTCCCCTTGGCTGAGGTTTACCGGCTGGTGGAGGAGCACAGGGAAGGTCGAGGAGGTGTACCAGGGCACCTCCTGGGGAGGGGTCCAGAGGGCGTGGATGCTGGGCATCCTCAGAGGGGCCATCCAGGAGATCTAACAGATCCAAGAGCTTTGAGGCCTGGAGGAGAGGGCAGCAAGGTCAGGGCTGGGTATAGAGACCTGACCAAGTCCTCGTCCTCCCAGGGCCTCTGGCCTCCCCACCTGGGGCTCTGTGGGGACAGGGGCTGCTTCCAAAAGCCGGGCTTCTTCTTTGCTTTCCTTTGCTTCCTCATCAACCTGAGGGCCACCTCGCTCCACAAGAGGCATCTTTTCCAGGATGGCAGCCCTGAAAGGATGGAATGCAGGTGTGTCCCTCTGGGTGGACCCTGGGCTTCTCATAAGAGGCATGTGGGAGGAGGGGTAAGAACACGGAGAGCCCTAGGTACAGGGTGCGTTGGAAGCGACCCTATGATTTTCAAAGATGGTGCAATGTTGCTGGTTTTCAGATGAGCAAAGAGGGTTGGAAGCCAGCTTAGCTTCAGTGAATTGTGGGTGGGAGGCTCTGAGTGTAGATGAGGAAGGACCCAGGTGAGGACGAGACCCTTGTACCCAGGCAGGGGCTTTGGGGAGAGGGCAGGGGGCTGGGTCCTGGGCTGCAGTAGAGTACCCATCGCACCTCATGTGGTCGTACTTCCGGAAGAGCGTGTCATACTCCACAGCACGCTGCTGCAGCTCCACGTCCAGGCAGCTCCCGTAGATGGACACCACCTGGCGGATTCGGCTGGGCCACAGGGTGGTGTGTGAGTGGGAACGGCCGTCTGCCCCGCCCTTTAACGCCAGGAGGTGGTGGGGAAGGGAGAGGCCCCATGGAACAGGCCCCACGATACTTAGCTCAAAAGGAAGAACCTGAGGCTTGGGGGGTTGGGGGTGTGTGCCGGGAGAGAAACTCAGAAACTGGTGGGCACAGCATAGGGACATCTCTCACTGGAGGCACCAAGAAGAGGATCTCCGGGAGGGGCCGGGGCCCCTTCTTACTTGTTGTCCCCACGGAGCCGGGTGCTGAGCTTCATGAGGGCTGTGAGGGCGTATCCTCGGGTGGCCGGCAGGGACATATGGGACTGCAGCACCCTCTCCAGCAGTGCCAACACCTCCTCTTCCTCCACCTTCAGGAGGACACAGGTAGTGACCCTGGGGCCAGCCCTGCCTCCCCTGCCAAGACCCTCCTCAGTGTCCTCCCAAAGCAGGCTTCACCTGAAGGGGCTCGATCTCCTCACAGCTCCCTTCCAGCAGGAGGTCCCCGTATTCCCCGATGCACCAGGCTGCCACTTGCACCAGCGGTTGCTGCAGGGGATGAGAAACATGCTGGACCAGGGTCTGGGTCCCCTCCTCACCTCCAGACCCTGTGATATCCCTTTAGGCGGTGCAGAGATGATGGATTTTGCAAGGGTAGGGAAAGGGAAGGGCCTTGGCACAGGAGCAGTTAATGTTAGTTTGTGCCCAGGCTCTGTCCTGGCTCCTGGGCTTCCTCTGCTCTCTGGTGGCCAAGTGGCAGAACTACATGGCCTGACCACAAGGGGTGCAGGGAGGGTGAAGTGAGAGGGTTTCTCCCCCGAGGAAAGGGTGGCGGTTTCCGCCCACCCTACTGAGGTAATACGGAGAGGAGGCTATAGACACTGGCTGGCATGTGTTACTTCACTCAGCATTCCAGGTAATAATAAAACCTCATACATGCAGAAAGAGCTTTCATCCATCTCATTTGATCCTCAAGACAGCTCCCGGAGGTAGGCAGGGTAGAAAGCTGAGTGCGCTGAGCATAAAGAAAGTTCAATGGGAACCAGAGCCAGGACAGAAGCCCGGGTGTTCTAACTAAAACCAGGGCTCTGTCTCTGAGTGTCCCTCCACTAAGGAGATAGTTGTGACCTCCAGGGAAGAACAGCTGGGAACCAGGTGTAGGGAGCAGGTGGCCCAGTCAGGGCTGGGAGGGTTGGGTGGCCCTGGGCCTGGGTGGTAGGAGTGGTACCTGGGAGATATCTTCTGCCAGGGCGCAGTAGAGGCGGCGCACAGAGTAGGCGTGTAGCTCCTGGGCCCCTCCAATCAGCTGGGTCAGGTTGGCCACCGCGTCATCCCGCACATGGGCGCCTGCCTGGAGGGGGTGAAAGGGGCCAGGTCAGCGTGGTGAACCCCGCCGCTCCCGCCCGGCTTTCAGACCAGCCCCTGCCTCACCGTTGTCAGCACGCGCAGGATGGTGTCTATGTGCCACCGCTTGGTTGGGGCATACCTAGGGGACGTGGCTCATCAGTCCTGGTGCTGACCCTTCCCAGATTCCACCCTCTTTGTCTTCTGGGCACCTGTCACCTCACCTCTCTGCAGCCAGCAGGATGCCTGAGGCACAGTCGGCCCGCAGATCAGTGGGGCAAGACTGCAGAAAGCCCTGCAGCTCCTGTGTCATGGCTCGCACGTTGGAGCTGTTCACCAGAGCCAGGCTCAGCTCCAGGGCCCGCCTGGTAGGACAAAGACATGTCATCTCCCGACATGCCTCAGGCTTTCCCCTTTCCCAGGTACCTGTTGCCTCAGCCCCTGACTCCAGCTGCTTTGGGCTGGCCTGGGTCTTGGCCCCAGGTGCCGGGCCCTCTGCCCTGCCCTGTCGTTCCTCTGTCCTGCTCACCTGCTGAGGGAGGTGTCAGGTTCCTGCAGACATTCCACCACGGTGGGCCGGTGCCGCTGCACAGCACTGTGATCAGACTGCACCAGCCGCAGCAATGACGTCAGGGCTACGTACCTTGCCAGAGTGGGAGAGGCCCTATCATGCCATGGCTATCAACCCTCTCCCCACAAATCCTGCCCTGGGTATTGGGAGAAGAGGCAGGTGTATTGGGACATTGGGAGGAGGGCAGAGAGCCAGGGGCTCAGTGGCACAGCCCAGCCAGACACCTGGGACTATTACCTAATGTTCTTGTCACTGTTGAGCAGAAAGCGGCCAAGAATGTTGACAGCTAGAACCTACGGGAGGTGGAGGTTGGGGACTGTCAGGGAAGGAGCAACCTGTTCATTCAGGAGTGGGCACTGCATGGTACAGGATGATGGGGTGGGGAGGAGAAACCAGTGCACAGGACCTGTCTGCCTGACTGGGCTGGTGGGTGAGGCTACGGGGGGAAGAGGCTATGGGATTATACCCGCAGGCCAGCTGCAGAGCGGATGTCCAGGATGGTGAGCACTGTCTCAAACAGGACTGCGTTGCCCGCATTGCGGCTGGTGTCTGTGTTAGTGGCCACCTGAGTGGATGGGAGAGAAAATGCATCTATAGGGGACTTTGTCCTCTCTTCAGGTCTTTGAGAGGTCTCCAACATGTCATCCCTCAACCATCTAACAAAGTTCCTGAGCCCCAATCTGTGCAGGGGCTACCACATTGAGACAGAACGTGTAGTCCAAATGGAAATGGAGATGTGATTATACGGCCACTGCATGGTCAGTGGTCATGTGAGGGATGCCCGGGGCTGGTGGAATACAGAGCAACAGACCTAACCAGGGCCTCCTCCCCAGCCCCCAACCTGGGCCAGCAAGTCATTCATGGTCTCACTGCTCTCCTCGTGGTTCCGGCCCAGAATCCGAAGCAGACGAAGTATCTGGACCTAAAGTTGGGTTAAAGGTTGAGGAGTAAGGTAAGGAGTCATGGGGCTAAGGAGAGAAATCCATTAAGGAGAGCATTGTGAGGGACCTGGCTGGTTCCCTAGAGACTCCCTGCCCTGCCCCACCTCCACAGGTCCCTTGGGCCCTGGGAGGGGATTACAGGTGTGTGACACCAGGGGATTTGGGGACAAGCTTTTTTTTAAATTGTTACCAAGCTAGATTTTCTAACCTCTAGGCGTCTCCCTCCCCACACTGGTCCTGAGATGACCTGGGCAGTCCTGTGCCTGCCATCCTCCTTCCCAAGACACTGACTGAGCCAAAGTGTTCTCGGGGAGGTGACCACCGGCCATGGGCTTCTGGCAAAGCTCTCTGTTCCAGGAACACAGCAGGGAAGGGTCAGCCCACCTGCAGGAAGGGGTCACTGACTCCAGATATGCTGTGTTCTGTGGAGTATCCTGTCGTCAGCAGAGTTCGGAGGATCTGCACCAGCTGGGGCACCACCTAGAGGGAGGGCACAGCCTTACCTGGGCATCCTTCTGAATCCTCTCATCCTTCAGCCCCATTCCAACCCCACTGCCCCTCTCTTCTTGGACCAGGGCCTGCCTCTTCACCAGCCCACCTTTCGAAAGTGCTTGAGGGCTGCAGGGCTTCGTTCGCAGAGCTCCATGATCAGTGTGATGGTGCCCAGCAGGATGCCTGGGTGAGGTGGGGGAAGCGAATGGTGGGCCAGGGGCACAGGAGAGTCTACTGTGTGCATGTGTATGCACGTCCTAGCCTTCTCCTATGAGCTGGTGTTCCCGTCCCATTTTTCACTTGTCTGTAGACAGAGCTGAGGCAGGGGATGGGGAGCCCTGTGGCCTTACCATGGTGGCGTTCATGAAGCAGTTGGGCACAGGGTGGGAGGAAGACGGTGGAGAGCTCAGGGACCTTCCGGATCATGTGCACTGCAGTCAGGACAGCCTGCAGAGGTCAGGGGGCTCAGAGAGGGCAGAGGGCTCCCAAGATGGATCCCCCCAACTTCTACCACATGGCAAACACAGGACAGTTTCTGGAGGGGCAAGTGCCTGGAGCCCTACCATCTCACCTTCTTGCGCACATAGGGGCTGGGCTGCAAAAGCAGTTTCTCCACCTCAGTGGCCAGATCCCGGCACATCTCAGCAGAGCCCATGGTGCTCAGAGTGCACAAGGCCAGGCCTTGCACTGCCTGAGTCCCCTGGCTCAGGTCACTGCAGAGTGGGAAGGACGGTCCATCAAGCCTTGGGGAAATCCAGTCTTTCACAGAACCTACAGCAGGCAGCCCCTGGTATTTCCCAGTTCCCCCATCTCCCATCTCCCTGATTCCAAGTGCTTCCCAGAGCCCTCTCACTTCTTGATGCTGTTGGTAATGAGCAGGTGGGCATCCTGCCGCTCATCCAGCAGAAGCATGGCCCCCAGGTAGCCCACCCTCTTGTCTGTGAATCTGGGGGAGGCGATCAGTTTCAGGCACTCCATCTATAGGGAAGGGGGCAGACCAGGAAGGGGCAGGGGTGAAATCGGAGGCACTAACATCCCTTTCTATCTTCCTTCTTAATGCCACATGAACTTATAAGGGCACCATATCCCATCCCCCTCCCTTGAACAAGAGGAGAGGCTTAGGAGATTCAGAGTTAGTGGGTAGTTTAAAGACAATAGGAGTGGAGGAGGATGGGAGAGGAGAGGAGGAAGTGCCCTGGATGAGGCTGGTCAGAGCATGAAGGGTTCAGTCCAGTTGATGACCAACAGGGATTGTAATGGGGAAGGAGGTCTGCGGTGTACGCTGGAGGGTTCAGAAACTTTGTAGAATAAAAAAAAATCGGGGCACAGATACGTGAAGGGGTCCGAGACGCTGCCCCACCAGCCTCTCTCATCAAACTCAGAAGGGAGGCGTCCCTGCCCAGTACCTGTCCAAAGTGGGCGGGGTAGCCCAACATGTGGACGTAGAGCAGTTTGGCCAGCTGGCGGTGCCTGTGCAGAGGGTCCCCATCGCGGAAGGAGGCCCGGATGTGGGCGCACTCCTTTTGGATCACCTCTCGCTCCTGGGCCTGGGTCTTGGCCCCACGAATCTCCTCGATTAGATCTTGAACCTTCAGCGAAGGCACCAACATCCTGGGGGGCAGAGCCCGGGAATGGGGGGCTTTAACTTTCTCAGGCCAGGACTGTCTGGCCTTTCGGCCCAGTCTTGCCCTGGGCCAAGATCCTGAGGGCCTGGGTCCCACACCTGCTCTCAAACTGAGCCTACATTTATCTTTCTCCACGTGGGCCTCCAAACTCCGCCCCCTCCTCGCCGCCAGAGATCTCCATTACGCATGCGTCCCCGCCCCACCCTGCGCCGTTTGCTAGTGAGCATGCGCCGGAACCCCGCCTATTCCCCCTCAGCCCTCCACCTGGTTTCCCATCCCTTGCTTAGCCGTTCTTTTCCTTCCACGGCCCTGTGCTATTTCTTCCGCGGGATTCCTCCTGCGTGCACATGTCAGGCGGCCTCTGCTTCCCCGAACCAGGACGCCATCCCTGACGCCAGCCTCACCTGGCTTCTGGCTCAACTCCGTTCCTCTCCCCCCAGCGCTTCCTGGTACAGGGCCGGGCGGGGCTTGGTGCTTCGTCTGGTCCTTCCCTCTCCCCGCCCCCATCACGGGAACCCGCCCCTCCTCTGCTGCCCTGCTGAGCCTCTTGAATCCTCTGACCTCAGTCCTCTGGCTTTGGAGTTTAGGAGAAGCAGTTACTGATCCGCACTGTGGCGGCGAGACTGTCTCTGAGGCCTGGGGATCCCCAAGAAGGCTCCTCGGACATTCTCAGCACTCGGAGAGCCTCAGAGAGCTTGGGTTTGAAGCCATCGCACCCCAAAGGACATAACAGTCCCCCCCCTTTTTTGAACTTTTTTATTAATATATTTTTTTTTTGTTCAATTTCTTTGTATTTTTTTCCTGCAAGACTTGGTGTTGGCGGCACTGTTGTAGTTTAACTTCAATCCCAAATTCCAGGAAATAGAAATCAGAAGTAGAGGTTGAGAGGGGAGGAAGGAGAGAGGCAGGCCAAGGAGTAAACAGACTTTGACTAGAAAAAAAGAAGAGGATGTGTGTGGTGGGCATTCCCAGGCAAGGCCATTCCTTGAGGGAGGGGGTTGGCAGGCAGCTTGCCTCTGCCTCATGCAGGGGAGGGAGGAAAGATCCCCAGGGACCTTATAGTCCCCTCTTCCTTGGGCTTCCTGCCCCCAGGGGAAAAGCTAGAACCAGGGATCAGCCACCACCTCAAACAGGGCTCTCCACCCACCTCTCAGCCCCCTTTGCCGCCCACCTCTGCCCTGCCTGGAAGATGTGTGAGGGTGGCTTCCTCTGATCCCCTCCTTCTGTCGTTTTCCCATTTCACAACATTCCAGTGTGACGTGGGAAGGGACATAACCGACTTAGAGACTACTAAACTTGTCACAGCTCCTGCTGCCCTGTGAGTTCCTGTTATCGTCTGTTTCTGTTCCCCAGAACTGCCCCAACCCCCACTGCCACAACTGCCAGAGTTGGGGAGTGGGGTCCTTGCTCAAGTGCCTCTAACCCTCTGCTGTAGAAATGTCTTCTTCAGGCCCCTTAGAAATTTAATCGAAGGCCACAAGTGAGTCCAGACCAACCAAATAAATGTTTAGGGGAAGAGAGAAGGGTGCGAGAGATCAGTGGGCGGACTTGGCTGCACTGGACGTTTTCTTTCCTTACACATTGCTCTTGACATGGCACGCCGCCCTAGTGGGTTGGATGAGGGGCTGGCTGTTGAGGAAAGAAAGAAGGAGATGCTAGGGAGTCATCCTACTTTCCCTTTCCCTTATCTGCTTCAGGGAAGGATGGAGTTAGGCAAGAACCTAGCTCAGTGCTTGGAGGTGAGATAGGGTCCTCCAAGGTCAGAGATGGAGGCAGCACCTCCTCCAGCTTTTTCACTAGGCCTCAGAGGGACCCCAGGCCCCTTGGGTCAGGCTCCTACCACAGCTCGGCCAGTGCCTCACCCAGCATACAGTCCCCCCTTCTCCATTCTCTTCCTCCTTTCCACTCAGCTTCCAGAAGACTCCTCAGGACACCAAACCCCTCACCCTCATCGAAGTTCAGGTCTAAAGAAAAGGTGGGGAGGGTGTGGGGCAATGGTCTGACTTAGATTTGTGTGTCTCAGAGAAGAGAGCAACTCTGAGGAGAAAAGCCCTTCATATGTAAACAATCTAGAGAGAGAGAAGGGGTGGGGTGGGGAAGGGAGTGAGGAAGATGGAGACAGATCCAGAAGAAATGAGAGAGTCTGAAAGGGGAGAGGGGAAGGAAGAGCAAGAGAGGAAAACCAAGGGGAACAGAAAAGAAAGGAAGGGAAGGGAGAAGAGAAAGAAAGATAGGAGAAGAAACCAGGAGGAGGAAGGGAGAAAAAGGCAGGTCCAAGGAGTGAAGAGGCAGCAACCGAAGCCAGACTAGGCTGGGCAGGAGCCTCAGGTAAGGAGCTGGGAGAACAGGAACGCCAGGCTGAGGTCCAGGAGGGCCACGGCTCCCACCACCAGGGGATTGGCAGCTCCCTAGGCAGATGGGGGAAATGCAGTCTCAGTCCCTGAGGAAGAGGTCCAGTGACAGCTCCCATCTTCCTGCCCAGGCTGAGGTGGCAAAGCTGAAGGGTCCCAGCACCTCTCCTCAGTCTCAGGCGTGGGAGGATCTCTAGCCTTTGTTTTGGATTGCAAAACACCCCTCTTCTCCCAGGCAGGGCCCCACCTTCCCTCTGGCTCCCTCAAGTCAGGAACAGCCTTTCCTCTCTCCTCCCTCCTCTCCCCTCCCACCAGCATGTCACGTGGCCGAGGCAGAAGGTGCCTGGTCTTAGTAGCAGGCGTTGGCAGCAGCAGTGGTACTGCAGTAAAGCGAGAGGGATGAGGGGTGAGGATGTGGTTGCTAGGGAACAGGAGAAGGCCTGAACTCCAATCAGAGTAGAGGGTTCTGGGGAATCTCCGCCCCTCCTGGGTTTCTGTCTTCTTTCCTATTTCCCTTCTTCCCAGGAGAGGGAGGGAGAGACAGGGTAGGGAGGGAACAAGCTTTTCCTTTTTTATTTCTGGGCACCAAAGAGAGAAGGGGGGGAGGGGGGGGGGGGGGTGGAGTAGGAAACTGGTTGCTGAAATGATATGGGAGGAGAATAGGGAACCATGTTCTAGCTCCACCGTTAATTATTAGTTTGTAGCCTTGGGCCAGTTACTTCAAGTGCTCTGGGTCTTTCTCAAATGAGGGAGTTGGACCTGAAGGTCTCTTTTGGGATATGGGCCAGGATTGGGCAGGCAGAGAGGAAGCTGAGTCCAGATCAAAGCTCCTCAGGGGATCAGACAGAGGTCTAGACAGAATGAGAGGCAAGGCTTTGGGAAGAGGGGCCAGAAAGGAGCCAGAAAGGAGCCGAGACTCCGAGGGCACAAAGTGGGGACGGAGGGTGTCTCACCGGCTGGGCGGGCCTCTCGGTTGCAGCAGGCTCCTCAAGCTCTTCCATCAGGCACCTGGCTTCAGGACCCCTTGAAGACGGGCCCCTCAGGACTGGTGTGGCCCTGGGCTCAGGCTCCGAGCCCCCTGGGGTCCTCAGCTGGGGCAAGGGCTCTTCATCTTCCCCCTCCTCCTCTCGAAGACTTCCAGAACTGTCGCTGCGGCCTCCAAGGAGTGGGGAACTGTCTCTGGGCCCTGGCCCCTGCATCCCAGCCTCATCCTCGGCCTCATAGCCAGCTAGTTCCTCTGCCTGGTCACCTGGGCCCCCCCACTCCTCAGGCCAAGCTTTGGGGCTGGAGAAGGGACCCCGGTCCCCTCCAGGAGGCAGTGGGCTCCGGCAGGCAGGGTGTCGCCAGGGTTGGCGGGAGGAGGCAGGACTGCTGGGCAGTTCAGGGGAGCCCTCTGAAGGGGTCAGTCCATTCTCGTATACCCCAGGGCTGTCCTCATCCAAGGGCTCTGTGTCGGAACCTTCTGAGTCCTGTCTCGGTCTGTGGCCTGGGGCAGGGATAGCTAAGAATCAGAGGGGCCTAACTGGCCTTGAGCTGCAAAAGATACAGCTTTATCCCCCTGTCTGGGCACCTCCCAGAACTTTGATGTCCCCAGGCTTACAGCCTCTCATTGCAAGACCCCAACCCCCTAGTCATTCTTGCCCTGTTTCATAAATTCCCAGGTCCATTCTCCAAACAACCAGGCCCGACCCCCACCCTCCGTCCCCTTGGAGCCTCATTCTGTGGCTTTCCCATCCCCAGTCCCCTGCAGGGATTGCCCTCCCCTTTCCATGCCAGAGCCCCCACCAGCTCCCCAGGGACCCACCCCTGCCCCAGGCTGCCCATGCCTCACCTGGGGCCTCTAACATGGGTTGCAGGTCCTGGGCTATCAGTTTGGCCATTCGAGCTGCCTCCACAGCCTTCTCGGCGACACTGCTGGCTGCCACCGCCTTTAGAAGGGCATCTGCTGCCCTGTTGGGTTCCAGGGACAGGGACTTAGCAGACCAGCCCCCACTTCAAATTAGCCCCCCTCAGATACCCCAGCCCCCTGGCCCATGTCCCCACCACAATCCCCTGGATCTGAGCTCACCCCTGGAGTGCTCACCCTTGCTCACACCCTGCCAGCTGCTCTCCTTCCTGGCGGGCAGGGCCACTGGCTTTTGGCTTCTTCTAAAGCTGGGCTGAGCCTATGTCATCACCCCCCCCTTCACCCCCCCGGCTCCTCTCACACCCTTCCACCACTGCATCCTGTAGTAACACTTCTTCCAGCTGCAGGGGCCAGGCCCTCCCCGGCTGCCCGCCACTGTCGTTCCATTCCTGTCATGCTCCCTTCTCAGTGACAAATGAGACTTCACTCTCTTAGCACATCCCTCTGCAGTCACACCTGCTTGGTGCTTACAGGTTATGCCTGCCTGTCCTCTCTGCTGTCTGTACCTCCTGTTGTCATCAACTCCTCTCACACTCCCTGGGGGTGCACAGCCCTCTCTGGGGTCCAGGGCATCTTCCTGGACCTTAATCCTGCCCTCCTGGCAGCCTTGCCCGGCCCTGCCCCTTGTTCTGGGCTGCCCTCTCCCTCTGCTGGGAGCCTTTGCCTCCCTTTCCCTTACTGCTGCTAGCCCTTCTTATTATTTGTCCCTGCCTCCTCCACTGCAGATTTCCTGACCTGAGAATTTCACCTCTTGCTTGTCTTCACCCCTTCTGCTACCACACTGTCCTCCCTGCTTGGTCACTGCCACTGTCCCCTGTCCCGCCCCCTCCTTTCTGAGCGCTGGAACTGGAGTAAGGGTGGGTCCCCCCCTTTCTCCTATGATCTATTCCCTCTCCTGATAACATGCATACTTTCTCAGCATGGTGATTAGACCTTCTGGGTAAGCTCTTAGTCTCCCTTCCACAACCTCCTCCCATTCTGCCCTGCTCCATAGGTACAGGTCGCCTGGAAGCATTATCGATCCTTTCCCCACTGGGGTTTCCCAGTTCTCCTTCTGATGTCAGATGCTTCCTCAATTTTCCCTTCCCTTTCAGCCTCTGCTGTTAATCGTAGGTGCCTTGTAATCATTCATTCAGGTCTGTGATCTTGACTGAAGGTGGGGTACAAAGGAGAAGGAGATAGAGGTAATCAGACATCCTTGTCACGGGCTTGAATGGATCCAGACCAATGACTCCCTCTGGCCCCAGACCTGGTTTTGTCTGGCCTAGGAAGGCAGTCTGGGTATGCATATAGGGAGAAGGGTGGTGGTGTCCACTATAGCCTTTGGTCCACCTCTTCTCTATGTACCTTGGGAGATATGGTCAGCCTCCTCCCCTCAAACTTGGTGAGTCAAGGACGTTTAGAGCCTGTTTGGAGGGACTTCAGATAATGCTGTTCTTAGGGCTTTCAGAGTCTATATGCTAGCCCTGTCCTGAAACTGAGCTGGTCTCAGGATTTAGGGCAGGGGATGAGGGTCACAGTCTTGAGTTGCACTGAGTTCTACTGCAATACTGCCCAGAGCCTGTGTTTTTCAGTTTAGATGGTATGAATGATCAGGTCCTAGGCAGTAGACCCAGTCTGTGCTCAGGCATCAGGCCAGGCTCAGGCTACCTGGCAGAGGCACCTGCTGCTGAGGCTTTTCTGTATCCATGGCAGCTAGCAGCCAATCAGATTTGCCAGGCCTGTTGCTGGGGAGACCAACCAGCCTCCTCCCACTGCCTGATCCTCCAGCTACTGAGATCAGTTGTTCCTGCACATGCCGGCTCCCCATCTTTCTAAAGTGCTCCCTGGTGCTTGGCCCTCCCCCTTCCCGGGCTTAAGGCCCTGGGCTTTAACCACCCACACACTCAGATATATCTACAGATAGACAGTCTCTGGCTCAGGCATCTACTCTGGATATGACATGTTCACACACACACACACATTGTCACCCATTATACAAACTCACTGAAGCATATTTGGATGTATTTTGACCTCTGATCCTCTGAAACAGACTCAAATTTAAACAAAATCCTTTGCCCTCTCCTTTAAAGAACATCCAATCTATAAAAATTCATATATGTGAGTTGTATAAATCAGGGCCTGTGAATCTAATGAAAAATGGATTTTTGGCTTTCTTTAGGTCTTTGCTATCTAATCCAATAGTCACAAGCCGTATGTTAAGCACTTAAAATGTGGCTGGTCTGAATTGAAATGATGTGCTGTAAGTATAAAATACATATTAGATTTCAAAGACAGAAAAAAAAAGGGAATGTAAAATATCTCATTAATAATTTTATATTGATTATAGGTTGAAATGATAATATTTTGAATATATTGGTTTAAATAAAATATATTATTTAAATTTGTGTCATCTGTTTCTTTTTATTTTTTCCTATGGCTACTAGAAGATTTGAAACATGTATCTCACTTACATTATATTCCTACTGGATATTCCTGCTTTAAATAACACGGTTCCTGATGCACGGAAATGTAATCTGATTTACAGAAGGGAAATTTCATTTACTGGCAAGCCTCCTTTCCTCAAACCTTTTATTAGTTGAGTAAAGGGAGCAGAGGAGGCCAAGCTGAGAGGGGCTATCTTTTCAGGTGGATGGGTCAGCTGTGCAAATTAGACCTCCCCAAGGCCCAAGGCTGAAATGGTCACGGGACTGTGGGCAGGCTGAGATGTGGTTAGGAATGCACACTCCCTGTCTCTCTGCTCAGAGCTTCTGCTCCAGACCTGAGGCCTGGAGCCTGGATCAGGTGCAAGAAGAGGAAGACTAGGGACAAGTCTGAGGTCCAAGAGGTTTCTTGGGCCTGCACAAGACAGTGCTCATTGTTACTCCTACACACAGCAATGACACACATCCCCACAAAAGACACACTTACAGTCTAAGACGGCTTGCCTCAAATACCCAGCCACCCACATCCACCTGTAGCCTCAGATATAAACACCCCAAATATCCGAGGCTACAACTGCCTGGCCCTAGGCCTGTGCTTCCCCACCAGGCCCTAGGCCTTGGCTTTGGGTCTTGGTCCTCCTTTAGGCACTGTCTCCCTTCCCTGTCCCCAGGATACCTTCTCCCCTTAGCCCAGCTTTGGCCTCTGCACGGATGCCCACCTGGCAGCGGCGATCTCCTGGCGCTGGCGGGCAGTGCTCACAGCTCGACGGGCGCCCTCGACAGCCCGGTCCACCTTCTCCTTGACTTTGCCCCGCCGAAGGGCCAGAGGCAGGAGGCTGCGCACTCGTCCCCCGTGCACCAGCCGGTTGCGCTTGTACTTGCCCTCCTCTCGGGAGCCGTCGGGCCGGGTGGTGCGCCCGTAGCCGTGCCGCCGGTTGCCCAGCCACTCGCCCTCGTAGCGCAGCCCGTTGGAGCGCTGGCTCACCCCGTAGCCGCTGCGCCGGTCTGCGCACCATTCGCCCGCATACACCTCAGTGGCTGAGCCCTCGATGAGGGCGGGCGGCGCTGGGGCCGGGGGCCCGCTGGCCTCGGAGCCCGGGGGTCCTGTGCTGCCCACCTCGCTGCTCACCTCGCTGCGCAGGGAGCCCCGCTTGCTGCCCAAGGAGCTGCGGCGCCCGCCCGCCCGAAGCCCGCTGAGCAGCAGGGAGCGGCGGAAGAACCCGCCGGCCGCGGGGGTGCGCTTTCGGGAGGACGCGCCGTCGGCGTCCCCGGGCCCGGCCAGCACGAAGCCGCCCCGGGAGCCCGAGGCCGGGCTGCCGCCCTCGTCACCTGGCAGGGGCAGGGGCGGGGGCGGCGTCGGGGGGTCGCTGTGGCCCGAGTCCAGCGAGGTGCGGCGGGGCGAGCGCAGCAGCGCCGCCTGATGGTAGGGCACACTCTGGCGCACCCCGTAGCCGTGGCGCTTCCCAGCCTGCCACTGGCCCTGGTAGGTGCCTGCGGGCGGGGTAGGACCGGGAGAGACAGTCAGGACCCGCTGCTCCTTGCACCCCAGGCCCCAAGCACCCCTGGAAGCCTACGTGTCGGGTTGGAGAGGTGGGGGCAGTTAGCATGGAGGTTGGGGAAGGGCACTAGGAGCGGGGGACAGGCCAGGCTGGGTGGGAAGGCGTGGAAGAGCAGAGTGAAGACAGACAGGTAGCAGGAGATAGGTAGACTTGGGCAGTGCAGGTAGACAAGGGGAAGAGGGAGGGCCAGGCAGGCTGGTGTGTGTGAAGGACAGACAGTCCAGAGGGTGTGAAGGACAGGTTGACGGGGGTGTAGGAGATAGTCACGTGACAGGCAAACAGCACTAAGAAGGGCAAGCTGACTGAGGAAATGTGGACAAACAGGTAGAGCAGAGGTGTTAGGGACAGGCAGGTGGAGAGGGGAGGTGTGGGGGGCAGGCAGACAGGGGGTGTGTAAGGGTCAGGTAGATGGGAGGTGGGAGGACCAGGTGAACAGGGGAGGGGTGAAGGCAGGCAGATTGGGAGATGGAAAAGCAGGCAGGGGGCAGACAAATGAGGAAGGCGTGTGTGATGGTGGGAGGAGAGGGAAGAAAGATGGGCGCCGGGGTTGCAGATCGCTGGGGAAGGCGTCTAGGAAAGCAGCGGGCAAGGGGGCCCATGGCTGGGGAAGGCGCAGGCGGGACAGGCCGACGGGGAGGCGCACGCGGACAAGCAGACAGACAGTAGTGGGTCGGGCCCCGCACCTCCGTCGGAGTAGGTCTCGGTGCCGTAGCCGTCCTGGAAGCCGTCCTTCCAGAGCCCGGCGTAGCGCAGGCCGGACACGCTCTCCCACACGCCGCTGCGCCCCTTCAGCCCGCCCAGCCACTCGCCGCGGTACGTCCAGCGGCTCTTGCGCTCCACGCCCAGCCCTTCGCGCTTGCCGTGCTGCCAGTGGCCCTGGTAGCTGTGTCCGCCGGGCCCCGTGAAGACGCCCAGTGACTCGAAGCCGTGCGCCCAGCAGCCGCTGTACTCGCCCTGGGCGCCGGGCCCCGTGCACACGCCGTAGCCATGTGCCCGCCCCGCCTCCCAGCCCCCCACGTAGCAGCCCCCGTCGTCAAAGTCGAACTTGCCCCCGGGGGACATGCATGTAGTTGGCGCGGCCTCAGCCCCCCGGCGGCTCACCGCATCCTGGGGCTGGAGAGCCGGCTGGGGGCCTGGGAGCCGGGCGAGGCCTGGGGGCGGGGGCAGTTAGACCGGGGCCGGGCGGGGGGGGCCCCAGCGCGGGCTGGCAGGGCCGGACCCTCATCCTGAGTGGCTGCGGAGAAAGAGGGGGGAAGTGGCGAGCGAGGCCCCTCCTCTTCGCCCGCCGCTCCTTGGCCCAGTGGCTCAGGGGCACCAGAACCGCCCCCAACCCCCCCACCCTTCGCCAGCGTCTTCCAGCAGCTCCCAAGCTTTGGAGGCTCCCTCACCCCTCCCTTCTTGTAGAGGGCCCCTCCCAGGACTTGGGGTCCCGATCCCAAGCGGGAGTCCCACTTCTCCAATCTGGAACCCCAAAGTGTCGAGTGTGGATGGCAGTTTGGGGGTTGCTGAGAGGGGGGCTGGGCAGAGTCGTAGGCCACCCGCTTCCCTAGCTGCTGTCAGGAGCCCTCTGCCCCGGGGTCTTTGGCTTCCCAGGCAAGGAGGGGTGTGAAGATGTAGGGGGAGATCGGAGCAAGGTGGGCAGAGGGTTTGGTGGGGGAAAGGATGGGGATGGGGAGGCTCTGCTGGGGAAAGGCAGGGGTGAGGATGGGCAGACAGGCGGAAAGGATGGGGCAGGTTACTCACCATGTGGGCTGGGGCTCAGGCTGCCTCCCAGGCACAGCATCCATGGCTGGATAGCTCCACTCCCACCTCGCCCGGGCAAGCCAAGCCCCCTCCCCTTCCGGAGAGACTGCTCCAACCCAGAGAGCTAAGGTGGGGGAGCCGCAGGAGAGTCCCCTTTCTCCCCAGCTGGGAGAGCAGGCGGTGGAGGGGGGGCGTGAGGTAGTGACAGGGGTGGGGGGAGACGAGAATAGCGTAGGGGAAAAAATCTGCCTTGGATAGGGAAGAGGAGCTGGGAGCTGGATGGGAAGGGAGAGGGGGCTATCAAGAGGGGGTGTTTTTATTATTTTTTTCTTCTTATGGTTGGGAGAGGAGAAAAAAAATCAAAATTCTGATTCCATCCCAGCACAAATCAATGTTTGCTCCATCCCAGCATCACGGGGGAGGCTGGGCCAGGCAGATTTAAAGGGGCAGGGAGAAGAGAGGAGAGGAGAGGATGGAGAGAGGAGGAGGCGATGAAGAGCCAGTGGCGATGATAGTGGTGGGGGGTGGGGGGAGAGACCAAGCAGAAAAGCAGGGGTGCCTGCTGAGCCTACGGGGAGGGAGGAGGCAGGTAGGAAGGAGAATGAGAGGCACAGGGACCCCCAGAGTGCAGAAAAACCCTGGGAAGCAGGCAGGGAGTGGGGTGAGGCCGAGGGGAGGGGAGGGGAGAGGAGCAGAGCCAGGGGGAGGAGACTGAGCTGAAGATGGGGAGGCTGGGGGAGGCCGAAGCCAGGCGGGGGAGGAGAGATGCTGGTGAGGCCGGGAGAGGGCGAGAGGAATACAAAGAAAGAGGTGCAGGGGTGAGAGCTAAGGAGGGAGGAGATGCTGCTGGAGAGGGAGGGAGACCCATTCTGGGATTGGTGAGGGATAGCAAGGAGGAGAGAAGCAGGGGAGGAGAAGGAGGGAGGAAGAAATAGATATGGAGACTGAGCACAGTAAGGGCTGTGAAGGGAGAGAGAGAGCTCTGCACAGGGAAGGGCAGGCATGGGCATAACAATCCCGGCAGGAAGAGCCCTAGCAGAGGCAGGAGGGCCGGAAGGGGTATTTATAGGGCTCTGGGGAGAAGGATGAACCTGCCAGCTGCTTGGACTGAAGCCAGGGAGCCTTTGGGCGTGGATGCTTGTGTCTACTGAGTCCACCATGGTCCCTAAGAAAATGCTGCAGGGGAACCAGGAGGCTCCCCCACCTGCACTTTCTGGGGGAGCTTGAAATGCAGCCTAGCCAGGAAGTCTGGCCCCAGCAGTGCTTTCCCAGGCCTTGCCGTCCTCCACCCCCCACCAACTCCTTCTCCCTGGGTTGTCCCTCTGAAAAGGAGGGGTGGCATGAGGAGTATATTGTTTGTGAATGGGGAAGAAGGTCATGCCTGGAGGGACCGTAAAAATCCTGTGGGTTTGGGGTTTGGAGTCACCTCTTTTGCAAATCTAGAGGCAAAGACGCATACGCATCTTTGGGTGGACCCTTATTGCCTAGGACTCCTTCAGCCTGCACCCGTCCCCAACCACTCACCAGAGGGGCGGCACATCCTGGGCCTTGCTGTTTACAGACAGAAGTAGGCACAGACTGGCTTCCCGGCCCCTCAGCTTACTTACATGCTGCCTCCTCACTGCCTCTAAGCATATGGGAAGGAGGTCGCTGTCCAATGACACACCACGGGGTGAATAGTCAAATGTACTCAATTGCTTTTATTTTCATACAAGGTCTGGTCCACCCCATCCTTTTACAAAGAAGAGAACTGAGGCCCACAGGGGAAAGTCACTCACCAGAGGCCACACAGCAGAGGTGGCAGAGCTCAGATTAGAACACTAGACTTCAGTTTTGAGCCTCGTAATTCCTCCCAAGAGTCCACGTACTTGGGAACCTCCCTTCGACTCAGGAGCTCCATTTTGAGTAGTGTGGTGAAATAAAGAGCATGAGGTTTGGCATAAAAAGGAATTTCCCTTGCACTTTGTTTTCCTAAAGGTGGATGCGAGGTTGGAGAAACATGTAAATTTTAAGCCTCCTGGTCAGGGACCACATCTTCTAAGTGCTTAGCATGGAACAGGGCATCTATGGGCCCACTTGGGACAAGACTGGTGGTAGAGAAGACCTTCTTTCCTTCCTTCCTCCATTTCTTCATTCACCCAACATTTACATAGTTTACTGTGTACCAGGCATGTTTCCAGGGGCTGGAGATGAACCCTGTGAACACTGTGGTGCCTGCCCTCACAGAGCTTACTATCTAGTAGAGAAGACAGACAACCAACAAGCAATTCTAGTGTCATTAGTGCTATGACAGGTTCATGGGATAGAAACAGGGAATAGGGATGGGGTCTAACTGAGGCTGGCTTCCTAGGGAAAGAGGCACTTGAGATGAATCCAGAAGGGAGTTCTAGGACAGACCCAGCTGCATCAGGTCGCTCACCCCTAGATATTCAGGCCTGCCTTCTCGACACAGTGCCTTGTCCTACTCAGTCCCTAAGATCCCCTTTTTCCCCAAGAAAGGAGGAAAACAAGAAAAGAAAAACCAAGTTATGGGCCTGGGGAGACCTGTGCCCAGTTCTTTAAGGAGGAAGGGTGGCAGGGGTAACTGGAAGGTGGGAGTGATGCCTTGTTGGTGGAGTGACTCCACGTGGAATTCTAAGTTGCAAGTCAAGCTGTGGGGTCAGATGAAGCCCTGAAGAAGTCGCTGATGGAACTGCCCTGGAACACGTGGGACACACAGCCCCAGCCCCCAGGCCTTCCTGGGGAGGCAGCCTTCCAGCCCCTGTCTGGTCTGTCTCTACAGGTCCTATAATATCTTCTCTTAGGAAAGAAGGTGCACTGGTTTGTTTCACCACACGTTACCAATGTCTGGCGGTCATAGAAAAGGGAACCAACATGACGAGGGGCAGCTCTGCGCTTGGAGCCAGCAGTGTTTGGCTTTCCACGTGCATTGCTTCATTCAGTCCTCACAACAGAACTGAAACTGTGAGCAGTCCAGGCTGGAAGCCAAGAGCTGGGCTTTCAAAGCTGGACAGACCTCTGTCTGAATCCTGACTCTACTGCCCTCTCGCTGGGTAAACCTGACACATTCGCTAACTTTTCTGGGCTGCAGTTTGCATGTCTCTAAGATGGGAATACCGTAACCTACTGCAGAACTTATTGTGAGGGTTGAAATGACCATGGATGAATAGTTTGTGATAATATATGCTGGGAAACCACTTGGCAAAGCACCTCATGCCTAGTAAATGGCCAGTAAATGGTGGTTGAAAATTAGGTCGGCATCATGCCAGTTTTATAGGTGAGGAATCTGACACCCAAAGTTAATCTGCTCAATGTTGCAGAGCTAATATATGGCGTCCTTGGAGTTGAATGTATATCAGACTCCCAAGTTGGCATACTTTAATAAATGTAATTTTTGGGGCCTATTTATAAAAGTAAAACATGCTCATTGTAGAATTAGGAAAATAAAGCACAATATTAAGAATAAAAATCACCTATACTCTCACTGCATAATGAATACTTTGGTGTATTTTCCTATAGTCTTCTCTTCTATGTACTTTCTATTTAACATAATTAGTTAAATGCTGCATATACAATTTTGTATCCTCCTTACTTGCTTTGCCTTATATTGTAAGCATTTTTCCATTTCATTAAAACATTCTTGAATTTTTAATGGCTGCATAATATTCCACTGTTTGGACGCAGCATAATTTGTTTAACGATTCTCGCAAAGCACTTTTATGCCGTTTGCACAGTTTTTGCTATTAAAAATTAACATCTTTTATACAGATCTTTGAATCTCTGATGCTTTCTTTTAAAAACGTTTTATCATAGAAAATTTCAAACATGTACCAAAGTAGACAAAAAATAAAATAAAGAACGCTCATGTACCCATCAGCCAGCTTCACCAATGATCACTTTGGACTAATCTTGTTTTCTCCTCTGCCATTTATTTCAAATTCCAGGTATCATGTTATTTCAGTCTATTGATTTCTTGAAGTTGGATTCTTTTTTTTTCGGTAAGGAAGATTGGCCCCAAGCTAACCTCTGTTGCCAATCCTTCTCTTTTTGCTAGAAGAAGATTGTCACTGACCTAATATCTGTGCCAGTCTTCCTCCACCGTGCTTGTGGGATGCCACCACAACATGGCTTGATGAGCGGTGTGTAGGTCCATGCCAGGGATCTGAACCCATGAATCCTGGGCTACCGAAGCAGAGGGCATGAACCTAACCATTATGCCACTGGGCCAGCCCCTATGGATTCTTAACAGTAGAATTACTGGATCAGAGGACAGAGACACTTTGTAAGATTTTGGATTTATTTTGCTAGAATCACTTACAGAAAGGTTATACAAACTTATACACTCATCAATTGCACTTGAGAGTGTTGGTCTTATTGCATCCTGACCTGCATTGACCTTTAGTTGTAACACGCATACACACACACACACACACACACACACACCCCTTTTGCCAGCTTGGCAGGTGAAAAGTGCTTTCTTCATATACATTTGTTTGACTCATTGCTGGGCTTGTACTGAGAAGGCACTGGTGACTACGTTGGAGCAGAATCTCCTGAAGAACCCCTAGGAAATGTGCTGATACCTCCTGGGGACTCCATTTGGGGCCTGTGGGGTGGGGAGTTCATCTTCCAGCTGTGCTGGGAGCAGCTAGCTTCCCACAGCCGCCAGAGCAGAGAGCAACTTGGAAAGATCTCCTGCTTCATCCATGGGCAGCCACCAGGGGGCAGGATGGGGCCAGAGAGCCTAACGGTGGGAATGAGGGTAAGAATGGCCGCAGCCAGACTGCATTTCCTCTGTCTGGCCACTGCCAGCTGGACACACATCTCCCCTTTGCTCCTCAGATCATGATTCCAGAATGTTCTGTCGTGCTGTCCTGCCCTGCCTGACCACCCCCGCCTCTCACTGCTTCCAGGTTTGGCTTGCTTAAAAGGGAACGGGTGTTGGAGAACTCGGTTCTCTACCCTCTCTGTGGGACAGGACTCACTATGTAGCAGGATTTTTAACCTGAGGTCCATGGACTGTGGGACTCAAGGACGGGCCTTAGGGACTGTGAATCCTCTGAAAATGGGCAAATGGGGCATGGATATCCATTTTTCCCTCTGGGGAGAAGACAGTAAATTTTGTGAGATTCTGAAAGGAGGATCCATGCTCCCAAAGTCCAGTATCTTCTGGTACCTCCCCCTCCCTCCTAAGCCCATCTACTTCCTATGGTGGCTGCGAAGGGAGCAGCTTGGTGTTGGAAACAGGGCGATCTTGGTGGCTAGGCTAAGGGATTGGGCCTTCAGCATCCTCCAAAGATGCTCAGAGAAGGAGCCTGGATCTTCCCTGGGTGGGACGGGTGGAGAAGGGGAAGTGGGCAGTACTCTACCACCTGCACAGACAATGGGGTGCTACTAGATTTGGGTGCACATATGTGTGGTTTAAATGACTGGCTCGGGGAGCAGAGGGGATGGGGAAGGCACTCTGATCCCCGGCCGGTGGTCTTGGTGCCTGTACCTCTGAGCCATGGGTGGTGGCAGCAGTAAGATGCCCAAGAGGGAGAGACACCAGCCAGTCTACTTTCTAGTCAGGCACTGCTCAGTCTTATTTCACCACAGCTTGCTCTAAGTCGTAGCCCCTGTGCATGTGTGGCTGGGCGGTGGGGTTAGGATTTCCGGATTCTCAGAGCAGTATAGATTGGCCCTAGGGCAGAAAGAGGAGCTGGGGGCTTGCACAGGCTGAGAGTCAAGGCTAGAGGCATCCAGCACAACAGATTTGAAGGAAAAAGCCTGAGCATTCCTGAATCCTCTACTAGTACTCTGGTTTCTCTCCTAACAATGGTTTATATTTGTACGTAAAGATAACCTGAAGATACAGCCAATTGCGATAGGTACCCACATCCCTGTTTGGCAGCTGCATGAAGAGAAGGAGGCAGCCAGAGACTTAGTGATTCAACTACAATTATCACACGTATGTGAATACAGGACACTCGGCTTTAGGCTTCTTAGTTTCTTTTTTTAATTTTTTATTTATTTTTATTTTTATTCTTTTGAGGAAGACTGGCCCTGAGGTAACTACTGCCAGTCCTCCTCTTTTTTGCTGATGAAGCCTGGCCCTGAGCTAACATCTGTGCCCATCTTCCTCTACTTTATATGTGTGACACCTACCACAGCATGGCTTGCCAAGCAGTGCCACGTCCGCATCCGGGATCTGAACCGGTGAACCCCAGGCCGCCAAAGAGGAACGTGTGAACTTAACCGCTGTGCCACCGGGCCAGTCCCTAGGCTTCTTCGTTTCTGATGCTGCCTCTGGATTCAGTAGTTCACCCATCTTATTTTCCAGGGTGGAATTTCACCTCGTGCGGCTGTAACTTGCAACTTCTCACGGAACCTCCTTATTAAATGGGAAATTAGCACATGTTAAAGACAGATAAACATCTAATTGGCTCTTTCTCTCTGATGCAAACAGAAAAATTGAAAAAATATTTTGAAAGTGACATCTTCAAAGAAAAATGAGAACGACTGTTCAACATGCTGTGTGTCAAGGATAAATGCAGGGAGATTTCCGTATCTGTGAAATTCCCTTCCAGGTAAAGATGCTTCTCATTCTGCCCCATGGAGCTGGCAGGTCCCCACCCCTTCCCTCCCTTGCCCTGTGAGATCCCTCCTTCCAGACATGGCCACCACGGACTCAGTTCCTGCTGTCTACCCTCCAGGTCCCCCTGGGCAAGGCTGCTGTTGGTAACCACAGAGACCAGGACATGTCCTTGCACAGTGTTAGGTGGGAGAACAAGGGCGTTCACACCATGAGGTTAGCCCCCAGCCCCACACTTCCCTACCAAGTCTGTTTGCACAAGCACATTTACCTGTCCAATCTGTTATTTGATTGACAGCTGTCCAACAACCCTGGAATAGGCGGTGGTGGTGCAGGCCGATCGTCATGTGAGACCCGGAGAAGACTGGGTGGATCTGACCCCCAGCAAGGACTGAGCAGCCAGCATGTCCCCCGTCCCGTGGTGTGGGAGATACAAAGGGAACTATGACTCCTGACAGCTTCCCACAGCGAGTGGCTCCTGAGCTGCCTCACTGAGGTGCACCAGGTGTCCTCCTGTCAGCCCTGGGGTGCTTGACAATGAGGCAGCCTCGGAAGAGAGCAGCACGAGGCCCTGGATTCTTTTTGTTTTGCAGCTTAGGTGGGTGATAACAGCACTAATGACTGACTTTCACTGAAGGCTTTCTGTGTACCATTCTCTGTGCTAAGTTCTGTCTCATTTCAGCCTCGCCATAACCCGCCAAGACCGCCACTATTATCCCCATTTCACAGATGAGAACACAGGGCATTAGTAAGGTTGGTCACTATGTCCTAGGTTAGTGGTTGTCAAACTTTAAGCATGCAGCAGAATCACCTGGAGAGCTTGATCACACATAGTGGGTGGGACCTCATCCCCAGAGTGTGAATCAGAAGTGTGGGGAGGGGCCCAAGAATTTGCACTTCTTTTTTTTTTTCTAAAGATTGGCACCTGAGCTAACAACTGTTGCCAATCTTCTTCTTTTTTTTTTTTTTTCTGCTCTATCTTCCCAAACCCCCCGTACATAGTTGTATATCTTACTTGCAGGTCCTTCTAGTTGTGGGATGTGGGATGCTGCCTCAACGTGGCCTGATGAGTGGTGCCATGTCCGCGCCCAGGATCCGAACCCTGGGCCGCCGCAGCGGAGTGCGCGAACTTAACCACTCGGCCACAGAGCCAGCCCCCTGCATTTCTTTTCTTTTTTCTTTTGAGGAAGATTAGCCCTGAGCTAACTACTACCAATACTCCTCTTTTTGCTGAGGAAGACTGGCCCTGAGCTAACATCCATGCCCATCTTCCTCTACTTTATATATGGGACGCCTACCACAGCATGGCTTTTGCCAAGCGGTGCCATGTCCACACCCAGGATCCGAACCGGCGAACCCCGGGCCACCGAGAAGCTGAACGTGAGAACTCAACTGCTGTGCCACTGGGCCAGCCCCCAGAATTTCCATTTCTAGTAAGTTCTCAGGTAAGGCTGATGCTGCTGGACCAAGGACCTCACTTTAGAACCACTGTCTGAGGCCACACAGCTATCAAGTTTAGAATCCTGTCTTTAGAGCAATTCCTTGGGTCTCTAAAGCCTGTGTTTTTTTTTTCTTCTCCCCAAAGCCCCCCACTACGTATTTGCATATTATAGCTGCAAATCCTTCTGGCTGTGCTATGTGGGACGCCACCTCAGCATGGCCTGATGAGCAGTGCCACGTCAGTGCCCTGGATCCCAACCGGCGAAACCCTGGGCCACTGAAGCAGAGCCCGTGATCTTAGCCACTTGGCTGCGGAGCTGGCCCCCTAAAGCCTGTACTTTTTAATCACTGCGTGTACTGCCTCATTACAGACTTTTCCATGGAGATTTCCCCAAACTCTGCCCTTAAGAGAGATGAACTGGGTGAGGAGGGCAACCAGTCTCTTTTCACTCACCCAAATCACGCCCATGGCTTTCTCCCCGTCTGGGAAGACTTGTTCCAGCCTCCCATCTCTTTTTCCTTGTGGCCGTGTCACCCTGTCAGGAGCTCTGCCTAACACCTCCACCCCATCCTCCCCTCTGCCCTTGACTCTGGGGGCCATCTTTGTCCTCCCCAGCAGAGGGAAGAGTGACAGTCTCATTGGTATGGCTTCCAGGCCATGTGGCCCCTGGCCTCACTGTGATCCTATTGCTCTGGGGCTCCTTCACGCCTCCAGGTCTGATCTTGGCTTCATGCTCCAGACCACAAAGTGATCGAGGACCTGCCATGGGGTCCCTGATGGGGACCCCCAGACCTCTCTTGTGCTGACCACCTGCTTATTGGATCTGGGGACAGGTGTCCCTTCCTACTTGGGTCAACACCCTGTTTGTGCTAGGCACAAGCTACCCTGAATATGTCAGAGTGACTGGACGTTCTTCCCCTGGGGTGTATGGCTAAGGTCATAATCCCATCCTTGGAGATGGGCTGCCCTTCACCTCCAGTCACCCTTGTGTCCCCTTGTGGATAAGCTACAGGAAAAGGAGAATAAATTAACTTTTAATCCCAGCACCCCTGCCCTGCCAGAGCAAAGTCTTGGGGCGGGAGTGAGGGGGCGGTGTGACCTTGTTGTATAGCAGAGAGCACCATGCAGGCAGAATGTGAGCGCTGGGACCCAGACACCACATCCAGCAGCTCCAGTGCCCAGTAATGTTACTGTAGAAAGGGCATCATCTGCTCACAGTGAGACAAAAGCCAATCGTCAAGAGGCAAGCTGGTGGCAGAGAAAGGATGTTTTATTACAGCTTGTTAGCCAGAGGGAAGATGGCTGACCAATGCCCAAAAGAACCATCTTAAGGTGGGCACAGAATCTTGAAGCAGTTATATAGGCCAGTGGGCTATAGGGGAGGGGGTTAGGAATGTAACACCAGAGGGTTACAGACTGGGAGTCGCCACACCCGATCTTTCAGTTTTCATTGATGATGACTATCAGCATAGACTCTCTGTTCAGGGGTCATCACATTCCTAAGAAACTCAAAAGAATGAAGTTATCGTCTTATGGTAGCTGGGAGGTACATGCACAAGCAGGCATCGTAAAATCTACAGAGCAGGTAGATCTCCTGGCGGGTGCTTATCCAGCTGGGTTAGTTAAGCAGAGGTCATTCAAAGTGACAATATGGTGTCTTTTCTACAATACAGCTTCCCTTACGTCAGCCTTGTGTTGAGCCGGTATCAGTAAGGCTCCCACTGCAGAAAGCCTCTGTTTCATCTTTAATAAATCGAGCATTAGATTGAGCACATTAGAAGCCCAAGTGACTCATTTCTATTTCTGGCCTTCAGACACCAGTGACAGTGGTGACCTCAGGCTGTGGACAAGAAGGATGGTCTAAGGGTTGGTAGCAATGGGATGGGCTGCAAATGCTACCCAGAAGACCCCTGAACAACTCTGGAAAGACTCTGACAGTTTTTGCCATGACTGATGACAGGCCAGTCCCTCTGGTCCTTGCCCCTGGTTCAGATTTGATTTCTGGGCTTTTGTCTCCATGAGCTTACCCTTGAATAGCCCCCTCTTTGTCCCATTCAGAATACAGGAATCGTCGCATTCCTGTTCCCAAGCAGAACAGAGGAATCACTTCCTACAGCAGCTCTGGAATTTCTTACGCTGTCTGATCTGTGGTTGTGCTGCCCCCACCCCCACGTGTAGGCTCTAGAGGACAGGAGCCCCTTTCCAGTGCTCAAAAAGCCTGACAAGGAGCAATCAGAAGCGAAGGCTGTCACCTGACCCCGTGGGCTGCTAGCTCCTTCCCAGGTCCCATTAGGCCACCAGAGCCTGGATTTCTGGACTTGTTCTGAAATTCAAAACTCAAGCTGCTCCAGCAAATCACCACCCTGGAGAGGAGGAGGCAGGCAGGGAGAGCAGGGATGGGGCGTGGGGGCTGCAGAACTGTGGTGGGAGCTGGGGACTCTTCCTTATGCTAGGCTCAGGCATGGGAATCCGGTGCAGGTGCAGGAAGGAGAGGAGATGGTGGTGGGAGGGGAACAAGGAAGCCTGGAAGCACTAGAGGCTGGGGCGGGCCTCTGGCAGTTGTGGGAAAAGGAAAAGGGAAAGTGCGGGCCATCCCACCTTGGAAAGCATTCATGCTAATTAATGCCGTTATCTGATGGTGTTCTGGGACCCTGAAGGCAGAGGTGAAGTCACTTGACATTCAACTTTCTAGTAACCCATCCCCTCCTCACCACAGACACAACTTCAGTGTCAGGCTTGACCATGACCACAGGCTCTGCACAGGCCACCAGGGCCCTTGAAGAGGCTGCAGGGGGCTCTGCCCTTTAGCATGGGTGTCTGAGCAGGTTCTGGAGTCTGTAGTTTGTGGGTCTTTGGAAAAGTTGCATAACCTCTCTGAGACTCGGTTTTCCTTTTTGTTAAATCAGGTGCAGTCATAAATCACAGGTTGTGAAGAGATTTATTTATTTATTTATTTTTAACTTTTTTTTAAAGATTTTATTTTTTTCCTTTTTCTCCCCAAAGCCCTCCAGTACACAGTTGTATATTCTTTGTTGTGGGTCCTTCCAGTTGTGGCATGTGGGACGCTGCCTCAGCGTGGTTTGATGAGCAGTGCCATGTCCGCGCCCAGGATTCGAACCAGCAAAACACTGGGCTGCCTGCAGTGGAGGGTGCGAATTTAACCACTCAGCCACGGGGCCGGCCCCAGATTGTGAAGAGGTTTAAATTGCACCACCTGGGACAGTACCTGGCAGAGTGTGTGCCACCAGTAGCTTTTGGACCTGGCTTCCCCTTGTCCCTTCTTCCAGCTCCAGGTAGTTGGGGGTTGTGGTGCTACCAAGCGGCTCTGCCACAGTTTCTGGGCCGAGAGCCTTGTCGCCAGCCACTGTGGTCTCTCAGAGCCTTTGGCTGTTGTGTCCAGACCCCAGGACTCTGCCTGGGCTTCTGGAGCAAGAGACTGGATGCAGAGCCACAGATCCCTTGGGAATCCTCAAGGCTGGTGTCATTGACTGGTTCCAAGGAATCAAGGGTGGGTTTGGATATTTTAACTGTTTTTCCAAATGGTTCTTTTTCCTTTTGTTATGTTAAGGAGATGCAACCATCAACTACCCTGAACCCGACCAAGCCCCACTGGAGAGCTCTGCCCATGACCTTGGCCTTATTTTTAATGCTAAGATCTCTCCAGGAGGAGCTTAGGCCTTGTTACTGAAACCTGCAGTGTCTGTGGAAGCATGTTTTCCAGCTGAGCCAGCTCAAGCGAATACCCACCTCTCCCTTTTGAATATTCACTCCCCATCTGAAAGAAATGTCCCTGCTTCCCTTTGTTCGGGGACACCATGACTCTGGAAATGATTCCTCATGGTCTCCTATTTGCCACAAACATACTTTACTTTGTGAGACAACTACTTCTGGTGTAGAGTCTGATTTAACTCGCCAGGAGGGAACCCACTTTGGTTTCGGTAGCAGAAGGTCTCATGGCTCTTCCTGGTCCTCTAATCATCGGCCTTTTCTCCGTCTTCCTCCTTTCTCAGCTTCTCCAGCTTCCTTCTCTCTCAGCAGCCATGGCAGCTGCTCACTTCTTCCTGAACTTCTTTTTCCTTTGGTTTCAAGATGCTCCTGGTTTGCCTTCTACCTCTCTGACTCCTCCTTTTTGGCTTCCTTTTCCTCTTCTCATCCCTAAAATGGAAGGATTTCTGTGTCAGTGTGGGTCCAGCCAGGAAAACAATTCTATGCAAGGCATTTCAAACAGAGGGATGTGTATAGGGAAGAGGGTACCCCTGTGTAGGAGGGTGGGAAGACCAAATGGAGGCGTCGCAGTGACCAGATATAGTAACTACAGGAAGCACTTCTACCCCAGGGCTGGAGGAACAGAGTGAACAGGTGGTGTCACCAGAACCTCTAAGCTCAGAGGAGCAGCCCCCCATGGCTCTTGTTCAGACCTCCAAATGGGGACGGACGCACCGTGACTGGTGTGTGGGCCTCTGGGGGTGAGAACGGCATGGCCAATGCTGGTATCTCCAGGAGGTGCGGTTCAGCAGCTGCTGGGCGACTGAAGAATCGGGAGGTCAACGTGGGGCCCACTACAGCCCATCAGCCAAATCGGCTGCCACCTGTTTCTCTGTGGCCTATGAGCTAAGGATGTTGTGTTACATTTTTAAATGGTTGAAAAAAAGAAAAAAGAAAAAATCTGTCATGATACATAAAAAATATTAAAAAAAATCCAAACTTTAGTGTCCATAAGTAAAGTTTTACTGGAACACGGTCACACTTGTTCACCTGTGTATTGTCTGTGGCTGCTTTCACGCTGCCATGGCAGAGTGGAGTGGCTGTAAGAGAGACCAGAGAGCCTGCACAGCCTAGACTATTTAATATCCCTCCCTTTACAGAAAGAATTTGCCGATCTCTGGACTAGAGTCCTCCTGAAGTGACCCTGACAGGAGCTGGAAACAGGAAGGCAGTTCCTTCTTTCACCCAACTTTATTCAGGCTCTCACTGGCAGAATTTAATAGGAAGCTGGCAGACAAGAGTCTTGGAAAGGTCATTTGCAGACCAGCATCCCAGAATAGGGTGGCTATAGTGCTGAGAGACAACAGGTGAATACCAGCACAATTTCCAAGCATTTTACCTTGGCCTCTTCCTCTCCTGTCTGTGTATTTTCTCCCTTAGCAACCCCATCCACACCCATGGCTTCAATAGTCACATCTCCACAGACAATACCCAAATCCCATGCGTGGACTTCTCAGACTGACATTTCTAGCTGCCAGCTGGGCAACTCCAATTAGAAGCCTTCCCTTCATCTCAAAACCATGGTATCCAATAGGTGGAATTTATATTTCCTTTCAAACTCCTTCCTTCTCCTCTGTTCCCCATTTCTGTTGCTGACACCACCCTTCTCCCTTAGAATAGGCTAGAACCAAGCCCTGACTCCATGTTTGGATCCAATCTCCTGCCTCCTACATCAAAGCAACCAGAAAGACTGAGTCCTTCTTTGCAAGACTTTGTTACTGTTTCCTTTGTTCTCTTCCAGAACCACCCCCTGGGTTGAGCCATCTTTACCTCTTGCCTAGACTATAGATTTGGCCTTAGAGTGGGTGGTACCCCACACATGTCTCAATCCAACTCGTCCCACACATAGTTAACAGACAACCTTCTGACCCACTATGTTCAAAGGTCCTCCCAGCTTCTCCTTTTATGGGTTGGCTAGACCTTTAAAGCTTTCCAGAGTCCACATAACCACAATTTGTTTTCCATTTTCTCTGTTTCCATTGCTTCCTTTTCTGTACTTTCATATACACCCTGTTCTCCCAGGTTCTGTGCACTTTATGCTCTTCCCTCTGCCAGGAATGGTTCTGTTACTTGTAAGCATAGGTTCTGCTACGAGTGATGGAAAACCCAGTGCAGGGATCCCCTTTGACTGTTTATCACTTCCTGCAGCTTCTGCACAAGCTGAGGGTCTGGGGCAACCTTTAGCTGAACCGGGGAGGAAGAATGAAAGCCTGGTCCCTTTGTCTCAAATTAGGACCAACGCTGAGGTGTAATTTGCACTCAGAGCTCCCCTTCGGGATCAGGCTGCGGCTGGGCCTTTGCTGAGAGCACATCCGTGTCCACTTCCCCTGCTGTGTTGCCTTCCACGTTCCCTTACTGGTTTCTCCTGGGAGCGTTTGTATAATAAATCTCTTGCAAATGATGGCCTGTCTCGGGATCTGCTTCTAGCAACCCCAATCTAAGACACTAATGTAACAGCGGCTTACACACAATTGCAGTGGGCCTCATACGGTGTCTTCATGATCGTCAAGGACCCAGACTGCTTCAGCATCGTAGTCCAGCATTCTCAACATGTGGCTTCCTCTTGAGGTCAGAGATAGCTGTGCCAACTCCAGTCATTAAGTTTACATTCCAGCTAACAGGAGGGAGAAAAGAAGCGGTGGTGGTGGGCGGGGGGAGGGTTGCTGCTCCTTGCATTTAAGAATACTTTCTGGGAGTTGCATATCCCACTTCTGCTATATCCTTTTATCCAGAATTTGGTCATATGGGCATGCTTGTTTGCGAAGGAGGCTGGGAAAAGTAACCTTTATTCTGGGTGGTCACTTGCACAGCTAAAGTTGTGGGTTACGAGTTCTGAGGGAGAAGAGGGAACAGGTGTTAGGGGACAACTGATCGTCTCAGCTACGCTCTCCTTCTTCTCATCTCTGCCTGTCCACATTCTTCAAAACCCTGTACAAACGCCACTTTCTCCATCAATCCTTCCTTGACCTCCCAGTTAAAAGTTATCAGTCCCTGACCAGAACTCCCACGGCACTTTTGTTTTGTTTTGTTTTGTTTTCCGGAAAGGATTCACCCCGAGCTAACACCTGTTTCCAATCCTCCTCCTCTCTCTCTCTTTTTTTCCCCTCCCTGAAGCTGTGGTACATAGTTGTACATTCTAGTCGTAAGTCCTTCTAGTTCTTCTACGTGAGCCACTGCCACAGCATGGCCACTGACAGCCAAGTGTTGTGGTCCCATGCCCGGGAGCTGACCCCGAGCTGCTGAAGTGGTGAGAACCCCGAATTTTAACTACTAGGCTGTCAGGGCTGGCTCCCCCATGGCACTTTGTGTCCCCCTCACTTGTGGCACTTAAATTTTCCTATCTTGTGTTATAGTTATTATTTACAGATGCATTTCCCACCAGACTGTGAGCATCTATAGAGAAGAGGGCAAGTTTCAATAAATTTCTTGTTTGAACCTCACAATCCTCCAATGCCCATAGTCTGGAGAGCATGGGTTTGCAGTCTGACCAGCCTGACTCAGAGGCAGGCTATCTCTAAGCCAGTTATGCAACATCTATTTGTTTATTCTATAAATATTTATAAGTGTCCCCTCTCTGCCAGGTATAAAGCAGGAGGAGGAAGAGCACACTCTCCACAGTCAGATGCCTGCATCTGAAGCTTGCATCCCAGCTTCACTGCTTGCAAGCTGTGTGACACTAGGTAAGGTACTCTGCCTCACTGTTTCTGAGCTTTATCCTTTGAAACATGATGCTCCTGGTGCAACTTTTTTGATCATGGTGAGGATTAAATGAGTTTACATGTGTAAAAGTGCTTAGGACAGTGCCTGGCATAGAATAAGAGCTGCATAAGTGTTACTTATTATTATTAGCTTATGGAGCTTACGTTCTAACAGGGGAGGTAATAACCAAAGAAACAAGAGGGAAATATTAGGCAGAAATTAGTGCTACGAAGAAAATGAAAGAGGATGGTGGGAGAGCATGCTCCTGAGGGTCTATCTTGTACCAAGTGGTCAGGGAAAGACTCTAGGAGGAGGGGACATTGAGTAGCCGTGAAATATTTGTGGGAAGAGCTTTCAGGGAACAGCAAACGCAAAGGCTGTGAGGGCAGCCTGGAGCAAAGAAGCCAGAGGGCTGGAGCATGTGGGTCAAGGGGAGAACGAATGAGGCGGTCTGAGAGGGACTTGGGGGCCAGATCCCACAGGGCTTTGCAAGACGGGGAAAGAATTCAAGCTTTGATTCTAAGGGCAATGGAAAGCCATTGGAGAGTTTTAAGCAGAGGAGATTTGCATTTAAAAAGTTAATTCCAGCTACAGGGTGGCGGGAGAATGGTTGAGGGGGGTTTGGGAGTGGAATGGAGGTCAGCCAGGGGGCCACTACAGCGACAGTGTAGATGGGAGAGGACAATGGAGAGGGAGAGAAGGGGAGGATTTACACACGCTTTAGAGGAGAAATACAATTATGCGCTTCATCAGCTGTCAGAACAATGACATCGTCTCCTGCTGTGGAGCCTCTGGAAAGTTCCACAGTACACTGTGTTCCAAATGTTCCAAAGTACATTTGTGAACCAGTGAGGATGCAAAAGGCAAATAACGTCTTACTATTATTATGAAAATAATGTTGACCTCATAGAGCCCCTGAAAGGGTCCCCCAAGTGTTCTCAGACCACACTGCAACCTGCTAAGCTAGGGTGACCTTTATTCTGTGGAATATTATGCAGCATTTAAAAACAATGAAGTAGATCTATTTGTATTGTCATGTAACAAGTTACAGAACAATGGAACAGTGTTTACAATAGGATACACACAAGCACACAAAGCAAACCTAAGTATTCTCTATTTACATATATTTATGCAAATGCATGGAAAAAGTCTAGAAGAACATTGTTAACTGGCTGCTTTTGGGAAGGATACAGGAATTTAGTGGCTTCATAGTGGAGAACTTTTGCTTTATCTTTTTTTTTTCTTTTTAGTGGTTACAAGGAGAGCATATGTCCAGGTATTACTGGTGTTATTTAAATATATTTTATAAATAATAGTTTGTCTTCGTCTTTCACCTGAGTGATGTGTAAAATTTGCAGAATTTTGATTTTTTTCAGATCAGTTAATAAGCTGACAGTTGTCACTGTTCTCTGGAGAATCATTATCACTAGGGTAAAGGGGTCTGCTTGCTAGATAAAATACAGGATGCCCAGGTAAGTTTGAATTTCAAATAAACCAGGAATAAGTTTTTTAATCTAAGTATGTCCCATGCAATATTTGGGACATGCTTGTACTGAAAAATTGATTGATGATTCTCTGAAATTCAAAGTTAACTGGGCTTCCTGTTTTTTTGATTTGCTAAGTCTGTCAACCCCATAAAGGGGATAGGAGGAGGACCCTAAGGAGGCAAGATGTGGAACAGAACCCAGATCCATGGGCAGCTTGCTGATGGTGCTGGAGGGCGCTGTGTGACACCTTTGTGAGCTACGGCTCACAGAGGGTGAGCTAAGAAGCTCTGAAAGGAGGGTACTGGGGACAAAGTCATGCTGGCAAGCTGACCCTTCTCTTGATAAATGCCTCTGAGGCTTGTTGAGGTTGTGAGATGTTTTGATGAAGAGGATGAGCAGGGAATGAATTGGAGGGAGGTTGTAAAACCTTACCCTGGGAGAGTTTGTTTTTGTTTTTAAACATCTGTAGGCCTTCCACAAAGGGAAGGCTTTGTAGCTAGGCTTGTATAACTCTCCTGTGGCAACCGAGAGGCTGATAAAATTTCCTGTGCTTCTGGGCTCTAGCCAGGTCCCTGTCTTTCAACATTACCCCATGGCTACCAAAGGCCATGGAATGAAGGCGGTTTCCTTGAGGTGATAACAGGTCATTGCCAGAACTTTCTTCTCCACCATCTTTTCTTCCCCTTCAGGGGGGTGTACATATGCCACTTTTCCCATTTCTTCTTTTCCCCACTTTTGTCCTAGGAAATTTCACCATGGTCAATATCTTCCTCAAATGTACAAACCTTTCCTCAAAACCTCTTGCAGATTTTGCTCATAGAGAAATCTTTCTTGCTTTTTTCATCTCCCCAATTTGTGAACCAACCAACCTTCCAAACAACTAATCAACCAACTACTAACCCAACTGACTAACCCGTCTGTCTTACTCAGCTCGGGCTGCTATAGCAAATGTACCATCGACTGGGTGGCTTAAACAAAAAACATTCATTTCTCATCTTTCTGGAGGCTGGGAAGTCCAAGATCAAGGTGTCAGTAAATTTGGTATCTGGTGAGGGTCCATCTTCTGGTTCACAGACAGCTCCTTCTCTCTCCATCCTCAGATGGTAGAAGGGGCTAGGGGTCTCTCTTTTGTAAGGGTATTAATCTCACTCATGAAGAGACTCTCATGACCTAAGCACCTCCCAGAGGCCCCACCTCCAAACACCATCAACTTGGGGATTAGGTTTCAACAGATGAATTTTTTGGGGGAAAAGCAAACGTTCAGTCTATAGCACCATCCCAGAAACAAAGAGTGGAGGATGCTTCAACCTGGCATAGAGACCAAAACAAAGTGATGCTGCGCTTCATGGAGATCTCAATTCTGTGAAGATAGTCTCTCATTCTGTAGGAAATCAGCTTTGAATCATCCACGCCTAGGAGAGGCTGGGAAAGGATCACTACTGGAGAAGAAAGCGGTTGGGTGTGGGTCAGGATCTGGGGCTATCCATCTGCATGGAGAAATCTTGCTTTTTTCAAAACATCAGACCTACTGGTGTTCGCCTCACTTTGCCCTTTTTTTTTTCCTTTGTAAAATGAACTCTATTGAAGTACACAGTAGAGAGAGTACAATGCACACAATTTCAGTGTACAGTCCTTGGAATTTTGACAAATGTGCGTATCTGTGTATCTACTACCCCAATAGAGATATAGAACATTTCCCTTACCCTAGAAAATTCCCTCGTGCCCCTATACTCAGACAACCATTGATCTGACTTCTATCACTATGTATATATTAGCTTTGTCTATTCTAGAACTTTATATAAATTGTACTTTTCTTTTGACTTTGCTTAGGCAGGTTTTTTTTTCCGTGCAGAAGTAAAAAGAATTATTGTAGTTTTTATGGTTTCATTTTTTTCATTTAAATCTTTGATCCATCTGAAATTTATTTTGGTGAAAGGCATAGATCTAATTTAGTTTCTTTTCCCCCAGAGATCTACCCAGTTGTCTCAACATCATTTATTGATGAATCTATCTTTTTTCTCACTCATTCGAAATGCCACCTTTATCATACATTAAATTTTCAGATGTGTTTGTATCTATTTCTGAACCTTCCTTTCTGTTCCTTTGATTTATTCATGTATCAATACAATACTCTTTCAATTGTGGCTACGTTATTTTTAAAAATCTTATATTTTAGGATTTTCTGCTCTATCTCATCAATGAGCTAGTTTTCTCCAAGGTTGCTGTATTAATTATTTTTTGTTGCATAACAAGTTACCCTAACACTTAGCAACTTGAAAATTTATGATCTCACACTTTCTGAGAGTCAGGCATGCGAGCAGTGTAGCTGGAGGGTTCTGGTTCGAGATGCCTCGTGAGGTCGGGGTTAAGCCGTCAGCTGGGGCTGCAGCCGTCTCCAGACTTAACTGAGGCCGAGATTTTTGCTTCCATGCTCACTCATATGGTTGTGGGCAGACCTCAGTTCCTCGCCACATGGGTCTCGCCATAGGGATGCTCACAACCTGGCAGCTGGGGTGATCCTAGAGAGAGAGAGACAGCCAGGGCCCAAGACGGAGCACTCAGTTTTGTATATCTTAATCTCAGAAGTGACGTGCCATTACTTCTGTGAACCCTGGTATGATGAGGGAGGGGACTACTCAGCCCACAGGGATCACGGGACCCTCTTAGAGGCTGGCTACCACGGGTCCAGTTTTGGTCCTCCTCTCTTCACTTTATTCACTTTCTTGTGGTGTCTCATCTGTTTTATGAGGTTTCTTCTACCTAAGACCAATAGTTTGCAAAACATTTTTCTGGTCTCTAACTTGCTCTCCTGCATACCAGAATGATTTATCTAACTGCCAAGGTACCTCCTACGATAAGGGCATTCACCTCCAGGATGGGATTAGGTTGAGGTTATGTCCATTTGGCTTCCTCTCTTCCATATTTGGGTGTCTGAATTGATCAGCATGGGAAGGGTCCCGGACTGGGCAGTGCCAGGCTCAGAGGCACTCTAAGCTCCCAGGACCTGCTGGGGTCTACTGCTTTGGAGTAAAGTGAGAATTAAGGGAGAGAGTGAGAGCCTGGGCCCTTGGAAGCCACCCAGTCTCAGGCCCCAGGAAAGAGGGACCTTGAATGGGAAGGGGACCCAGGGGAGAGAGATGGGGGCTGACCGGGCTCTTCACATTTCACCTGCAACAGACCAGAGCTGCTTTTCCTTACAAGGTGGGCAGCGTTCCTGCAGACCACCTCAAGGCTAGTTTAGACCCGCAAGGGCTTGGTAAGAACTACTCTAGGCCAGAGTGGGGACAGCCACAGACTTGCTGAGATAGGAACAGCTTCTCTGAGATGCTACAACTCCAGTCTTCCAGCAGGGGGTGCCCTCTCCTGACAAAATGCAAGTCCTCTTTTTCCTGCTGCCCTCCCAGCCAAGGAGACGGATTCCCCTCACACTTGATGGGGTTAATCTGTGCTGGCAGCCCCGGGGTGGGGGTATAAGGGAGTCGGGGGGGTAGTCCCCCAGGGGTCAAAACAGTGTTTAGAATCTGGTGTCCCATTTAGGAAAGGTAGAACAATCTGAAGCTGAAACCCCCAATCCCCTCAAATTGAAAGGCTGTAGATATGACCTTGCAGAAAGGAGACGGCGCATGTGAGCTAGCCAGCAGAGTGAAAGCAGCTAGGATAAAAAAGCAAGGAGGTCTAGGACCTGCAAGGGGTCATTTTGAAAATATGGTATCAGAAGGGACAAACATTGGAAACCAAGGCGGTCCCTGCCAAAGCAGAGCATATAGTCACCTTCATTATGACACGGATACAGACTGATATTTAGTCTGAAATTTCTCCACAATTCCTGAGCAGCACCCGTTCACTTATCATTTAGAGATACCGACCCCTAACTCAAGGGAACTGGGTTATGCAAGGGTTGCTAAGGAACGAGGGGAGTGCAGTAGGTACTGGCAGAGGTTGCTTAGTAACCAGGAGTCCCTCAGTGATAGAGTGGCCAGAGCAGGTATGGAACTGATAAGGGTCTGCGGACAGTCAGCCCACACTAGAATGTCCTGAAAGGGCATGTCTGTTTGCCCCTCGGCCTAGAGCTACCAGAGCCTCCTCTCTTCAGCTCCCTGGCACTGTCCTGCATGAAAAGTACACGCAAGTCCCTGACTGTCCGCGATAACCGCTTGCTCCAACCATTCCTTCCCCACCTCCCTCTGCAGGAAGCTGATCAGATTCCCAGATTCAAGGACCAGCAGGGCTCCCAAGCAAGCAAGTAGGTGTCTAGCACTGGGAGAGGCAGGAGCCTCTGGGTTCACATTGATGTGGAGCTGGGAAATTTGGGGTTTGAGTGAAAGACGGCCCCCTAGACAAGCATCTCTATGTATTTTCAGTTCATGGGGATATGTCTTCACATCTGAGTGTCCCATGCCGGTCCTCACCTCACCTTCACACCTGCACGTATCTACAGTGGCACACACTACCCCCTCCCTTCCTGAGGCTTGTCCAGGCTCCTCACAGCCTCCCTTCAGATAGCTCCACTTCAGCACAAACTGGTGGAGACAGTATGCAGGCTCCCAGAGCCACAGTCTGCTTTCTCCTGTCTAGTACCAACCAGGCCTGACCCCACTTTGCTTCCAAGATCAGAAGAGATGGGACTCATTCAGGGTGGCATGGCCGCGGACCACAGTCTGCTTTCTCCGTCACGAGTCCTCCGTTCTCGGCACTCCTGCGGTCTGCCAAAGAGCCTGGACGTTCACACCTGTCCCCTTCTCCTCTCAATCTGTCCCCCTTGGCTGGAACACCTCTCTTGCTGCTTCCCTGTCAGACCCTCCTCCACCTTCCCAGTCCTATTTATCTGCAGCTTCCCTGGTGATTCTCCCCACCTAAGCAGACGGAGCTGTGCACCCCTCGTCTCAAGCCCCGTGGGGCTCTGGGGCCCCAGGGAGGGAGCAAGTGGGGCCGCCCTCAAGGAGCCCACGGACCCTCTGCTTCCTCTGTACCTGGCAGGGGACTCCCAGGAAAGCCTTTGTGAACTGAGTGTTTATACATGGAAAGCTTGTTTAAAACAAAGCTCCTTATGCAGAACATCTCAGAGGAAGTATTCGAGACACTGGAATTTGCCTCTGAGAGAGGCAAACTAGAGGCCACCCCCAGTGGGAGAATTTAGTTGATTAAGTTAAACTGGGAGATTTAGTTTTTGGACTAGTTTTGAACTGCTTGAATGTTAAAATTTACCATGAGCAGGTAAACTTTACTTTTAAAACATTTTTATTGTAAAATATAACACATACCTAAAAAGTATACACGCACACACACACACACACAAGACATACACATCTTAGTGGACACCATGTAGCCATCACTCAGCCATAAAATAGAACAGCACCAGCAGCCCAGAGCCCCTTGGTTTCCCCCTCCCCAATCATCACCCTGCTCTTACCCCAGGCTTATCTCCTGGCTTTTGTGATAACCACTGCTTTGCTTTTCTGTGTGGTTTTATCACCTGTTTGTGTTCTTAAACAACATAGAGTTATTTTGCCTGTTTTTGAAACTTGTATACGTGGAATCACATAATAACATATTTTTTTGTGCCTGGCTTCTTTTCCTCAATGATGTCGTTTTAAGATTCATTTATGTTCTGTGTAGTTTCAGTTCATTAATTTTCACGACTGCATAGTATTCCATTCTATAAGTGCAACACGATTTGTTTATCCATTCTACCATTAATGGACATTTGAGCTCGTTTCCAATTTGAGGTTGTTACAAAGAATTATGTTGTGAATGCTTGTGCACAGGCTCTTGTTTGCACACGTGACTGCCCTCTTGCGGGTATGAAACTGCAGTCAGAGGCCTGTATGTTCAAATTCCCAGGATAGGGCCACATGGCTTTCCCAAGAGGTCATGCTTAAACTTCCCCCAGCAGTGAATGAAAGTTTCTGTTGATTTCTACCTTTTCAACTAGAAGCAGTTCATTAAAATTAATAACTGGTGTAATTCTTTGCTTGGTGTCTGGCCTCCTCACTTCACGGACAAGCTCCATGAGTGAGGTCAGGGGGCATCATTCACCAGGATGACCTGGAGTCTGCTGTCCAGTGCCTGACACATTGCAAGTTCCCAGTGCTTGCTTATAGAATGAATGAGAAAATCATCCTGTCTCGTGAATGTTGGGTCTCACATTCTAATTCGTCTGTTTCATAGAGAATTTTCATGGAGAGTTTTCCTGACCTGAGGGCTCACCCGTTTGAAATTCACCCTGACTGGCCCGACTCTCTCCTCCTCTCTGCGGCTGGCTTTGTCTGTCTAGAGGAGCTGGGAGTAGACGACCATCACACTCACTGATGGCCAGTGATAACTGAAGTTGATTCTTTCTCCAGGGCCAAGTTCAGCAAGAAGCAGACCAGGCCATGGCCACCAGGCTCCAAGCAGCGGCCTGGGTCCAACGGGGCCAGCTTCATCACCCTGCTGGGCTCTCTGTGCAGAAGATCAGCAGAGGGATAGACCAAAAGGGCATCCTGGCCAATCGGGTAGCCGTGGTTACGGGGTCCACTAATGGGTAAGTGTCCTGATTGCCCTATGGGTCTTGTCCCCTCACAGGGAAACTCACTTCCACAGAAGGACCTCTGGGTTATAGAGTAGGACACAGACTTGTTGATTTCCAGGGCTGAGTAGGAGGAGAATGATGGCGAGGGGCTAAGGCTGTCTTGTTCCCTCCATCTCTGCCCACAGGATTGGCTTCGCCATCGCCCGGCGTCTGGCCCAGGACGGGGCCCACGTGGTGGTCAGCAGCCGGAAGCAGCAGAACGTGGACCGGGCAGTGGCAGCACTACAGGAGGAGGGGCTGAGTGTGATGGGCACCGTGTGCCACGTGGGGAAGGCCGAGGACCGGGAGCGGCTGGTGGCCATGGTGAGGGGCCACACAAAGATGCTTTCCCTCCCTGCTCGGCCCTTAGAGAGGCAGGGACCAGGATGGAGTCTCAGAGGCCCTAAAGCATGTCCTGAGACCATGATTGCTCACAGCCTAACTGAGCAGAGCTTGCTGTTCACACTGGAAAGTGGCCTGTTCATGAGAGGACCCTCCCCTCCACCTACACCCCACACCCTGGTACCTCTATGATTGAGGAGGGGTCTAAAGGGATTTCCCCATCCCAAGCCCCCAGAGGGCTTCCTGGAGAAGACCGTCCTCCCCTGAGGTCCTCAGCACCGGAGAGCCCACCCCTGGGCCTATCCAGGGCACTTACTATCACCAAGAAGCCTTGTGACCACTCCTGGTTGAGATAGTACATAGTTAGCGAGCTTTGCCTCAACGCCTCAGCACCCCGAGGCCTCCTCAAGTCATCTCCACACTCACCCCCACTCTTCGTGTCACCCTTCCTCCCAGGCCCTGCAGCATTGTGGGGGCATTGACTTCCTGGTGTGCGTGGCAGGGGTCAACCCCCTGGTGGGGAGCACTCTGGGGACCAGTGAGCAGGTGTGGGACAAGGTAAGAGGCCGTTCTCAGACCAGGCTGAGAGGTCCGAAGTGCTTCCCACCCCCACCCCGAGACTTTCCTCTCCCCTCCTGACATTACTGTGAAAACAGGCGCTGGCCGCTCGTCCCTGGAATGTGCTGTGAAGCTGCTTCCTGGTTTGTGTGTGTTTTTTTTTTTTTAAGATTTTTTAAAATTTTTTCCTTTTTCTCCCCAAAGCCCCCCAGTACATAGTTGTATATTCTTCGTTGTGGGTCCTTCTAGTTGTGGCATGTGAGACGCTGCCTCAGCGTGGTCTGATGAGCAGTGCCATGTCCGCGCCCAGGATTCGAACCAATGAAACACTGGGCCGCCTGCAGTGGAGCGCGCGAACTTAACCACTCGGCCACGGGGCCAGCCCCTGGTTTGTGTGTTTTTAAAGCTGGTTCCTATACTCTTTCTGCTTTCTTTTTCCTGCCCGTCTCTTTTGCATTTATTCATTCAGCAAATATTTACTGAGGGCTTTCCGTGTGCCAGGCACTCTTCCAGGCTCTTGGGAGAGAGCTGTGGGAGGAAGTCTCTGCTCTTGGTAAGAGTCAAGAACAGTAAGGTCTCTGCTCTCTGTCAACGGGTTATATTCTTTACATCCTTTGTGGGGACATATACTGGTGGCTGTGCTCCTCTTGGGTGACCTGTACCTGCTGCTGAGATTCTCCACCTTTCCTGGACTAGGGCTCCTCTCTGTACCTGTCAGAGAGAGGATGGACCCATCCATCAGCTTTCCAAGGGCTTGGACCCACTTCCAACCCACTACAGTCCACTTAACGATCCTGGTCCACAAGGGTCCAGGAGACACCTTACAAAATGCCTTCGGGTCCGTCTCAGGCTTTGTTATTCTCCTTCGACTCTTATTTGCTCCTGTGTTCTGTTCCCTGGTCCCTCTGGCAGACAAGATGGACTGGGACGGAGTCACATTCTTCCTGCCATGGTTAGCATCCCCCTTGGCCCCAAGTGCTGAGCCAGGGCGTCTCCTCCTGCCCTCCCCAGCTCTCTGCGCTCTGCCGCTCTGCCGTCAGCATTCTCAGGCCGGCCTCTCTGTGTATCCGCTCTTGGCCGGGTGCCCTTCCCTCCATCCTCAGAGGTGACCTGAAATTGGAGCTCCTTGCAGCCACTGCCAGCAGCCTCCACAGGCTCTTCAGCCTCCTTAATGCCTCCGAAGGAGCATCTGTGACTAGGTAGCTAGGGTTTCACCGCTGACAGTCTCCTCACCCTCCTGCGTCATTTTCCCTTTTAGTGTCTCAGTTCACGGGATCATGACTCTTTTCATCAGAACTGTTTGAAATCTTCCCTCCCGCACCTGGGCCGCTTGCCCATGGCCCCCCTTACTTTCTCTGCTGCTCTCCTCTTCTCCAAGGACTCGCTTGCTAACCCCCAAGCAATTCTGCACCACAGGACATAAATTGCCCCTGATCATACCTGCCACCACCTTGGAGGTGAAATGGCCACAAAACAAGTTTAGAATTTACCAGTTACTCTGCTTTTACCTGGATGTAATTTTCAGTAGGTGTCCTGTAAGAGGAACTGCTGCTCGCTCATCTTACTCTTGGGCCAGTTTGAGCACCTCCCTCAGGCAGATGCCCCTTCTTTCCGGCTGGTTGGGAAATCTGTCCTCTACCACCCCAACCACCTCTCCTCCATCGCTTCTCCAAGGACTCTCCAGCAGCACCTCCTCAGACCCACCGGTCTGTCCTCAGGACTTCATGGCACACAGAGCTACTCTTCCTTCTTTTCTGATAGGGCGGTTTGCTTCAGCAAGGGAGGGACTCTTACCTTTTCCTTGGCACACGTTTGGCTCCTGAGTCTAGGAGGGGCCTCGTCTCAACCATGGCCTGGCCTGTCACACATGGAGCTTAGGGCCGACATCCAGTGCACTGGTGGGGCTCTGTTTTGTGCAGAGAGTGACCAGAAAGCCCTTAGTCTAACCCTCAATTCCTTCTTATTGGGGACCTCATTATGTCACCCCTTCAGACATCGGAGCCACTTCTTGCAGTCCTGGGGGTCATCCTCAACCCTGGTCACCTGTCATCAAATGGGCCTCCCAGCGCTCAGTTGAAGCATTTCCCTGCCCACATCCAAGGAGATGAGTGGGTGTGGGATGAAGCAGTGGGAAAAACAGTGGACAGGCCTGGCCAGTGACAGATATGTAGCCTCATTCCTTAAAGACACAGCACACGGCTGACCTCACTGAAGACAGCGCCTCACAGGAGGGATCCCTGTGTCACTTTAGTCCCAGCTGGCACTCTATCCTACCCCCCAGCTCACTCTCTGCATCTTTTCTTGCAAATTCCTCTCTTACTTCTCCCCTGTCCCCAGATCTGCCGGACAGAGGTCCCGGTTAGAGAGTCAGGGACCCTAAGGCCATACTCCGGTTTCAGTTGCAGGCAGGGTCAGTGTGGGCGCCTGACTCCCAGAATGGCAATTTTCTGGTGTCTCTCTTTCTGTGTTGGCTGCAGGGAAACTCAGAGCCATGTCTGCAATAAACTGCGTCCATGTAGGCCCTCCCAGCATGCGTTTTTGTGAACGAACAACAGAATAATGCTCAGTTCTTACCACGTGCTGTGAACTGTGGGCACCAACCTCGCTCTTGCTTTTTCTGATTTTTCTACACTTATTTTCCATATTCTCCCTTTCTTCACACAAAATACCTATTTGGCTTGTTTTATGCTGCTGCATTGTGAGTATGCCTTAAATTCTGTTGGGACAAACCAAGAGCATAGTCAAATAAAAACACGGAGAGATGAAGATGACTCTTCCAGAAATCTCCCTTGCTCCCAGCATCTGCTTTCCCTCCGTCTGTTCTGCCTTCAATATTCTTCCAGTGGTCCCTGCGTGTAGCTTCTATCTGCACAACCAGAATGTAGTACCATTTCTTTCAAAGGCCTGACCGTTTCCTTCTTTCATCCCAGGCCTGAACAAGTCACACTTTCAGGGCTCTGCTCACAGGCCTGTCACTTAGCCTGCCTGTCTATTAAGCCATTAGCAAGCTGGGAACACTTCTTGTCCTGATCAGAAGGGGGATTAATCTCTCAGATCTGCACAAATCTGGGTTTGCTGTGCAAATTATCCTGCTCTAGAGTCTGACCGCCCGTGTCCTTCTCCGCCCTCCACCACGCCCCTGCTTTAATTTCAGATCCTGGACGTGAATCTGAAGTCCCCTGTCCTGCTGCTGAGCCAGCTGCTGCCCCACATGGAGAAGAGGGGGTACGACTACAGGGTGGGGGGCGGGACGGGAGGACTCCAGGGAGACTGAGGCACAAGAGTGGAGTCTGGAGAACCCAGGGCCACAGCAGGGAGAGGGGGAGGACAGAAGAGGTTCCCCTGAGATCTCCACATCCCCCTCCCTCTCTCCTACCGCATCCTTTGTGCAGCTACAGCTGCTAATTTTAGCGGTTTCAGGATGAGGGTGATGTGCCAGGGGCTCTGGCATGCTCTCTTTGGCCCTGACATCACCAGCTTTGGGAAGAGGCTGTGCTTTAGCTCCTTAACCTTGTGGGCTGGCTGTTCTCGCCCAAATCTACTCTGGTTCTCTCACAGCTCGCCAATGCCTTTTTACCAGTCTATGACCTGTCACAGGGTTTGCCCCATTTCTCCATCCCAGGCCTCTCTTCTTTCCCTGCTTTTCGGTCTCCAGGGACCCTACCTCTGTTCCAGATCCTGCATATCTGACTGCACTCCACACATGTCCCCAGGGCTCTCATGTCAGGGACTTGGGCCACCACCTCCTATGGGACTCAGCTGCTCCTGAGGCTCCTCCTTGCAGACACACGCTTTAAGATCTGGCTGGAGACTGTCTTGGACAGGAGGAAAAGTTCCTGACTCCTTTCTCATCTCTACCTGCCCCATCTGCTTCTCAGAGGCCTCCCTCTGCTAGGCATTCACCATCAGCCCTGGGCGCCTCTTCACCAAGCTCACTCTGCCCCCTTTCCCAAGCCCCTGGCTTTCTGCCCATCTCTTCCCCAGGAAGAGGCGGAAGAGTATAATGGTTCTGAGTATGGACATTGGGTCCAAGAGATAGGGTTGGAACTCCAGCTCTGCCACTTATTGTCTATGTTACTAACCTCTTTGGGCCTCAGTTTCCTCAGCTGTCAAATGGGACTAATATTAGGACCTGTATCACTGTTGTGAGGATTGTACTATTCAGTGACCATAATAATAAAAATTTTATATCTTTTTAATAATTATAACACCTCAGTCATGGGTAAGTTATTGGTTTTCTCTCTCTTCTTGTGTCTGTCTGGTTCCTCTTAGGAGGGGTGCTGTCATCCTGGTCTCCTCCCTTGCAGCTTATATGCCACATGTGGTGAGTACTTGCTCGTGTGCTCCTGGTTGGGATAGGGTGAGTGGTTTCCCAGGGCCCCACAGGGACTGTGCCCAGGGAAGACCCCCTCCTTACTCTTGCTGCCCTGGGCTGAGCTCCTGCCCATGTGACTGCTGAGTCTCTCAGATCCAGCTTCTGTCCTTAGACCAGGCTGGGGAGAGTGATCTGAGCTCTGGGCTTAGGCCAGGTGTAATCCTCTGCAGGTAAGAAATCCACCTGACACTTTCCTCCACTCATCCACATCCTAATCACTGTCTTGATTCCCCTCCCAGGAGCTGGGTGTCTACAACGTCAGTAAGACGGCCCTGCTGGGCCTTACCAAGACGCTCTCGCTGGAGCTGGCCCCCAAGAACATCCAGGTGAACTGCCTGGTTCCAGGAATAATCAAGACTGACTTTAGCAAACTGGTGAGGACTGGAGTGTGTCCCTTGTTTCCTAGCCTGGCTCAGTGGAACCTCCCCAATGACTAAGGGATAAACAGGTGACTAGTCTCAGATTAGCATCTTTACAGTTGAGGTCCTCACTGTCCTTTGAACTCAGCCGTGACCAGTCCATCAACCCTGAGGAGGGTTAACCTGCCGTGGGCGCTCTACCAGGTGACCCCTGGGGCCCTCCCATCTTGTTTAGCAGCACTGACTCCTTCATCTCTTTCCTTTGCCCAGTTATATGAGAACGAGGCTGTCTGGAAGAAACTCATGGAGTACCACTTGGTGAAGAGGCAAGTAGAGTTTGGAGTTTCCATGGTCTGGGTGTGGTTGGGGAGGGGCAGCTGTGTCCTCCTCAAGAGCAGCCCCTTCCTTGTCTACTGGCCCTTCCCTGTGCTGAAGACGGGGCTCCACAAAGCCTTAGAGGGTGCAAGTAGCCCTCCTGAGTACACTCTGTCCCTCCGTGGAGCCCAGTACCACTGGAGCAGCAGAGCCAGAGTCTGAGATCACTGATGCTGTGTTCTGTCCTTCTCCCATCCAGGATTGGGCAGCCTGAGGACTGTGCAGGACTCGTGTCCTTCCTGTGCTCTCCAGACGCAAGTTATATCACTGGCGAGAGCATCGTGGTGGCTGGCTTCTCCCCTCGGCTCTGACCCTTGGGGGGCCGTGAAGCTGTGGGTCTGGGCTTAGGAGCCTGAGGGTGGGTGGGTGGGCTAGGAGATCATTAGGCCTGGGGACAGAGTCTAAAGCTAGACTAGCAATTTGGGGGCTTGCTCATGCCAGGCTTGAGGAAGAACCCCCAGTATTCTTGTGTGCCTGACTGTTGTTGATTTGGCTGCTGTGATCCAGCCAACATGTGGGTTCTCGGTGTGGGGCTGTGGGGCTGAAGAGGTTCATGGGGCTGGTGCTTTGGAGGAATTGTAAGGGAAAAGAGTAGAGACTCGAACCCCTGAACGATCCTGGCTCCTTCTCTCTGTCATTTGTTCTTCAAACATTTTTCTCCTGAAATAAACTCAGATTTATCCTCAAGTCTGGAAACTCCTGGTAAGGGTGGAGCCAGGGCAACATGGCTAAGGACAGCCTCTCCCCTCTCCTGCCCTCTGTGGCTTCCCTGTGTCTGTCACAGACCCACATCCACAGTGGTGGGGAGTGAGTGCTCACGGCAGGGTCTGCTGCATTCTCTGAGCTGGGGCAGGTGGAAGGTGAGCAAGGCTGGAGGGAGTGGAGGAGGATGAGGAAGGATTCTGGGCTTCCCCCTCAGGTTCTCTGGGCTAGTGGTTCTTAATGTTTTCTAGACCACACAGGCCTTTGAGAACCAGAAGAAAAAAGTCACACCAAATTTTGAGGGCAATTCCAGGTTGAGAACTCCTTTTTATTTTGGTAAAGAAGATTAGCCCTGAGCTAACACCTGTTGCCAATCTTCCTCTTTTTGCTTGAGGAAGAGTGGCCCTGAGCTAATGTCTGTGCCCATGTTCCTCTTTCGTTTTCTTTCTTTTCTTTTTTTTTTAAAGATTGGCCCTAAGCTAACATATGTTGCCAATCTTTTTTTTTCTTCCTCTCCCCAAAGCCCCTCAGTACCTAGTTGTATATTCTAGTTGTAAGTCCTTCTAGTTCTGCTATGTGGGACCCTGCATCAGCATGGCTTGATGAGTGGTGCTAGGTCTGCACGCAGGATCTGAACCTATGAAGCCAGGCCACTGAAGGGGAGCACGCGAACTTAACCACTCGGCCACAGGGCTGGCCCCTTCCTCTATTTTTTGTATGTGGGTTGCTGCCACAGCATGGCTTGATGAGTGGTGTAGGTCTGCGCCCAGGATCAAAACCCAAGAACCTAGGCCACCAAAGGGGAGTGCGCAAACTTAACCACTACACTGCCAGGCTGGCCCCCCTGTTGAGAGCTTCTAATTTAGACAGAAGAGAGTAGTTGGTACTGAGGTCCCCCTGGAGGTTGGCTCCTCTTGGCAAAAGCCCCTTCTATTGTCCTGAGTCATATTCAGGGACACTATCCTTCTGTGTGCACATGTGCAAGACTCAGCAATGTCGAGGAGAAAGAGTGGCCCTGAGGACACCTCTCTTCTGTCGCCATCCATAAATCTTGCCCTGAATTGGTCCTGAGGGAGGACCTAAGACAAGGTGTCTGACTTGACCACTGGTCTTCACCTCACTGAAGCCCCTCACCAGTTCTCCCTCTCTGGACCTCCCGGGGATAGGTCCTTGTCTTGAGAATAACTCATTACAAAAGCATTTATTGCTCCCTATTACAAACCATGCGCTGGGCTGGACATCATGGAGGACACAAATATAAATAAGACCCAACTTCCCTCAACTTTCTTCATTGTGGTGGGAAAACAGGGGTAAAACACTCATCGATATATGAGGCAGAATGTGTTCATTCACTCAATAAATTTATTGACTACCACTCTATGTCAGGTACTGTTCTAGAAACTCAGGGTGTAACCGTGAATAAAACTAAGACTACTGCCATTCAGAGCTTACATTCTAGTGGGGGAGATATACAATAAACAACAAGCACATTTAAAAAATAAAATATATAGTGTGCTAGTAGGTACGTAGGTGCAGAAGGAAAAAGACAAAGAGTAAGGTGGGTAAAATTTGGCACCCAGTTTCGATATGTGTATCTTTCCCCACACCACGCAGTTCTCCAACACCAGCTGGGTGTCCTACAATTCAACTCACTTCTGACACTACCTAACTGGAGATAGGGTTAGATCCCAAAGGTTAAGGGCCCAGTTCTACAAGACTGCCTCCAACCACACTTCAGACACCAATTGCAAATCTAGATTGTCACCTGTGCTTCTGAATAAAGTTTGGAGGTTCCAATGACCCTCTCCTTGCATTCAGTTAATTTGCTAGAGTGGCTCACAGACCTCAGGGAAACATTGTACTTACTAGATTACCAGTTTATTCTAAAAGGATATAACTCAGAAACAGCCAGATGGAAGAGATGCATAGGGCAAGGTATGGAGACAGGGCGTGGAACTTCCATGCCCTCTCTAGGTGCGCCATTCTCCCTGAATCTTCATGTGTTCACCAACTCTGAAGCTCGCCAAACCCCATCTTTTTCAGTTTTTATGGAGGCCTTGTGACATAGGCACGGTTGATTAAATCATCGGCCATTGGCGATTGATTCAACCTCCAGCCTCTCTCCCCTCCTCAAGGTCAAGGGGTGGAACTGGAAGCTTCAACTCGGCAATCACATAGTTGCCTTTCCTGGCAAGAAGCGCTCATCCTCAGGTGTTTTCCAAAAGTTACTTCGTTAACATAAACTCAGGTGTAGTTGAAAGGAGTTTGTTATGAATATCAAGACACCTTTATCATTCTCATGATTTAGGAAATTCCAAAGGTTTTAGGAGCGGGGACAATGAGGTCTTCTTGGGGTTGGGACTTGTCCAGGACCCAGGTTCAGGGTCAGTGGCCTGACTGAGGAGTCCAAGGTGGGGAATCAGAATTCATCAGTGAACTGAGAGCATAAAGTCTCGGGCTAAAGGCTTCAGTCCGTGTGGGTCCTGCAGGCCTGGAAGAGTTGGGGAAGTGGGGCAGTGGCGCAAGGTGTGGTGGGAAGGTGCAGACAGGCAGAGCAGGAAAGAATTCTACAGGTGAGAAAGGCAGGCCCAGAGAGGTGACTCGCTGGAGGGTTCCACGGCTCTGTAATAGCCGAGGGAGTGGGTAAAAGCTTATCATCGTGTCTCCAGCCCCAGGAACTTCTACACTCTGCAGGGGCTGAGTGCAGAGGAAACAGTGAGAGAAATCTCCAGGCAAGCCAGGACAGTGCCCTTTAGGCCTACAGGGGAAGACACTGAGTGACGCAGAGGGACAACAAGGACCCCCAAGGTGAGAGAGAGGCCACAGAGAGGTGGTGGGGAAATAGCAGCCTGAAAGTAACATGAAGGCTGCTGGCCCCTCTCCCTCCTGCCCTGAGAGTAGAAGAAGGCGCCGCCCTCCTGGGTGAGAGTGGTGAGGGCCTCACCCAGAGGGCAAGCCCCACATCTGTACCCAGTGTGGAAGGCAGGGATTTGAGGCCCGGGGAGAAGAGAACTTTGCTTCCATTAGAGCAATGCTCCGAGGGGTGATTTAGTGTCCTGGGTGATAAGTTGTGTGTTTGTGCATGTTATGTGCGAGTGCACATGTGCACATGCGTGTATGCATGTGTGCGCACATGCATGTTTGTGTTTATGGTAGGGTGGGACTGACCTCAGGGCGGGGAAGGGGCTGAAGAGACAGTTCAGGTGGAAATGTGGGGGTGTGGAGAGAGGGTTTGCACTCCATTTATGGCCCTTGCCCCTTCCTCTGTCCAGAAGTATCCAGAAAAGCCCACCCTGGGCCCAAGTTGCCCACAACCCAGTGAGGGAGGCAGTGCCCCGAATGAGAGGGGAGCGGGGGCAGAGAGGACAGGCCCCTGTGCTCTGCTTCTCATGCTGTCCTGACCGCACAACCTCTTAGATGCACAGGGGCTCCGGGGACTTGCGGCCTGCATGGGCGGGGTGAAGACAAGGGCCAGACTGTTTGAGTCTCCCCATCCCCTCCTTCATTGTCTTTCTCAGGTAAGTTTCCAGCCAGGGGCTGTGGATTGTGGGTGGCTGGACACAAGTGCTTCCTTGGGATAAATAACCTCAGTATTTACTTGGTTCCCATCAGCCCTTGGGCGGGACTGAGACACTTTCACCTGGGCTCATAAGTGAACAACAAAAAAACAACCGAATTTAGCACATCAGAGTCTCTGCTGGCTTAGGGGTATTTGTGTGCTGGGAGGACCAGGGAGGAGGAGGACACGGAGCCCTGCGGGTGAGGGAAGGCAGCGAGTGGCCTGACTCGAGCATAGCTCCCTCAGGTGTGGGCAGGAGAGCCGCAGGACTTCCGACTCTGGGGCTGGAATACTGACTCTCCACTGGGGACCACCTGGTCTGTATTTACACATTTCAAGTTAACTCCCTCACCTCTGATGCCTTAAGAAAGATCTGGAAAGAAGTATCAGGGCATAGGAAAGTCTAGAGTTTCCAGGATGGCTACAGGTGAGGATTGTGATAACCTGGGGTAATGGTGTTCCAGACTGTGGATTCTCTGTCTTACTACCCACTAGGGTCCTCAACCTGGTTTGGATGTTGTAGTCCCCTGGGAACGAAAAGTGACACAAGCTGCAGCCCTGGCCTAGTTTTTTCTAATTTTTTTATAGCCCATTCTGGTGTGGGTCCCTTGTCCCACCACCATGCAGCACTCACTCCCGCCCTGAACATCTCCAGCTGTCTCTGCCCTGGTCCCACTTGTGGTGGTCCTGGTGCTGCATCACAGTAGAAGGAGTGGTCCCAGGGTGGCCTGAGGCAGTGTAGCTGGGCTGAAGAGTCAAATGTGAGGTTGTACGGAAGCTGCGTTCTGTGGGGCCAGGTGAGGACAAAAATGGGTGAATGTCCAAGGCTGTGCACATTCACCACTGGCTTCACCAGTGAAGAGCCTGGGTCAGATTTTACTGAGAAGATCAACTGTCCTTCCATCTAAAGCAAATGGTCCCCTTGGCCAATTAAACAGTGGGGTAAACATTAGTTGATTAACAGAATAAGTGAAAGATTGGGAATAGGATGGAAATGGAGCAAAGGAGTGAGCAAGAGAAAGGTTCAGAACTAAGGCAACAGGCCCCCAGTGTGCCCTGAGCCTCCTTCATGTAGGGCTGGACACTGCGTGGAGGAGCTGGAGGGACTGAAGGAGCTGTGAAGGCTTGGACTGTTTTGTGTGCTCTGGTGGCTGGCCTCAGGTTTAGAGTTTCTGTCCCTTTCACCTTTGAAGGTCAAAAGATGCTGTCCCCTATGCAGGAAGGTTCTTATGAATACCAGTGGGTAAGATGACTGCCCATGCTGATCATTCTGTCAGCGACATTTGATGTTTTCCAATTGTTACCTGCTCCAGAGATGTTAATTTGTCTACCTATATGTAGCTTGTAAGAGGCAAGTCTGAGATTTATTATTTTATTTTGCTGAGGAAGATTAGCTCTGAGCTAATGCCTACTGCCATTTCTTCTTTTTTTGCTCTTTTTTTGTGTGTGAGTCACTGCCACAGCATGGCCACTGACAGATGAGTGGTGTAAGTCCACCCCTGGGAACTGAACCCGTCCCGCCCAAGCAGAGTGTGCTGAACTTAACCACTAGGCCACCAGGGCTGGCCCAAGGCTGAGATTTAAATCTCAACCACCCTCCATGAAAAAGTGATGGCCAGGACCCTATCAACCCAATTCTATCTGGCAGGTCTGTCTTAGTTTGGTTTCTCTTGAAGGTAGAGACAGGGGCTTTGGGACAGGAGATCTGAGGGAGCAGGAGTGAGTGGCGAGTGAGCAGGGAAGCAGGGAAAGCCCATACAGGTTTTTGTGGGGAGGGGGCCACTGCAGGCAACAGTCTCCCTTCTGGTCTCCCAAGGAGAGTAGGGAATGCCTCTCAGATTGACTTGTCCGCCCTAAGGACGGCACGTGGAGTGCTTATCCATGGGCTTTTATCTCATCTATTGAGGGCTGCTCCTGGGGGTTATCAATGCCCCTATACTCCCAAAGAGGAAGATGCTGTCTGCAGTGCCAGGAGTCAAGGCCCATGGGAAACGGCTCACCCCATGCACATCAGGAATCAGGATGAAGGCAAGAGGGTGTGAGTCAGAGGACCAAAAGCGTCCTCCTCAAGGTCTCAAATATGTTAGGTGACAGAACATTCAACTCATCGCTCCTTGAGGCCCCGGGAAGAAACCCAATCTCTCCTCTTCCCAAAATAACAATTAGTCCACTTCCCCGGGGGAGAGGCTTCAGGAGTTCTCCTTGGAAGCTTTCAAGCCACCAGACCTCAAATCTCCAGTTAATGGGCGGAGCAGTCCACATGGCTGTCCCACGGGGTTCCCAGGAGAAGCGAGAGGATTAAAAGGATGGGAAGGCAGGAAGATCAGAGAGGAAACTCTTAATAAACTAATCACATGCAAGAAGAGCTGAGGTCTTTCACCAACTGACTGTTCTACTTGTCAAAAAAGAGAATTATTTAAAGGCAACACTTCAGACCATAACATTTACATGTTAATTAAAAACTCCCTTTACTTTTCCCTCAGTAAAAAATTAGGACAGTTTTGGGACCTGGGAGGGGAGGCACGCAGGGCCTGGTTTGTCCTATTTCTGGAGACCCAGCTTCTGAAGACAATTAACAAAAGATGCTGGTGGTAAAGGTGGGTCCTCTGTGACTGAAGCACCCGAGGTGTGGGGCTGAGATGTGGGGCCTTAGGGTTTAACGACTGGATACCTCAGCAGGACCCCGACCAGAGCACTGGGCATTTTGGGTCTTGAATGTCCGAGGTCAGATTTTACCATCTAAAGCAGGTGGTCCCCTTGGCCAATGAAACAGCTTACTGAGAGCACAGCTGGCCCACATCTGGAGAGTTTCTTTTAGCAGGTAGAAGAAGGGAGTATGGGGTACCAAATAAAAGTATCGGTGCCAAACCCCCCCACCCAGCTACAAAACAAACTCCAACAGCCCACATCAGACAGAGCCATTTCCAGAATCCTCCTCTAACTCCTTTCTTTGCTTCCCCATCCTCCTGAAGCTTATCAGATAACTCCGTGCCAAACCTTTCGGGAAGGCTCAGGTGCCCTGCCTCCTCGCTTCACTTGTTGGGCATTAAGAATTGATGGAAGGGGCTGGCCCGTGGCTGAGCGGTTAAAGTTCCGTGCACTCTGCTTCAGGGGTCGGGGGTTCACAGGTTTGAATCCCAGGCATGGAGCTACTCCACTCATCAAGCCATGCTGTGGAGGCATCCCACGTGAAAAAATAGAGGAAGAGGGGCTGGTTTGGTGGCGCAGCAGTTAAGTTCGCACGTTCGGCTTCTCGGCAGCCCGGGGTTCGCTGGTTCGGATCCCAGGTGCAGACATGGCACCTCTTGGCAAAAGCCATGCTGTGGTAGGCATCCTACGTATAAAATAGAGGAAGATGGGCACGGATGTTAGCTCAGGGCTAGTCTTCCTCAGCAAAAAAGAGGAAGATTGGCAGTAGTTAGCTCAGGGCTGATCGTCCTCAAAAAAGATAGAGGACGATTGGCACAGATGTTAGCTCAGGGTTAATCTTCCTCAAGCAAAAAAAGAGGAGGCAACGGATGTTAGCTCAGGGCGAATCTTCCTCATACATACACACAAAAATTGATGCAGGTGTGGGGAGGTATGGTCCCCTGAGGATTCGTAAGATCCACGCCCACTCGCTTGTCACCGAGCCTGTGATTTTTCCTGCCAAATTTGCTGGTTTCTCTCCAGTGCACCTGGTCTTTTGCCTTTTCCCAAAGAGGTTGAGACCTGTTCATCATTTGCCTTGGGAGCAGCTGTACCCCAGAATCAAGGGAAAGAGAACCAGAAAAGATCATATAAAAGGTCTGGTTCACCTCCACTTTTCCTGTCCCTTGCCATATTACAGACAACAAAACTGAGGCCCATGGAAGGGGAGGGACTTGGCAATATGGTGGGCTGGTGGGAGAAGTGGTCCAGAAATCAGGTTCCTGGATCCTCAGTGTGGGCTTGCCAGTTTCCCTGGGCCGGTTACTTTCTGCGCTGATGGTCTCCTGAGAAGTTCCCTTTTCCAGGGTAGGAGCGTCTGGGTCTCAACAGGGAGTGCTATGGCCTGAAAGTTTGCGTCTCTCCAAAATTCATATGTTGAAACTCTAATCCCAGATGTGGTATTCGGAGGTGGGGCTTTTGGGAGGCAATTCGGGTTAGATTATGTCATGAGGGTGGGGCCTTCAGGATGGGATTAGTGCTCTTAAAAAAGAGACATGAGGGGCTGGCCCAGTGGCATAGCAGTTAAGTTTGCACGCTCCGCTTCAGCAGCCCCGGGCTTGCCAGTTCAGATCCCGGACACGGACATATGCACTACTCATCAAGCAATGCCGTGGCAGGTTTCCCACATATGAAAAATAGAGAAGGATGGGCATAGATGTTAGCTCAGGGCCAATCTTTCCTAGCAAAAAGAGGAGGATTGGCAGCAAATGTTAGCTCAGGGCTAATCTTCCTCACCCAAAAAAAAAAAAACCAAAAAAAACAGTCATGAGGTTTCTCTCTTTCAGCCATGTGAGGATATAGTGAGAGGACAGCCATCTGCAAACCAGGAAGAGTGCCTTTACCAGAACCCAATCATGCTGGCATTCTCATCTCGGACTTCAAGCCTCTAGAACTGTGAGAAATAAATTTCTGCTCTTTAAGCCAGTCTGTGGTATTTTTATTACAGTGGCCCAAGCTGACTAAGACTGTGGAGCTGGCGTTAATCTCTGTCCAAGTGACTTCACTGTGCTGTCAATGGATCAGAGAGCGTGACCACCTATCCCAGCCACCCGTGGGCCCATCCTCAGGGCCCTGCCCCAGCCAGGGTTTTAGAATATATTCCATTAAAGGACTCTGGTGTCTGGCAACAAGTTGCTGAGATCCTCTTTACTTGAATCCGTATTTAAAAAAATTAGCTCAATTTCTGTACTACTCAGGCAGCATAGTAAAAGTAACTAATTGAATTAATATCTGTACTCTTTAGTTGAAAGGTGCTGAAAAAGAGCAGTGTGGCCCCGGCAGCTGGCAGCGGAGCTGGCACCAACAGCTAGGCCTTGGTGCTGACGGGAGCTGGCCTGGCCTCACAGCTGGGCCAGCATATTCTGTTGAACACAATCAATTTTAGGAAATACCAGCATCAGACAAGCTCACTCTGTTAACTTGACGGATAAAGACAAAAACAAGATCACTCTGTCATCAGGTCTGAACACAGGCAAAAAAGTGAATGTCCGACTTACGGAAATGGCTGAGCAGGCATCCTTCCTCCATAGCAGCTCTAACTCTGCTCCTGTCTTCTCGCCTTCTTCATACAAATTGTTCAGATTCTTACGACTAAGATTCTAATCATAGAATCACCCCAGCATCCAACCCCTGTGTCCTTGCATCCTCCTCAAAGTCACGTAACGCAGGCCTGATCCTACAGTTAGTCCTTTCTAACACGCTCTTCCTGAGACCCCTAAACACCCCCATGGTGAGGGTGCCCCCTCAACCTAGTGAGTCAATAAACCCAGTGTTATTTGACTGCAGTTGTGTTCCTGGTGGTCTCTGGCTGGAGGGTATTGACAGCATTTACATTTATTTAAAAAATATTTTAAATGAACATGGTAACTAATTTAAGTGCTTCAAATGAGTGACAAGTGAAAGGTAAGTCTCTCTTTGACCTTGAACCCTAGAATCCTGTTCCCTTCCCCAGAGGCAGGCACTCTTCCCAAAGACAGTCTCTCCACGTACAAGCAGATGTGTGTATTTATCGATTTAGGTGCTAATCTCATTTATCATGATTACCATAGTTTGTCCTTTCTTCTATTCGTCTGTCCACCCAGTATTTATCGTACCTGGGACTCCGTAGTCATGCTACGAACCTTCTCACTCGGGGAAATTATAAAGGTGACTCGGGAAGGTGTGTGGACCATTTTTCAATAAGTAAAGGCGGGGAAGAAAGGGCTTGGCGGCTGGTGGGATTTTAAGCAGCTGCCAAAACTTTATTGACACAGAGGTTTATTCATTGCTTTTGGTTCTCCCTTCACTTGTAATATAGGTAGAAATGTCAGTGTTGAGGCAGAAGTTGCAGTTTACAACCACAAGGGGATGCACTGGGGGTTAGAAAAAGTCCTTTGTACAGCTTTCCACCAGCTTTGGGATGAGGGCCAAACTCCTTTGTGTGGGGTGCAGCCCTTCGGATCCTGGCCTCTGCCTCCTTTGTCAGTCTTTTTTTCTTTTTTAAACCACCACTTGCCCTCAGGAGCTTTCTTCCTGCCACATGCCATGTGCCGTGACCCGTCCTATGGTGAGGCCTTTGCACAAGCTGCTGCCTTTGCCAGAACCAACCCTCCAGGTCAGCTGCTGTCACAGAACTTATCACAGTGCCTAGCCTCCTTCAGCTCAGGGAGGGTCCTCCATCTCTGAAGCCCCAGTTTCTAGTAGGGAGCTTGGCATATAGAACCTTCTTACCAAAGGTTTGTTGCCTAAATGAATGAATTGTCAATGAACAAATCCTCTTCTGAAGGGTCGCTCTCTGGGGTCTAGCACTTCCTGCTGCTGGGGACCCCCTTCCTTGACCCTAAGTTCCTGGAAATGGCAGTGGCAAACCGCATAAGAAAATGGTTCCTTCTAGAAAAAGAGCAGAAGATTTGCTTCTAGGGCCACTTGGGAGCAACAGCCCTCTTGGCCTCATGCACACCAGAAAGGTTTGTCTTTCTTTTGGAAATTAAAGGAAAAACTCTTGGCCGAGTTTTCTGGCCCTGGAACTCAGGTCACTTCCTCAGGATCCATCTCCTGCATCACTTCCAGTCCCATCCAATCTGGGTCCTGCCAAAGGGATGCGGGTTGGGTGGGGAATAGACTTTTTAGGGCCTTACAGCACAACAGAGGGGACGCCGATGTCTCCAGTCACAGGAAGAGAATAGTAGGGGCCACTGTTGAGCCTTTATTCTGGGTCAGGCACAGGGCTAAGTGCTTCTCAGGAATTCTCTCTTTTAAAGATTGTAGCAGCTCCGTGAGGCAGGGCGGTTCCTGGCCTCATTTGCCTGTGGAGAACCTGAGATTGAGCAGGGTTCAGGAACATGCCTGAGTGTGGCCGCATCCCCTCGGCCCACCTCAGATGTCGGCCACGGTGCAGGGGGACAGTTCCCGGGAGCCTCAGACACACACCACAAATCGTCAGCTTTCTGCCCTGTGGCTTGTCTGACTCCAGGAAGGCCCGCTCAGGCTTTGCACAGGGAGTCTGCAGTGTAGGGTTGATGAAGTGGGGGGCAGGAGCCGGTGGGGTCCAATTTCGGCCCCGCAGAAGGAGAAATCCCACAGGCATTCTGTACTTTCTCAGTGGGTCCAGGTGGAATCAATCGCCGTTGCCCACAGCAAGGACCGCCACATCGCTGATCTGTGTCTCTGTCCCCACGCCCTCCCTTCTGTGCCCCAAGATCGTATCACAGAGGATTTACCTGTCTTAGGCTCTGCTTTTGGAGCAACTCAAGCGGAGAGAGTCACACGGTGACATAAGTGGGAAAGCAGCTCCTTGAACTGAGGTGTATCTGATAAAGATCTTTTTGATTTGTTTTTAGGAAGTGAGAAGTCTCAGAAGACACCCAGGTCCACTAAGCAGAGGTGAGAAGGAAGCCTGATTCCAGGTGTGCGGGTGTCGGTCTCGAGAGGGACTAGGAGTTTCAGAGAACCCCAGTGACCTCTCTGCTGTACTGTGAGCTTGAACTGTGCAAAAGCCAAGATTCATAAAGAGAAAGACACATACGCGCACAGAGAAGGGCCTCCCGATGAGCTGGTGGACCAGCAGAGAGCTGTTTGTTTTGTTATCAAAGGTTCTGTGATAACACACAAGTGTTTGGGGAGAGGAGGATTGTTTTCAGCTGTATCAGCTCACATTTTAGCGGGGAGGAGTGGGCCCAGGGTCCTGCCAGAGGGGGAGAGAGACTAGGGGGAGAAACAGCGTGGGCAGGGTGCTGGCGGTGGAGCCCTAAAAGGGCAGGCGTTTCCCGTCTCAACCACACTCCCTCCACTTGCAGGTTTTCCTGGTGCAGCCAGGAATCTGGAGTTGGCATCCTCTATGGTGACGATGGCACCAACGTTGGAAAGCTGGGCTTCCCAGGCCAGTGGAGTGGCTAAGGGGCTGCATCTCTAGGAGGGGAATCTCTCCTGTACCCCCAAGAGGAGCTTATTTCCCAGGAGTGTGCCTGTGAGTTAATTTCCAAGGCCAATGTCTTTTCTCCACAGATTCTTTTTATTGCCATGGAGACAGTCTGCTGCTCCGTCCAATGGAGAGTCTGAGCAGCGGGCACCATGACAACCTGTGGGGGTGGGAAGGACCGTTCCAAAGCACCTCACAGACCAGAGCAAGAACAGAGACATGTGATTGTCACAAGGGCAGCTGATGAAAGGGGGCACCTTGACTCTTTGCTGCCTTCCTCTCTGGGAGCAGTGAGCTGGGATGGGTGTGATGGGTGAGCCTGGGCCTGGTGATGTTGAGGTCTTGGGCTGCTGAAGGCAGTCAGTCGGCTTTGTTCTTTTTCTGACTCCACATTTTGCTGGTATGTGCCTGGTGCCTGGAGACAGGACAAAGCCAGAGCAGGGCAAATCTGTTTAAGCCTGGGTGGGGAGCAGGGCGGGGAGGAGGAAGCAGCACACCCCTAGGAGATGACCCATGACTAAATAAGGGCTTTTCTGCAGAAACCACCCACCCCTCCCAGGATGATGGGAACAAAGGACTTGCTACCAAGCTGAAGTAAAGCAAGTCGTGATTGCCCTGCTGGGACATCCGGCTTATCCAATGGGTGAGGTTTATTTGTGGTATGAGGCCAAAGGCCTGCCACACCCTCTCTCCTTGTCCCCAGTATTTCCTGACTCCTGCTGAGCCTGCCAGGCATAGATGAATCCAGTGACTTCTGTGTTCAGCCCATAGCTGGTTACTTTGCAGAGCTGGGTCAAGGGCCTCACCCTTCTCCTTCTTTCCTTTGGGGTTCTCTCTCCTCTCCATCTGTCACCTGGCCTGGGCTTCCTGACTCCCAGTCCAGTGCTCTTCCTCCCACTGTTCCGTGGTTGGATTATTCAGAGAAGAGCTGTGTCTCTACCTCATCCCTCCTCCCAGAGGGCCGGGGAGGAGCAGAGTGGTACTGAGATCTGCTTGTTCCTGGAGTGGCTTAGGAAAGTCACAGATATGGCCTCAGGCCTGATCATCCTGCTGGGGGCTATGTTTGTGAAGGATACCTCTTAGGGGGCAGCAGGCGACCTGTAAGAGCATCCTGCAGGGCTAAACTGATGGCCAAACTTTGATAACAGATGCAATTTACATGACTCCAGTTCTGGAGGGTCAACCTCTCTGTGACTCAGTTTTCTTATGTGTGAAATGGGGATAAACTTGCAGGACTATTAGGAGGATTAAATGAGTTAACACCGGGGCCTGGTTTACGACAGACATGAGCTGTTATTATGATGTCTTATTGCCAAGTCCTCATACAGAGCTTTGGAACACACATTACTGTTTAGTTATACTTGGTAGAGGCCCCTACCCCTGCCCAGCTGGGCGTTTGCTTGTTCTCATCAACTCCAGGGCAAGGAGCAGCCTCTGCCCTGCTCTTCCACTGATTCTGGGGAGTGGCAATCCCACCCCAGAGCTGTTCATCCTCCTCTCCCAGGGATCCCCAGCTGGTGGAGTTTTCCTTCAACCCATCTGGATAAGAGAGCATCTTCCTCAGACAATCCTTATAGTTGATGGGGTTCCCAGCTTATATTTCTCTCTTGTGGCATCCTCCATCTTCTGTCCACCAAGCACAGAACACACGCCTCCAACTGCCCACCCTAGGCCCTTTATGTTCTCCTATAACCAAAGGGTCAGTTCCGTGTTCAGAGCTCTGGTGTGAGCCCTGCTGGCCTTGCCTCCTTGCCCATCTCCTCGCCTAACACAAGTACGTGCCTCCATTCCCTCCAGCCCTCGACCATCCCAATTAGCCTGCGTCTGCTAACAGCGGTTCTTCTGAACCAGCCCACAAGGAATGCCTTACACAAATCACCCATTTTGTCTTCAGAGACACCTCCATCCTGGGTCATCACAGTTTGGTGTGTCCCACCACTGTGTTCGTGTGATGTCTTTCTCCCCTCCCCACGTCAAGACCTGCTCGTAGGAAGTTTTGCCAACTCATTCATTCTGATGGGTAGGTGACTTTTAGGACTTAGTCACTCTGAGGGATAGAAGACTTCCAGGTAGTCATCCTTAACGCTGTGAATTAGCTGCATGCTCATATACTCAGCAACCATATCCTGGCAGTGTGCTACAGTGGATGCTGCTGTGGTTATCATCATCACCATCATCACTGGCAACCATTTACAAGCAACTACTCTGTGCCGGGTAAATATTTGGCCCTAGTAGAGCATAGTGGCCAACATCTTTACTGGACCCCTACCTCATTTGTTAGGCCAAAAATTCCAGAAGGCCCAAGGGTTGACATGTAATATATTATAATAGTGTCAAGACTTACAGACAAGGATACACTTTATAGCCCCATGTATAGTAGCAAAAGATAGCTAACCACCTAAATGCCTGTCTTCAGGGATGATAAATAAGTTATAGTGTATCCATTTATGGAATATTCTGTATCTGTTAAAAAGAATATGCACATGTCTGTAAGCACTGATAATGGAACAAGCTCCAAGATACAAGTTAAATGGGAAGAAAGCAGAGTATAGAACAGTATGTCGCCTATGCTACTGAGTGTGCAGTCAAAGCAAATCTTTAGGGGGGCAGACGCGCAGACTATTTTTGGAAAGAAAAAGGAAGCTGACAACAGTGGTTGGTTCTGGGAATGGGACTGTTGACCTGGAGGGTCACTTACTTTTTATCGTTTAATGGAGTTGGGATTCTTCTTATTCCTTGCCATATGCGGGTATTATTTTTGAATTTAAAAAGTTTAAGAAATGAGTAAATGCTGTAGAATCAGACAGACTTGGATTTAAGTCCAGTTTCTATCAGTTTCTACCCACACGGCCTGAGTAGGTTGCTTAGCCCCTTCCAGTCTCCTCCTCTGTAGGATGCGGAGCAACAGCACCGACCTCTTGGGTTGTGGTGAGGATTGAGGGGTTTGTGCCTGTGAAGTTCTCAGCACGGTGCCTGGCCCAAAGCAAGCCAACAATTGTTAGATGCTTTTCATAATCATCTCTAATCACTCGGGGTTCAGTGCTATTCAGCTAAGCTGTGTTCTGTGTGTCAGTCACCCAGCAAAGTTTGGTGATACAAAAGCAGTGGGAGAGTCAGACAGTGGACTACCAACCATAACAACTCCAGAACGAAGTGGTGTAGGACCTCAGAGGAAAGCACCTTTAACTTCGTCAGGGAATGGAGGGCAGGGGTCCGGGAGGTGTTCACTAAAGAAATGACCTTTGAGATCATGTTGCAAGGATGAGCAGGAGCAGCTCCAAGAGGCCCAGGTATGAGGGCTTGAGGCTTGGGGCCCTCTGTCCCCGTCACAGGAGAGCAGGGTATAAGCAGGGAGGGGCAGGACTCTCAGGTGGAAATAGTGATGAGGACAGAGACAAAGGGTGTCAGTTCCTCTCAACAGCAGTGACCTGCCCCTCCTTTTCCCTGTGGCTACCACCTTGAGACCCTGACCTGTTCCAGTTGCTACAGTGGAGTCTGGAGCAAAAGTACTGGGGACCTTTATGCAAATGTGCTTTGGGGACTTCTCTTCTGGCCACAGCCCTCCCGCCACGATGGCTGGAGAAGTAGCAGTGACATGCTCCTCAGGGCAAGAGTGTTTCTATTCCACATGCTGCTCATATGCAGTCACTTACCTCGAGACATTTTTCTCCCCCAAAATGTTCCTACAGAGCATGTATATGGATATTCTGTTTTCTCTATCAATTATATATCTGTCTATAAAATATAGATACGTTTCTCCCTTTCTGTTTAAGCAGAGATGGATCAATGGAGGAAACTGTAATTGAACAAGACACTTCTGGAAGGAGGAAGAGCCAGAACAACTGATGGGCTCTGGCGGTCACTCTACAACCAGAGGAGAGAGACCCAACAGTGTATTGTCAGATGACAGGTTAGCCATGCCTGGGAAGACAGCTGAGTGTGCAGACTCCCTCCCTGTTTCCTGGGCGACGAAGCCTCCAGATGACCTGCCAACGATAATGAGGTGAAATGAAGAGCATTGCAGAATAATGGGCGTGATAAAAATAGAGACATTGCTGGTGATGGGCCGGCCATGGCTGAGGAGCAGGAGGAGAAAGAGCCAAGCCCAGAAGAGGTGGGCGGGGCCCTCCTGTGTGGTCTTCCAGCTAGACTCCAGGCTGGGTTGCTGTGACTCAACCAGGTCAAGGCTGGTTTGGGCTCCATAGGGTGGCAGGAATGTCAGAGAGGGCTTAAATGGTTGACCTATGTGAAAGTGAAAATCCAGAGCAGAGTTATCCTGGTCACTGTGCCTCTGATGTCCGCAGGGGAGGGACAAGGTGTGGCTGACACACACGCTGATGACGGTTGTGGAATTACTGCTATTAGCCTGAACTCCTACCTTGCCAATGAGTATCAGAAAATGGTCTAAGAGCGGGGCTGGCTCCGTGACCGAGTAGTTAAGTTCCCGCGCTCTGCTTTGGCGGCCCAGGGTTTCCCCGGTTCGAATCCTGGGCGCGGACATGGCACGGCTCATCAAGCCATGCTGAGGTGGCATCCCACATACCACAACTAGAAGGACCCACATCTAAAAAAACACACAACTGTGTACCAGGGGGCTTTGGGGAGAAAAAGAAAAAAAATAAAATCTTTAAAAAAAAGAAAATGGTCTAAGAGCTAATGCACCAAGTTCTTTTCAAAATATTGCACCTCTTGTCTGTAGCGTGTAGTGGAAGGAGCCTGTTCATCAGGCCTTTGTTCTTTCTTTCTTTGTTCAGTGGGTGCTTGGAGACTCTGCTGGGAAGGGCAGCCACTCCTGGGGAAGAAGGGATCTGGTGCTGCAGAGACAGCTGCATGTGAAGCCTTTTGGCACTAAGTCCCTCTGTGGTCTTTATTATTTTCTAAAAAATTGAATTAAAATTTATTTTCGAATAAGTAATACACGCATATAGTACAAAATGCAAAAGGAACAAAGCAGTTTACAGTAACGATGGATATCCCTTCCTCTCGCTCCCCACCCCAGCCACCCAGCTGCCTTCCTAGAGGCACCACTGTCAGCAGTTTCTCGTGCAGCTTTCCAGAGATGTTCTAGCCATACGGAAGTGCACGCGTCCCCCTCCTCAGCACACACACTTTATTTTTATGGAAGTGCTAACATAGTGCGTCAGTCAGAGTCCTCACAGAAAACAGATGGCCCACATCAAGTGAGTCATTTGAGTGGAGTTTGTTGAATGGACTGTTTGCCTACGTGCAGGCAGGACGTAAATAAGGCAAAGGGGATAGTGCAATAAGCAGGGCCAGCAACAGTTGCGTGAGATGGCACAGTGACTCAGTGTGAGTGACACGGCCAGCTGGGGCATCCCAGGGAAGATGCCAGGGGCAGAAATTCCTGACTCTCTTCCCTCCCCCTGTTCTGTTGCTGCAGCACCCCAAGGGCTGAACTCAACCTGAGCCAGAGAACAAGACAGTCTGCTGATGGGGTTTACAGAGGTCACTCTCGGGCAGAGAGTGGGGCTGGGGAGAGGGAGGGTGGGTAAGGAGGGTAAGCGATGCTATGGTACCAGCACGTGTACTCAGTGATGCTATGGTACCAGCACGTGTACTCAGCAGCCTGTTCTGCACTTCACTGTTTTCCACTTAACAGTCCATCTGTACATGTAGCCTCATTCTTTCTGCTGGCCTAGAGCATTCTATAGTATTCCTGTGGTGGAATACTCATATACCTATATAGTATATGTAATATATACCATGTATAATATATAACACATACATACATTTATATATATATATATAAAACTAATCTCTCACTGATGGACCTTTAAGATTGTTTCCAGTCTTCTTCTGTTACAGACAGTGCTGCCAGGTATATCCTTTTGCTTAGTCATTTCACACGGCAAGGATATGTACAGAATAAATCCCTAAGGAAGAACTTGCTGGATCAAAGAGTATGCTTTTAAAATTTTGATAGATACTGCCACATCGCCCTGCATAGAGTCTGTACGAATTTACACACACATCAGCGATGTATGAGATTCCTATGCAGTGTTTAAACATCTGGGTTACAAAGATGCGAATAAGCTTATTAGAGCATCTTTCTAGCAGTGTCTGTCACTTTCACAAAATATAAACTTCTCTCTTTTTTTGAAATTATGAAAATACACATTTTCCCCTTGTTTCCTGTCATTTCTTTCAGATTTATTCAGCAGCAATGAGAGGATAAAATTCCTCCACTCCTGAATGCAATTCTGCTCATTCTTTGGGAACACTCTTGTGTCACTTTAAGTCACAAATAATAGCTTCATGTTGGAAGTTAAATTTCCAGTTTATCTTTCTGGCCATGAACAAACCAACTACATATATATATAAAAGAAACATCTTGGAGGCAGTTAGGGGAAATATATATGTATCAGGCACCAAGAATCACCATTAACCCTATTAGGTGTGACAGTGTCCCTGTGGCATGCATGAAAACGTCCCTGTTCTCTGAAAAGGCAGCCTGAGGCATCCAGAAATGTGAAATGCCAGATGTCTGCAATCTAGCCGATAATACCTCAGGAAAAAAAGATGAAGCAAGTACATAAACTTTAACAATCATTAAATCTAGGTGATAGGCACCTTCTATATGCGCAAAAACCCTCACAATAAAAAAACTTAATGAAATGCCCAACCAAGATAATAATCAGCTCTTCACCCTCCATTCACAGGTAAGGCTTCTTTCCCTTCCCTCTTTCCCTTCCTCTTCCTCCCCCCCCCCCCACCTCCCTCCCCTGGCTTCTGTTGCTCTGGCTGCTGTCCCCCACCCTGCTCCAGCCCCGGTCCGGTGGTCCACAGGACACCAACAGTCGTGGCCTCTTCACTTTCCTCGTGGTCCTCTTGGGAAGAACTTGAGATGCTGCAGCCTGGCTTCCCCTCTGCTGAGCGGCAAACACCTGTTCCGTGGAAAATCCTCAACCCTCCAGCAAGCCCTGGGAAGGCAGGTCCCCTGTCCTGTGGCCACAGGCAGCTTCACTTTCTCAGGCCTGAGTTAGGGAGAGTTGAGGATCTCCCTGCAGCTGCAGAGAACACACACCCAGCTCTCCAGTGTGCCCTGGGAGCCCCTCTCAGGATTCATGGGTTCTGTTGGAAAGTGGCATCCTGTCCTCTCCCTGGAGATGGAGTGAGAAAGGATCGGCGTTCTCCAAAGAAATCGCATAAATCCTCCCAGTACGGCTCTTGGATAATACGCTTCCTCACTCCGTGATATTGAATGTATCTTAGTATTATTAAACATTTACTTTCCATTACATACATTTAGAATTTTGTCCATAATTACGTAGTAGGATTTACCACATTAAACTCCGTTTGTTTACTGTTGTGCTAGAAGATTGTTATTATCTATTGGGGCAGTGGTTTAAAACAACACACTTCTTTGGAGAGCATATTTATTTATATTGGGGTAACATTGGTTTATAACATATAAATCTCATGTGTACATCATTATATTTCGATTTCTGTGTAGATTACATCATGTTCACCACTCAAAGTTTAATTACTATCCATGACCATACACATGTGCCCAGTCACCCCTTTTGATCTGCCCCTCCCTCTTCTCCTCTGGTAACCAACAATCTAATCTGTATCTGTGTGTTTGTTTGTTGTTGTTACTGTTGTTTTTATCTTCTATTTATGAGTGAGATCATATGTTATTTGACTTTCTCTGTCTGCCTTATTTCACTTAGCATAATACCCTCAAATTCCAACCATGTTGTCACAAATGGCAAGATTTCATCTTTTTTATGGCTGAGTAGTATTCTATCGTGTATATATACCACATCTTCTTTATCTATTCGTCCTTGGATGGGCACTTAGGTTGTTTCCAAGTCTTGGTTATTGTGAATAATGCTGCAATGAACATAGGGGTGCATGTATCTTTACGTGTGTTCTTTGGATAGATACCCAGCACTGGAATAGCTGGATCATATGGTAGTTCTATTCTCAATTTTTTGAGGAATCTGCATACTGTTTTCCACAGTGGCTGCACCAGTTTGCATTCCCACCAGCAGTGTACGAGAGTTCCCTTTTCTCCACATCCTCTCCAATACTTGTTATTTCTTTCTTGTTAATTGTAGCCATTCTCATGGGCGTGAGGTGATATTTCATTGTAGTTTTGGTTTGCATTTCCCTGACAGCTAATGATATTGAACATCTTTTCATGTACCTATTGGCCATCTGTATACCTTCTTTGGAAAAATGTCTATTCAGATCTTTTGCTCATTTTTTAATTCAGTTGTTTGTTTTTTTCTTGTTGAGATGTATGAGTTCTTTGTATATTTTGGATGTTAACCTCTTATCAGATAGATGGTTGCAAATATCTCCTCCCAATTGTTAGGTTGTCTTTTCGTTTTGTCGATGGTTTCCTTCGCTGTGTAGAAACTTTTTAGTTTGATGTAGTCCCACTTGTTTATTTTTTCTTTTGTTTTCCTTGCCTGTTCAGACAGAGTATTTGAAAATATGCTGCTAAGACTAATGTCAAAAGGCATACTGCCTATGTTTTCTTCTAGAAATTTTATGGTTTCAGGTCTTACATTCAAGTCTTTAATCCATTTTGAGTTAATTTTTGTTCATGGTGTAAGATAATGGTCTACTTTCATTCTTTTGCATGTGGCTGTCCAGTTTCCCCAGCACCATTCACTGAAGAGACTCTCCTTTCTCCATTGTATGGTCTTGGTGTCCCTGTTGAAAATTAGCTGTCCATAGATGTGTGGGTTTATTTCTGGGCTCTTGATTCTGTTTCACTGATTTTTGTGTCTTTTTTTCTGCCACTACCATGCTGTTTTGATTACCATAGCTTTGTAGTGTATTCTGAAATCAGGGAGTGTGATACCTCCAGCTTTCTTCTTTTAATCTCAGGATTCCTTTGGCTATTCAGAGTCTTTTTTGTTCTACATAAATTTTAGGATTCTTTGCTCTATTTCTGTGAAAAATGTCATTGGAACTTTGATAAAGATGGTATTGAATCTGTAGATTGCTTAGGAAGTATGGACATTTTAACTATTAAAACAACACATTTATTATCAGATAGTTTCTGAGGTCAGGAATCCAGGGCTGGCTTAGCTGGATGGTTCTGGCTTAGGATCTCCCACGAAATTGCAGTCAAGATGTTGCACATGGCTGCAGCCATCTGAAGGCTTGACTGGGGCTGGGGGATTCACTCCCAATAGGGCTTTCTTACGTAGCTGAGCCTCGGTTTCTCTCAGGTTGTTGTCAGGAGACCTCAGTTTCTTATGAAGTAGTCTTTTCCATAGGGCTGTTCAAGACATGGCAACTGGCTTTCCCCTGAGCAAGTGATCTGAGGGAGCAAGGAAGAAGCCATCATGTCTTTTATGACATAGCCTTGGAAGTGACATGCCATGTTCCTGCTGTAGGGGAGAAAGACATTTCCTCTCCCCAAATGGGGGTTCGTCTGGCTGGAGAACGAATTAAATTCACGTGAGACAGAATAGCAAGAGAAAATTAAACAAAGCTTTATGAGGAACCATGGCCTGGGGCCTTTCTTCCCGAAGGAAGAAAGGGCACTGAAGAAGTGGGGTGCACAGAGTGGTTATATAGCCCCCAAACGGGGTGTTTCACATGTGATTGAAATGTCCCTCCCACAATAGTCACAAGATTGCCCCGTCAGCACAGCGCTTGATGGACACAGCAGGTAGTGGTCTGCTATCTCGGTGGGCGTAGCCGGAGGCAAGTCGATTGTCTGGAGCTGGGTGGTCACAGGTGAGCTCAGCAATCAGTTCCTAGCCTAAAGAAAGATGCTTAATCTTTAAGAAATGCCAACATTGGGAGGGGGAGGGAAGTCAGTTACAGGAGGTTACCAGACTAGCACAATAAAATGCAGATTTTAAGTCTTTGCCTTTGGCATTAATTAAGAGCTTCCAGAGAGAAGGCCATCGCCTTTCTTCTTCCTGGTACAGAGAGGGAGGCACCTTTTACAGATAGAGATTTACCTTACAAATGTAAACGTGTCCTAACAAAGGGCAAGTTCCATTCCTCAGAGCCTCCTTGCCTGTCCCAGTTTATCAAAAGCAATGAGCCTCAAATAATCCTGATGCCAAAGACACATATCTTGGGGTGGCCAATTCCAGGTCCCCACACTGCCATATGCTATTGGTCACATGAATCAACCATGGTACACGTGGGAGGAGACAAGCACATGAATACCAAGAGGCAGGGACCACTGGGGCCATCTTGGAGGCTGGCCACCACACCTACTGATGTCATCCTGCACGTCCTCTTAGCTGTCAGTGTAAGCTGTGTCTCATGGACACCTTCCCCAAAAGGCTGTACTCTGTGGGGGAGAATCCATCCAAGGTTTTTTTTGTTTTGTTTTGTTTTTGAGGAAGATTAGCCCTGAGCCAATCCTCCTCTCTTTGCTGAGGAAGACTGGCCCTGAGCTAACATCTGTGTCCACCTTCCTCTACTTTATATGTGGGACGCCTACCACAGCATGGCATGCCAAGCGGGGCCATGTCCACACCTAGGATCCGAACTGGCGAACCCCAGGCCGCCAAAGCGGAACGTGAGCACTTAACAGCTGCGTGACCGGGCCGGCCCCCTTCAAGGTTTTGAATGTGGCACTTGGTCACTGGGTACCAGTATGGAGTGAAGTCGTGTCTCCCAGAGGTCATGGTGATAACAGCACCATCACTCTCTGTGGTGAGTCTGAGCGAGAAGATAACTCTTCCAGACAGACTCTGCTCTGTGCTCCTAATTCCCTCCCATAGTGCCCAGTGCTCTTTTGTGCCTTTAACATCCAATCTCTTATAAAAGAAGGCCCTAGGTGGCCCCGCATGCCCCGGCATGACTGAATCCTACCAGGGATTAAGCTCAAGTTAGGAGGAATACTCCCAACTGCTCCCTCCCACCCCCAAAGCACATGCATAAGGAGCCCTATCTGCAGTATTCAGTGTGAGAAATGGGGAGGAGGGTGGGGAGATGGGGAGGTTGGGTGGTGGAGGTGGAGCTGTGCTCCGGTTGGGGCACAGGGCGCCCTTCTTTCTGTCACAGGAGAAGTGAATCCTAACACAAAGAGGCTGCACTGGAGGAGAAGACACCAAAAGCAAAGGCACAGAGGTGCCTTGATCCCCTACAGAGGACCTTCAAGGAAACTGTGAATTCAGTGGTCCCGCCACACTGTGAACCTGACGCCCCAGGAGAAGGAGCAGATGAGAGAAAGGAAAATTTCTTGAGTCTGGAGAGAAACTGTCTACTTGGCGCTTATACTACCTTAAAACAAATAAAATATCTTTGGGTTTGCACATCAGTTGCTTGTAATTTTGGTTTTACCAATTTGTTTCCTTGGGGGGAGAAAATGAGTTTCTGGACCATCAGAGTTGAGAACTATGCCCTGGGCTGAGATGGCCCTGAGGCATTGCCCCCTGGGAAGGGCAGTGCAGGGTTATCAGGTTTTATCTTAGTGATCGATACTAGCTGCTATTTGCCAAAGGCTTACCATGTCCAGGCACTGTCATCTCATTCAGTCTTCCCCCGAAATCAGAGGGGTGGCTTCACTGTCTTTATTCTATGGGTGAAGAAACAGGCGTGGTGAGGATAAAGAACTTGCTGAGTTATTCCTAAAACTCAGGAGGAGGTTCATACCCACATAAGACAAAATTCACATCCAAACTGTCTGCTTAATTGTCTCCCACGCTACTGGAGATGGATTTTTGCCAATGCCTGTCATTTTATTTACGGGCCATTATCAATTGTCCTTCCTCAGCAACACCTTTCGAGTTGCTACACTCTCTTGTCAGAAAAGAAAGCACAGTCTGAACTGACTGACCCACTTTACAGTCATCCACAGTTACCGCCCTGTCCTCCACGAACAATGGGCTTCTTATCTTTGACCTGTTGCTGCAGGTACTGGCATGGTTTCCACAGGGGTCATTCCCCTGGAAGTCACGGGTGAAGCCAAAAGAATCAATGAGCTTTCTGTTTGCAACCTTTCTGAGGGATTTTGTTTAAGGCTTGTCTCTTCAAACAGCATTTAGCTGGATTTTTTAAAAAGCTAATCTGATTCACCTCATTTTTAAATAGGTGACTTAACTTGCTTGCATTTTTTTGTAATTCCTCATATTTGGACTTATTTCTTCTTTACTAAGCTTCTCTTCCCTACTTCTTTTTTTTTCTCTTCTCATTTCTTGACTTCTGCTGGATTAATGAAGTTTTCTTGGTTCTTTTATTGGTTAGAAGTAATACATTCAGTTTCTACATCTGTGTTTGTGGTTAGGTGAAACTTTTTTTTGCTTGAGGAAGATTGTCGCTGAGCTAACATCTGTGCTGATCGTCATCTATTTTGTATGTGGGATCCCAGCAGAATATGGCTCGCTGGTAGGTCCACGCTGGGGATCCGAATCCATGAACCCTGGGCTGCTGAAGTGGAGCGTGTGAACTTAATCACTATCCCACCAGGCTGGCCTGGAGGTGAAACTTTTTTAAGATGCATACCTAACTACATTTTTCTATAAAAGTCAAAAGTTAATTAAAATGGTAATTCTCCTCCACTGAAGACATAGAATGTCTTAATTTCCCTCTGCAATCTTTCCTCCTAACTTCCACATTATAGTTTAGTATTTTAATTCCTCCATGCTTTTAACCTCTCAATGGTTAAAATTTACTATCAATCACGGATTAGATTTGCCAACATGTTTTATTGCTCTCTTGGCCCACTGCTGCTTCTTGCCTCTTTTTCCTCCTTTTGGTTCATTTTCGTTTTTGCTGAACTAACGCTTTTGAAATTCTTTCAAGTCGTTCTTTCTCTTTGATGTTCTGTAATTGCACTCTGATCTCTCCAGCTAGGGCGAGGATTTATTTTTAATTATGTTGCTCGATATTTGGTGTATTTCTTCAATTCTGGAAGACTCAGCCATTAATTCTCAACAGGGCAATGCCATAGAAGTGTCCAGGAGGTGGGGACGACATTACCTAGGATGATCAAGAGAAGGTCTCTTGAGGAGGTGATGGGGGAGCTGTGACTTAAATGATGAGAAAGAGCCAGGCCTGGCGAGAAGAGTGTGCCAGGCAGAAGAAAGAGCAAGTGCACAGGCGTGGGATTCGGGAATTGAAGGAAGGCCCATGAGACTAGGGGTATGGTCAGTGAGAGGCGGTGTGCCAGGAGACTAGGTTAGATCAGAGAGGGAGGCAGGAGCCAGCTGTGTAAGGGTTTGGGTTGAGAGATAAAGGAGTTCAGTGGGAGCTTTTCTGGCAGGGACGCCTAGCTGTTTACCGGAATCCACTGATTCTTTCTTTCCTAGGCTCCAAGCTATATTATCTGCCTTGCAGTTAGATGTGGCCACGTGACTGAGTCCTAAACAATGGGATGAGAGCAGCTGGGATGAATGCTACATTCAATCCCGGCCCGTAAATACTCCCCAAATTTCTCCCCCAGCCTCTTTTTTCCTTCTGCTTGACTGGGATGGAAACAACCACATCAATCTTGAAAGCCACGTGTTGAAGATGGCAGAATTGCCATCAATCTGGGTACCCAAGTGACTTTATGGAGCAAAACTCCCACCCCCATCCTCAACCCAACTGCCCTGAGCTGGAACTACCCTGGAGCCTTACATGGAAACTGTGGAATGTTTGTTATTGCAACATACCCTAACTAACGCAGCCAAGAGGACCTTGTCAAAGAAAGCTAAAGTCCCATGGGGCACAGGGGAGAGGATAGAATGTCCAGGGTAAAATTAAATTATACAGATTAATAATGTCAGAGATGGAATGGCTTGCTGAGGGACTATTACTCTTTAAAGATGAAGCAATCATGGCCTAGAGAAATTAGCTGCTCTTCCCAAAGACACTCAAGGGGGAAGACCAGATTCTAAACCAGAACTCCCAATTTCTAGTCCATGGTTCTTTCCTTGGGACTTGGGAAGGGAGATGGGGGGACTTGGAGGAGAAGGGTGAAGGAATCTCCACTTAGGTTTATTGGCCACTTGAGGGCTATGCTCTTTACTGTGGCTTTAGGACACCTCAGCAAGAACTTTGATTAGCTGCCCCTTTCATTCTTTGGACAAGTTCGTTCTCCCCTCCTGTGGCTGAGGATGCTTAAATCCTGGCAAAAATGCTTTGGGCTATGTATCAGTTTAGGGCCTCAGCAGGAAGTGGGTAGGAACTCAAACTGGGTAATTGTAAATAGTGATTTTATTAAACTTGTCAAAGGTATGGTGGGGTTCAGGAAAGTGACTAGGATGGTGCAGTGCTCTGGGGCCTGCAACAGTGGGGACCATTGTCATGGCTAAGTCTGAAGGGGCCTACAGTCACATGCTTCATAATGTCGTTTTGGTCAATGACGGACAGCATATCTGATGGTGGTCCCATAAGATTAGTACCATAGAGCCTAGGTGCGAGGGAGGCTATACCATCTAGGTGTGTGTGAGTACAATCTGTGATATTCACACAACGATGAAATTGCCTAACAATGCGTTTCTTAGAATGCATCCCCACTGTTAAGTGACGCATGACTGTACTATTTTCCTATTGGTGCTGTAAAAAGTTACCACAAATCTAGTGGTTTAAAACAACATAGATTTTTTTATGTTATAGTTCTAAGGGGTCAGATATCTGAAATTGGTCTCACTGGGCCCAGATCAAGGTGTCCAAAGTACTGCGTTCCTTTCTGGAGGCTCTAGGAAGAATCGTTTCCTTGCCTTTTGTAGCTTCTAGAGGCTGCCTGCATTCTTTGGCCCATGGCCCCCTTCCATACTCAAAGCCAGCAATGGCTGGTCCAGTCTTTCTAATGATGCATTTCTCCACTTCTGACTCTTCTGCTTCCCTCTTCCACATTTAAAGGACCCCTGTGATTACATTGGACAAACCTGGATAATCCAGAATAAGCTCCTTATTTTGAAGTCAGATGATTAGCAATCTTAATTCCATGTGCAACCTTAATTCTCCCCTTGCTATATAACCTAACATACTCACCAGTTCTGAGAATTGGGATGTGGGTATCCTTGGGAGCCATTACTCTGCCTACGATAAAGTGGCAAGGACATGGAACAGTTACAGGAACCCAGAGGAGGGTAGCTGTGTGAGGTCACCTGACAGGAGTGTGACTTGTGGTAGAGAATGGGATTCCCCAGATCAGGAGTGGTAGATATCGCCTGGCCATTTTTCTACCAGGCCACAGTGGAGCAGGAAGCAAAGGAAGGACTTACTGTACTGGTTGGGTGATCAGTCCTGATTGGCATGAGGAAGTAGGGGTACTTTTACACAAGGGGGCAGTAAAGAGAATTTCCAGAACTCAGGGTCTTTATTTCGGTGTCTCTTAGTACTTCTACATCCTGTAATAACCATGGGAATTACAGCAGCCACAAGCCACCAAAGGCAGGGAAAATAGGGGGCCTGAGGGTCAGGGTTACTCTACCAGGCAGTCAACATGGACCAGCCTAAATGCGGTCAGGAGATAAGGGAAATTTAGAAAGGGTGGTGAAGGAGAAAGATGATTATCAGTCGTGACTTGGGACCAACTGCAACAGCAAGGACTCTTGTTTCTAACCCTCGTACCTGATTCTTCCAGGTGATTGCAACTGGCCACCACTTTAAGGGACCGTGCGACTGACTGGATCCATATCTCCCTCTAGGGGAAGTAGGGAGGGCATCTTGCATTCACAAAAAATTGAATGCCAACAATGTAGTATGGGAGTCAATATAACAGGAGAGAACGAGTGAAGTGAGTAGTGCGAGGGGTGGGTTATACTTGATTCAAATCTATGTTCACGCTCAGATTTCCTCAGCAGTGACAGCCTTCTGGACTCTGCTGACCCTGTCAAGGGCTGACCACTACTTTTTCTGGGAACAGTAGGTCCTTCACCTTGACCACCACCTTGCAGCTGAACATCCATGAACTCCATGAGCTCAGAGTTTCTGGCTCCTCCCACCACATCCAGGCTTGGAAGATGTGCCACACTGATTCTCACTGCAGAAAGGGCCACCTGACAACACCTGGAGGTGTTGGGGCGTTAACTTCCTGTGGATCGAAATTTCACTAATGGAAAACAGGCGATGGACGGACATTGGCAGATAAATGCCCCTTCCTCCTCCCTCTCATGGCCTACTCCAAAGCATCTTTTCTCTTTGCAGTCTGTTTGGAGAAGAACCATATGCCAACCAGACATGCTTGCGGAGTTACCTGCTGTGATCTTTGAGGCTTATCTTGAAGTGTCAGCCAGAATGACAACGTGCCATTTTGAATTTCCTCACGTCTTCCTTTGCCTCACTTCCCTTTCCTCAGCCTTGCTGGTCTCTGTTCGTACTTCCCAAGTGTAATGGTTAGTTCTATGTGTCACCTTGGCTGGGCCACGGTCCCCAGATACGTGGTCAAATGTTATTCTGGATGTTTCTGTGAGGGTGCTTTCTGTGTGAGATTAACATTTAAATCCGTGGACTTTAAGTAAAGAGACCATCCATAATGTGGGTGGGCCTCATCCAACCAGTTGAAGGCTTATATAGAACAAAAGGCTGACCCCATGCAAACCAAGAGAGAATTCTGCAGCCGACAGCCTTGGGACTTGAACTGCAGCATCAACTCTCCCCTGGGCCCCCGGACTGCTGGCCCACCCTGCAGATTTTGGACTTGTCAGATCCATAATTGCATGTGCCAATTCCTTAAAATAAATCGCTTTCTATATAAATACACACTGGTTCTGTTTTTCTGGAGAATCTTGACTCATACGTCAAGTAAGGCTTCAGTTCTTTCATCCTTGCTTCAGCCTCTGTTTTAGAGGGATTCAATCTGGCCAAGACACGGTCCCTGCCTTTCATGGACCTGAGGCCTTGTCTCCATCCCCATGTGGATATTAAAACCCCAGGCCCTAAACTCGAAGGGCCTATCTCCGAGTCCATACCCCATTGACTGCCCTAGTTTCATCTTTCTTACCATGCTGGCTTCCAGTTCCCCATTTCTTTCTGGAACTTAAGATTAGCCTTGAGCTAACATCTGCTGCCAATCCTCCTCTTTTTGCTGAGGAAGACTGGCCCTGAGCTAACATCCGTGCCCATCTTCCTCTACTTTTTATGTGGGACACCTGCCACAGCATGGCGTGTCAAGCGTGCCATGTCCGCACCTGGGATCCGAACCAGCGAACTCCGGGCCGCAGAAGCGGAATGTGCGCACTTAACCGCTGCACCACCAGGTCGGCCCCATCAACTACGTATTTTTAATATTATTATAGTTAGTCAGTATCTCTATGTATTTGTAGGGGGAGGGTTACCCTATCTCTGTACAACACATTGACTGGAATTCCTCATGCAATTTGCACGTTGTCCATATACACATCATATTGTTACACAACAACAAACTCTTCATGTATGTGTGCACGTGTATGCATGTGAGGCTCATAACTTCCATCGAAGGGGGATTGCATTTTCCTGACCATTTCACTAGTGTTGAATATTTAGATTGATTTTCATTTTTACTATTATAAATCATTTTGTGGTGAACGTATTTATGGATAAAGCTCTTCAGGCATTTAGAATTATGCCCCCAGTATAGATTCCAAAAAGTAGAATCACTGCATGGAAGAGTATAAACATTTTAAAATCCAAATCGCTCTCCTCAATTATGCCTCCATGCGATTCACTCTAGACATCTTGACTAAAGTCTGGCATCGACTCGTCTCTCCTGACTTTGATCTGTTCCCTAAGGTGAATTCTTTAGATGGCTACTCTCATCCATTAAAGATTTCTTTTTCCTGGTCTCAGCCTCAGAAAGCAGGCATCTGCAAGTTTTATCTTTCCGGGTACAAGGACACAGTCGTGTCAATGACTAAATATTCCACATACTCATAACATAGCTATGGTTCTGGATTACATCTTAAAGCCACGAGAAGTGTTTGGACATTTGCTTCACCTTACTGGGAAACACACACTATGGCAGAGTGGTTGAATCTGAGTTCTGGGCTCGAACATGGCTGGATACAAATCACAGCTCCATTGCTTACTTGCTTTGTCACTTTGCAAATTATTTATCCTCACTGAGCTTTACATTTTTCATGTCAAATGGGAATAATAATAGTAGCTAACTCAAACGGCTGCCATGAGAATTAAAGGAGATAATGAACCCGGAGCACCGGAAGCACACGAAACAAGGCACACAGTAAGCCCTCACAAATGTAGCTGTTGTTGGCAAGTGGACACCAGGTTCTGACCGCCTGTCCCCGTGGCCCCCCGTATCCTGATGGCAAATAGGAGCCATGGAGAGCCTGGCCCACCCCCCGGCCCCCCAGGGCACGGTTTGCCTTCCTCTCTTCTCTGTTTCTAATAGCACTTTGTAGATTACCTAAGTAATTACCCATTCTATTCTATTTTCATTTTAGTCCTTTAAAAATTGTTTAGTTTAAAAAAAATTAAAACAAAGATACCACTAAAGTCCCTTTCTTTCCACTTTTTAGAAATTATGGTACAACACACATAACATAAAATCCACCTCCACAGCTCTTTTCATCTTGTAAAACTGAAACTCTATACCTATTAAACAACAGCTCCCACTTCTCTCTTCCCCAGGCCCTGGCAGCCACCATTCTACTTTCCGTCTCCGAATTTGACTCCTCTAAGTACTTCATAAGTGGAATCACACAGCGTTTGTGTTTTTGTGACTGGCTTACTTCACACAGCATAATGTTCTCAAGGTTCATCCATGTTGTAGCATGTGTCAGAATTTTCTTCCTTTTTCAGGCTGAATAATGTTCCATTGTATGTGTAGACCACATTTTGCTTATCCATTCACACTAAAGCCCCTTTGACAACATTCCTACTCTCTAATCCCTCTCCTTGGTGTTGGCGTTAACCATGCCCATGAACTTGGTATTTTTCTTCCAGACTTAAAATATTTTTTATTCAAATACTTGTACTTACAAAAAGTGCATAGTATGTATGGTATTTTACATAATATCAGATTGTATTTAATATTTTACATCTTGTACTTCCCCTTAATGTTTGTGAATTTATCCATGTTGATCCATACGGATCTAGTTACTCTCCTGTAATACTGTATAATTTTCCATTTTATGTATATATTCCAAGTTTTATTTACCCATTTTCCTATTGATCCCCAGGATTTGAGCCTGGTAACTTTTGATAGATTTCTGGTACTTTTAAGTATATTAAAAATATTTTGTCTTGTTTTTCTAGTCCTTAGAGGGAGAACTGGTCCTGGCCTTGTTTGCAGGTCTGCATTCTGCAAATCAAACAGACAAGAATATGCCCACAGAATTCTTTATAATATTAAGCTACAGATAAATGTTAATAAAATCTTCTCCTGGCGGTGCAGGGTGGGGGAGACAGAGATAGAGAACCAATTACATTTTTGACTTCAATTTAGCAAGATTAGAAATAAAAATAGCTAACTTGATTAAGTACTTAATAAGTGCCAGGCACAAATCTAGATACTTTAAACATATTAAATTTCACTTAATCAGCACAACAATCCCACGAAGTAGGAGCTATTATTACGGCCACACACAAATGAGGGGATGGCAGTGAAGTGACTTGCCCCAGTCCCCACGGGCGTCACTGGTAGAACAGGCATCCAAAGCAGAGTCGCGGTCTGATTCCGTGGCGCTTAATCACTGCATTGTACTGCCATATTGAACGCAGAGTGGGAAAAAAGAACAAATACTTGCCAATTAAAAGCCAAGGAGAGGGGGCTGGGCCCATACCTGAGTGGTTAAGTTCACAAGTTCCGCTTCGGCGGCCCAGGGTTTCGCTGGTTCAGATCCTGGGTGCAGACATGGCACCGCTCGTCAGGCCATGCTGAGGTGGCATCCCACATAGCACAACAAGAAGGACCTACAACTAGAATATACGGCTATGTACTGGGGGGCTTTGGGGAGAAGGATAAAAAAAAAAAAGGTTGGCAACAGTTGCCAGCTCAGGTGCCAATCTTTAAAAAAAAAAGTCAAGGAGAGAATAAGTGAATTGGAAGCCAGTACAGAAGATTCTATAGCACAGAGAGCCAAAAAAGAAAGAGAGAAAGAAACAAAGAAAGAAAGAAAGAACTAGACTGAAAGCCTCAAAATATATTTATTGGAAAACTAAGACTAAATTACCAAGTGAAGATAAACTGAGAGGGAAGACGTAGGAAGCAAGAAGCAATGGTAATTATGGAATTTTGTGAAATATTTTGTTTTGGTAAATGTAATTTTGAATTGACAGCAAATTTCTTGTTAATACACTCTTTGTGTTATTTTTAAAGTGAAATAAAATCTCTTGGCAAGTAGTGTTCAAAATGGGGTACACACACCCCAGAGGGTTAGCAAAATGATCCCTTTGTGTACAGAAAGAAAATATTTGAATTTTCGTCTTTATATTCTATTTCTTTATTTTTACATTTTTGTTATATTTTATAATTTATGTAAAGTGTTGATACACGATGCATGTCTGTACTTTATAGACAAATGAATACACATATATCGCGGGGGGGCACTCAAAGTTTGTTAACTGGGTATTTGAACATTTTAGAGGCCACCATTCTACACAAAACAACACAGAAGATTGAGTTGGGGGGTATTCAATGGGAAATGAAAGTTTGTTAACTTTTTTGTGAAAGAATGGAAATACTGAAAAAATTTAGATTTTGTTAGAAAATTTTATGGCTATACATATGTTAAAATTTAAGGATATCTACTAAATTAATGTAAATATCCACAGCTTCTGAACAAGCAGAGGTAAAAAGATAAAACTTCATCGATCTGACATTAGTCAAGAAAGGAGAAAAAAAAACCCCGCAAGGAATAAGGAATAACAATGGTGTGCGGTGGGCTGAATGTTAGCACCCCCAGAAGATACGTCCACATCTCAATTCCTGGAATTTGTGAATGTGACCTTATTTGGAGAACAGTTCTTTTCACATGTAATTAAATTAAGGATCGATCCCTAGGTGAGATCACCTTGGGTTATCTGGGTGGGCCCTAAATGCAACCATAAGTGTCAGACAGAAGAGAAAGACAAGGGAGAGGAGCTGATGGTCGTGTGAGGACAGAGGCAGACTGGAGTGATGCAGCTACACACCCAGGAATGCCAACAGCCACCAGAAACTGGACAAGGCGAGGAATGGAATCTTCCTTAGAGCTTCGGGAGGGAACTTGGCCCTGCCAACACCGCGATGTCAGACTTCCGGCCTCCCAAGCTGTGAGAAAATAAATTTCAGTGTTTTTAAGTCACCAGTTTGTAGGAATTTGTTCCAGCAGCTCTAATAAACGAATACAGATGGTAAACAGACAACACAGTAAAATACGGTAGAAACAAGTCTGAATTTATCAATAATCACTATAAATGAGAAGTAGGTAAACTCATCTATTAAGAGTAGCAAATTGGACTAAATAAAGGAATACAAAATCCAGTTATATGCTGATCACAAGAGGCAGAGTAAAAAAAGTGCTTGCAAAGGTTGTAAATATAAGGATGGAAAAAGATATACTAAGCAATTATTAACCAAAAGAAAGCTAGAGTAGCAACATTAAATCAGATCATATAAAATTGAAGACAATGAAGAATTAATGAGAATAAAAAGAGATGGCACATAATTATGTAGGGAAGAGTCCACCAACAGGGCTTTATTTATTTGTAAGTAAAGTTTAAAATATAAATAACAAACCAGAGGAAAGTACTTGCAACTCACATTATAGACTAAGGCCTAATTTCCCTCATGCATAAAGAACCTCTACAAATCAATACGAAACAGACAAGAACTCTTAGAAAAAATAGGCAAGGGATATGAATAGATGTTCACAGAGAAGAAAAGAACAAAGGCTCTCAAATGCATGAAAAACGCTCAGCTTCACTAGTAAAGAAAGAAATGCAGCTTTAAACTATGCTGAAATTCCACTTTTAAATTATCAGATTGATAAAGATCCAATAATTTGATTCGGCATTGGGTTAGCCAGAGTTTAGGATGCGAAGAAACAGGTCCTTCCGCACACTGCAAGCAACAGTGCAAATAGATACATCTATGTGGGACAGTTTGCCAAGATCTAATAAAAAACCAAAGCATATACCTTTTGATCTGCCAATTTCACTTCTCCTAATGTATTCTACAGATACTCACGAACAAGATGATGTATGAAAAACGCTATTAATTACACTATTTATAAAAGCAAAAGATTGATTACATTATAGTAAACACAAATAAAGACAAATACTATTTGTAACTACCAAAAGGAATGAGGGGGGCTGGCCCTGTGTCACAGTGGTTAAGTTCAGTGTGCTCCACTTCAGCAGCCCAGGTTGGCTGGTTTGGATCCCAAGTGTGGACCTACACCACATGTCAGCCATGCTGTGGTGGCAACCCACAGATAAAGTGGAGGAAGACTGGCACAGATGTTAGCTGAGGGCTAATCTTCCTTAAGAAAGAAAGAAAAAAAAGAGGATGCAACAGAAGTTAGTTCAGGGCTGATCTTCCTCAGCCAAAAAAAAAAAAAAAGAAAAAGAATGAGGAATCTCAGTATATAGCAATTCATAATGATCTCCAAAATATATTATTAAGTGAAAAAAGTAATGGTCAGGATACGGTGCACAATATGCTGCTTTTTTATAAAAAGGAGTTAGAACTATGTAAGTATGATTTAAAAATGTATGTAGTTGCTCATACATGTGCAAAATCTTTCTGGAAGGATGCATAAAAAACTGGTAAGATTGGTCACCACTGGTGAGGGGAACTGAGAAGCTGGTGGAATGGAGTGGGAGGGAGACTGAAAATCAACTACAAACAAACCAAACGGCAACTACAACACCAAAACAAACCGCCACCACCATCCTCCCATCTCTGCAGAAAGAACAAAACTACAGAGATGATTGGCAAAACTATTTTTAAATGACTAATAAAACAGACAAGCTTCTGGGAAAACCCAATGAAAGAAAAGAGAGAAGGTACAAATAATATTTGGTGTGAAGTGCCCAACCTTGGTCCCCACCTGCTGTGTGTCAAAGTTGCAGGTGAATTCCATGTCATCTAGAATGGGTTAAAGAGTAGACTTCCTTGGAAAAGGGATCACTTACAAGGCCGAGTCATCAAGAGAAGGCAGGAGTCCCCTGATCCTCTCCTCCTCCTGTAGAGAGGCCTGTGGGGATAGCTGTGCCCACAGAGTGGGTCTGCATCCCAGTGGGGGTCCTCTTCCCCTTGTTACCCCCCCTTCTTAAAATGTAGAAGCAACCTTATCAATGGAAGGGCAAACAGATTGTTTGGCATCAACAAAAGTTGAAAAAATTAAAAATCATTAAAGAAAAGTCATCAATTAATCAAATTCTGTCTCCCTGGCTCCTCTCAACAGAAGGCACCAGGACAAGATCGTTTTATAGCTGTGTGTTACTGACTAGAAATGGATCGTCTTTTTTTTTATACAAACTATTTTGGAGAAGAGAGAGAGAGAACCATGATACTCATTTGCATCCTCCAAATTTTGATATATTGTGTTTTTATTTTCATTCATTGAAATATTTTCTAATTTCTCTTGTGATTTCTTTTTCGATGTATGGGTACTTAGCAGGGCTTTGTTTAATTTCCACAAGCTTAGGGATTTTCCAGATATCTTTGTTATTTACTTCTCGTTTAATCCTGTTGAGGCCAGAGAACATACTTGTCTGATTCAAATCTTGTTGGACTTGTTGGGATTTGCTCCATGGCCCAGGATATAATCCCTCACGATGAACGTTTCGTAAGTGCCTAGGAAAAAACACGTATTCTACTCTTGTGTGGAGTGTTCCATAAATGTCAAGTAGGCCAAGTTGGTTGATAGTGTTGTCAGGTCTTCTGCGTCCTCACTGATTTTCCGTTGACTTGCTCTATCAGTTACTGAGAGAGGAATGTTGATGTCTTCAACTAAAAATGCAGATTTTCCTATTTCTCCTTCTCATTCTATCAGTTTTTACTTTATCGTCTTAAAGCTCTATTTTTAGATGCATACACATAGTTACATCTTCTTGAAAATCTGATCCTTTTTTCCCGACATAATGCTCCTTTTTATCCCTGGCAATATTCTTTGTTCTGAAGTCTGCTTTTCTGGTAGTAATATAGTTCCTCCAGCTTTCTTTTGGTTAGTGTTTGCTTATATCTCTTTTTTTCATATTTTCACTTTTAAACTATTTATCTCTTTGTATTCAAAAGTGAGTTTCTTGTAGACAATGTATTAGTTACGTCTTGTTTTGTATCTAATCTGCTTTTTAATTTGGGATTCTCTCTGCCCGGTCATTTCCACTAGCAGTTGGTGGAGGCCCACGGAAAAGTGCTTGTGAGTGAGTTCAGACTGCCTTGTGCCTTTTTCCATTGTTTTGAACCAGTAGTCCTCAGTCAGCAGCAATTTGTCCCGGTAGGGATATTTGGCAATATCTGGAGACATTTTTGATTCTCATAACTAGGGGAGGGGAAGCTATGGCATCTATAGGTAGAGGCCAGGAATGCTGCCGAATATGCTACAATGTATGGGATAGACTTTCACAACCAATAATTGTCCTGTCCAAAATGTCAATAGTGCCAAAGCTGAGAAACTCTGCTCTAAGTTGCATGGTAGCCTACACTTGGCAAGAGAGGGAAGTCAGAGATGTCAATTTGAGAGCGATCAGTCTATAAATGGTGTCTAAAACCATGGGGCTAGACAAGATCACCTAGTAAACTAGTGTTAATAGAGGAAAGGAGATCTGAGGTCTGAGCCCGGGGGTACTCCAATTTTAGAGTGGGAAGGAAGAGAAGGAACCAGTAAAAGAGAGTGACAAGGAGTATTCGACAAGATTTGAAAAGAGTCAAAGAGAAGAAGGTATTTCAAGACGGGAATGATTATGTCAAATGCTGCTGAGAGGCTGAGTAAGATGAGCACTTATCTTTGGACTTAGCAAAGTGAAGGTCATCTATGACCTTGATGATGGTGTCAGGGGAGTGGTGGTGACGAAAGCCTATTTGGAGTAGGTTCATGAGAGGACAAGAGAAGAGCACGTAGAGAGGATAAGTATAATGATCTTTTTGAGGATTTTTTTCTGTAGAGTGGGGAAGGAAAATGGGATGGTAGTTGAGGGGGATGTGTATTAAGGGAGTTTCTGTTTTTGGTTTTATAAGATAGGAGCTATACAGAGAGTATGCTGTTGGGAATGATCCAGCAGAGAATAATATTTTCTAGGAGGTGAGAAGCCATGGGACCCAGGGAAAAAGTGGAAGTGTTGGCTTTCCCTGGGAGCACTGACTGTATCCACTGTCACAGAAGGGAAAGCAGAGAACTGGGGACAGATGTAGGGGGTTGGCAATACTCTTTTTGATGCTTCTATATTCTCAGCACAATAAGGTCATCAGCTAAAAGTGAGAAAGTGGGAGCTGTTGGAAGTTTGAGGAAAAAGAAGTTAAGCGATAATTGTCTATAAGAGTATGAGAGAGTGAATCAGGTAGGGAAGTGAAGCAGCATTGAAGGATAGCATGAAAGACCCTCCCAAGGTTAGTGGTCATGAACCGAAAGAGAGACCATTTACCATGCCTATGTGTTTTTCCCTAGCAAATAACATTTGCTGATGTGCTATTGGGGGAGTGAATGGAGAATTATATTTATTCAACGTTGAGGATTTTCCAGAGAAGTTCAAGGGAGGAAGAGCGGGATAAGGGATACAGAGAAGTGACTACAATGGTGGAATGTGGATTCTAAGACAGATAAGATAAGAGGTGAGGACATGAAAGGGTGGGGGATGTAAAAAATTGTCAGGTTGATGGAGAGCAAGTCCTACCAGGGTTGAAGAGTTATTGGAGTCAGGCTATTGGAGGGAGTGTGCTGAAAGATAAGTACAGAAAGAATGGGATGATTGTCATCAAGATAATGGAGGGGATGTTATTATTGGTAATGCCAAGGTCTTGGTATGAAGCAGGCAGCTTGGGGAAGGGGGAAGACAGGGTCACTGGGAGTGAGGGATTCAGGAACTAAGAAGCTCATCTTTGTGGATTTTGAAATCCCTAATAAGTAAGATAAGGCTAGTACTGGAAAGAGACACAATGAACCAGGTGCTAAAACTTTCAAGGCATGAGGAGTGATAACCTGCAAGTCAGATGACTCCAAAAAATAGAGGTTAATCGAGTGGTCTACCAAAAAGGATTAGTATTCAGAGTATGCAAATAACTCTTAAAAATAGATAAGAAACAAACAATCCAATAAACAGTGGAGAGGAACCCTGAATGGCCATCAAACTTGTAAAGAGGACCAGCCGCATTGGTAATCAGGAAAATGCAAAATAAAATGAGATGCTGTTTCACATCCATCAGAATGACAAAAACGGGTGTCTGAGAGCACAAGCATAAGGAATGATGTGGAGAAATGGGAGCTCTCAGATGAGTGTAAATTGGGACAACAGCTTTGGAAAACATACTCGGTAATATATGGTAAAGATCAAGATGCGCCTGTCCTTTGTGCCACCTTCCCCCTTCCAATATTAACTCTAGGGAAAAGCTCACACACGTGTGGTGCAAGGAGATGTGTGCAAGGCTGTTTATGGCAACATTATATGTAACATAAATATTAAAACAATGCAAATGTCCATCAACAGAAAAAGGGACAAGTAAATCGTATATATTTATACAACGAGAATATTCTATGAGGGTGAAAGTGGCAGGGCTAGAGATGCATGCATTGTTGTTCAATTCCAGAAACACAAAGTTGACAAAACCCAATAAACTGCAGAATGATAGGTACAATGTGGCATTGCCATTTTCGGTAAAGCTTAAAAACAAGCAAAACAGTATATGTTATTTATGAATGCATATATAGTAAAAATGTAAATACACGGACAAGAAGGATGCACACAAGTTTAGGACGGTGGCCACCTCTGGGGAGGGTGGAGAGAGGGGAGCGGGATCTTGGAGAAGCACAAAAGGGGCCTTCTATTACATTTGTAATGTTTCAGTTTTTAAAAAAACATGAAGCAAATAGGGCGAAATGTTAATACTTGTGAAATGCGGGTGTTGGCTGTATTACGCTGTTCTTTTCCATTCATTCAAAATATTTCACAATAGAAAAGTCCATGGTACATGTAGGATGACAGCACTTTCAGAGATCAGATAAACACAACTGTAAAGCTCACATAATCCCACTGTTCAGCATCAGTCTGTCAACTTGCAAGCATTTTCAGAACACCTAAAAATTGCATAACAGTGCTCTTAGTGTCAGGACACCTGCAGAGAATGAGCAGAATTTCCAAACAGATGTCAGAATAGGAATGTGCCACTCGTGGGAACGCATAATTCATCATGACAAACGTGCATTAAAAGCATTAAGAGGAGCCACAGATGGTGCTGGTGGCCTTGGTCTAGAATGGGTTGAATTTGACAAAAACCAGCTGAAACACATCCCTGTGGCCAAAGCTGTCCTATGCTTCAGTCAGTACTCTGCTTTCCCCCAGGGTCCCCTTAGGCCATAAAGAGGCATTTGGATACGTGCCTCTCCCTTTTCTGAGTGACATCTAAATATTTATTTAACAAATGAATACTGATGGCCTCCTGTGTCAGCCAGTGCACACGCAGATGCACGTGCCTGTGTGCGGCCCATGTGCTGTTCCCTCCCTTTCCTAGGTCCTCTCCCCCTTACTGCAATCATCACCCCATGCCCCTGTTCGCCCGCTCCTGGGACTGTGAACCCCTCCCTGTCTGCCTCCAGGACCTTTGTTACCAGGAACCCAGCTGGGGCAGCTTTGGAGGCAGAGCACTGCCTCCTGAGGGGTTACTCAGGGATGTTACAGGTGACTCTAAGGACATCACATGTTGCTTAGATGTTTTCATGACTCAACAAAGGGTTTGGGATTTTGGTGGGGGGGGAACAGGGTGAACTTGAGGAGAGCGTCCCCAAAGACAAGAGGGCACGGGATGAAGCTCTTATATAGCAGCATGCTCAGGGCGATCAGCAGAGCTCCATGACCACTGTAGCCCTAGGCTTCTAGTCAAGCATTGGAGAAAAGCACCTGAGTCCATCGCTCCAAGGTAGGCTTGTCTCTTTCCTCCCGGGGTCCCCCTGAAGACAGAGGGCTGGAGAGACCAGAGTCCTCTAGGAGACATATGCTGCTTCTCAGCACAATCCCTGCTTTGCTAGGCTTAAGGTTGGCTCTCAGCAAGACGGAGGGGGCAGTGGTCAGTGACCTACACTGGTCACCACCAGGAGGGCCAGAGGATGGACAGGGAGAGTCTTAAGGCGAGGACCCAAGTCCTGATCAGAGGAAGTGCTAACCACTTATTCCTTTTGTACCCAGAGAGATCAGGTCAAATCTCCATTCCCTGCTGTGGTAGAAAGAATCAGCCACTGTGGGGCCAGCCTGCTGGTTGGGTTCACATGTTCTGCTTTGGCGGCCCCGGGTTTGCTGGTTCGGATCCTGGGCATGGACCTATATGTTGCTCATCAAGCCATCTGTGGCGGCATCCCACATAGAAGAACTAGAAGGACCTACAACTAGAATACACAACTATATACTGGGGCTTCAGGGAGGAAAAAAAAAGGAGGAAGATTGGTAACATATGTTAGCTCAGGGCCAATCTTTCTCACCAAAAAAAAAAAGAGAGAACGAGAAAATCAGCCACTGCCAGAGGCACCACTGAGCCAACTGTCCCCACCCTCAGAGACCCAGGCCAGGAGGGCTCCTACAGGGCTAAGCAGGGGAGAGATGAAAGGACTCTATCTGAGCCCTCTTGTGAATCTCGCTGCCTCGGAAGCATGTCTAGAGATTTCCACAGTGAAATTGGAACATATTATTTCAGAAAATTTAAGAACAGCCCAATTTTCATACAGTTACTTACAATCTCAATGCACAGCTAATTTAAAGTTGTGAAATTTTAGTAACAGATTTTACTATTCACAACTTTAAGAATCATTGCCAAATTCTAAGTTCAAAGTTTAAGAAATTGTCTCTCAAAATCATCTAAGGTATCTACAGTTGGTCAATTAAAAAAATTAACTTTTAATTTTGGAATAATTTTAGATTTACTGAAAAGTTGCAAAGATAGTGTTACCGAACCTGAAGTGAGTTTCCTCACCCATTGCACAGCAAGCCAATCTCTGACACCGGGTGTGGTGGAAGAAAGAAGGAATTTTATTTTTGCACAGCACTGAGCAAGGAGAGAGGGCAGCTAATGCTCAAATCCCAAACTCCCCGAAAAGCTAAAAGGAAGGGTTTTTATTTGGGGTTTTAGGTAGGGGAGGGGGAGCATATGGCCTTGCTGGTCGGAGCTTTCCCACCAGCCTGTGTTTGGCCTTGAGACTACTTGCAGAGAGGAGGGAGCTCATGGCCTTGCTGGTCAGCAGCTTTCCCACCAGTCTGTATCTCTTTGCGGGAGGAGATAGTCCAGATGCTTGTCCTTAACGGTGTCTGTCTCCATGGAGGATAGTGGATTCTGGAGCCAGGAAGCCAGAGAGTAAGCAGGGAATGAGTGTTTTTGGTTTTAACTCCATATACACTGGGTTTAATGTAGGGAAACTGATATCAGGGTCGGTATCAATAGTACATAGAATTCCTGTATACTCATCACCCAGTTTCCTTTAATGTTAATATCTTATATAAAACAACGGCACTTTCATCAGAATGAAGAAATGAACCCCAGTACAATATTACAACTAAGCTACCTAGTTTAGTCATATCTCAGGTTTTTTTCCCACTAATGTCCTTTCACTGTTGCAGGATCCAATCCAGGAGACCCCGTTGCATTTAATCCTCCAGTCTCCTAGTCTCCTCTATCTGTGACATTTTCTCACTCTCGTTTTTCATGAACTTAACAGTTTTGAAGGATATCAGTCAGGATGTTGTAGAAGGTACCTCAGTTTGGGTTTTGTTACTGCGCCGTGTTTGTTTTTGCCCGCTGCCTGGAAAGCCAAACGCCGAGACGACGAGATTGTAGCAGAGAGAGAGTTTACACACAAGGCAGCCATGCAAGGAAGCAAGAGCCCGCATCTCGGATCCCTGAAAATAGGGACTCAGGGGTATTTATGGGATGGGGGCAAGGTGGTCTGAAATGTGGAGATAGGTGATTGGCGGTGTGGAGAGGTGAGGTAATTGACGATCTGCTCAAGTGTAGTCAGACTCCATGCCTCTTCATAGGACCCATGTTCACAAAATGGCAGTGTTAGCATGATCTGAGGGTGCAGTTTTTAGCCTCTTGATGTCAAAAGGTTGCTTATTGGACGTCTGTGTGGCCCCGTTGATGAGTTGTTGGTCTCAACTGGCCCGAAGTGGACAAGTTGTTCTAATTCCTGAAAAACTGCTCACACACCCATTACCATGGCGATCCAGGCTCCAGAGAGATGTTATCTGTAGGAACCTAGTGGGAGTCAGCTAGCATGTTGCCTGTACAGCACAGTTAACAATGGGTGGTAAAGCTATGATCAGTAATTGCAAAAAGGAAAAAAAACTTTAGTTCTCAGCTACTTAATCATCAATGGCTAACTGCTTGCTGGTTTCAGTTTGCCTGATGTTCTCCTCATGATTAAACCGGGATGTTGGGCCTTGGGGAAGAATGCCACAGAGGTGAAGTGGCCTTCTTATCCATCATGTCAGGGAGTACACTATAGCAACATGACGTATATGGTGATGTTGACCTTGATCACTCAGTTAGGGCAGTGTCTGCTGGAATTCTCCACTGTAAAGTTACTATTGTTTCCTTTCTACACTTAATTCTTGGAAGCAAGACTCCCAGTCCAGCCCATCCTCATGGGAAGGAGGGATTAAGCTCCGCCTCCTGCAAGAGAAAAAATCTACACATATTTTTTGAAATTCTCCTGTAAAGAACGTTTATTTCTTCTCCATCATTTAGCTATTTATTCAGACATTTTTTTTTTTGTATCAGTATGGACACACGTATATTTATTTTAGACTTTAGATTAAAATTCAATGCTATGTTATTATTTGTTGCATGTATTGTTCAAGCTTTGGCCATTGGGAGCTCTCGGCCATCAGCTCTTCTGTCCTTATGACATTCCTCCATCCCCTCCTCTTTTTTTTTTTTTTTTTCAGCAGTTGCTTACTTTCTGGCTCTACAAGACGTGCCAGGCTTATCTTGTATTTTCCCTGCTCCAACCCTAGAATCTGCCATTTCTCCAAGGAGTAACTGGGCATTTAAAAATAGTAGATTTTTAAATATAAGAGCAATGTATATCATTTGTAGAAAATTTGGGGAGTGAGAGCAAAAATTCAAGGGGAAAATATCATAAATCATAGTCCCACCACCAAAGGAAAACCATCTTTAGAATTTGATATGTTTCTTTTCCATTTGCTCGTTGATTTTCTTTGTTTTCAATTTCATAATTTCTGCTTTTATTTTTATTCTCTCCACTTTGGGTTTATTAGTGTTTTTCTTTTATTAACTTCTTGAGTTGAAAGTTTATTTCATTATTTTTCAATTTTTTTCCCCTGAAAAATGTGTTTAAGACTGTGCTTTGTTCTCTGAGTATTGCTTCGACCACATCCTGTAGGGTTTTATTCTGCAAAGTTCTCATATTGCTGCTCATGTCTAAACAGTGATTTCTGCTTTGATTTCCTCTTCCAAGTTATTTTATAAGGAAACTTAAAATTTCCAGGTGTATGATTTGTGGGGGGGGGAGGGAAGTCTATACTTTTGTGTTAATTTCTGTATTTATTGCACATAGGTCAGTAAATGACCCACATGATTTCTGCTCTTCAGAATTTATTGAAATTTCCTTGTTAGTTATTATTTAAAATTCTCTATATTCTTACTTGTATCTTGTCTATTAAAGTGTTGATTTCAGAAGGAGATGTGTTAAAGTTGCCCACCAACTTTGTGGATTTGCCAATTTTAAACTTACATGTTAAGTACATAAAGGTTAGTGACTATTATAATTTTTGTTTCATATGTATTTTATTAATATAAATTACTAATTTTTTCATTTTAATGCTTTTTGCTTTGAATTATAGTTTGTCTAATAATATTGTCATGTTTTCTTGCCTTTTGATATTTACCTGCTGTGTCATCATCTATTTCTTTATTGTCCATCTTCCTATGCCATTTTGTTCTCTTTGTCTCTTGTGAACTATATTTAGCTGGGTTTTAAAAAGATTCAATTTGAGACACTCCATCTTTTAATATATGAATTTAATCCATTCACATTTATTGTGAACATTCGTATACATTTGAACTTATCCTTGAAAATTTATTTTGTAATTTTTTTATGCTTTTTTTCTTCGTTTCTTCCTTTTATTGTATTAATCTAAATTTCTTCTGGCCTTCTTGTGGTTACTGTCCCAGGGGCTGATGCTTTTTCTCAGGAGGTGGTTGGGAAAACAGCAGTGATTTGGAGAAGAGATCTAATGGCCTGGTTTCTCCAAGCGCAAGTACCTCTGTTCTGACAATTGCCCAGCCCCCTCCTCCTTTTTCTATCCTCTGAGCTTAGAGCTGCTCCCACCTGTTACTATTATCCTCCCCTGAAGGCATTTTGGACTGTCATTTTCCCTTGCAAGATGACTCTATCTTTCAATAATTCCTAATAATTTTTATTGCTTTTTTTTTACTGTATTGCTGTGGATTTGTTTTCTTTCTTTCTTTCTTTAAATATCTTTTTCATCTAGTGATTTGCAGTGAAGGAGAAGGATGAAGCACGTATTTAATCTGTCACTTTTATTCCATCACAGCTTATTTACTTTCAAGAATTCTTCCATGTAGACATTTATGTTAATATAATTTCAGTCCTTCCGTATATAAAAGTTTGTGTTATGATTTTTCAGTTAGCATTTTAACTGAAGCATTTCCATATTATTACAAACTATTTATAAACAGCATTTTTAATGGCTGCATATACCCCATCAAGTAGTACACCATATTCAGCATCTAAGTTTTATTTCTTTTTTTACCTATTACAAATAAGGTAATAAAGATCTTTGTTCATGAATCTATTTTTGTATGTAAAATGTTTTAGGTGGATGTAAAGATTTTTGTAGATTTCCAGCAAACAAATTAGGTCATTCCAGATCTACTAACATATTACACACAAACACATATCGTACATACACATATATGTATATTTATCTATATATGATGTACATAGCATGCATAAAACATATATACATATTCTCAGAACATACAAGTCTCTATATGTTATTATGGTTTTTTTGGATTATACGTTTTTAAAAACTAAGACAGTCAATCAACTTTATAACAAGCATAGTCCAAGACTGGGAATGTGAACTATCATATCACATGGATGCCTGTGGAAGCAGGCCGGCTGCTCCTTGTTGCATCATTCTCTTTAGAAGGGGGAGATTTAGCAGTGGTGACCTCTTTTCTGGACCAAACATGAGGACACATATTTTGTTCCACGATCAGTCTCAGAAGATCAGGGATAGAGTACAAAGCCCTAGATATAGTTTTTTTTTTTTTTTTACCTCCTCTTGCCATATAACTTTGACTTTCTGGTGCTATTCCATACTATAGAAGCACAATTTATTTCATCTGCATTATCAGGGGGCAACTTGGCTCTCTTCAAATTTGTGAATCTGAGGCTCATGGTTTCCTTTCTATTCTCTCTTTCTGGGATTCTTTTTGCTCATCAGAAAACCTCAGCGCATCTTTTCTGTTGAAAGGAAGGTTGAGGGAGATTAAAGGCAGTAATGTAAGGTGTTAAGGAATATTATTGAGATTTCTTTCTTCTTGCTATGGCCACCATAACAAACACCACAGACTCTGGGGCTTGGACCACATAAATTTCTCACAGTTCTGGAGGCTGGAAGTCCAAGAGCGAGTTGTCACAGAGTTGGTTTCTCCTGAGGCCTCTCTCCTTGGCTTGCAGATGGCCACCACTCACTGTGGTTCTTTGTGTGTCTGTTGTGTGTCCAAATTTCCTCGTTTTATAAGGACAGCAGTCAGACTGGATTAAGGCGTCTCTTAACAGCCTTGTTTTAACTCAGTCACCTCCTCAAAGGCCCCTTCTCCAAACACAGTCATACTCTGCGGTAGTGGAGGTTAGGGCCTCAACATATGGACTTGGGGCTGAGGGGACACAGTTCAGTCCATAACACTCCTTGAGATCAGCAAGACTGAACTTGCTTTGAAGCCCAGAGACTTAGGTAGAAAGTGCGTGGTTGTTTAAAGCTTTTATGTTGAGTACAGATGTGAACTTGTCTATTTTCCTTATGATGTTATTCCCTAGGAAGGGTGAGGTTAGCTTTCTATATTAATTCCCTACTTGTGCAGGGGCTTAATGGTGGTAGAAAGACTGGGATAGACACTGAGAAAGCGAAATAAGAATTAAGACAGAAAATGAGCACTAGACAAACGATGATTAGCTATTTTAATCAGTAGGGCCCAGAATGATGTTTATGTCTCCCTCAGTGTGATCATCATTTATTTATGTAAAAGTTATTGATAAATAAATGAAAAGCAATGGTGTATATTGGAGTATACGAGGAAGCCATTTGGTGTAAAACTAATTTGACCTGACCTTGTTTTTGGCAAAAGGGCCTGATGTGGCCTGTTGAGCGTGCATTGTACATCTGCTTTAAGTGTTTACTGTGTCCCAAAGACAAGAATGATACCCTTAAAGAGAGGGATATAAATTCTCCCATATTGGCATTTCCTTTAGGATAAGCATCTCTCCCTAAACTAAGGATTAATTATTTTTTTTTAAAGATTTAATTTTTTTTCCTTTTTCTCCCCAAACCCCCTGGTACATAGTTATATATTCTTAGTTGTGGGTCCTTCTAGTTGCGGCATATGGGATGCCACCTCAGCATGGCCTGATGAGCAGTGCCATGTCTGTGCCCAGGATTCAAACCATTGAAATCCTGGGCTGCCGCAGCAGAGCACATGAACTTAACCACTCAGCCACAGGGCTAGCCCTAGGATTAATTATTGACCTGCCATGCTCACCTTGTGACTAATCACCTTGTGACCACTGACCTGCTGTGTTCACCAATCTGCTGTGCCAGCAAAGCAATCTCGTGACTATTGTAAAAGGGGCATTCCTTTCATAAGTGATGTAAGCTTTTTGTTCCAAGATGGTGTATAACCATTCTGTACACCCCACTTCTCTGGTGCCCTAGGAAGGCAGCAGACTAGTCCTCAGATCTGGCTCACAATAAACTCATCCCAGTTTTGATTTATAGATTACTTATGGATGATTTGTGTCAACATTATTAACTGGTAAAAACCTCCACGAGCTTATTTTTGTTCCTAATAGAAAGTACAAAATCCCATGGCCTTACCACATTATCCCACCTTACCTAGGCCCTCGGCTCTCTCTCTGTCAATCCTCTGTTCCACCCGAGGCCCAGTATTACTAGGCTCTGCGCTTGGAGCATCTCCGCCCTAGTTACCAAAACAGAGACTCTTCTAGCTTTAAGCTCCACCTCACTTCTTTCATAAGTGCTTTCTCACCTCCTCTAGCCCTGGGCAAGCACTCAGTCCTTACAAGCATTTCACATCTGATGTCTTACATCATTTCCTAGGGATGTGGCACCTGTTTTTGTTGCGATAAATGTCTCAACAGCCAAGAGACATCCAGGAGACAGCCAAGAGAAATGAGACATTGTGCCTTATTTCCAAATTCTGTCCAATTTGCAAAGACTAGTGATTAAGAACAAACCACACTTATGAAGAGGCGGGAGTAAATATTACAGAGTAGATGTCTGCTTTAATAAACAGTTGCTTTAATGTGATTCTCGAAATATAATTATTGAGAAGTTTGTTTTATTCTTTTATAGATATTAGTCCAGTTGTGTTCCACAAGTCAAAGCTAAGTGAAATTCTTTAAAATCTTTTAGTAGGAAATAATTTTAAGTTCAGAGAAAGTGGCAAAAATAGTATGGACAGGTCGCATGTACCCTTCATCTAATATTTCATATTTCTAATGTGTAAGATGGGTGCATCCTCCATAGCGATAGTACAATATCAAAACCATGAAGCTGACAATGATACAATCCACAGAACTTACTCAGATTCCACCAGTATCATATGCACTCATTTGCGTGTGTATGTATAATTCTGGACATTTTCTCACACATAGATTTGCGTAGCCACCACCACAGTTGAGATACAGAATTGTCCCATCACCACAAAGATCCCTCATGCTACCCCTTTATATTCACAGCCATCTGCCTTCCCCAGCCCCATCCCTAACCCCTGGCAACCACAAATCTCTTCTCCATATGTATGATTTTTGTCACTTTGAAAATGCTGTATTAATGGAATCACTCTGTATGTAGCCATGTGGGATTGCCTTTTTTCAGGCAGCATAATTCCCTTAAGATCCATCCAAATTGTCACATGCGTCAGTAGTTTGTTCCTTTTTATTGCTCTGAAGTGTTTTCTCAGACCAACCAATTCTCCAGCATCAGCTGGGTGTCCAAAAAGTCAATTCAGTTGTGACATTAACTAGTTAGTGTCAGACGCCACAGGTTTGAGGGTTCAGCCCCACAAGACTGCCCCTACTGCAGACACGAGTTTCAAGTCCCAGGCCACCTGTGCTTCTGACCAACTGGCTATAAATTGTATATTCCCACAAGCTCTTCCTTGGGTTTGGTAATTTGCTAGAATGACTCGCAGAATTCAGGAAGATACACTACTTACATTTATGGTTTATTATAAAGGACACAACTCAGGAACAGCCAAATGGAGCTGATGTATAGGGCAGAGTATAGAGGGGTGTGTGTGTGTGTGTGTGTGTGTGTGTGTGTGTGTGTGTAGTTTCCATGCCCCTTCGGATTCTGGAAGCTATCTGAATCTCATTATAAAGAGCTTTAAGGAGCTCAATCTCCAGCTGTCTTCTCCCCGTCCTGAGGTTGGTGGACGGAGATGAAAGTTCCAACTCTCTAATCACTTGGTCTCTCTGGTGACTGGCCCCATCCTTAGGCTATCTGGGATCCCCACCTTAAGTCACCTTATTAGCATAAACTCAGATGTGATTGAAAGGGACTCATTATAAACACCAAAAACACTCCTATCACTCAGGAATTTCTAAGGGCTCTGGGCCAGTTGCCTAGGACAAAGATTAAATATATTTTTGTATTATATTACGGGATGGATTGTACCATAGTTTGCTGAAGGGCATTTGAGTCATTTCCAGTTTTGGCTAATACAAACAAAACTGCTATAAACATTCATGTACATGATTTTGTGTGGACACATGTGTCCACTTCTCCAGGATAAATGCCCAGTAGTACAATTACTGGGTTATATGGTACGTGTACATTTATTTTGAAAGTTTGAGGGTAGCTAAGACAAGTAGGTAAGTTCTGTGAGCTCAGAGCAATTAGCCTCTCCCTGAAGAGTCAGAGAAGCCAGGATAATTGAGATACTACAGTTGCAGACCTTATATTCAGGAGGCTTGGGTTTGAACCTGAGCTTCTCTCTTACTGGTTGTGAGAGATTGAACAATTTATCTCTCTGTGCTTCTGTTTCCAGTTCTGCAAAATGTGGGTAATAACTATCACTACCTCAAAAGGCTATAATGACTATTTAATGAAAAAAAATCATGTAGAGTGCACGGCACTATGCTTAGGACACAACGATCAATAAAGGTGAACTACGTAACAGATGCTATTGGTGTGTCCTGCCTATGTCCCCTCCAGCGCTCACTTTTCTGTACATATCAGCCCCACTTCCAACAGCAATCATGCGTGACTTTTCCTGAAGGTTTCTTTGGCTCCTGGAGCCTGCTTTGTGCACAAGAGGGACAGGCTGGAAGTGCTAAGGAATTAATGCCACTCAAGAGCAGTCCTCAACCAAAGGCTGACAGGAGTTGGAAATAGACCCTGAGAAACAGCTGGTAACCAACTGTTCTGGTTTGCCCAGGACTGAGCAGTTTCCTGGAATGTGTGATAAAACCTACAGTCCTGGGAAACTGGGAAGGTTGGTCACTCTAAGTCACCAGTGCCCTTGCCCTTTGAGTGGGATAACTCTGAAAATCAAAACCATTGTTCAGAGGTCCTCAATGGGATTGAGGGTCAGTGCCCGTAGAGGTAACTCACTTGATAATGAACATTCTGTGGGCTATCTTCCCTTCTGTCTCACTCCCTCCACTCCTCTAACGTTGCTTCCCAGGGCCATCTCCAAAACAACTACTTGCTTTTTTCTTTTTTAAGATACGCTTTTTGGTGAGGAAGATTGGCCCTGAGCTAACATCTGCTGCCAGTCTTCCTTTTTTTTTTAAAACCAGATGGATCTTTTTTTTTTTTTTAAAGATTGGCACCTGAGCTAACAACTGTTGCCAATCTTTTTTTTTCTTTCTGCTTTTTCTCCCCAAATCTTCCCAGTATGTAGTTGTATATTTTAGTTGTGGGTCCTTCTAGTTGTAGTATGTGGGATGCTGCCTCAACGTGGCCTGATGAGTGGTGCCATGTCCGTGCCCAGGATCCGAACCAGAGAAACCCTGGGCAGCCGAAGCAGAGCGTGCAAACTTAACCACTCAGCCACGGGGCAGGCCCCCTTCCTTTTTTTTTTTTCCTCCCCAAAGCCCCGGAAGATAGTTGTGTATCCTAATTGTATATCCTTCTAGTTCTTTTATGTGGGATGTTGCCACAGCATGGCTTGATGAATAGTGTGTAGGTCGGCACCAAGATCCAAACTGGTGAACCCCAGGCCGCTGAAGCAGAGCGTGTGAACTTAACCACTACACCAAACACCCAAACAACTAGCTTTTTGAGTGTGCTTCTGAGGTAGTCAACCTAAGACAATTATTGCTCCTTGATTTCCACATAAAAAGGTGAGGAGGTTTGAGATGAAAGACGTAGGTTGAGAAAAAGTTGTTGCAGATATGAGGTGTTGCTGGTGCAGTTACAACTCCACATGGAGCCATGGGATCTTAGGGAAGGCAGGCCTGGACAGTACGGCCGGGGGGTCAGGAGTGGTGAGGGTAGAGGCCCGATGAAAAATTTTGGAAGAAGAGAAGAGTGGCTAGACTTTTATCTACAATTGGGTGAGACTCATTTATGATGAAGCGAAGCAACTTGCTTGTCAGAAATGCCGACAAGTTTAGTATCTCTGATGAGGAGACAGTTGCTATGGCTTCAGGCGGGGAGCTGAGGGAAGAGGAGGTTGCAGCGGACTGGGGAGGCCTCAAGGGCATGGCCCCGGGTGGTTGCAGCAGGCTGGAGAAGAATGGATGCATGGAGGGAAGTGCAAAGGGGACTCTAAGAAGAATACAGTGAAATTGTTTAGGGTGTGGAGGTGAGTTAGGAAGTATCACTCAGGTATCTAACAGGGGCCCAGCACCATGGCTGGCCATGTGTGTAGCTCACTATGACAGGGAAGCCCATCTTGGGAATAGGTTGTGGAAAGGACACAAGCAGCTCTGTACTTTCCTGGTAAGTTTGAAGGCTAGTGGGACATCCATGAGAGACTTTAGCAGAGCCTGTCTATGGAGGGTGCATGGAGACACAGAGGCTAACATGGTTCATGATGTGATTGTCTTCCCAGGTTCTTCCCCAGCTCTGGGGCCAGGAGAAGGGAAGCCAGACAGTGACTGCCATGCTCAGGTCTGTGTCATGGACCTTTAGAGGTCTTCATTGCTCCTCAGTCCCTCTCTCAGCAAGAGTGAACAGCAAAAGGGCAGACAGGAGCTGTGCCCTGGCAGAGAAAGTGGCTGTGATCACTGGGTCCACAAAAGGGTGAGTGAACGGGAGTCCCTGGCTGGCATGTGAGCAGGAGATGTTTGTGTTCCCATCTGAGAGCAGGTTTTGCAGGCAATGCCCTTCTCGCGCATCCCTACCTGACGACCCTCACCCGACACAGCTCTGGCACTTACAATTAATTTCAAATCTCAGCATCTCTCCCTAAAACATCTGGTTTCTAAGTTCCAAGACATAGTTGGAAAACCAGCTTCTTCTGAGTCAATCAGAGGGCAGTGTTTCAATCTAGTCTCTGCCACTTACTGGCTGGGTAACTCTAAGATATTGAACTTGTTATCATCATCAGAACAGCTCTCTCTCCCCATCCTTCATACACACATGGCCACGGTCTTTTAGGATCCTGGTCTAATAGGGAGAAGCCAGAGACCTATTTGTCTCTCAGACTCACGTTGACTGCGGAATGTCCACCAACATTCGGGCAACAGGGCGACATCTTAAGACCAGCTCAGAGAGTTTTTATAGATGATCCTCTCCTCATTGTCACACTCCAATGTCCTTCCAATTCCATTCATTATCTAACTGCCACAATGAGCCACAGTCTGTAACGAGTCATTACCACAGCCGGAGGAGGGGAGTTTCCTGGTATTGAGTGCTTCAAGGGCACCATCTTCTTTTTGACTTTCATGGTCTAGAACATCACCAGTTTAGACCATTATATTTAGAACTGTTTAATCTTTCCAGATTTCCCAGATCCCCATGTTTGTTTTGTTATGTTTTGTTTTGTTTTTTGAGGAAGTTTAGCCCTGAGCTAACTACTGCCAGTCCTCCTCTTTTTTTGCTGAGGAAGCCTGGCCCTGAGCTAACATCTGTGCCCATCTTCCTCTACTTTATATGTGGGGCGCCTACCACACCATGGCGTGCCAAGCAGTGCCATGTCCGCACCTGAGATCCAAACCGGTGAATCCTGGGCTGCTGAGAAGCGAAACGTGCGAATTTAACCGCTGCGCCACCGGGCCAGTCCGCCCCCATGTTTTAAATCTTCACGAGTGTTTCCAAGACCCAGTCTTCATAACAAATGAATACGTTTAAAACTCCAAGCTGCCCAGATAGTTTATACAAGATGGGGAAATAGGCCTTCTGCCCGTTATCACAGGGACTCAACCAGTCCCAACCAAGAGTGCTTCAGACCTCCTTAATGGCAGGAGATGGGGGGCGGGGGCAGGTCATGGTTTTCAGCATTGAAAGTTTTAAACTACAGAGCAGAGGAAAGCTGTTAGGCTTAGAGAAAGCGTAACTCATACCAGAGGCCTCTGGCTAGAATGAAGGGAGAAAACGCTGAGCAGTTAAAGATTCTCTACAATTTAGGCTGAGTGCCCAGCAGGTTTACAACTGTGCCAATGGAGCATCACTTCTTAAGAACTCCCTTTAAGAAAATTAATATGAAAACTTTTTCATCTATAAAATAAGATTACTATACATGTAGTTGTGAGAATTAAATGGGGCAGCCTTGGTGAAGGCCTGATATATAGTAACATTCAATAGTTCCTCTTCCCTGCCTGAAAGGATCTGGAGGCAACCCTTGGGCCACACTTTGGAACTCATTTTGTGTCTCATGAACAGGCTCCCGGGAGGAGGTGGAGGGGGGTTGACGCCATCACAGCTGTCTCTGCCCACAGGATCGGCTTCGCCATCGCCCGGCGTCTGGCCCAGGACGGGGCCCACGTGGTGGTCAGCAGCCGGAAGCAGCAGAACGTGGACCGGGCAGTGGCAGTGCTACAGGGGGAGGGGCTGAGTGTGACAGGCACCGTGTGCCACGTGGGGAAGGCCAAGGACCGGGAGCAGCTGGTGGCCACGGTGAGGGGCCACGGGAGTGGGAGAAGACACAGATGGGGACACGCAGGTTTAGCCCAGGCAGGAGGCAGTTGGGGTCTCTAGCATTGATACCTAGGCCAACAACACATGTAGCCCAGGGTAGGTCCCTGCTCAGGGGATAAAACAAATGGACAACCAGATGTGGCCATGAAGAGATGCTCCTGGCAGGAGAGAACTCACATGGTCTAGACTACGGCTTTGCTAGTCTAAGGCTGGGCTGATGACCAGCAGCTGGGCATGACCTGGGAGCTTGCTAGAGACCCAGAATCTCAGATCTCACCAGGGCTGCTGAATGGGAATCTGCATTTAACAAGATCCTAAGGGTTTTGTGTTCCTGTTAATGTGGGAGGAGCACAGCTCTAGCTCACCCCAGATGTTGGGTTGGGGAGCCCACTAGAGTCACAGTCTGGATTAAGAGCTGTTTGTGTGTGACAGTCCTGGAAGGAGTGAGCTGTGAGGCAAAATCTGATGGAGCATGAAATGGGCAGATGCTTGCTGTGGAGAATGGTCCTTGGTATGTGAGACCAAAGGAGGGAGGTTTCCAGAGGGAAGGGAGAAGGGGGAAGGCATTGGTTAGAAACGTAAGAGGTGAGGGAAGGGTCAGAGTGGACGCGGGGACATCTGGTGAGTGAAGGTCTGGACTGGTGGGGGTCCAACCACCAGGCATCTTGAAGGAGCAGAAACTAGATGTTTCCAAGGAGGTGAGAAACAAATATTTCACTCACCTCTGGTCTCTGAAGTCTGACCCCACTCCAGAATGGCCTGGACAGGGAGGGGTTAGCTACTTTGCTCTGGGTCGTCAGCCGCCATTGTTCCCAGCCTGGCTGGGGAGAGAGAGAGGTTTCTGGGCACCCTTTACTCCGTTCTTTCACCCCACTTGCTCTTTCACTTCTTTCACAGGCCCTGGAACATTGTGGGGGCGTCGACTTCCTGGTGTGTGTAGCAGGGGTCAACCCCCTGGTGGGGAGCACTCTGGGGGCCAGTGAGCAAGTGTGGGACAAGGTGAGGCCTAGGGTAGGATCTTACGCATCCTATGTGGCTCTCTGTCTACCCGTTTCACATGCATGCATGTGCAGACACACAGACAGTATCTAAGCTCCCACACCCCGCTGTCACTACTGACTCCGACGGGTGGCAGTTGGAGCTCATCTGGTCAAACTGCCCATCAGTAAGCTCAACAGGCACTGGCCATGCCCAGCCCATGCCAGGCGCCAGCGGCCTCCTCTATGTTGACTCTCCTTGTGCTGATCACTGCTACAAAGTCCTGAGATGCCAGAAAAGATTTCCCGGTCTGTCCATGGCAAAGGGTCTGAGTCTCTCACAGTCTGGACTCACTGGCACCCACTCTGATCCCTTTGGTCTGGTTGTCCCACGGAGCCCCCTCTGGGCTGTCACAGGGATGCCTCACCTGACCACAGACACAGCTGACAAAGGGACCTCCAGCCAGGCTTGCCATCCCTGGCAGAATCCACCGAGCATTCCAGGGGCTCCTGCTGCCCCTGCAGACCCCCTGCCCCTGCTGTCCTGAGGGCCCCCTGAGAGGGGTCAGCACAATCCTGTGGCCCCCTGCACCCCGTCAGCACAGATGGGTCCTGTGGTCAGGGTGAGCCGTTCCCTCCTCATGGAGTCTTCTGCTGAGCATCCCTGCCTTCTCTCCTTACAGATCCTGCGCCATTTCGTTTTGTTAGTTCCCACATTCTGTGGTTTTCCTGATCAAATTCTCAATTCCCTCTCTTCACCCCTCAGCCACACTCAGGCTTTGCTCGGGGGAAAAAAAAACCCTTGTTGTGAACATTTCCTGACGTGGACTAAGTGGTCAGCCTGGATTCCCTTTCCCTCATCCACTCCTCCCTTAAGGCAGTCACTAACAAACCAGTCACCCTGACCTCCTGCCCTGCTCTGTCTCCCCAGCCTCCTCCCTGGAGGGCCGTGTTGACTGGGGCCCACCGTGGGAGGTTTCCTAAGCCACAGATTATTGGTGATTCACCTATGAGCTGGGCAGGACAGGGACCTCCGAATCCTACACATGCCCCTCACACAGAGCAAAGGAGCACAGTGTCCCAGTGCTGGCCACAGTCGCAGGGCTTGGCTCCTGCTCTGGCTGCAGGTCTCCAAGTGACCAGTGAGAGTGGGCACTGAACAGACTGCATCTCTTCCCACCTCTGGATTTGCTCTGATTTCAGATCCTGAACGTGAATGTGAAGGCCCCAGCCCTGCTGCTGAGCCAGCTGCTGCCCCATATGGAGAACAGGAGGTGAGGGCCGGGGGGGGGGGGGGGGGGGGGGGGGCGTGATGGTGCTTGTGGGCATTGGAGTCTCCATGCGTTGGTCTTTTCTGCCTGTCAGGAAGCACTTGGGCAGGCACCCAGAAAGTGGAGGGTGGCGGGAGAGACGAGAGGTGTGACCTGTGGGAAGTGTTCTCCATTTCCAGACCTACCATTGTCCCCACTGGATGTGACAATTGTGCTGAAGAGAAACATTTGCGGGGGGCAGGAAGGACCTGCCTTCCAGGTTCTCAAAGGACATTTCACCAGCCCTCATTTCCTCGATCTCAGAAGATGCAGGGACTTTGCCCCTGGAGTGGTGGCTGCAGGAAATAGGGTTCAGAATGTAGTCACCTGAAACCCCGCTCTGGCTCCCTAATTCTTGCCCTCCTCTGTGGGCCATCACCTCTTTCCCTCCTGGTCAAAGGCTCTTGCTCCTCCTTCCTCCCCCTGCAGAGCCTGGCTCCTCTGTGTCCGGGGCCACCCAGGGGCAGGCTATGCTGGGACTGCTGGGTGGAGGGCTGACCTCACAGGGGTCTCTACGACACATGAGCATTACTTGGGCTCTGCTCTCCTGGAGCGCTGCTTCTCAGCCTGGCATCCCTGCCCAAGGGATACCACTCTGACTGTGTTTATAGGGTGGCATTCACCTTGCCAGTGACCTTAGTGTCCACTAATTTGGAGGTCCAGCTTCTCCCCAGTGTTCCAGATACTCCCCAACCTTTTCTCATGAATCTTGAGCTGGCTTCCTCTTAGCGTGAGCTCATCTGGGCTCTTAGTTGACCTCACCTTTCATCTCCTCCCATCTGTCTTTCTCCTTGCAGGGGCAGCTCTGTGGTTCTGGTCTCATCTCTGGTGGCATATGTGCCAGTACCAGTGAGTGTAAAACCCTCTGTGTGGGGCTGGGCAAGGGGCAGCTGAGTCTGGTTTCTTGTGAGTCTCCACGGTGAGGTTTGGGGGAACAAGCTGTTGATCCCAGCTATAGAATTAAGATGTGTAACACCAGCATAGCACCCTGACTGCTACAGGTCTGGTATTATAATCTGACTTTGCCATAACATCTCTGCAACCCAAAGATGTTAAGCCATGTGCCCAGGGTGAGCACAGTCAGTTTGTGGTAGGGCAAGATCTGAGGCCTGGCGTTTCCTAGTTCTGGATTCCTGACTGAATGTTTGAAAGCACAGTGCACCTTTCTCTGTGTCAAGCTTGGATGCACATGGCAGTGACTTCTTGACAATTCTCTAAGCCTAGAGGAGGCCCTCTGTCTCAGCACTTCACTCCCTGAAAATTATTTTGGGGCGGTGAGGGTGGTGAGGGGTGGGGGAAGGAATTGTAGTTTGGGGCTAAAGTCAGCCATATCTTCTTAGTCTGAGACCCAGAGCCACAGCTCCGGCTGGTCAGATAACCTTCCCTCCTCCCAATTCCAGTCCATTTTGTCTACTTCCTTTTCCTTTTCAGAAGCTGGGAGTCTACAACACCAGCAAAACAGCGCTGTTGGGCCTCTGTAAGTCTCTGGCTGTGGAGTTGGCCCCCAAAGGCATCCGAGTGAACTGCCTGGTGCCAGGAATAATCAAGACTGACTTTATCCAAGTGGTGAGGATCACAAACAGCTCCTGCTTCCCACCCCTTGCCCCATGGTCCCCACTGGTCCCTTCCCCGGCCAGACTCCCAAGGGCCACAGAGACGGGACACTTCGGTTAAAGACCCAGCCCGGGCCCATCACTCAGAGGCTCTGCTCTGCAGCCTTTGAAGCAGCCTCTCACTTCCCTGCAGAAGAATGGGGTCTCTTCTGCCCCATCCCTCTCTCCTGAACAGGGCCATCCTCCCACAGGGGCATCGGTCTGCCATGATGCTCTTCCTACCCACCCCTCATCAACAGTCCTTCTCCTAACATTGACTCTGAAATCTTTCCTCAGGAGAAAACGTTGCCATACTTGCTACGTGACTTTAATGAAGTCTATGGACTGCAGCGGTAGGTGGGGCTTGGGGCTTTAACGGTCTGTACTTTGAAGGAAAGTTCAATTTCAGGAAGAGATAGATCCCTGATCTTCTCCCAGTCTACAGGCTGTTCCCTTTGCTGAAGTCTGAGGAAAGCACTGTCCTGGGGCTGGGGGCTGGAGGGTGAGAGTGGTCCTGCTGAGCTCACATGACCTTCTCTGTAGTCTGATTTGACTGGAATCTTGTGAGGTATTGGCCTATACCCTCCTCTGGGCCAGCAGAACCAGAGGTCAGAGGACAACACTGCATGGACTGCGACCTCAGCTCTGCTCTCTTCTCTTCAGGTTTGGGGAGCCTGAGGAATGTGCAGGGATTGTGTCCTTCCTCTGCTCTTCAGATGCCAGCTACATCACCGGGGAGAACATCGTGGTGGCCAGCTGTTCCCCTAAGCTGTGAAGCAGGCTGGTTAAGAGAGTGGGGCCATGGTCCTTGCAGGAAAACTAGGGGGTTGGTGGGGAATATGGAGGTGAGGAGCCTTAGGGTATCTTTAGGGTCCTGGGTCATATAGGGAAACTTACTCAGGAAATGAGAAGGAAGATGAGATGGTTGAAGCTTTTCATTTGGAAGTAAACACTTGGAAACTTCTAATCTGGGCTCGCTTCTGTTTGGCTAGTGATAGATAAGCAGTTCCCTTGACCTAGAAGCCTCACCCCTGGATTAGTCCCTTCCCTATCACAGTCTGTCATCCCTAAGACTTTTACTTCTCCCTCCCTTCCTTCAGTCCTTTCCCATGACACAGAGCCTAACATGGTTCATGATGTGATTGTCTTCCCAGGTTCTTCCCCAGCTCTGGGGCCAGGAGAAGGGAAGCCAGACAGTGACAATTATTTTATTGAAAGCATGATGGTTTATAACATTGTGTAATTTCGGATGTACATTATTATTTATCAATTTCTGTGTAGACTTCATCGTGCTCACCACCAGTTTAATTTTCGTCTGTCGCCGTACATATGGGCCCCTTTACCTCTTTCACCCACCCCCAGGCCCTTTCCTCTCTGGTAACTACTAATCTATTCTCTTTATCCATGCATTTGTTTATGTTCCACATATGAGTGAAATCATGCAGTATTTCTTTTTCTCTGTCTGGCTTATTTCGCTTAACATCATACCCTCAAGGACTATTTGTGTTGTTGCAAGTGGGAAAATTTTGTCTTTTTTAATGGCTGAGTAGTATTCCGTTGTATGTATGTCTGTGTGTGTGTATATATATACCACATCTTCTTTATCCATTCATCCGTAGAAGGACTTGGGTTGTTTCCATGGCTTTGCTATTGTGAATAATGCTGCAGTGAACATAGGAGTGCATAAATCTCTTTGGATTGTTGATTTCAAGTTGTTTGGATAAATACCCAGTAATGGGCTAGCTGGATCATATGGTATTTCTATTTTTAATATTTTGAGAAATCTCCATACTGTTTTCCGTAGTGGCTGCACCAGTTTGCATTCCCACCAGCAGTGCATGAGGGTTCCCTTTTCTCCACTTCCTCTTCAACATTTGTTATTGTATGTCTTGGTAATTATAGCTGTTCTGACTGGGGTAAGGTGATATCTCATTGTAGTTTTGATTTGCATTTCCCTAATAATTATTGATGATGAACATCTTTTCATGTATCTGTTGGTCATTTGTATATCTTCTTTGGAAAAATATCTATTCATATCCTCTGCTCATTTTTTGATCGGGTTGTTTGTGGGTTTTTTTTTTTATTGATTTGTGTGAGTTCTTTACATATTTTGGAAATCCACCCCTTGTTGGATATATGATTTGCAAATATTTTCTCCCAGTTGGTGGGTTGTCTTTTTGTTTTGTTCATGGTTTCCTTTGCCTTGCAGAAGCTTTTTGGTCTGATGTAGACCCATTTGTTTATTTTTTCTTTTGTTTCCCTTGACCGAGTAGACATGGTATTCAAAAAGATGCTGCTAAGACCGATGTCAAATAGTGTACCACCTATATTTTCTTCTAGGAATTTGATGGTTTCAGGTCTTACCTTCAAGTATTTAATCCATTTTGAGTTAATTTTTGGGTATGGTGCAAGATAATAGTTTACTTTCATTCTTTTGCATGCGGCTGTCAAGTTTTCCCAACACAATTTATTGAAGAGACTTTCTCCATTGTATGTTCTTGGCTCCTTTGTTAAAGATGAACTGTCCGTAGATGTGTGGTTTTATTTCTAGGCTTTCAATTCTGTTCTGTTGATCTGTGTGTCTGTTTTTCTGCCAATACCATGTTGTTTTGATTACTACAGTTTGTAGTATATTTTGAAGTCAGGGATTGTGATGCCTCCAGCTTTGTTCTTTTTTCTCAGGATTGCTTTGGCTATTTGAGGTCTTTTGTTGTTCCATATAAATTTTAGGATTCTTCATTCTATTTCTGTGAAGAATGTCATTGGGATTCTGATTGAGATTGCATTGAATCTGTAGGTTGCTTTAGGTAGGATGGACATTTTAACTATAGTTATTCTTCCAACCCATGAGCATGGAATATCTTTCCATTTCTTTATGTCTTCTTCAGTTTCTTTCAATAATCTCTCATAGTTGTCACTGTATAGGTCTTTCACCTCTTTGGTTAAGTTTATTCCTAGAATTTTATTCTTTTTGTTGCAACTGTAAATGGGATTATATTCTTGATTTCTCTTTCTGTTACTTTGTTACTGGAGTATAGAAACACCACTGATTTTTGTAAGTTGATTTTGTACCCGGAAACTTTGCTGTAGTTGTTGATTATTTCTAATAGTTTTCTGACAGATTCTTCAGGGTTTTCTATATATAGAACTATTTCATCTGCAAACAGCAAGAGTTTCATTTTTTCCTTTCCAATTTGGATTACTTTTATGTCTTTTTCTTGCCTAATTTTTCTGGCCCAAACCTCCAGTATTATGTTGAATAAGAGTGGTGAGAGGGGGCACCCTTGTTTGTTCCTGTTTTCAGAGGCATGGCTTTCAGTTTTTCCCCATTGAGTATGATATTGGCTGTGTGTTTGTCATATGTGGCCTTCATTATGTTAAGGTGCTTTCCCTCTATACCCATTTTATTGTGTGTTTTTTTTTTTAATCATAAATGGATGTTGGATCTTGTCAAATGCTTTCTCTGCATCTATTGAGATGATCCTGTGATTTTTATTGCTCATTTTATTAATGTGGTATATCACATTGATTGATTTGTGGATGTTGAACCATCCCTGTGTCTCTGGTATAAATCCCACTTGATCATGGTGTATGGGCCTTTCAATGTATTACTGATTTGGTTTGCCAGTATTTTGTTGAGGATTTTTGTATATGTGTTCATCAGTGATATTGGCCTGTAATTTTTCTTCTTTGTGTTGTCCTTGCCTGGTTTTGGTATCAGGGTAATGTTGGACTCATAGAATTAATTAGGAAGTGTTCCACCTTCTTCAATGTTTTGGAATAGTTTGAGAAGGATAGGTGTTAAATCTTTGAATGTTTGGTAGAATTCTCCAGAGAAGCCATCTGGTCCTGGACTTTTGTTCTTTGGGAGGTTTTTGATTACTGTTTCAATCTTTTTTACTTGCTATTGGTTCATTCAAATTCTCTGTTTCTTCTTAATTCAGTTTTGGAAGGTTGCATGAGTCTAAGAATTTATCCGTTTCTTCTAGGTCATCCAATTTGTGGGCATATAGTTTTTCATAGTATTCTCTTATAATCCTTTGTTTCTGCAGTATCTGTTGTAATTTATCCTCTTTCATTTCTAATTTTATTTATTTAAGGCTTCTCTCTTTTTTTCTTGGTGAGTCCAGCTGAGGGTTTATCAATTTTATCTTCTCAAAGAGACAGCTCTTAGCTTCATTGATCCTTTCTACTGTTTTTTTTAGCCTCTATTTCATCTATTTCTGCTCTAATTTTTATCATTTCCTTCCTTCTGCTGACTTTGGGCTTTGTTTGTTCTTCCTTTTCTAGTTCTTTTAGGTGCAGTTTAAGAGTACTTATTTGAGATTTTTCTTGTTTGTTGAGGTGGGCCTCTATTGCTATGAATTTCCCTCTTATAACTGCTTTTGCTGCATCTCATAAGAGTGGGTATGTTGTATTTTCATTTTCATTTGTCTCCAGGTATTTTTTAATTTCTCTTTTGATTTATTCATTGATCCAATGGTTGTTCAGTAGCATGTTGTTTAGTTTCCACATATTTGTGACTTTCCCAGTTTTTCCCTTGTGCTTGATTTCTAGTTTCACAGCATTGTTGCCAGAAAAGATGCTTCATATGATTTCAGTCTTCTTAAATTTATTGTAGCTTGCCTTGTTTCCCAAGATATGGTCTAAGTTTGAGAATAATCCATCCATTCTTGAGAAGAATGTGTATTCTACTGGTTTTGGATGGATTGCTCTCTATGTATCTACTAACCCCATCTGATCAAGTGTTTCATTTAAATCCACTATTTCTTCGCTGACATTCTGTGTGGATGATCTATCCATTGATGTAAGTGGGGTGTTGAGGTCCCCTACCATTATTGTGTTGCTGTTGATTTCTACCTTTAAGTCTATTAATAGTTGCTTTATGTACTCCGGTGCCCAACTGTTAGATGCATATATATTCATAAGTATTATGTCCTCTTGGTGGAGCGCCCCTTTTCTCATTCTATACTGCCCTTCTTTGTCTCCCTTTGTCTTTTTTATCTTGAAGTCTACTTTGTATGATATAAGTATGGCAGCACCTGCTTTCTTTGGTTTGCCATTCACTTGGAGTATTGTCTTCCATCCCTTCACTCCAAGCCCATGGGTGTATTTAGAGCTGAGATGTGTTTCCTGGAGGGAGTATATTGTTGAGTCTTGTTTTTTAATCCATCCAGCTACTCTGTGTCTCTTGATTGGAGAATTTAATCCATTTGCATTTAGAGTGATTATTGGTATATGAGGGTTTAATACAGTCATTTTATCTTGTGTTTTCGGGTTGTTCTGTTTCTCTGTTTCTCTTCCTTTGTATTTCTGATTGCCATTTCATTTTGGTGGTTTTCTGTGGAGGTTTTCTCAGTTTTCATGAATTGTGGCTCTGCTCTGATTTTTTGGTTAGTGGTTACTGTGAGGTTTGTATAAAAGTTCTCATAGATGAGATAGTCTATTTTCTGATAGCCTCTTATCTCCATTAGCCTAAGCAGGCTCCATCCCTTTCCACTTCCCCTTCTGAGTTATTGTTGTCACAAATTATTCTGTTGTGTTGTGAGTTTTTGACTAAGTTGAAGTGTTTGTAGTTACTTTTGATACTTTCCTTCCCTGTATCTTTTAAATTATAATTGAGTATTTGTTTTCCTGTTTTGATAGAGAGCTGCAGTTTTCTGATTTTGTCTATTTATCTCCTTGCTCAAAGTTTTGTAGACCTTTGCCTTTTTGTTTCTGGTATGAAAGCATCTTTAATCCTTTCTTGTAGAGGAAGTCTAGTGGCAATGAACTCGCTCAGCTTTTGTTTATCTGAGAAAGCTTTTATTTCTCCACCATATTTGAGGATAGTTTTGCTGGATAGAGTATTTTGGCTGAAAGTTTTTGTCTTTCGGTATTTTGAATGTATCATTCCATTCTCTCCTAGCCTGTAAGGTTTCTGTTGAGAAATCCACTGAAAGCCTGATGGGGTTCCTTTGTAGCTTATTTTCCTCCTGCCTTGCTACCCTTAATATTTTTTCTTTGTTGTTGACTTTTGCCAGTTTTACTATTATATGCCTTGGAGAAAGTCTTTTACCATTGATGTAACTAGGTGTTCTGTTAGTTTCATGTATTTGTAGATCTGTTTCCTTCCCCAGGTTTGGGAAGTTCTCAGCTATTATTTCTTTGAATAAGCTCTCTGCTCCTTTCTCCTCTTCTTCTCCCTCTGGAATGTCTATAATCCTTATGTTGCTTTTCCTACTTGAGTCAGATATTTCTCAAAGAATTCCTTCATTTTTTAAAAATCTTAGTTCTCACTCCTCTTCCACCTTTAGCAGTTCTACATTTCTATCCTTTAAATCACCAATTCTTTCCTCCATAACATAAGCTCTAGTTTTTAAGGATTATAGATTATTTTCTATTTCATTGATTGTGCTTTTCATATCCAGAATTTCTGCTTTTTTTTTTTTATATAGTTTCAACCTCTTTGGTGAATAATTCCTTCTTCTCATTAATGTTATTCCTGAGCTCATTGAATTATCTTTCTGACTTTTCTTGTAGCTCATTGAGTTTCTTTAGGACAGCTATTTTGAATTCTCTGTCATTTAGATTGCAATTTCCATGCCTATAGGGTTGGTTTCTGGAGAACTGTAATTTTCCTTCTGGTCTGAATTGTTGCTGTAGTTTCTTGTGGTGTTTGGTGAACTAATCTTTTGTTGGCACATTTGTGGTGGTATTAGTGGTAGGTTCCACCTGCTACAATTAGGGGGAAGCAGGAGCAGTTTCTGATCCAATCCCATCTGCTGGCAGTTGTGGGGGCACTTGTGCTGGCCTGGAGAGCATCAGGGTGCCTGTGTAGATTGTGCTTGGTAGGTGGGGCTTCCTCATGGGGACCTGGCCAGGGCCACTCCTTGGGGCCACACTGTACAGTGGGCTCCCCAACCACTGGGAAAGTGATCATGAGCAGCCTAAGGACTGTGACTACCTCTTCCTACAGTCACCTGGGGCATGTTTCCACTTTCAGGGCACAGTGGTACTATGGGTACTCTCTCTGGGCTAGGAAGCATTTGTGAGCATGCACAGGGCTGCCAGGGAAGGGCAGGGAGTGCTCACCTAGCTCGACCACATCCCAGAGGGCCAGTCAATCCACCTTCAGTTGTATAGCTGCATGGGTCTCTCAGGAGTCCTCTTGTGCTGTGTGGGTCTCCAACGTTGGTTAATGAATATTTATTTAGTTATAGTTCATATAGTCATGTTGCTGACATCACTATCTGTAAATGTTTTTAATTAAAATCTCCTCAATTATCCAGTTTGAGAGTATCAAAACTATCATCTTGTTTTCTTTAAAAAAACTATTTAGCTTATTATTTATTATTATTTAGCTTATATACAATAAAACAGATCCATTTCAAGTGAACTTTTTATTGAGTGTTAATAAATTTTTACATACATGTGACCACTACCACAGTTAAAATACAGAACATTTCCATTGCCCACAAAAGTTTTCTTGTGCCCCAGCCCATCTGACATCCCTACTCCCAGCCCAAGGCAACAACTGATGTGTATTCTGTCACTATATATTAGATGTTTTTTTCCTAGAGTTTTATATAAATAGAATCATATACATATACTCTGTATGTCTGGTTTCTTTTGCTCAGTGTAATGCTTTTGAGATTCATCTTTGTTGTTGCATATATCCATGGTTCATTCCATTATATTGCTAATTAGTATTTCATTGTGTGAATATACCACAATGGAATAATACTGCATTGATGCATGGTGCTATAGTTTCTTTATCCATTCACCTGCTGCAGAGCATCTTGGTTGCTTCCAAGTATCAGTAGTTATGATAAAATTGCTATAAACATCTCTTGTTCTCTCTTATCCTTATGGGAGGTACTCTGATTACATGTATATTATACCACTTCATATTATCCCAAAGGTTACCAAAGTTTTGTTAACTTTTTCCAGCCTTTTTCCTCTCTGTGCTTCATTTTGGGTGGATTCTGTTGCTATGTCTTCAAGTTCACTGATCTTTTCTTCTTCAGTGCCTAATTTGCTATATTTACATTTAAGATACTGTATTTTTCGTCTCTAGAAATTTCAAGCTATATCTAACTTTAAGGAGGGCTGGGAAATATATACTAACTGTGTTCCCAGGAAGAAAAGGAAAATAGATTTTGGTGAAGCTACAAATTCTTTCATCTCTCAAGTCTTACACAGTCTTGTCTCTGCTTTCCTTTCTGATTTCACCTTCTATCACACTCCTTGTCACTCACCATTCTCCAGTCACGCTGATCTTCTTATAGTTCCACAAACAGCATCTTTTCACATGCTTTTCCCTTTGCCTGGAACACTCTCTTTACCATATCTGTTTCAGGTTTTGTTTGTTTGTTTTTTTCTTTCAGGTCTCAGATCAAATAGCTCCTCCTCCAAAATACTTTCCTTCAACCATCTTATGTAACATTGCTCTCACCCTAGTCACTTTCTGTGACTTCATCCTGTTTTGTTTTCTTCACAGCACCTTTAACTCTTTGAATTTATCATTTTTATTTGAGTGTTTGCTTGTTTATCATACATCTTATTCACTCGGATGTAGGTTCCATAAGACAGGCACCTTGTCAGTCTTGTTCATGAACACTTTGCATATAAGAGGTGCTCAATAAATATGAATCAACTACCATCTTTCATTCTGGGTCCATGATTCTTCCGCTCACATTCCAGACTGGGGAAATCTTGTTATAGGTTCATTAATCTAATAGAGGTCATTTTAGGGAGTTTCACAAATAGATGAAACACTTTCAGTTCTGGATTGGAGGAGTTTTTCTTTCTCTGATGCCCCACCTTTCCCTTAACTTCATTCATTCATCCATCACTTAACAAACATTCTGCACTCTTATTATGTGTCTGGCATTTTCTATATAGAACTAAGAATAGAGTGGTGAATGAGAAATATATGATGTCTAGCTGCCATAATGGGGCTTATATTCTTGTGGATTCAGGAGCACCGTGTTCTCTTAGTTCCCCAATGTGACTTCCAACCCAGTCTTCTTTTGCTATTATGTATAAATGTCTGCTTGTAGATACATGCCTTTCAGCCTTCAACCCCTCCTTGTTAGCATCCTCCATTTGCTCACCAGAGTGTGAGCACCTCCATTGGAAGGCCACCAGGCTCACAGGGATCATTTATTTTGATTTTTGCTTTATCCCTAGAATCTGGGTCATGGTAAGTGCTCCATAAACACTTGCTGAATGACCAGCTTGCTGCCATTCCCCTCATTCATGGAAGACTGGCTCACAAGGTTCCTTTTCACTCCAAGGCCCACTCTCAATCTGGGTGACTTCATTGTTCACCTAATTCAATATTTAGTCTTTCAGTTCTTTCACATCCTCAGTTCCCATGACCATCAGCCCAACTTCACCTCATCCACTCTCAAACACAGTGGTAACTTGGACTGGTTATCACACAGGTCTCTTCCATCTTGAAATACTAAATGCACACATCCTACTTTCTGGCCATAAGTTCCTGATCTTCCACCTCTTTTTACTCTTTTTCTTACATCAGCTTGTCAATGTTATGGAGAATTCCTGTTCCCTGACCCTTCCATTTTGTTCTAACATATCACTCCTTTCCCCCTTTACTTCCTGCTTCATATAGTCTAGATTGCACAATATCTCACTTCCATCCTTGTCTCGTAAGTGCCTCAGCTATTTTTCTCATTGCTTTTCCACTGTATCCCTTTAGGAGAACACTTGTGCTTAAACGACTCAAACGTCTTTTCTTCTACAGCCAGGTTCTTGTGGAAAACTGGAGAAATTCACTAAAAAATTGTGTTTTCTTATATAATTTTGACTTTTAATATCCCCTGGCAATGTTTCTACATGGTCCTACTCAGGACGGTCTCCCTTTCCCCTCAACATGTATTTAAACCTTCACCACTTGTATGAATGTGCTGGGGCTGCTATAACAAAGTACCACAGACTGGGTGACTTAAACAACAGATATTTCCTTACAGTTCTAGAGGTTAGAAGTCCAAGGCTTGTAGATGGCTGCCACATGGTTTTTCCTCTGTGCAAGTCTGTGACCTAATCTCCTTTTCTTATAAGGACACCAGTCATATTGGATTAGGGCTTACCTCAATGATCTCATTTAACCTTAATTGCCTCTTCAAAGATCCCATCTTCAAATACAGTCACACTCTGAGGTACTAGAGGTTAGAACTTCATTATATGAATTTGGAAGATGGGACACAGTTCAGCCTACAACATCAATCCTCTCAAGCCTACTTCCTCGCCACCTCACCCTCCATTTTCATAAAGGAGGCAGAAACAATGATCTGGGAACCCCAACTTCTTGTCCCTCTTACTACCTTGTGAATCTGTCTGTGAGGGGTTCTCTCCTTTCCTCACTCCCTACCATCAGTGAAGGGTGTCCTCCTCCATTTCACCATAATCCAAGGGGGCTCCCATGTCTGCTCTAGCTGGACTTCCCTGCCCACCTCCTTGGAGTCCTTGAACTGTCAGTTATTCTCTTATTTGTTTCTTTAATACTTCCACAGGCAAAATGAAGCCAGAGCAATTGATCTACCACATCTGGCCCCACAGATCTCAGACAGCCTGTGCAGCCATGGGAGGTCTTTTTCATGCTATTTTGTGTTTCGGATTCTGTTGTTGGCTGTGGGCTCCTTGCCTGGAGCAGGTGTTCCTTGCAATTATTTCCTCCAGTGAGAGGGAGAAGGAAGCTCACCTGATGGCTTCTCCCTCTTAGTGCCTTTATTACTCTGCTTGCTTTGGGGACAGCGGCTGGCAGGGAGGCCAAGTGAGGCAGTTCAGTAAGTACTAGCTTACTCCTGGTTTGGGAGGCTGTTGGCAGTCATTCCTCTTCCTGAGTCAGGAGGAAGAGTTTGTGGGTTCCCAGAGCCCTTTTCTGACTTCTTGGCTCCCTCATTTCCAGAGCCACCTGTACTCCCTTATCACTTACAAAATTGCTTTCTTTCTATGTCAGAAAAATCATTTGAAACTTGGAAAGAGGCAGAAGAGCTGGTAGAGTATTTTCAATGCAGTGTTGGACTTGACTTTTTATCATTTCTGAGCAAAAGTTAACATGTAGATTTTTGTCTGTTAGAGATGCAAATAATTTCTATCTATTTGAACGGATGATCCCCAAAGTTATAGTTTATTGTCTTGTTGGACATTAACCAGTTTCGTGTCTAACCTCAAAATCTTATTCTAACATTTCCTATAAATACCTACTTTCTCAAGTGTTCTTTGAATTGGTCATAACATCTTATTGGTTCTTTCATTAATTAATGAGTTGAATAAAATTTTGATACCTGTTCATTTTGTATTTGTATGTGAGTCACTGTATTATTTTTTTGAAAATTATACCTTAACTCTGATTTATTGCATGCAGGGGTAAACAAAAAGGAGAGGCTGTTATACTTTGCGGTAGAGCCATTTTTATTAATTATGTTGCTGAACTTATCTTTTTCTATGATTTGTTTGCCTTTCACATGAAAAAAAATGCTTAAATTCTCTCTCATTTATAAAGCTTTCCAGTAATCCTTTATCATGCTGTAGCTGGCATATAATACTTCCTTTTTCTTTGACAAAGTGGTTTTAAAAAGTTGTCTCAGACCAAATGTGTCTAAGGTGATACATGAAAAATATCATTGTACACATAAAGTTAATGTTGGATGCGTGTGGAAAGTTTCACGTCTATATGAGGTAATCACAATGATAAGAAAGGAGTTCTTCATGTTTTCCTACTGACCTTTAACTTTGCTGTACACTTTTGACTTCTGCTGGGTGTTTTCAGCATCTCCACTGACCTTTACCTCAATCAGCTCGAACTGGTTCTCAAAGGAAACAAAAGCTTCCAGGCACAACACCTCTGCACAGGCTTTCTCTTATGTCACCACAGAAACAAGACTCTCACTGTGGAAAAAAAATTGTGTAACAATGAGGAAGACTGCTATAAAATATGGATTAATGAGTTGAACAGCCAGAAGAGTGGAACCTGTATAGGAAGGAATTGAGTGACAGCAAGGGCAGTTGGAGGAAGAAGATGGGATGCTTGCTGGCCCCAGGAGGGAAAGACAAAATGTAGAGTCTAATTCTTGTTCTATGAGCCTGAGTTCTCACACACCACAGCACCTGGCTGGAGGCTCCCACTATGGTGATGGAGCAGCAATAACAAGCAGAATATTCTTGACCTTGAGTAGCTTCTATGTATTTTTTGGGAGATTCAGCAAAAATGACACATGACACTTCATAAGTGTTATGGACTGAATGTTTGTGTTCCCCCCAAATTAATATGTTAACATCTAATCCCCAATATGGTGGTATTTTGAGGTGGGCCTTTGGGAGGTAATTAGGTCATGAGGGTGGAGCCCCCATGGTGGAATTAGTGCCCTATACGAGAAGGCCAGAAAGCTAGCTTGCTCTCTTTCTGCCCTGTGAGGAAAAACTGGGAAGTCAGCAGTCTGCAACCCTGAAGAGAGTTCTCACCTGAACCTGACCATGCCAGCACTCTGACCTCAGACTTGCAGCTTTCAGAACCAGGAGAAATAAATTTCTATTGCTTATAAGCCATCCAGTATATGGTGCTTTGTTTTTATTTATTTAATTGTTTTTTGTTTTATTTTTTAATTGAGGTAACATTGGTTTATAACATAATATAAATTTCAGATATATATCATTATATTTCGATTTCTTTGGAGAGTACATCATGTTCACCACCCAAAGACTAAGCACCATCCATCCCCACACACATGCACCTAATCACTCTCTCCACCCTCCTCCCTCATCCTTTCTCCTCTGGTAACCACCAATCAACCTCTGTCTCTACAGATTTGTTGTTTTTATCTTCTATTTATGAGTGAGATCATACGGTATTTGACTTTCTCCCTCTGACTTATTTCGCTTAGCATAATACTCTCAAGGACCATTATAGTACTTTATTATGGCAGCCCAAAGTGACTAAGACAATAGGTTTACCAAAGAAATTGTTGAAAGTGATAAGAAAAATACTAATGCCTAAGTAGATAAATGGGTAAAATTTATGAAAAACAGTGCATAACAAGGAAATCTAACTGGCCAATAAAAATATGAAAAAAATCAACTTAATTAGTAATCAAGGAACTATAAATGAAAACAACAAGGCATTACCATTTTTGCCCATCAAATTGAAAAAGATTTGAAAAGGACAACACTCGATGGTGATGAGAGATGAGATGAGTACATTCACACATTTTTAGTGGAAGTGGCAACTCTACAAATTTTCAGGAAACCAGTTTGACATTATGAGTCAAGAACGTCAATCCATTTAATCCAGGAATTCCACTTATAGGAGTCTATACTAAAGAAATAATTTATGAAATGTTGAGTGCAAAATTGTTTATAAAATCAAAATATTCGAAACAGCCTAAATGCCTCCGGATAAGGAAACTGCTAAGTAAATTATGTGTCTCCTGCCATTCTCCACTTGCTCACTTGGCTTCAACCATCTTGTCCTTCTGCTGCTCCTTGAGCTGGGCAGGCTTGTTCTGGCCTTAGGACAATTGTGTTTGCTCATCTCCCTCCTGGGAATACTCTTTCCCCAGAGACCTGCATGCTTTGCAACCTTACCTCATCCAGGTCTTTATTGAAATGTCACCTTCATAGTGACACCCTTTTTAAGACTACACCCCTCTACATACTCCTCTTCCTGGCTTCATTTTTCTTCCTGGCCCTCATCACCATCCAACATTCTCTGTAGGAGCTCGATTACAAGTCAATCTATCTGCAAAGTTCATCATTGTCTAGTAGCCTTGAAAAAGGTTTTAAATTTTAAAGCCCAATTAAATTCTACATTTCTTTGCACTGCAAGCTATTGGGTGTTTCTAAAAATAAGACAGAAAGAAGGACCTTTGAACCAAATCAAGATTTAAAAGGATAGAGACTCCAAAATGTGAAATTGGCTGAGTGAGAGGCCTCTTTCTGTTATGTGATAGTGACGTAGCTGGTTAGACTCTTACTGCAGCTTAGCTGTCTCAGACCAAAGGTCTATTGAAGCTGGAGCTTTAGGAAACATGGTAGAAAAATAGCAGGATGTTAGAAAATACTGGCTGTTTCTTGTGGCTTTTAGTAAGGTTTAAAAAACAGAGACAAGCTTTGATCTGAGCTGACCTGGCCGAAAGCAGAAAGGGGACAGCATACAGCTTTGTTAATAGAGATACCTAAGCCTGTGGCAAGATTTCCAAGGCCCAGTTACTCATGCTTCTTGCACAACTGGAAAACCCAGAATGTCTACTCTGTTCTAATATTAGCATAAAAAGCAAGGAGGTGGAAAACACAACATTGGATAAAATTGGGACACCTGAGAGGCCAGAGAAATGAACACAGCCAGATTCCCTGGGCCCTTCTCACACACCTCCTTCCTTGAACTATCTGGTTTAGGTAATCCTTCGTATTGGGGTCAGGGCCAGCCAACGGCTGCAGCTTCGTCACAGGTGCAGATTATTCTGCCTCATTGATTGTTTCACAAAACCAAGAGGGAAACAAGTGGATTTAGGTCTGGGACTAAGGGCAGAGTTCCAAGGTTTAGAGCTAAGAGTAGAACAGTGAGGGCGGGGTCCAGACCTGTGAACCATAAGGTTCTAATGCTGCAGAGTTTGGGGGAGTTGATTATCAGTGAAACCTCAGGCCCGGACAAAATGGGAGCCTATGTTTCCTTGCCTTAAAGGTGACCCGAGTCCCCCACATCTCACAGAGGGGCCAGCGGGAAGAGAGCTACTAAAGAAGCTGTGTCTCTACTAGTGACTCCTCCTTTGTGATTCTCTTCCATACCTCTCCCAGGCATGGCCCTGGAGAGCAATGGGCAAAAGAGTTCTTCTAGTGGGCAAGCCTGCAGGCAGCCCTACCGGCTGACTAATAAACTCCCTCCTCTGCCAAGATAAGAGCTCCACCCTATCCCTGCCAGAAGTATATCCGTCGGATTGCTGACTGCTGTTTGTTTCTTTTTCTTTTCCAGTTAATAGCTTTTTTTAAACTAATTTTTTTTCTATTTCCCTCTATTATTTTCTATCTGTCAGGAGTGATTAAATGTATCCATTAGTCATAGGTTGCATAGTCATAGGAGTCGTATTAGAAGAGGAATGTCCATATTTCAGATTTGGAGTGGACACAATAACTAGACCTGACGATTGGTTCTTTTTAAGAATTGGTGCATTTTCAGGTGTAAATGGGTTAGTTGCATCCTATCAAGTGGGGACATTGTTGATACTGCATGTATGGGAAGTTGGAGTGCTAAACAGCTAAGGGGGTGGAATATGGTAAACATATATTGTTTCTCTATCTAGAATCTCATCTTTTGGGGAAATATCAGTCCCCGGATATAGGCTACACTATTAGAACACTCTATTCACCTGGAAACAGGGACTGGTTCAGAGATGGGCACATGACTTAAGATGGACCAAATGGAATTCTTGCTGGACTTGTCCTAGAGCTAAGATTTTCTCATTCTTCTGATTTTATGATTCTGAGAGTATTTGAAATTGGGTAGCTATCTACAGTGCTTCTTGGAAGAAGTCCATCTGAAGAAGCAGCTAATGAGGCCAACACACAGATTTAAACAGAGTTGAGAAATGGAAAGAAGAGGAAGAAAAAGGAGATATAGAGATAGATAGAGATCTTGACCATCTTTAAAAGAAATTTTTGAGTCCCTGGAACTAGTAATAACTTTGATAGAAGCCAACTCTATCCTGTATTTTTCCATTTACATGATACAATAAATCCCTTTCTTGTTAAGTAAGTTTCAGTTGGATTTCTGACACTTGCACCAGAAAGGGTCCTGCCTCGTATAGTAGCTAACCATTCAGTCTTTCACATATGGCAGCCTGGCTGTGTCCCATGACTCCTCTGTAACTGCTCTTGCCATTCACCATTGACATTCTAGTTTCTAAATCTGATGAACCCTTTTCGATGCTTACCTTCCTGGATCTCTTTACTGAATTTGATGCTGTTTATAATGGTTTTTTTTCTTGAAATCCCCCTCTACTGACTTTTAAGAGACACTGTTCTTTTTGTTTTTGTTCTTCCTAGTTTTTCGTTTCTCCTTAATCTCCTTTCCAGACCAGTGCTTATCTCTACAATGTTCCTCAGTGTCATGTTCTTGCCCTCTTATGGTCCATGAAACAACTTCTCCCCGGGTGATCCATTCACTTCCAGAGCTTTTGTTGCTACTCACACACCAACTACTTCAAGATCTTTATCGTTAGAGTCTCTTGATCGCTGAACTCATCATCCATGGCCCACTGGACATCTTCTCTCAGATGTGCTTCAGAGGCCTCAAAAACAACAGCTCCCAAATCTAATCTCATTGTTTACCTAGCCAAATATGCCCTACTTCTAGTGTTCCAATCGCAGTGACCGGTACCATATTTAAGCCTTTGTTAGAAATCTGAGCATCATTGCTGAGTCCTCCTCTTCTTTACCCTCTCATCAAGTTCTGTCAATTATGTTTCACAACTATTTCTCAAATCTGTAGCTGCATAGCTTACTGCCCTTGCCTTAGTTTGGTCCAGGACTCTGTAGGTTCTCCATTGCATGACTCCAGGAGCATCAATCCCTGGACCTCAATGGCGAATGGAGTCACGGTGGTTAAGGCCCTGATTTAGGTGCTTGTAATTTCTCACTTAAGTTACTGCTGCAACTTTCTAATGTTCTCCTCATCTCTAGGCTCATTTCTCTTCAATCCTTTCTCCAAATGTGGCAGAAGATTTCTTCTAAATGTAAATGGGAAGCACATCACTTTTCTGCTACGAATCTCATTGCTTGCCCTTCCTTTCCACCTTAGTATTTTACCACTTCAACTCTCTTTCTATGCTTTTGCCTTACTAAATATTCTAACTTCCCCAAGTATGCCATGCTTTCTCCTACCCCATGTATTTTCATACGTACCTCCTGTGCCTTGAAAACGCATTCTTCTTTATCTTGCTAACTTACTTATCCTTCCAGATGCAATCTAAGATTAGTCTTTCAGACCACCCAGTTTGGGTTGGTAACCTTGACGACATATTACAATCACACCTTACATTTATTTCCATCACAGCACATACCACACCATGTTGAAATACGTATTTACTTATCAGTCACGTCCAGTAGATGTGAATTCTTTGAGGGACGAGACCCTGAGTTATTTATCTGTGTATTCTCAGGGCTAGGCACGTCACTTGGTGCATATTAAATGCTCAGTAATTTTAAGAAAATGGTAAAAAGAAAAACAACTTTTGGCATCTGTCAACTGCCTACCAGCCTTCCCAGTCACATCTATCAGGAAGATGGAAGGGAAAGGAAAATATTACTTATTGATTGCCGTTCACTCACTCGACGTTTGTCAAGCACTTTTTATTGTCAGTCACTATCTAGGCACTTTCACACGATTAGATCACTTAATCAATTCAGTCACACTGTCAGGAAGGCATTATTTTTATTTTAGACAGAGAAATTTCATACAGAAGCGTGGCTTTTGAAGTTAGGCTACCTGCGTTTTAGGCTCAACAATCTGGCTACTCAGCTAATGGTGAATTAAAACTCAAGCGATCTAATTTCAAAAACCATGGTACTGTCAGTGCTTCATATTTTCCCAACTCTGCTTTAAAGACTTTTTAAAAAATGAAGCTTCCTGTTCTAGACGGCAGATTGAATACACGAGTTGGTCTCCGCTCACTCTTGAGACATCACGGAAATAATAGTATATAAGTACAAAAAGCATCCACATAGCTCTGAAGTGACTAGAATAAGGTGGAGGTCATTAGTTGATTGTATCAGTTATAAATCTGTTGCCTTTCTGCTCCAAATCCAAATCTGCCCTGCTTGTGGTACTGAATCACTGCCCCGTTGTCAGCTCGCGTGATGTTAAACTTCATTAGTACAGGGCACTGGAGCGACATTGGAGGAGGAAGGGGTATTTTTTCCTGTTCCAGCAGGCTCTTGCAGCACAGCACCTCCGCCCACACAGCTCCTCCTGGCACTCCAAAAAGCAGTTTTCCAGTGACTTCCAATAGCGTGGCACCCCTGTGTATATGGCTTCCACCAGCACCTCCTTGATGGCTTTGCAGTCAGTTCTGAGGCACGGAACCTTCCTGAGATAGCTCCCTTTGGCACCCCAGGCAGTGACTTTCCAGTAATTCTTCCTGGCATGGTACCTCAGAAAACTTCACCATCCAGTGAGCCATAGGCATGTTCTCTCCAACCATATCTGGATCAAAGTCCTGGGAGGAGGGGACCCTCTTCCAGATTTCTTTCTTCCTTGAGGGCTGTATTTCAGCCCTCGGGTAGTGGCTGGTCCCTATATCTTCTGTTCTTGTATAACGTCCAAAGACGAGGAAAGTGTATCTATCGTAAAGAGCAATGGGGATGTATCAGTAATGGATTCCCTTGGCCCACGGAGATCTTTGGCAGGGGGGCTAATTGATCACAGTGTTCATAGGAACAAAATAGGTGGATATCCTATAAACTGATTCCCAAAAAAACCTCAAACAATCCAATAGAATAATGGGAAAAATATGAACAGAAAATTTACAGAAGAATATAATCAAATGATCAATGAACATAAAATATCTGACCTCTAGTAGTAAAGAAAATTCAAATTTAAACAAATATGCAATAACATTATTAATGTACCCCGTAATATTCACCTTTTCTCCTAAATGAAAAGGAATCTAAAACAGCAGCCTGGTTTCTACCTTTTTGCTCCTTTCTCTACACTCAAAAATATATGCAAAATATGATTATAAATACATAGAGTTTTGTTGTTGATCTTTGTTTTTATAAAAATGGTATACATTTCTCTGCAATTTGCTTTTCCCACTTGATAATATATAAGGAACATCCATTCAATTAAACAATATATGCATGATTTATTCTTTTGAAAAGCTGCATAATAATCTATTGAATGGGTATGCTATAATTTATCCAACTTTTCATCCACTTATTGCACAGACAGAAAAGTAGGTGATATAAAAAAGAGTGAGAAATAGGTAGGCATCAGATTTCTTGTCAGCAATAATGGATGCTAGAAGACAATGCGTTTAAAGAGGATGTTGTCAACTGATGAAATTTTACAATTCTGGAAGAAGATGCAGTAGTCATGAACTGTTATGCCCTAAATACAATGGCAGCCTGATGATTTTTGCGTCGCTACATAACCCAGACATGGCCATTACTGGGCTTACAAATTCTCTTTGAATTTCTATACACACCAGTACCCAAATAAGCAAAACTTAAATAGCCAGTGTTACCAATAGTGAAAGAAACGGGCCCTTATATGCTGCTATTGGGAGAGTAAAGTGGTACAGACTTTCTGAAAAGCAGTTTGACAGCTGCGTTAAGACTTTAAAATATTCATACCTGTCTCCCAGCAATTCTACTTATCTGCCTTTAGCCTAAAGATTTAATCAAGTGGGAAAGCAAAGCTTTATCAACAAGAACAAACACGGCATTGTATATGACAAATAAAAATGTCAAGTAATAGGATATATTGGAATATATGAGGAAGCCATTTGGTGTAAACCTAATTCGGCCTGACCTTGTCTTTCCAAAAGGGCCTGAAGGAGGCCGTTGAGCATGCATTGTATATCTGCTTTAGAGATTCCCTATGGCAAGAGCAAAAGGCCCTTGAGATAAAGGTGCAACCTCCCTCCCCTCCCAACGTTGGCGTCTCCTTAAGGATTAAGCATCTTTCCTTAGGCTAGGAACTGATTGCTGCGCTCACCTGTGATCGCCCAGCTTGAGACAATAGATTTGCTCCCTGCTACGCCCACCAAGATAGCAGACCCACTACCTGCTGTGTCCATCAAGTGCTGTGCCGACAGGGCAATCTTGTGACTATTGTGGGAGGGACATTTCAATCATATGTGAAACACCCTCTTTGAGGGTATATAACCACCCTGTGTACCCCCACTTCTTTGGAGTGCTCTTTTCCTTTGTGGAAAGACTCTCCCGGGTTATAATCCTAAGATTTCAGCTCAGAATAAACTCACCCAAATTTTCATTTATAGATTGGTTATGGATTATTTTCGTCAACATATATAATAAGGAAAAACTGAAAACAACATAAATAATTCAACAACAGGGAACTTTTTAAATTAATTGTAGACCATCTATGAGTTGGCATATATATCTTTTAAAAATTATATTTTTAAAGACTATATAGTACCATGAAGACTACTCAGGATACAATGGTAAGGGTAAAAACAAAACAGATGAAAAAACATTGGTTTCAAAACACTTTGAGTGCTGGATGGTAAAATACTTTGTCGCCTGGAAGCTTGTTACTGAAATATCTACTTAGACTTTCAGTTATAAAACTAAGCAAGACACCACAGAACACTGGGATCAACTGCAAAGCTGTAAAAACTAGATATTCAAGGAAAAGGTGTTGGAAAAACTCATTGCACAGGAAGGGACATTGGTGCTTCTGCAGAGAACAAGAGTTCTTTCACTGAACGTACAGTTTGCTCTGTTAGTCTGTCAATCAGCTAGAATTGCATAACTATGTTCTGGGTGTGGTGGTATACCACTCAGAATACTCAGTCACCACCCTGAAGGAATTTAATGTGCAGTGTCAGAAACGCAGGTAAGTACGTTACCAACTGAAATAGACAATTACAGTCATTACAAAAGTGCATTGAGTTAAATGGAGAACCGTGATTGTGCTGGTGGCTTCAGCGTCAAACAACACTCTTGATGTGGGGCACACATAACTCCTAAAATCTTCCCATGGATGACGCATTATCCTCCCCTATCTTTCTACCCATTCCCTCTTGGGGCTTTCCCACAATCATAGGGTCCCATTATGCCATGACCCCCTACTTCGGCTTCCCTTCCTGCTTCTACTCCAAGACAAGGGCTCTGTGCCTGACGGAGCCAGTTGTAGACAGATCGGAGGGATGGCCTTTATTGGGGTCTGAGATCTGTTCGTGTGTGTGCACTGGTGCAAACCAAAGGTCTGTTCTGAAGCTCTAATGACCCAACAAGAAGACTAGGAGGTGGAGTAGAGAGGGGAGGCTGAGCTCAAGGGGACTATTCTGGAGGAGGAGGAAGAAGGAGGAGAGAACAGATGGGGGTTGAAATTAACTTTTAAATGCCTGTGCCCATGGGAGACAGTGTCTGAGAATCTACAGCAAGGAGCTGCTGCCGTTACAAAGCTCCCCTTCCATGAATCAGAGAAAGGTCCTTAGGACCCACGTCTCAGAGAAGGTTCTGTGCTCTCCAGAAAGGCATCTTATTTCCAAGGAAATCTGGGTGGGACAATCCCTGCAGGGCTGGGACTCTGCAGACAAAAATTTTCCTCTGCCTAGCTTTCTCCCTGCTCTGCAAAATGCCAGGATTGTGGTGGTAGAACCTATGGCTTAGTGACTTGCACTGATCACCACCTGAGCACCAGAGTGCGGCCAGGGAGGGGCTCCTCATAGCCCCACCTAGAATGCGTTAGGTGTGTGTCTGCGCGCACACGCAGGGGCACATGATTGCACTTTCTAAGGACTCAGTTCTGGCCTTGCCTGGATATCCTTTGGGTACTAGGTCCTTATCAAAGGGAATGCTAACTTCCTCCTCTATTTTTGTTTTGTTTTTTCAATCCCTGAGGATAAAAGGTCAAATCTCCAGTCCAGATTGAGGAAGCCAATAGCCACCAGAGACATTCCTGGGCCAGCTACTCTACATTCTCAGAGCCCCTGGCCTTCCTCTCCTCAGAACACAAGGTCAGGCTGGGCCAGGGCTCCCTAGGAATCTTTTGTGAGGGGGAGAAAGCCTGAGTGTAGCCCTTAAATGCCTCCTTCTACAGTTCTCCTACTGATCCCTGTCGACGAAAATAATCCATAACCAATCTATAAATGAAAATTTGGGTGAGTTTATTCTGAGCTGAAATCTGAGGACCATGGCCCGGGGCCTTTCTTCCCGAAGGAAGAAAGGGCACCAAAGAAGTGAGGTATACAGAGTGGTTATATACCCCCAAACAGGACCATTTCACATATGATTGAAATGTCCCTCCCACAATAGTCACAAGATTGCCCTGTCAGCACAGCGCTTGATGGACACAGCAGGTAGTGGGTCTGCTATCTTGGTGGGCGTAGCAGGGAGCGAGTCTATTGTCTCAAGCTGGGTGGTCACAGGTGAGGAGCAATCAGTTTCTAGCCTAAGGAAAGATGCTTAATCCTTAAGAAAATGCCAACGTTGGGAGGGGGAGGGAAGTTGCACCTTTATCTCAAGGGCCTTTGTTCTTGCCATAGGGGATATCTAAAGCAGATATGCAATGCACGCTCAACAGCCATGGTCAGGCCCTTTTGGAAAGACAAGGTCAGGCCGAATTAGGTTTACACCAAATGGCTTCCTCATATTCTCCAATATATCCTATTGCTTGGATTTTTATTTGTCATCCCTATGTCTAGGAAGAGATACTGACCCCAGGTTCTTAGTCTCTCTGTGTAATAGAAATCGACAAGAGGCCCGACCAAAATCTCAGACAAGGTTTTATTGGGACTTATGCTCCAGGACAGGGAGACAGCACGGGAGAAGAGGCTCTCTGGCTGACTCTCCGAAGGGAGCCGTCCTGAGTCTTTTATGGGGTGAGGGGAGGGCACTGCTGTCAAGATTCTCGGCCTCCAGAGACATTCTGCTTCCCTCTTCCTGGTGCTGTGGCTGTAGGAGCCCCCCCGGGGTTGCAGTCCCTGCGCCTGCCCAGTAGGTCCAACATGGTGCTGTTTCTCACTACCGCTGCCCCAGAAGGTCATCTAGCGGTCATCTCCGGGCTCTGTGTGCATGCGGCAGTTGGGATTGACAGCTTTGGTGGGAAGTTTGCACTTGGAAGGTTGCTTATGTTTGAGGCTGGCCTGAAACAAGGTTGACAAAAGGAAAGTCATGCTGTAACTTAGAATAACCTGACTAACTCACCCAAGCTGTGTATGTTTTACCTTGCAGGTAGCCTAGGAGATAAATAGCTACCCTCTGGGAAGTAATCTTGGCTGACCCATGTAACTCCCAATAGTGATAGATGATAACTTTGTTCTTTTGAGTTTCTTAGGAACATGGTGACCTCCTCAGAGAAGAACATCTATGCTGGCATCCCTCACTGATAACAACTGAAAGACCTGGTGGCATCTCTAGTCACCAATGCCAGATGGTCAGTGTTCCTGAGCCCTTCCTTCATAGCCCACCAGTCCCTGGATAACTGCCTCAAGATTATGTACTTGTTTAAGATGGTCTTTGGGACATGAGTCCGCCATCTTCCAATTTTGCTGGTTAATTGAATAAATCCCTTTCCTGACAACTGACTCCTTTGCAATTAATTGCTTCAGGGTTGCAGTAAGCAGAACGAGCCATTGCGGGTTTACATCTTGACTTTGAAAACAGCAGGGCTGGGAGGTGCCCAACCTGATGGCTAAGGGTGAGGAGCAGAGTCCTGTCCTGATTCTGTCTCAGAAGTGCGGCTGAAGGCTCCACAGCTAGTTAGGACCATAGCAATCTTTCAGCAAATCTAAGAACAGGCCAGTTTTCATATAATTTGCCCAATGGCTTTAAGTGTGCCACTTATCCAAAGTCACCAAATTTTAAAAGCAGATTTTACAACTGGAACTTCAGTGTGTTGCCATTTGTAGATAGTCTTTCAAAGTCCTCTGTGGTTAAGTGTTACAGGATCTTTTTTTAAAAAAGAGGATTTTTTAATTTAAATAAGCAATACTATTCTCAGAAAACTTAGGGAAGCAAAGTAGAAAGTCAAGGGCAAACAAACATCTGGAACTCCATCACCTCAAAAAAATTACTTTTAATGTTTTGGTACATTTCATTTCAACTCTACTGTTGATTTGCTTTCTAATTTCAATAATTTCTGCCTTTATCTTTTTGATGTCCTTCCTTCTACTCTGAATTTATTTGCTATTCTTTTAGTAGCTTCTTGGGTTGAAAACAGGCTTTTATAATTTTCTGTCTTTCTTAAATGATTTCTAATTACTGAATCTAAAATTATATATCTATGTGTTTTTTCTGAGTATTGCTTTGACCATATCCAATGCACTTAAAAAAATCTGCCATGTTCTCATTGTTCATCTCTAAATACTTATAATTTATATGGTAATTTCCTCTTTAAAAATGTCAACGCAAAATAACCAATAACTTTTCTAAAGACAAGAGAAATAAGATGAGTTTTACTTGAGCCAGAGTGAGGATTATAACCTGGGAAGGCCTTGGAAAGCATTCTGGAGAAGCCCGGTTTTCGGTACAGTCTTATATCTTTTTAGAATGAAGAACATACATTGAACACACCCAGGATACATTTTCATCAAAGTTTCAAAGAGGTATTTAGCTTCAAATTAGCAGGTCAGCATGACCCTGATTCAGGAAAGGGACCAATTTGAGTGTGACCAATAGGGCATTACCAATAGAGTATAGGAAGGGAAGTAGGCATTCTTATCTTAAGAGAGTACATCCTTTACTTTAGTGGTTAAAGCAGGTGTACAATGTATGTTTGATAGGCCATTAGTCAGGCTTTTTAGTTTAAGCCGAATCAGTTTTGGACCCAAATAATTACCCCACATACCTCAATATGTAAAAACCTCTTGTCAAACTGAAGAATTTTTAATAAGGGCATTTTGACAAAAATTGTGTTATTTAATTATGTATAGTTTTGCTGTCTAATACAGTAGCCACTTGCCACATGTATCTAATGAGTACTTGAAATACGGTTAGCCAAATTGAGATAGACTTTTTTTTTTTTGCTGGGAAAGATTCACCCCAAGCTAACATCTGTTGCCTATCTCCCCCCACCACCGTTTTTTTCCTCCCTGAAGCCCCAGGGCATGGTCGTATTTTCTAGTTGTAAGTCCTTTTAGTTCTTCTATGTGAGCCACCAGCACAGCATGGCTCCTGACAGGTGGTGTGGTTCTGCAACCAGGAAACGAACCCAGGCCACCAAAGTGGTGAGAGCACCAAACTTTAACCACTAGGCCATCAGGGCTGGCTCGAGATAGACTTCAAGTGTAAAATATATGCTAATTTCAAATACTTGGAAGAAAAATTAATTCTCTTTATATTGATTTCATATTCTAATAGTAACATTTTTGGATAAATCTGGTTAAGTAAAATGTTATTAAAGGTAATTTCACCTGTTTCTTTTCTTTTTTTAATGGAGCTACCAGGAAAATTTAAATTACATATGTGGCCTACATTATATGTCTACTCAATGGCATTAATCTGTAGCCCTATTTCTTTTTTATTTGAACTGTTGGTTTCAGAGACAGGTGAGTTAAATTCGTCTACTAAGATCGAGATTTGACAATTTCAAAGTTACATCACCAGGTCTCAAAAGATTCATAACATATTATCTTGATGGAGTGTACCTTTTATCAATATAAAAAACTGTACCCTTGTTTGCCCTTATGAATGCTTTTCACTTTGAATTCTCTTATTTTCTGATTCTAATACTTCTACATTTGCTTTCTTTTGGTTTGCATCTTATGTGGTATCTTTCTCTATTGATTTATTTCCAAATGTCCTGCATCATTTTGTTTTAGGTGTCTCTTTTGTAAACTGTATACAACTATTTTTTAAGACACAATTTGAAAGACTCTCCTTCTTAATATGTTAATTCAATTCATTCACTTTTATTGTGATTATTAATATATTATGACTAGTTCCTGAAATTCCTTTGTGTTTCTCATTATGGAGGCATTGTCATCTCTTCCCTGGCTTCTGACATAGTGGTTCCACAGCCTTCTGTTCTCGCCCATCTCACAGTGGGGGTTAACACCTTTGCTCATGGCCGCCTGGCAGAAGGGTAGAGACTGAGGAAGAGACCTCATTTCAGTGCAGCATCTGCAAAGAGGCACCCTGCCCGCTGTGCCCTCCTGCTGCCTCCCTGTGTCTGCTACCTCCTGGCGCAGAGCACCATATCCATTCCCACCTTTTGACACAGTCCTCTCTTCCAGGATTTTGGGCTGTGATTTCATCTCTCAAGATGGCTGCATTCCTCATACATTCTAGTCCATTAAGAACACCACTTCAGGGGCCGGCCTGGTGGTGTAGTGGTTCAGTTCACGCACTCTGCTTTGGTGGCCTGGGGTTTGCAGGTTTGGATCTTGGGTGCAGACCTACACACTGCTCATCAAGCCATGCTGTGGTGGCATCCCACATACAAAAAATAGAGGATGGTTGGCACAGGTGTTAGCCCAGTCTTCCTCACCAAAAAAAAAAAAAAGAACACCACTTCATAGTTTCATGTACTGCTATTGATTTTTTCTTTTCCTTTTTCTCTTAACCTTTTTTCACAATATCTGGTGATATAGTGTGGGGAGAAAGGCAGATGTACAGCTTAAATTAGCTTCATCTCATTATTGTATATTTACTTTCTGCCTTTTTTCTCCATGTATTTTTTATTTTAATATAATTTTGGTCCAATTTTGGTTCAATAGTTGCCTACTCAATTTTGTGTCTTGACTTTCCACTTAGCATTTTCACTTAAGTATTTCCCCCACACTATTATAAACTACTTTAAAACTTCATTTTTAATGTCTGTATGATATCACATCAAGGAAAAATGGCCAGCATTTCCAAGTTATTAGGAATTTAGGTTATTTCCATTTTTCTGCTATTATAAAAAGACGATAAAGTTACTTGCACATATAGCTATGCTTTATATTTTGAATTGTAGTCTTGAGTGGGGTGCTGAGGTTCTCATAGATTGTTAGCAAAGAGCCTAGGTTATTTCTAATTTTAGTAATTTTAGTAAAATAATGCATGTTTCTCTGTGCTAGTGCAGTTTTTTTTAGATCATATGTCCCTGAAAACCAGGAGACAGGACAACTTCAACAGGTGTAGATCTGGATTTAGGATACAGTATTCTAGCTAGGTGGATGCCCATGGATGCTGGTAGAATGTTCTTTACTGTCAGCACTCTCAGAAGGATGAGTTACAGCAAAGTTGACCACATTTTCTGAACGACGACAAGAACACCTCTCATATATTGTCCTGGTCTGACAAATATTCTATGTCTGTACTGTTCAATACGATAGTCATTAACCACAAGTGGCTACTGAACACTTGAAATGTGGCTGGTCTGAATTGAGAGCTACTGCAAGTGTAATATACACATTGGATTTCAAAGACTTGGTATGAAAAAAAGTAAAATATATCATTAATAACTTTTTATATTGATTACATGTTGAAATGATAGTATGTGGCTCGCATTATATTTCTGTTGGACAGCACTATTCTATTTCATGCCATCTTGGAAGATCAGGGGTGGATGAAACCACAGATATAGCTGTTTCTCACCTCTTCTTGCTATAACACTTGATTAATTTCCTGAGACTCCCAGTGCACGCTGAGGAGGCACAGTCTATTCCACCTGCAGCAGCAGCAGCAGCTCCTTTGCTGTCCTTTAATCTGAGTGCTTGAGAATTTGAGAATCCAAGGGTCCTGATTTCCCTCCTGCTCACGGCTTCCTGGCACTCCTGCTTGCTGAAAATCAGTACAGGTTAGTAGGTAACTAATGTTAGGAGCCAAAGAGCATTCTTAAGTCTTTCTCCTTGAGGTAAACAAGTTTGAAATAACTGTGAAATGGACAGCTTTAGATTAAAAGTGGATAACTGTGTAAAGTTCTTATGAGGGAACATGTAGATTTGTCCGTTCATTCATTCACTCAAAAAACATTTATCGAGTGCTTACCATGTGTCAGTCACTGTTGTTGGCACTTGAGATACATCAGTGGACAAAACAGAGACCAGTGCTCTCCTGGAGCTTCCATTCTAGTAAGGGGTATGGACAATTAAACAAGAGACTATAAATAAGTAAATTACAGAGTTTGTTGGAAGGTGATAAGTATGGTGGGAAAGAAAACATAAAGCAGTTTAAGGGGGATCCAGAGTGCTGGAGGGAGAGGGGGAATAGAGTGGCCAGCCTGGGCTTTGTTGAGAAGCGACATTTAAGCAAAGACTTGAAGAAAGGGAAGGCGATAGATGTATTGATCTCTGAGGGAAAAGCATTTCAGCAGAGGGAACGGCCAGTGAAGAAGCCTTAAGGCAGGAGTGTGTTTGGCATGTTTGAGGAACATAAGGAGGCCAGTGTGGCTGGGAGGAGAGTAGTAGTGTGGTCAGAGATACAAGGGGGCACACAGATCATTTAGAGCCTTATCAGAGATGGTAAGAATTTGGGCTTTGCTATGGTCTGAATGTTTGTGTTCCTGCCAAATTGATACACTGAAATCCCTAAGTTGCTCGTATTAGGATGTGGGGCCTTTGGGAGATGCTTAGGTCGGGAGGGTGGAGCCTTCATGAATGGGATTAGCGCCCTTATAAAACAGACCCCAGAGAGATCCCTTCTACCATGTGAGGATATAGCGAGAAGAAGCTGTCTCTGGACCAGAAAGTGGACCCTCACCAGACACCAAACTTGCTGGCACCTTGATCTTGGACTTCCCAGCCTCCAGAACTGGGAGAGAGACATTTCTGTTGTTGATAAGCCACCTAGCCTATAGTATTTTTGTTACAGCAGCCCCAACAGACTAAGACAGGCTTTTACTCTGAAGGATGGGGAGCCGCTGCAAGTTTTAAGTAAAGGAGTCACTGGCTCTGGCCCACGCGTTTCAAGGATCGCTCAGACTCCTGTGTGGAGGTGCGACTTCAGGCAGGCAAGGGTGGCAGCAGGGCGAGAGATGCAGGTGGCTCCCACTAGGAGGTAGCAGTGCAGGTGGTGACAATGTTACATTTTGATAGAGAGAGAGACTGAAGCAACAGGATTTTCTGACAGATTGGATGTGAGGTGTGAAACGAAGAGAGGAACCAAGGATGGCTCCAAAGTCTTAAGCCTGGGGCATTGGAAGGATGGAGTTACCGTCTTCTGAGGCAAGGAAGCCCACAGAGAGAGCAGGTTTGGGGGAAATATGAGTTTAGTTGGAATACTGTATTAGTTATCTATTGTTACATAACAAAATACCCCAATATTCAGTGGCTTACGAAAACCACCATTTATTGTCTCATGGCTTCTGGGGGTCAGGAATTCAGGAGGCTTAGCTGGGTGGTTCTGGCTCAGGGTTTCTATAAGGTTCCAGTTAGAATGTCAACAGGGGCTTCATACATCTGAGGCTTAACTGAGGCTGGAACATCCACTTCCGAGACAGCTCACCCACGTGGCTGTTGGCAGGTGGCCTCAGTTCCTCACTACATGGGCCTCTCCGCAGGCTGCCTGAGCATCCTCATAACTGGGTAGCTGGCTTCCCCCAGGGCAAGGGATCCAAGAAAGGGAGAGAGAGCAACCGAGATGGAAGCCACAGTGTCTTTTTATGACCTTGTCCACAGAACTGCACACCATCACTTTCACTTTATTCTACTCATTAGACAGGAGTCACTGAGACCAGTCTACACTGAGGGGCAGAGGTTTTAGGCTCCACTTCTTGAAGGAAAGAATATTGGAATTTGTGGACATGTTTTAAAATGATCACAGGTGTATTAAGTTGGAGATATCCATTAGATATCTTAGTGGAGATGTCAAGTAGGCATTTAAATTTGCTAACCTGGGGTTCGAGGGAGGTCTGTACTGGAGAAACAAATGTGGGCGTCCTGGGCATACAGGTGGCATACACGTTGGGATCACCAGGGGAATGTACAGAAGGAGAGAAGAGAATCCAGAGAACTCATGGATTCCATTCCCTGGAAAGCTTATGAATCCTTTATTGTCACAGAAGGTAAGTTCCTTTGTGGTCACCATATCACACTGCAGAGGTTCAGAAACAGGCTTTCTCGGGGAAACTTTCAAAGTCGAGTCAGTAAGAAGAAAAGTGGGAGACCATCCTCTCAGCATCTCATGGAGAAGTGAGCCTGAGTGGTCTGCTGTGGATAAGTTGGCTTGATTTCCCGTGGAGGGCCTTGGCCCCCTGTTGCTCTGCTTCTCATGGTACAGCTTAAGGAAGTGGCCTGTCAGCCAGTCAGACTCCTGGGGCCCAGGCAGACAGGGCTTATGTGTCAGCCCTTTATAGACACTGCCTGGGGAAGCCGGCTCCCTGCTCCTGGGGGCTTTGGTGCTTTGCAAAGGCCCTACCTGCTAATACCATCACATTGGGGATAGGGTTTCAACATAGAAATTTGGGGGGGACACCAACATTCAGTCCACAGAACCTGCCCCTCTGTTCTAGCTGGTGAACATCCCTCGCTTCACCATTTCACAGGTGAGCAGTGCCTGCAGCGTCCACAGGCCTCTCCACCAAAACACATCCTCCTCTTGGTTCAAGACCATGCCACCTCCTGCACAGAGCCGTTCCTGCCCCTCCACCCCGGGGGGTCATCCTCAGTCTTTACATTAGACATTTGGACTCCTGATTACGTATGGTCACATGGTCTTTAATCACTTCCAGTGGGGTCGTTTTTCAAAATGAGACCGTGCATGTCACAAGGGCAGAGAGCAGCCTTCTATGTCCTCTGTCCCCAGGCACTCCCTGTTGAATTGCCCAGACAGAAGGCTGCGCATGAGCCTGGCTTAGGCAGGAGGGAAAGGCAGAAAAAGAGTAGATGCTCCTTCAAACAAACATATGGTGTAATTAGATTTTAGAAATATCAATCAATCCCGTTAATGAATTTTTAGAACTGTTTTCTTTCACAGATTTTTACCCACATGTGCTCTACAGCTCAAAAGGAAGTGATTTCTCAGGGTATCAAGGATAGAAAGATCATTTGCAGGGCTTCAGGAAAGGTTGGCTCAAGGATTCCACATCAGGAGCGAGGGGAAGTGCTGAGATGAAGAGGACAGATCCTAGGCCCTGACTGGTCTCAGTTCAGGCCGGTGCTCCTCCCCTTATGAATTGTGGGAGCTTGCACAAGTTAGCTGACTTCTCAGAGACTCAGTATCCTCCTCTTTAAAATGAGGGTGATAGTGGTGGTCTCAACCTCATGGGGCCAAGGAGAAGATAACAGAAGAAAATCACCGGGGATGCTTAGCATGGCTCCTACCCCAGAAATGCTCAATAGAAGGGAGCTATTATTATCATTATTACCATTCTTCAATCTTCTGAAGGAGGCAGGGGATGCTGGAACGGTAGGAGGTAGAGCCAGGCCTGCACCAGGAGGGAGAGTTGTTTTGAGATGAGGCTGATGGGAAATATAACAAACTCCCAGTGTGGATCTTTGAGCAGAGGGGCCTAAGATGAACTGTGGCCTGGGGTCAGGAGGACGAGAGGACTGAGGGCTGCCCAGAGCACCTGGGTGAAAGTCTTCAGAGCCAGAGGGGAGTGGCTGGGCTTTGTCTACAGCTGGATGAGAACCCTCTGAGAGGAGGGGATAACGTGGTCAGTGAGACCCATGGAGAAGACAAATCTGGGGTCTGGGGTGAGGTGAGGAGCTGGGGACAAGGAGGGTGCTATAAACTGAGCAGAAAATGAAGACTGGGGCTAGGGTGGTGACTGCAAAAGATAAAGGGAAGGACAGAAACTAGAGATATTAGGGAGATGCAAGGGACATGACCAGGTAATGGATGAGGGAGGGAAGGAATGAATTAGTCTAAGAAGACAGTGAGGTCTGCTCCTTGCGTGGGATTCTGGTGGTGCACCAAGCAAGAACCACTTAGGTGTGTGCCGTGTGCCTGGCCATGTTTACGCTGATGATGGAGTGGCCATTGTGCTGGGGAAGCTGGTCTGGGGAATGCGTTGAGAAAAGCTCTGTATATCCCCTGTGAGGTTGAAATGATATTAGGACACCCACCAGAGATGTCACAGAGACGCCACCATGGAGACTCATCTTTGACTTCCTCCCAGGGTTGGGTCCAGCAGGAGGGAGGCCTGAAAATTGGCCACCATGCTTGAGGGCTGTGTTGTGGACTTTTGGGGTTCTTCTTTGCTCCTTGGCCCCTCTCTCAGTGAGAATGCACAGCACTGGGGCAGACAGGAGCTGTGCACTGGCCGACACAGTGGCTGTGATCACTGGGTCCACAGAGGGGTAAGTAAATGCGAGTTGTGGCTGGCGTGGGCCCTTGCAAGGGACGTAGTGTCCCCACTGCAGAGTGAGATCTGCTGTCAATTCCCTTCTCCCACATCCCTGCCCCTTACCCAGCTCTGGATATTAGCATCTTGCAAAGGGAGAGCTCTGTCATTAAACTCTCCTGTTTCCCATGAGGCGGAGAAGGTGGAGAGAGAAGATGCTTTGGACTCAGACCTGGATTTGAATCCAGGCTGCAAGGTTATTACCTGGGCAGTTTGTGACTTTACTTAACCCTCCTGTACAATATGCTAACAACTGGATACTAATGCCTTGATGACAGAGTGGATGCTAGCATAACGCGAGGCCTGCTACATAGGAGGTGCTCAGTAAAAGTCAGTTCCTCGTTTCTGCTCGTTTGGAGACTGGGACACTGGGGAATGTATTTTATGTCCTAAGATCAGACTCCCAGGAGGAGGGTGGGGAGGGCTGAGGCCACCACAGCCGTCTCTGCCCGCAGGATCAGCTTCGCCATCACCCAGCATCTGGCCCAGGACGGGGCCCACATAGTGGTCAGCAGCCGGAAGCAGCAGAACCTTGACCGGGCAGTGGCAGTGCTACAGGGGGAGGGGCTGAGTGTGACGGGCACCGTGTGCCATGTGGGGAAGGCCGAGGACCTGGAGAGGCTGGTGGCCACGATGAGGGGGAAGAGGTGAGAACACACACAGCCAGCCCACGGGAGGAGGGGCTCTAAGTCAAAACGCTCTTTTCCTTAACATATTCTTGGATATTTACTGTGTGTCAGACACACACTAACACCCTAGCACATTAGCATGTGAGGTGGTCAATGTTGTTCCAACAGCTTTCTGGTGGGAAACACACCTGGTGAGGTTAAGTGGCAGGGAGGATTTTGAACTGAAGTCTGCCTGACTCCAAAACCCACATTCTTAACCTTAATTCTGCACCTGACAGGACCCTGCAGGGAACACAGGAACAGATGCCTGAAGCCCTGTGAAGCTGGGACAATGGCCACGGCAGGGGCAGCTCTGTGGACTGGAGTGAGGGAGATGCCAGACTGGGAGACCCATCATGGTCACTGTGTGAGTGGGTGCTGTTCAGGGGGCTCGCCAAGAAAAGTTTTTTTTTTTTTTTTTTTTTTGCTGAGGAAGATTTGCCCCAAGCAAACATCTGTTGCCAATCTCTTCCTCCACTTTATATGTGGGTCACCACAGCATGGCTGACTAGTGGTATAGGTCCTCACCTGGGATCCAAACCCAGGAACCTGGGCTGCTGAAGGGGAATGTGCCAAACTTAACCACTACGCCATGGGGCCAACCCATAAAGGTCATTTTTGAAGAGAGTCTTGAAGGGGAGTGGGAATTGGCCGGATATGGTTTCCAGAGAACAGACTCCAGGTATACAGGACTTAAAGAGTGACGATTCCCAGAAATGAGGGAGCGCTAAGGAGAGGGTTCTGCCTGGAAGTATAAAGAGGGAAAGGAGAGAGACCAGCAAGGTTTGGGGGAAATGCAAGTGACTTGGCAACTGTCCAGCATTCCCCCACAGTGAGTCTCAGGGTGAGAAATCAAGCAGGAGGCCCAGTGAAGCCAGCAGGAATCGTGGTTCATGATTCCAGGACCCACCTGGCAGGGACCTCTGATCAGCCAAGCCCTCCCAGATGACTGTGGGGGGAGGGAGGAAGTTTCTGGTCCACAGTTTCATCTCTTCCTCACCCTCTGTGCTGCCTCTGTCTTCCCCAGGCCCTGGAGCACAGTAGGGGCGTCAACCCCCTGGTGGGGAGCACCCTGGGGACCGGTGAGCGGGTGTGGGACAAGGTGAGGCCCAGGGAGCACAGAGCTGTGAGGTTCTCTGTCTCTCATGTCTACTCGTCCACCTGCGTGTGTTCCCAGCTGCCACCCATTTACCTTCAAGCCATAGCGTCCGCTTCCTTTGGGTAGAGCACACCTGGGTCAGTCTGCCCAGGTGGCCAATGATACCGCAGACCTTCTCTGCCATGCTCCAAACCAAGATGTGAGGGGACATACCCAGCTCTGGGCCAGATCACGTCTCCGGGCTCAGAAACCTGAGGCTGTCACAATCTGGACTCACTGGCACCCACTCTGATCCCGTCAGTCCAGCTGTCCCACAGAGCCCACCCTGGGCTATCATGGGGACACCTCGCCTGTCCACAGACACAGCTGAGAAAAGAGACCCCCATTTAGGCCTACCATCTCAGCCAGCATCCACCAAGCATTCCAGGGGCTCCTGCTGCCCCTGCTGTCCTGAGGGCCCCCTTGAGAAGGGCTGGCACAGTCCTGACCCTCCCCCCACACTGCGTCTGCAGAGATGGGTCCTGTGGTCAGGGTGAGCCATTCCCACCTCACGGAGACGCCTTCCACTGACCACCCCTCCCTTCTCTCCTTCCAGATCCTGCCCCACTTTGTCTCTTGGGTTCTCACATTCCTGGCCTTCCTGGTCCAGCTATGCCCCCTCCCTCCCCAGCCCAGCCTCCAGCTTTTATGGGAAACTCAAATTTCAGCTCCTGCCCCTGAGCAGGGCCCCGCACAGAGCTGGTGTTTACAGCCGGCTGGCTTGTGAAATCTCACCTCTGCTAATTAAAGCAGACACCGATACACAGCTTGCCCGACGTCCTTTCCTGGTACTGTTTGCACTGACCTCCTTTTCTGGAGGCTGATGTGCTGCAGTCTATGCAGCGAACGACAGCGAGGAGGTTCTGAAAACAAGTATTCCCGGTGGGCGGGCGGACGCCTCAGATCCCTCCGACTCCCCAACTCCGGGAACTCACCGAGAAGAGAAGCGCCGACCCCAGCTCCTCCCCACGGGACCCCAGGCGGGCAGAGGAGCCCAACCTCACAGCTTCCCTTCAGCCCCTCCTCTGATTTCAGATCCTGGACGTGAATGTGAAAGCCCCGGCCCTGCTGCTGAGCCAGCTGCTGCCCCTCATGGAGAAGAGGGGGTGAGGGTGGGGATCGTGGAGTTGGGGCGACTCTGCCTTGCTTTCCTCTATGCTAGGGGACACTTGGGGAAGGTGGCCCAAAGTGGGGCATCCCAAAGAGAGGAGGTAGAAGGACTGTGCTCTGGATGCCGGGATCTGTCTCCTGTTGCCTCCTGAACAACCTCTTCAGGCCACTTGGTCCGCAGGGGACGTGGGCAAACTGTAATGGGGAACATTTGGAGGGAATGTGCCCAACAGATTCCACACCCACAGAGGAGCCTGGATCACCTCTGATGAGCTCTGTCATCGAGAATGGCAGGGCAGCCAAAAAGGACAGGAGCCTTGTGGTGTAACCCAGAGCACCCAACCCCTCCAAAGAGGCCAGAGGAAGCCCCTGCTGCCCCCGGCTGTGCGCCTTCCGCCCGAGCTTCCGCCTCTCGGCTCCTCATCTCTTTTTGTCTGTCAGCACCCTTCCTGCTCCTGCTCCAGAGCTGGAATTGGAACTCAGGTGACTCTCAATGCATTTCCTTCCTAGGGAAGTGGGGCTGGCGAGCACTGCTCCGACCTCACGCTGATGGCTGCACGCTCCCAGGTCTGTTCTCCAGAGACCCAGCTGCTGTTTGATCCCTGCCCGTGTCACCAGGTCCAGGGAGTCCCAGAGTTTCCCAGTGGGGGAGGCGGTGTCAACACCCTCTCTGGTCCAACCTCCCCAAAGCCTTCACTTTTCCCCAGAGCCCCTGGCACCGTCCCTACTTCCCTTCTCCTTGTACCTCGGTTCTGTCTCTGCGTCACTTGGAAGCTTGTTTTCTGGAAGCATCTGGCTTCTCGGTTGTGCTCACCTTCCACCTCATCACCCCTGTCTGTCTCCTCACACCAGAGGCTCTGTGGTGCTGATTGCCACTCCAGCTGTCTATGCACCTCAAACAGTGAGTGGGGAGTTCTGGAATAGGGCAATGGAGTGGACATTAGGGTCAGGGGGAAGTGAATATAGATCCCATGTGATAATAAAATCCAAGTGCACGACACCGTACACTTATCCTGTCGCCACTTAAAATCACACTCACTACTATTATCTCATTCAGTCCCTGCAACCCCAGGGGTGCCATGTATGGCTGTACAGGTTGTTCACTGCACAAGGGCATTATCCAGTCCAGGGACAAGTGGTCTCCGTGCTCTGCTTGCCCAGCCATGCACCCTGGCATGGCGCTGCATTCTTCTGAAGGGAGGGGATAGCTTTAACGGTTGCCTTCACCAAGTCAGCACCAGTGGGGCTACACCGGCTCAGAGGAGAGTTGCTTTTAAACTTCACACGAGGGGGCAGTACAGGCTATCAATGTCCCTACATGACATCCCTGTGACTATCACCAGGCAGAAATTGAGATGGAGAGGTCTGCAATGACCTGCCCCAGGTCCACCCGTCTGTGGCGCAGGGGGGATCTGGCCTGGGGTCTCTTCAGCCCGCTTCCCTCTGGGTTGGGCCTAGGCACACACAGCCTCAGCCTTCCCGCTTTCTCTGTGAGCCCAGGCTTCTTCCTGCTCCCGCTCAGATTTTGTTCCTCCGTAATTCCCAGGGGTGGAGTAGCAGAAACGTCTGAGTCGGGTCTAAGAGCAAGCACGTTTGTCCCTGGAGGTCTAGCCAGAGCGCCTCCTCTCACCTGCAGGGTACTTTTCCTGTTTCTTTTCCCTTCTTAGACACTGGGGACCTACACTACCAGCAAAATGCCCTGCTGGGACTTCCCACATCCTGGGCTGTGGAGCTGGCCCCACAGGGCATCCAGGTTGCCTGTCGTTGGGACTCGTCATGACTGACTTCAGCAGCTCCCGGCTGCTCCCACACTGACCACCCTGTGCTTTCCCCAGCTGGCTAAGCCCCTCTGAGACCTGCACACTCAGGCCGCTCACTCTGAGGGCCTGGCCTGCAGCCTCTGAGACCAGCAGCCTCTCCCTCCTCTGTGGTAACAGTCTGGCAGAACCCCTGCCCCATCTCCAAGCAGGGCCATCTTCCCACAAAGGCGTGTGTCAGCCAAGGGCAGCCTCTCTTTTGCCCCCTCACGATCTTATCTAGCGCTGATCCTCTGAATTTTTCCAGGTTGAAGATAATCCGGCTCTGCAAAATTCCTTTAACAGCCTCTGCGGGTGGCAGCAGTAGGTTGACACAGGATTATAACTGCATCTTCACAAATCATCCCTTCCTTTCACCGAGTCGGGGTTGCAAAGCCTGGGAGCTGGGATCTGGTGGGCAGGAGGGGCCCCACCATATCCCTTAAGGGGCCTGGGAGGCAGCATCCAGGGGTGGAAGTGTGCTGGGCCCTCTGGCCAGGCAAGAAGGGCCAGAAGTCAGAGTCCGTTACTGCATGAGCGAGACCTCAGTTCTGTCCTCCTGCCAGCAGGGCAGGGCAGCCAGAGGACTTGAGGAACTCAGGTCCTTCCTGTGCTCTCCAGGCGCCAGCTACATCACCAGGAGAGCACTGTGGTGGCCGGCTTCTCCCTGGGGCTCTGATGTCCACCACCAGGACTGGAGGCTGTCGCTCTGAGTGTAGCTCCTGCGTTTTACCCTGGGACCCGAATGGAGATTGGATAGAAGAATGAAGGCCAGGCCCTCAGGAGGTGTCATGGGGAATTCTAAGACAAGTCTAGTGTAGGGCTAACAGGTGATGGGAGGGGAGTTGCTGCTGAGCAGCTACTGAGCCAAAATCTGTGTTTGATGTTTTTTTTATTGGCAATAAACTTGTTTTGAAACTCCTAACCTTGGTTTCCTTGTGAGGCTGGCCAATGCGAGCAGCTGCGTTGCCTACAGACATCATCCCTGCATCAGTTGTCCATTTCCTCATCACTGTCCCCATCCTCAAGGGGTCCTTCCTCCACATTTGTCAGCAGCACTTGAGCATCCTGAGATGCTAGAAAAGAGAAAGTCTTTGCCTGGGGACATAGGGAGGTGGTAATTAAATATCACGCCAAATTGCCCAGGAGCATGGCCAAGAGCCCGTCCCTCAGAAGGCCAGTGGCTCTAAGAGGAGATTCATCTAGTGGTCTCTCTCCCCACCCTCCACCTGGGAGCTGTGGAAATAATCCTGGACTAGGAATGGACGATCTGCTAAGAGTCCTTCCTCTGCCACTGTCTTTACCTTTCTGGGCCTCAGTTTCTCAGCTGTTAAATAAGGGGTTGGATTAACAATCCCCATGCCCTCCCACTCTGGCTTTGCCTGAGACTCACCCAGTGTTGCCTGACCCCCAGCCTCCAGGTCACAATTGTCTCTGTGGTTCCAGCTCCCCTCAGCATGTGCCACCCTGAGTCCTGTCACCATCACAAGGTGATGGCCTCTCTCATAACCAGGTTCTTCTCAGGGAGTAAAGAGAGCTGGGGAAATCTGGAGCCCTCAAGGAGTGGTGGCTCAGACCCCCAGCACCATTCCACATAGGGGATGCCCTCTAGTCCAGCCACTGTTACACTCCAGTCCTTCCTGCCTCCTCCTCTGAGCTCGTGCCACTAGCTCTGCCACCTTCATCAATGCCGCTGTGACCCTTCCCTCACACCCCTCCCTTGGCCGGCCCAGTCCCCCGGGTCCCTCATTGCTTTTCCCCAATGGCGTTTTAAAACTGCCACCACTCTTCCCTGACAGCTTCACTTCTGTTCACTCTAAGCAGTGACCTTGCTGCGTACTTCACGGAGGGAGCAATGGCGAGGAGATGGTACTTGTCAGCTTTCCCCTCGCTGGTCTGACGCTTGCATCTGCTTCTATTCCTGTCTGAAAGCTCACGCCTTAGAGAAGGAGGCGTACCTTCCCTCTCCAGGGGAATCCTTCCGTGTCCACTTGGGATCTTATCCTCTCCCACCCCTCTGGGCACCTCTGTCTGGGAACCATCTTCTCTCTTATCTGCAGCTTCAAACTCTCAGAGCTCTTTAAAGACAAAACAAAACCGTGCCACAAACAAAACTCAAGCTCTCCTCTCTCTAGTTATCCTACAGCCATCCTGTTATTTCACTCCTCCCTTTAGTCCCTCTCTCCTGTGCCCTCTGCAGGTTTTTTCGTTTTCAATGCACTTGCTGAGGTTTTATTTTCCTGTTTTTTCGGCTGTTTAGGAATTTAGCATGCAGATCCTTGCTGTTCTCTGCAGACTCAAAGACTCAGTGGAGTCTTCAAGGATTTTTCCCCAGGCCCAGAGGAAAGCTTCTGAGCCTGCTGCTATCTTATTGTTTTTCTTTTCTTTTTTTCTCAGAAATTGACCATTTCTGCACTACTCCTACCATGTGTCTGCTACCGTGGGCTTAACTCCCTGCCCGATTGCTTATTCCATCACTTCAGTCTGCTCCGGGGAAATTTTTCTTAGGTCTCTGGAGACCCGGGGAGGGGATGTCTGTCATGGATTTCCTTTCCGGTTCTGGAAACAAGTTAGTGTCCATAAGTGTCACCTTCTAGACGAGCTTCCAGGACACACTCATGACCCTTCTCAAGAGAGTTGGAAGTGTGCTACCCCTTGGACAGCTCACAGCAGGACTGGGTAGGCTTTCTCTGCCTGACATTTTGGGGCCTCAGTGGTCCCTCCTAGGGCTCCAACCAGGCAACATGGCTTCCCCAACTCTCCTCCGGTTGGTGTCTCAAGGCTCTTGAAGGGGGAACCTGTATCCCACGGCCCCAGCCGTGAAGCATTTGGCCACCATGGTAAGGAGTCACGTCTGGATCTGAGAAGTGGGAAAGTCACCCACCCACCTAGAGAGCGTGGGAATTCACAATATTGGAATCCCTTTTGTAGGGTCTCCAAAATATGGATTGGGATTCCCAAGCTATCTGTATGTCTACATGTGGAAGAAGGGTCATAACAAGTCATAAATCATTATTTCTGTGGCTTCACCCCATCTGTTCCCAAGGAGCTCCATGGGCTTCACAGACTATTGCAGGAAGGACCTTTCTCATCCTCTCTACACATTCTTGCTTCTGCTCATAAAAGAGGGTACTTTGTTCAACCCTTTCAGAAGTGCTGGTGAGGAAACTCCCACCTTTCACTCCGCTGCCTTATTTACTTCTCCCAGTGTTCTGAGGAGTAGACAAACTGATTGGTCCACATTACCAATGGTGGCTTACAAAAGCAAGACACTGTCCCGTGTCTCTTGCCCCTTGGACCGCCTGCACTTAGGCACGATAGGGTTAAGTCACATTTCTACTCTCTTGCAAGCAGAGCTTGCTTCTGCTGTACCTAGCCAGGTCTCTGCTCTGGGGTAATTTTACCTGAAACTTGCTGGGGACATCAGGTCAGCCTTTCTCTGCCAATTACCTTCAATTTAGAGAGGAGGTGGTGGAAACCTCATTCTCCAATTCAGCACTAACAGTATGAAGGTGACCTTGGCTTTGAGTCCATCTGTCTCCTTCCATATAATTCTCAACTGCTTAGAACCCACTAAGGAAGGAGGTGAGTGATTAGCATCCATGACTGTGCCATAGTAGGAAACATTTCCTTCCTCTCTGCTCCGTTGTGACGTGGTGAGAACTTCTGGCTCTGCCAAGGCTGTCCAAAGGATGAAACTCCTGCTGGTTCCACCGTTGCTTATGACCATGGATGTTGGCACAGATGTGGGGTACACACGTCCGTGCTAAGTGTGCTACATCTCATTTGCTGCCACAACCTGTCATGTCACCTCTTATTTCTGCAAAAGCCAAAGGACTTGACTTCCATTGCCATAGGAAGAGCAGGTACCAGTTCTTGAGAGAGCTTGTGTTCTCAAAGACACAGTGCTTCCATGTGTTTATTTGTTTCTTTATTTATTACATAACTTAAACATTTTTATAACTTTTGTAATCTCCCCTTAAGTTCTCAGGAGTTCTTGGGGTTTCACTGGAAAAAAGCTAATGACATTGTCATGCAGGATCACTGAGAAGTCAAGATTCTTCTAAGACTGCTTGTTCAATTGGGCTTATCCATTGCTTTTTAGACAATGATGGGTTCATCTGCTCCTTTGAGGCTGGCTTCCTTGCTTTTCCAGAATTATACAGAAATTTCTGAATGTATCATTGCTTTTAACAACAGCAAGATGCCCCAGCTCCATCTTGATTCTTCTGCCCTTGTAAGGCAGCCCTTAGAGATGCTGTGGTTCCTGCGGTAAAATAGAGTGAAATGCAATGAGCCACAGAGATGTCTGCGCAGCCACATATAACATGTGCTACTGAGTAAAGCAAGAAGCAGAGTGAAATTTACATCACAGTACCACTTATGTAAATGAAAAAGTATGCGCGCAAAATGGCAATGCGTATTTTAATAAGAATGTATACCAATCAAGAGCTACAAGTCAAGTGTGTTAGAGTGGATCCCTTTGAGAGGAGGAATATAGGAATAAAGGGTGGAGATAAAAAAGAACTAATGAAGCAAGAGGAGACAGATGCTCCATGTGAGGAAGTCAGGGAGCTGCTGGAGGAATAAAAGCAAATACCTGGGAGTCAGGAAAAGTCACCATAGGTTGTGTGTGTGTGAGAAAGTACTGATTGTGGAACTTGATGGTTGCTGGTGCCCAGAGAGAGAGAAAATTTGCACAAGGAGCCAGGAGCATTCTGGGAGGAGGGCAATAAGACTCACATCCTTCTTGATGGATTTAAAATCAGAGTTACCCGGGGCAACCTGACCGAGGTCCAGTAGAGCTTCTAGCATATAATATAGGTGAACATGTTCACTATCTCCCAGTAGGGAAAGATTTCTTTAACAGGATGCAAGAATACCAGCCATACAGGAAAGATTAATACATTCGCCTACATTAAAATTAAGAACTTCTTCTTATCAAAAGACACTATTAAGAGGATAAAAAAAAGTAAGCCACAGAGTGGGAGAAAAACAACTCAAACAACAAACAACTCAAAATGAAATGGGCAAGAGGCTAGAAGACTTGACCAAACAGGATTTCCAGATGACCCATACACATATGAAAAGGTGCTCGACCACCTTAGTAATCAGGGAAATGCAAATAAAGAAACACAATGAGATACCACCAGAAAGTTAGAAAAAACCTGTGTTTTTTTTCAACAAACACAGTGTTGGTGATGATGGGGAGCAACAGGGGCCCAAATAAACTTCTGGGCCAGTTTAAATTACTATCACTATTATGGAAAATAGTACAGCATTGTCCACTGTAGGGGAGGAAGACATTTCCTCTACCCTCTCTGGGTCCTTCTGGCCAGACAATGAATTAAATTCACATGAGACAGAATAACAGGAGAAAATTAAACAAAGCTTTATAACATGTATACACGGGAGAGGCTCAGGCAAACTGAGCAACTCAGCCAACTGGCCGAGGCTACTACTGTTTAAGTATCTTCAGCTGCAGACAAGGAGGACGTTTGGGGTAGTGGTTTGGGGCTTCAAAGGGGAGGAAGGCAGCCCACATGGAAATGGAAAAGCAAATGTTTGGTAAATAGAACTTTGATAAGAGTGGGCTTAGCAAGGATCCTCCCAGTCTACCGGAACCCAAAGTTACCTATGGTGATGACCTGTCCTGGGGACAGGCCTTTGTTTTAAATTTCTTTTAGGCAGTTGGGGGGAAAGGTCGAATGTTCTTGCTGAGTCTGAGCCTTTATTGTCTGCAGCTCGAAATAGTCCACGTACCAGAGTGGCGCATCTTGGGGTGGCCTGCCCTGAACCCCATCACCACTAAAGACGAACATTCCTTATGGAACAGCAGTTCCGCTTCTAGATACACAGACAGAAATGTGTGCACTTGAGTTGCTTCATTTGTAAAATGGACCTAAACTGAAACAACCCAATGTTCATCAACACCTGAACACATAACCAAATTGTAGTCTAGTCACATAATGGCATACTCTACAGATATGAAAAGGAATGAAAGGAAAATACATGCAATATCATGCACTGTATATATACTCAGATGTAATATTGAGTGAAACTAGCCAGTCACAAAATAGCACATGTTGTGTGATTCCGTTTATGTGAAATTGAAAAGAAAAGACACCAAACTAAACCATACACATAAGGATACACTGAGTGCTTAGGTGGTGGAAATATAAAAAGCAGCAAGGCAGTGATGGCTATAACAGTTGGGATATTGAAGGCAGGGCAGTGGAGAGAAGGGGCACATGGTGATGGGGGGAGGATGAAAGGGCTTTGGGGTGCTGGCAACATCTGCTTATTGGCCTGGGTGGTGGTTACAAGGGTATTATCTTGAGATGATCATTGTACTTGCTGGACATTTTTGTTTTGGGTGCACCTTTGTATGTGTGCTCTACTTCGCAATTTAAAAGTAAAAAAATGACTCCACCTTCAGAGCAAAGGAAATATAGATGTTTGATGTGGACCTGCTTGCAAGTCCACTCATATAGTGGTGCATCACTTAATGATGGGGACACATTCTAAGAAATGCATCGTTAGGTGATTTAGTCATTGTGTGAACATCACAGAGTATACTTACACAAACCTAGATGATATAGCCTACTACACAGCTAGGCTGTATGGTACCAATCTTAAGGGACCACCATTGCATATGCGGTCCATCATTGACCGAAACGTCATGGGGGCATGACCGTAGTTGTAGGATTTTTTTTCCTTGTGGATTGATGGGAGAAAGTGGTGGTGCTTTATTCTCTGGTATTACAGTTGGAGCCATTTTTCCGTCCTTCATCTTTCTGCCGGGACTTTTCAGCACCCGTTTGGCAGCTGATGCTGAGAACTCTGGCTCTGAAAGGGAATTCAACGACCTGGTTATCTCTCTGAGGAGAATCAAGTCTGATCAAGTTCAGAGTATGCATCAAGGATTCAAATTCTCTAGATGGGGCATTATACCCCACAAATGCTGCTCCAAAGAGTCTGTAAAGAAATCAAAGCTTCCTCCCGGGGACCAGGAACAGCAGTGTGTGGACATGGAAGTTGGTCGCGATACAGCATGGCAGCAAATGTTGATTCAGTTGGTACAGACTGGATCTCAGATCCAGTGCTCTGAGACAATTGACTTGGGAATCAAAACTGCTAAAGATGAAGATGGTAAGCCATTTTTAAAGGTTGCATGGTCTAGGATTCTTAGAATAGTGGGCTATCTTTCACGTTTGTCCTGCGTGATAAACTGTAGAAAGTAGATATGGAAAGAGAGCAAATTGATTGGGTCTAATACTCACCATACACCATCAGAGACCACTGACCACAAAGAAATTCCTTTGTGTTTTTATTCCGGTCATATCATGTTTATATAGTGTTTAGGGAAAATTCTTTAAGGGAGGACTGTGATCGATAGTTTAAACATTTTAACAAATGGTCCAGAATACTTACATTTCAGTTTGGGAGAAAGTGATAAATAATACCTGTGAGTCTGTGGGGGCAGATTGGCTCAAGCAAGTTTATAAACCATAGTTTATGAGCGATTTTACAAAACCCTAAGATGTACTTACGGATTATTTTAAAACAAAATATCCCATTTGTACCTAAGCAGTATATACAATATACCGCATGTACGGTTCAATTTCTGACAGTTCTGTCTGTTAGGGATTTCACTATAAATGTTGAAGTGAAAGCAGGTTAGGAATAGGGTTTGTGGCATGGGTTGACTGTTGCCAGTGCTGTTATTACTCCCCTAGATTTCTGCCTATCTGGTTCCTCTGTCCTTGATCTCCCTCAGACCATTCTTTCCTACTAGAAAGAGGCACACACGTGTCTCAAATAACTGATATATTGTCAAAATAAAAACTGTAATTGATATGTACATACCAAACTTGCCACCCCCATCTGTTTTTATATCTACATGACTGTATATATTTTTATCCACCAATCGTATCTCTCTTTCTACCTATCTGTCTAGATAACTGGCAATTTCCTGTGGTTCAACTAAGTATCTATCCCTTCATCCATCTTGCTATCTGTTCAAATAAGGACCTGTTCTCCTTAGAACCCAGCTGTTCCAAACAGTCATCTCATCCCCTCCTAAAAGGGGTGGAGAGGGCGGGTGGTGTTGGCCCGTCTGAGCTGGAGCTCCAGGGCTGCTCCACCTGCCCATCTTATACCTGTCAAACGTGTGTCTGGCACTGAGAGTGACAAGTGTTCTACCAGGAGTGCCCAGAACAGGGAGGGGTCCACAGCCTGGATGGCTCTGGGAAAAGGACGAGAGGGTGTGTGTGAAAGGAAAAAGGGTGAGTGGAAGTGTCTCCAATCTTTAATTCTGTTCCTGAATGGCTTGCCCTCTGGGCCCCAGGCCCTTATCAGAGGCTCCCTTTGCTTCCTTCTCTTCTGCTATTGGCTATTCCTGGGAGCAAGCCTTCACATCCCCAACAGCAGCCAGCTAAACAAACAGGAGCCGGCATCTCTTCTTCCCAGAATAACCTTGGTCTTCCTACCTTCTGGAGACAAGTCAGGCTGACCCGGGGCTCTTACCAGATTAGTGCTGGAAATGTGCAGTTGTGTTTGGGGGCAGGGATACCTCAGTTTTAAGGCTTCCTCCCAGCTTTCTTGCTAGAAATAAGGCCAAAGTTTCCATTACGATTTTGGATCAGAGGCAAAAGAGACAATTTGGCCCAACTGGTGTCAAATTGGCCAAAATGCATAGTTGGTTCAAAGCCCCAAATTTAAGGAGTGCATTTTACTCATCTTTACTAGTGAAACTTTTAACAATTATAGCCAAATATTCCATGTAGTCGAATGGAGATGTAGATTTTAAAAACTTTTAGGTTCCATGACATTTCTAAATTTTTTCAATAAGGGTAAATTTTTAAAAGACTTTTAAATCAGATGCTTGGTTAAACAGGAGGCTGCTTATCATGAACTTAACACACCATTCAGGACTAGAATTGGACATTTACCAACAATCGCATTTTCTTAAACAAAATAGAGACATGTGGTTCCAAAAATGTATGTTTATTTGTGGGGGAAATGGAACAAACACTCAAAGGTGGAACTTTTCTGGAAAATCTGAGTCATGTAGTTGTGTATTTCTAAGAGGATCCATGTGCCATCAGCAGAACCCAAATTATTTAAGTATTGAACCTTCTTACTATGCTCTATGCTGGGCAGCCCCCAGCACCTCTACTGCTCTGGGCTCAGGTGGAACTGAGGATGGTTTGGTTGCAGAGGCAAAGGGAATGGACCAGCTACTGAAACGTAAATCCAATATAAGCTATTATGTTATACACGATATATCATTTTAGTTGGTAGTGGTTTTGAATCAAATATCTGTAAATGCCAAGAGTAAAACAACTCTTCAACATACATAGTTGCTGCTGTATTCAATAGGGCTTGGATTCGTGTTAATTCACTAATTTGTTCACCAGTTTCTGTTGAGAACGAAATATATGCCAAGTTCTACCATAGGGCTTGGGGATGGAAAACCAACTGGTCTCTGACCTCAGGGTGCACCCAATCTTGTAGGTAAATGGATATATTGACACATCAGAGCATGGTGAGTGCTGTAACTGAGAAAGAGCTGGGTTTGTGGCCATATGGAGGATACGCCTACAGAAGAAGTACCACCTCCTAGTCTAGGCGGGACTACAAGAGTTGGAAACTAAGATGCACAGGGTTAAGGCAGGAGAACAAGAAGGAGAATGGCATTCCTGACAGAGGAAACAGCATGTGTAAAATCATGAGGCATTTAGGGAACTTGGTTTGGTATACCTGGCTCAGACACATAGAAGAAAGAGCAGTGAAAAATGAGGATAGAGATATGAGCAGAAGCCAGAGCAAGAAATCCCTCAATGTCAAGTCGCCAATATTGGACCCTATCTTGAGGACAAGGGAGAGTCAATGGAGGAGGTTTTTCTAATCCTTGTTTTATGAATGAGACCACCCTGTGTGGCTCCCAGCTTTATGCAAGAAGCTCGGATTGAGTTCCTGGCCACGTTCAGGCCTGAGGCATGATCTTCTGTCCCATGCAGTTTTCACAACTCCAACCTCTATGTCAAGGCTCTCCATTCATTCGTCATTGAGCATCTACTCTGTGCCTGGCATCATGCTGGGTAACACCGATACAAGATGGAATAAGAAAGGTGACTTGATTAATATAGTATTCTGCTATAACAGATAAAATCCAAAATTGTAGTGGCTTAGCACCCGGGTCAGAAAACTACCACTCACAGGCCAAGTTCAGCTGACTGCCTGTTTTGATAAACAAAGTTTTTTTGGAACATAACCATGCTTATTTATTTCTGTATTGTCTGTGGCTACTTTCCCTCTGCAATGGCAGAAGAGCAGTTGTGATAAAGACCATGTAACCTGCAAAATCTAAACATTTACTATCTGGCCCTTTACAGAAAATTTTGCTGACCCTTGACTTAATGTGATAGAAGTTTATTTCTCTTTTATATAAAGTCTAATTGGAAGCAGAGAGTTCTGCTTTACAGAATTATTCAGAGACTCAGACTGATGGAGTCTCTGCCATCTTTAACATATGACTTCCGAGCTAACCCCGACACCAGCATCTGGGACCCCAAGAGGGGCGAGAGGGCATGGAGGATGATGTGAGAAGGTTTTATGGGCCAAACCTGGAAGCGTCGAACAACACTTCTACTTCCACTCCATTGGCCCGAGCTCAGCCGCATGGCCCCAGACACGGGGAGTCTAGGAAGCAGTGATCCTGGCTGAGCCGCAGCCCTCCGGTGATGACTCTACACCACGGAAAGGGAATCCGAGTTTTTGGTGAAAAGCCACTCACAGCACACTCCCTGCTTAGGAAACTTGTGCTTCCAATAGGACAACCACAGGTGCACGAATAATCAAAGTGCAGTCTTTTAAGAGGCTTAAACCTTGATGACTTCATCAACTAGCCCAGTAATTACTGAGCTTAACAGAGTACATTATAATAAAATATGTGACAATAGTACAAAGATGAGACAAAGTTTCTATTCTCATTACTGTCTAACAGAGGGGAAACATCAAATCTACACTTAATGAAACTAAGTAAAAATATTTATTAGGTATCTGCCATATGCTGTACTAGACCTTTTGAATAGAAGATCTCTTTGAATATGTGCCCTGGCCAGAGGAAGCCAACACCAGATTCATCTGTGCTGGCCATGTGTCTTCCCACCTCTGCTTCTCCTCCCTCCTGCCAGCTGTGATTCTGGGGGAGCAGAGGCAGCCTGGTAAGAGGGAAAGGAGGAGCTCTAGCTGGAGAAACAGAACACACCCACTCCCCTTTCCCTGATAAATGCTTCCAAGGTGAAGCTGACTCAAGATGAGAGGGAAGAAGCTGTCACTTAGACTAGATTCTGGAATTTTTATTATAATTTTTATTACCATATTGGACTGGACCAATTAATTACGAAAGTGATTCTTGTGTCTGATTCTTGTGTCCAATTAATTACGAAAGTCACTGTTCTTGTGACTGAAGGGAACCAGAGGGCTTTTATTGTCTATGAGGAATTTCACCCAGGGGAAGGATAGGGGGTTGGAACAGGGAACAACAAAGCTGTTTTGCTGTTTTGCTGGTTATCTTGCTAGTACCATTTGCAAACACCGGGATCCACAGGGTTAGCTGAAGCAGTAAATGAACTTATTAAAAGGTTATTAGGGAGCTCGTAGAACCTCGGGAGGCTGGAGAACCAGGCTGGAGGCTAAACCTCCAGGTACGTTGCCCACACCAAACCACAACACTGGCTTGATAGGGAAGCCGTTATCACCATGGATCCCAAATACTCCAGTTTGCTCTGAACTGAATGCCAGGGACTTTCCATCACTGCAACTGCTGCTGCTGCCAGCATAATTGCTGTGCCTCTGTCAGGAACCCAACCTGGAGACCATCACAGCTTCTGAAGGCTGACTGATGCCGCAAAAAGAGGAATCTGGGCAGGGCCCATTTCATTTACTTCTGAATGGAAGTCTTGCGTGAGCTCCTCTGATGGGTGGAGCGAATGCCTGCGTCCTACTGCGGAGGAGGCAGGGGAAGTCATTTTCCGGCTAGAGAAACTGAGGGTGGGCACTCATAAGTGAGAAATTCTCCAAATATTAGAAGAGTCTTCAAAAGGTGCCAGCCAGCCAGAAGACAATCAGTGGTTCAGGTTTCAACACAAGTGTAAAATTAAGTGTATATCTGGGACATATGGGAGGCAGTTTTATAGAACAAAGATTGGTGGTTCTAAACGCAACAACTGGTGACCTTGGGCAAGTTATTGAACTTCTTTGTATCTCATTCTTTCAATCTATCAAATGAGAGACTGGACTAATTTCTACGGTCCCATTTTCAGAAGGAAACACAGGAGTATTTGTACTTGTTAAATACTTTCAAGCCAATCAGAACTTGAGGACAAGCTTGTGCCCTTCCACAAGTTTTGAACACGGGAAGGTGGCATGGGGGCAGATGTGGAAATGGGGACAACTTCAGTAAAGAACAGTCTAATCTCAGACTCTATCATAGGACACTGGATTATATAAGGACTCACTGAATCCCAGTTTGCACTTCGGGCTGGCTCTTGGGCACAGCTTTGCTGCGCTGTCTTCCATTTACTGCTGGTGAAGACAGTGGTGGCTGATATTCTGAAAACACAAGCACACTGAGGCTTGCTGAGCTTGATCTGCTCCTGATTCATCCCTGTCCCATCTCCCAGGTTCCCTCACCCTCTCCGACTCCCCAGAAGTCCTTTGTTCTCTCAGGTAATTTTAACTATTGATTTCTAGAAACTCAGACTTATACGACATAGTCACCTTCAAAGACTATCTTAAAGTGTTACAGCAGAATTCCTCAGAAGTGGGGGGCAAGTGCTCCCACAAATACCAGTGGTATCCCAAAAAGGATTAAGTTTTGCTTTTGTTTTTAAAAGAAAATCATTCTGGGGCCCTGTGGCCGAGTGGTTAAGTTCGAGCGCTTGGCTTCGACTGCCCAGGGTTTCACCGGTTCAGATCCTGGCTGTGGATGCGGCAACGCTCATCAAGACATGCTGAGGCACAGTCCCACATAGCACAACCAGAGGCACTCACAACTGGAATATACCACTATGTACTGGGGGACTTTGGGGAGAAGAAGAAGAAGAAAAAGAAAAGATTGACAGATGTTAGCTGAGGTGACAATCTTTAAAAAAGAAAATCATTCTGTACTTTCCTGGTTCTGGAATAGTTCCCTTAGATCCACATTGGTGATACTCAATGGTCTCTGAGTCAATGGACAGGTGGGAGCAAGCCCATGTTTCCCAGACTGATACAGTAAGTGCGTTTCTAATATGCGGTCGTCATCTTCCCTCTTGTCCCTTCAATTTCAAACTTTAACTACAGGTCTAGAGAAGAAAGTGCAATGAGTGTGTAAAGACAAGACACAAATGACTAAGACCCACTTTTTGTGGTTAGGAAGAAATTTAATGTTCTGATTAAGGATAAGATGTCAAAATAATTTTCCCCATCAAATTAGTTACCTGGCAGTTGTGGAAAGCAGCAGAAAAGTAATGACAGGATATGTAAAAGCCTCTTAGGAAGATGGAAGTCCATTTTAAAATAAGCAAATGTGAATAACTTAGTGGCAAATGAGGACCTTAGAATTATAAGTTCATGGAGATGAACTGAGCAAACCATTTTCCTTGATGAAAATAACTGTAGTTACCTGTGTTCAAAGCATTTTGCAGGAGTAGAAATGTAGCAATATTGTCCGAGATCATGTCCACGGGAAAGTCGTGGGAACTGGAAATCTAAAGCTACATAATTAATTGGGCTCAAATTATTTCTACTTTTTCTGGGCTTCGAATGAGAGAATCTTAGTGGATTTGGGGTTTGCAAAGAATGAACAAATTTATGTACTGAGAGCACCAGTAAGCGCAAGGTAAATAGGACCATAAGGGGCTGGTACTTCCTCTGAAGTCATATTTTCTTTGAAAGAATTTATCATACAACCCTAACAAATGGAAAGAGGTATATCATTGACAATGTCCTCAAGAAGGTCCCTAGAACGAATATAGTATCTGGTTTCATAACCTCTAGTCTGCTGCTTGATCATAGAAGAAAGGCCAGATCTGAAGCCTAGACGGAGAAAAGACATACAATTACTAAAGATATTTGTCAATCAACTCTGGTAGAGAGAAAGAATAGGTAAAAAGTAGGGTAGGTCTTTCCACACTCACAAAAATAGCCATTTCCAAAGACTTCTATTACCCAGCTCCTGGTGGCTGGGGCTGCTGACAGCCTGTCTGCTGTCTTAATTCCACCCTTGTTTCTGTGGCATTCCCGTGGAGGCAAGTACTGCATGAATGATCTCAGTCCTAATTCATCTTCCTAGGCCCAGCTTTGACCACTCTCGCTTTACTTCTCACATCTCCACCCCTGCCAGTCCACAGGAGCATGTGGCCAACCCTCCCACCATCTTTCATCCCCTCCAGGTGGGCTCAGCCCATCAGCCAGGGCCTCTGTTGGTTCCCAGGCCTAGGCTCCGAACAGATCACTGGGCCAGGATCTAGGTCAGAGCTTGCCCTGAGCCTTAAATAGGTCCATAAGATTCTGTGGCCCGTGGATGGATATCCTCTATCACAGTCATCTGCCCCAGGAAATCTTGGTCCTGAAAACAACCAGGATAATCCCCCACCTGATGAATCTCCTTCTCCCAGAAATAAGCCGTGGCCTGGCTCACACCTTCATTTGCCATGTTCTTCACACACTGAGCTGAACTTCCAGAGTCCTCTTTGGGTGGTCGCTTCCTGTCAAGAACTTACCCACCATCATCTTCTAATCACATCTGACATATCTACAGGTTATGTAAAGAATTTCTCAAAGACTGTAGAGAAGTGAGATCTGTGACAGATTCCACCAGCTCTGCGTTCAGCCACGGTTACTCACCACCTTCACCAAAAGGGGAACCTGTAAACCCTCCGCTTTCTTTGAAAAATGGACAAAATAATCTAGCTGCCCATGTCATTCCTGATTCATCCAAACAGGTATCAACGTAAAACAAGATCTCCCTCCTTGACAATTGTCATTCTGTGTGGTTTCCTTATATTAAAAAATCTGTTCACCCCCCTCACCTCTGATCCGTAATTACAATATTTAAGACTGAAAAGGAAAGAAAATAATTCAAGAGAAGTTGTTAAATTTGGAGTCCACATTCCAAATAGAAGGAGTTTCCAAAGGTGAAAAAAAAAAGACAAAAGGATCAAAATCAATACTCAAAGAAAACACTTTACATTTGAAAAACATTACAGAGAGTACTTCCAGAGTCCCAGGCAAAATCAATAACAAAAGCAACACTATGACATAGTTTCATAAAAATTTAAAACTACATGGGGGAAAAAAAAATTCTGCAAGTTTCCAAGCAGAAAAAAGTAGGTCATTTTCAAAGAGTAAAATATCAGCCTAGCTTTGGCTCTTTCTGCTGCAATGAGCAATGCCAGGTGACAATGCGATGACATCTTTTATGGAAGGAATGAGCTGCAACTCAAGAATAATGGACCACATCAAGCCATTTGTATAGGGAGGCAGCAGAGAGACATTCTCAGACATGCCCAATCTCAAAAAATGTGGCAGCCAGGGACCTCTATTGAAAAGATTGTTCAAAGCCACAATATACAGTATGCAAGGCTAAAATTAGAGAAAGAAATTTGAATGGATAGTAGGTAATAAATGAACGTGTGATAATTATTAATACCAACTATTGTTAAAGAAGTAAGGGTAACTGTGGAAGGGTTATTTCTGATAATTTCTGCAATCATTTGAAGAAAAGTAAGACACAGAAAACATGAAAGAAACATGAAAGAGCAAAAAGTGAGAAATATCTAATTTAATTATGAATGGGAAATTAGAAGAAGAAACGAGAAGTGCAGCCAGAAAGAGCAGTCTCCTTTGTCTTCCATAATGCCGAGTGGAGCATGCTTTTGCTTAGGGAAAGAGAGAACTGGAATACTTATAGAATGTTTCAAGATATTTACATGTGGCTTTAAAATAGTTTTTTTTTTTTGGTCTCCCAAACATTTTAAAAGGTAAAGGGGAAAATATACTTCACATAACCAAAGAGACAATGACGATGTCTGCTGTACATCGAAAGGATTAGACCAAATGTACCAAATGTCAGATTTAACATAAATAATCTAAAAGGCTGTTTCTACCTAAATCAATTAGCAAATTAATATTCCAAAAGGCTAAAGTTAGAAAGGGTGATCCAAGCAAGGTTATTAAAAAAACAGTAAGATAAATAAATAAATAAATAAAAACAGAAAAAAGAAATTAAAGTTGATAAAAATTAATATCAAATAATAAAGTTGGACACAAAATTGATTAAGCATGATATAAAGTTTCAATAACAAAACTACTAATATTCAATTAAGTGGGACTATAAAACAAAAGACAGAAGAGAGACAAGAAATTTTCCATTACTGTATTTTCTTCCATCTAACAAAGAACTGAACCAAGCACAACAAAAGATTATTTTTTACTCTCATTGATCTGTCATAGACGTTTTCATGATTTTGTGGATAGAAACTAATTTTATAACAAGATGTATATTCTTGGCTATTAACATTTCTGTAAACTCGTGTGCTAACAATACTATTGTGAGGGTCAGGAGACAGACATACATAAAGACTGCAATTGAAGAAGACCGACCAGAGATGGTTAATCTTGATATAAGCTATTAAAATATCATTGGATAATGTTTGCTAGACCTTTGGTGAACTTGATAAGCATTTCGACAAACTCCGGTTTAGTTTCGTGAAATGGCAAAAGTGAATATTAAGACTGGAAATAGATCTTTCTTATGCATCATTATATAGGTATTAATTTTCTCATTTGGGTTAATATTAAGGTAACTGGAAAAACAATATCACTCACTCATAGCATTTATTTTTTTTGGACAGGAGAATTGTATACCCTCATAGGAACAATCCCATTCCATTTACAGAGATTACTGGAGAATAGAGATTCTGCAAAAGAATTTGACTCTGCTTCTCAAATAAAGGAAAGCTTTAATTCAGAAAGGTAAGTGGCCCTGAAACCCACAATTTATCAAGCCAGGAGGCATGTTCTGAAAGGAGTGTGAACAGGGAGGGCTGCCTGGGGCTCTGCATAACAAAGGGCCAGGTCTGGCCTGGGAAGGGCTGAGGAGTTGCTGCTACTATTAGAAAATGTTTCTGCTTATGAATATTAATTTAGGCTCTAAAGTCTCTAAGAATTAATGTCTGTCCCTGGGAGGGGTGTGTGTGTGTGTGTGTGTGCGTTCCGTCGGTAGTTACCCATCAGATGATTAGGATTCATGAGAGGACCTGTAGGCTTCACGACGGCAGGAGCCTCCAAGAGGACAGGACTTGGAGGGGAGAGCTCACCCCAACACTTCTACTAGACTTCCTGCTGAAGTCCTTGTGATTATTTAGACAGAATAACCCAGCCTTTGGAGAGTGGGCTGTGGGGTTATTACTGTGTCACTGACATGAGGAGAAAGCGAGTTAGACCCTAGAGGTAGCTTTCTAACTAAGATTCAAAATACAGAGGTAATAAAAGAAATCAATGAAAGGAACAAGCCAGGGCTCCTAGGAGAAATGGTTGATTCCAGGACTGGGCAGGGATAATATAATATGAGCCTGGAATATCTTGTGCGGACAGAATGTAAGAAAGTGCTAAAAAAAAAAAAAAAAACGATGGGAGTACATTGAAAGGACACAAAATCCCACTTGAAAGAGCTTTCAGTGACCAAAGCTGGAATAATTTGGGCAAGAACTAAATGATGATAGCATTGGATTATGATCCACGGAATAAAATAAATGTCCATGACTCCATACTGATATAAATAAATGGTTGAGTAAACAAATGGAGGAGGAGAAAGAGAAAAATGAAATTAATAAATGTAAGAGGAGGGAAGGAAGCAGAAAATTGCCATTAGGCAAACACGGCAATAATAATTGTTGCAGGCAAGATCCACTTACAGATGCTAAAATTAGCAAAAGTTTGAGGAGAAACAGGATTATTTGCATAGTCTCAAAGTATCTCTGCACAAGATATTTACAAATTACAAAGGGAAAAATATTTCCCATTACTGCGGAGAAATCTGGCAGACACCATCTTCACCAAGTGATCAGGTTAACATCACCAGTAACAAGATACAGTGACATCATGTACCGTCTGCTAAGATGCTCTAAGGGCACATTACTTCCATGGTATTCTTGCTGAAAAGCACAACCTCAATCTAATGAAGAGAAAACATGAGATAAACCCAGATTGATAGGCATTCTTCAAAATCACTGAACAGCACTCTTCAAAAGTATCAAGGTCATGGAAGGCCAAGAATGACAGGAATTGCTACAGATTGGAGGACACTAGGAGACAGACCCACCAAATGCTATGGGATCCTGGATTGACTCCTGGGCCAGAAAAATCTGGTGAAATTTGAATAAGCTGTGTAGTTTAGTTAATAATATCACTATCAATGTCAATTTCTTGGTCTTAGCAATTAGACTATGGTTATGTAAGATGTTAACATCACTGACTGCTAGGTGTGAGGCATCTGTAAACTCTGTACTTATTTTTCAATTTTTCTGAAAATTTGAAATAGTTTCACAATAAGAAAATTAAAAGAAATCTAAAGGAATAAACTTCTCTTCTGACTGGTTTTTAAAAACAATATGAATACATTAAGCATTTATAAATGGGAAGAACAAGAAATTCAAAGATTTCTAAAAATATTTTCCTACTTCTTATGCTTTAAATTTGTAGTTCTTTAAGAAAATTTTTCTTGGTAAAGCTGTAACCAGAAAAAGGATTTTAACTGTGAGTTTTCTTGATAGTCTTCGTTACTATGTTATAAGAAAAAAAATCTTGTAAATAACTTTAAAGTTTTAGTATCTGCTATATAATTGCACAAGAAAATAGAGCATGTAATAATTTTTGCGGTTCTACAAATAACTTAATATCTCAATTTAGATTGTAGTTTCTAGATTCTTAGTTAATTTTCAATCCTTAGGCCAATATAAATTTAAGTTAACTAATCTTTGGGCAACGTAATTTTAATCTACCTGTGTTCTTGTGAAGTTCTTTATGTGATAGCATCAATTACCAGATTTTAAAAGATGTACAAATGGCTTTGGGTTAAGAATAAATATTTATTTCTGTAATGGGCATTCTTGGTCACCCCAAGTTAGTGCTTGAGAGTAGATCACCCCTTACATCTTACATTTATATTTCTATCCAGATTGTGAAACAGTCTCTGTAACTTGAGATTCTTGACGTGTGGAGGCTGGGCTCTGGGAAGACATAGAAGTATTTAAAATAGTCCATGACGTCAGGAAGACTGTAGTTAGTGATTGGAGATATTTAAATTAATGTTATCTATTGTACTTCATTAGAGCATCAAAGAAGAGAGAAGTCTCCTAGTACGTGATCAGCAAAAGCCTCTCTTCCTGAAAACCGGTGCTGCTCACCTCGTGGTCAGGGGAGAAGTTGGTACAGCATTCACGGGGAACCATTTGGCAATATTTATTCTAACTGGTTTGTTGAATATACTGGTCTTAGCGGCGTGCAAGCTGCAGGGAACACACAATGTTTATTTATGACACTACCTTTCTTCCATGCTATGTTGAATCTCCATGTTCTACGCTCTAGTGAAATCTTGCGTAGATCCGAAAGCTTTTCCGGTCACTTTCAGTTATGAGTAAATAGTCTCATTTCCCAGGTATTAAGAAGTTTGCTCCAGTTTCATATCAACGCTTTAATCTCATCCAATTTAAACCTTTTCCCCAAACCCTGGCTCTGTCCTGACTCAGGCTCAGAAACCTGAAGCCCAGAAAGGGGGTCCTGGTTGTCTTTTCACCATTTCATCTTGTTGTTTTCCTCTATTTCTTCCTTGCTCACTCTGTGACCTCCGGCTCCCTGAGGAGTTGGTGCAAGGGGAGGACAGGCAAGGGTGGAAAAAGTCTTCAGGGACTAGGACAGTCGTATCTGGCTTTGGTGCCCACTGGGTGTGGCCAGTGTCCGGATACTCGTCTCTTTATGAGATGATTTTGGGGTTTGTTGGAGACCTTCACCTGAACGTTCTTGACCCCGCCAACACACTCTCCTGCTGACCATTCATGACTCCCACACTCAGACCTTGGCACCCTGCCTCCCTCCCCACCCCAGCGCCTCCAGCCTGATCTTGGTGGGATCCTTTTCAATTCCAGCTCCCTTCCACAGGATCCACATCCGATCACAGGAACCACACCCCTTTGCTGCATCGTAGGGGCAGGTACACCTGCTCCCATGGCAGCCTCTTCTACTCGCTCTGCCCACAGAGGCAGCTTTGCCACAGATTGTGGCCTTTAGACACTTTCCCCAGCAGTGACTCAGGTACTAGTCCCCACATCCCCCAAAGTCCATAGGAAACAGGACAAGCTGTCTGAGTAGCTCTTGTGAACCAGCTCACTTGGCTTAAACTCTGAGGGGAAACAGGCTCGGGAAAGGAGAAAGAACACACGCTTCAACCACTCTCCAGTCTCTCACTCTTTAACATAGCACCTCTCAATGATCTCCTAGCCTTCTCTTATATAACCTGGAGGCAGAGACAAGGCTAAGGGTGGAAAGAAAATAAGTAATGCCATCTCTTCCCATGTCCTGAATAGGCTGGTCTGTTACTTAGTTTGGTCTTTGGGGCTTTTGTTGAAAATCTAAGGAAAAATCACATCTAAACTCCTATTACTCCTTCGGCCTTTCCTTGGGCACAGCAATTCTACTTCTGTGCATTTACCCCATAAATATAAATGTAAATGTATAGAAAGACGTATGTACAAAAATATTCACTGTCACTCTATTTGTAAAAGCAAGAGTTTGGAAATAATATGAATGTCCGTTGATAGAGGATGTATCATGGTGCATCCATTCACTAGAATACTATGTAGGCATTGAAAAGAAAGAGGCAGCTTCAATTTACTGATACAGTATGATCTCCAAGATATATCTGTAAATGGAAAAAAGCAAGACACCAACATGCAAAAATTTGTGCAATAAACATCCCGTTTGTATGAGTTTATGTTAGTAAATACACAGAATATCGTTGGAAAAATAAAAAAGAATTTGATGACAGTTTGTTACTGAGAGGAGAAACTAGGGAGTGGGTGGAATGGTGATTTATTTTTCACTCTATATAGTTTGCTGTTTTGAATTTTTTATCACACATGTCTACTGCCTTCCAATGTATAAGTCAATAGTTTCCCCGCCCGTACCTTGTGAAGGTTTCCCTTTTAAGGTTCTGCACTCTATTTAAGGAGAGAGCTTTGTGCTCATGATCCTTGCCTATTTTCCCACCCTCTTGACCTGGGCCGGATAATGGAGAAAGAAGCCCCAAAGTCTACTTCCCCCTTCTCCCTAAAATCCTAGGTTCTAGAACAACTATAATCACCCCAGCTGATTAAATATAAGGTCCCCCTGCTGCCTTCCATAGTTCTATAGAGCTGTGTATCCCTAAATTGCCCCCGCCTCCCATACCTTATCACTAGAGAAGGAAAGAAAGTGGAGAAGGTCCTTACAATCCCTTACTCTAAGGGTGTTCAGCCCTCCTCTCTCCAGACCTGGGTCATTGTCCATTGGTGACTTTACTGTAGGCTCTTGTTCCAGAATAATCCTCTCCTCTTCTCCTCAGGAAGGAAGTTGGAGGACAGAGGAACAGAATATGAAGCCAACCCTTGGTTTTAGTCCTGGCTTGCCTTGAGTTAGCAGTGAGACCCCGTTAGTGGTGTCTTAATAGCCCATTGTCATGGAAACCCACTCTGGGCCAGGCAATACACCAGGTGTCTTACATCCATTATTCATATAATCCTCATAGAGACCCCATGAAACAGGTACCATTATCAACTCTGTTTTATAGATAAGTTGATGACCTTGCTCAAGGTCACACAGCAGAGCTAGGACCCTAATGCCTGCCTGCCAAACATCTGGAACTACTTACTCACGCTCTCTTGTACTCTCATTCCTTGTATGAGGCAGGGATGAAATAGGCTTTCCGTGGTCCTTCCCAGCTCAGATGATGCCAAAACTTTAATGCTGTGACTCCCTGGAGCTTGGGCCTGTCTCCCTTCTCAGTCACCAGGGATCTTCCTAAATATTAGACCTAGGACTTTCCTGCTCAGCTCAGAAACCTTAATGGCTCAGCCCAGACTTTGCGCTTCTGACACTTCCCTGTGCGCTTCTAACTCGGTCAGCCTGGAACCCCAACTCGGCTTGTTTGTTAAGTGCGTCTTGGAAACTTTCTCTTCCATTTCCCACAAGGTCTGTAGCAGAACTCCACACCCTCCCCAAGTCCTCCACGCGCCCCACCGCAAGGCCCCACCCTTCCTGTGTGTGCCCCAGCTGCAGGGAGATACTTGAGGCCATCCTATGTGAAGTGCTTCAAGTTCCTCCTCCCTTGACCTTCTCTGTGGGTTTCTCTGGTTCCCCAGGCAGAATTAGGTGCTCCTTCCTCTATGACACGTGGCACCTCTGCATTCTGTAAAGTGATCATCCCTTACATCACCGTGAATGCTGTTTGTCTGTGTCTGCATCAGATTATGAGATAATTGAGGGCAGAAACAGGGTCATGTTTATCATTCCATCTCCAGCAAATTAGCACAGAGCCCGACCTACAGCACAGCCTCAAAGGATGTGGCAGGGTTTTAAGCAGCACAAAAACTCAGTAATGTACGTGTTTTAGAAGGATCATGTTGGCAGCAACATGGAGGGTAAAATGACAGGAGTGAGATGAGAGACAAGAAGACTTAAAAGGCCATGCTTCGGGCTCCAAATGCCTGGGAGCTGACCGGGCCAGTGAAAATGAGGGAGAGGAGCAGAGGGTGGAGACAAGAGACTGGTAGACTTGACAATTCTTGGAACTAACTTGACGCTGCGGGTGAGGGAGGTGGAGCTTTCCATATTGACCTTGTGGTCCCTGGTTTGGCCATTAGATGGATGTTGTTGCCATCGATTAAGATACGAAAAAGTAAATTTACAGTAAAATATCAAGTTGGGTTTTGGTCAGGTTGAGTTTGAGGTAAACTTTTCAGTTGAAAATTAGCTGTTTGGATTTAAAAGGTAGAAGAGAGATTTTGGTGAATGATATATTCGAAAGGCACCAGTATCTGCAAAAATAATCACATCAGTAAGAAATTCAAGCCAGAAGAAGATAAAGTCATGAAGAACTGAGAAATGACAATATTTGATGAAAAAAAATGTAGGTCCTTAGGAAGAAGACTTTTCTATGTTTATTGGGCAGTTTACCATTTCTACAAGGCTGCAGCATAAACCATCTAAAAACTATTGGAAACTATGCCTCCCGTGTGAAAGTTTTCAGGGACCCATCGTGCAAGGCCCTTAGCTGGACAGGGGACACCAGACAGTAGCCAGCGCTCCAAGGAACGAGGCTCTTGTTACCAGAGACTCAAAGAATCTCCCTCACAAAAGGAAGGAAGCTAGATTCTGAGGAACTGAGTAAGCCATAACACTGAAAGGATTTTTCTGTCTATAAATGTGAACAAAAGGGATATTTTAAATAAATCCTGACAGACGGTGTGATTACTTCACAACAATAACACGATACAACAGCCAGCGGGTTGCCCCAGACACTGTGTACGCTGGACTGCTGCAAACTTTGTAAGTTACTCAGCCAACTTGAATGCCAGGCTTAGCAAATCTGTCTAAAATCAGGTCCATCATTCAGAAGCTGCTGGAATGGATGTTTCCATCAGTGAGTGTTATCTTAGTTCTGGTGCAGAAAAGGTTCAGAGAGTGCCTTTGGCCAGAATGAGCCAGCGTGTGCAGCCCCGAACACCCGAATTTCCAGAATCTGAAGATAAGGGAGTAGAATAGCTATGGGAAGACAACAATGCACGTAATCATTTGCATCTTTACACGAATACCCATTTATCTCCGTCCTCAACAAATGGAAGTCATAGGTTAGGAGGAAAAGGATCCTGACTAGCTAAGAAAACAGATAAAATTGTAGAATTTTAAAGAACAAAAAATGATGACACTATGGCTTCACTTTGTCCTGAATCATGTGTGAACGACTGAAAAATAAAATCTTTAAAAAAAAAAAAAACGGGCTGGCCCCGTGGCCGAGTGCTTAAGTTTGCGCGCTCCGCTGCAGGCGGCCCAGCGTTTCATTGGTTCGAATCCTGGGCGCGGACATGGCACTGTTCATCAGGCCACGCTGAGGCGGTGTCCCACATGCCACAACTAGAAGGACCCACAACGAAAAATATACAACTATGTACTGGCGGGCTTTGGGGAGAAAAAGGGAAAAAAAATCGGATCATCTCTTAGAACTGTAGAATTTAAGGAGAAACTGTAGAAATTAAGAATTTCTTTCGAAACTTTAAACAGCCAATGTGTGTGACCTTAATTTTATTACTATAGTGTCAGTAGACAAAGCAGCAACACTTGCTAAAAGGAGAATCTGGTGCACCAACAGATGATTTTGATGGAAAGCAAAGTATCACAACAAATGGATATTGTTAAACTGTTGTGAGAAGAAATTTCAGAAGCAGATCATTTCACGAATGGTTCAGAACAGAAGAAGCAACAATGCTTGGAAAGAAATGGCAAATATTGTGCTCTGGACAAATGCCGAAATTGCACTCCAAGGAGTAAAGGCTGTAGGAGAACTTTTATTTCTCTTAAACTACAAGTTTCCCTTAAAGTCTCACGCAATTAGTTCAAGTGCTTTAGTGCCAGCTGACATCCATGCCACACAGGGCACGCCAGCTTGAGCAGCCGATATTTTACTACCAGAAAAGTCTCTTTCTCTAAAGGACTAACATGGGCTCCATCTTGTTACATTCCATATACACAGAGAATGTTTTTTGGTATGTTTGTTTAGTTTTACAAAAAAAGGGATAAAACTAAACATGTTGTTTCTCAACTCATTTATGTAGTGTTTGGTTCTATAGATACCATAAGTTACTAAATCTTTCTCTCACTGCTAAATTTTCAGGCTGTTTCTATATTCAGCTATTGTGACAATGCTACAATGAACATCCTTGCATATATATCTTCCCACACTATTGTAGGATAAATTCTAAGAAGAGAGATTGCTGAGTCATATGTTAGCAATTTGTCACAAAATAATGGAGTAATATTTTCTTTAAATCCTTTAACTGAAGATTTTGCATTTAAAATATTCCTTGTCTCTATAAGAACTATGCTGCTATAAATACAAATGGTTTTACTTCACTCCCGTACCCTGGTTTTGATTAATAAAGAATCATACAAACTTTCTATGGTATGCTCAGAAATATATAAAATGTAAGTTTGATTTCCCTTTTCTTTCAGAAGTATTTAAAAAACAATATTATTAAAATAATGACAGAGGGGCTGACCTGGTGGTGCTGTGGTTAAGTTCACGAGCTCTGCTTTGGGGGCCAGAGGTTCACCAGTTCAGATCCTGGGTGCAGACCTAGCACCACTTATCAAGCCATGCTGTGGCAGGCATCCCACACATAAAGTAGAGGAAGATGGGCACAGATGTTAGTTCAGGGCCACTCTTCCTCAGCAAAAAAAAGAGGATTGGTGACGAATGTTAGCTGAGGGCTAATCTTCCTCAAAAAAAAAAGATGACAGATATGGTCATTTTGTATTAAGTTTTTAGTCTGTTATGTTTTGTGTTTGAATGTGAATGAGGGAAATAGCTTTAGTTATAGATACGTTCATTAAATAATTCTCCATTGAGGAGTTATAACAAAATCTAATAATACCTCTGGATTGAGCACCTCAAACATTTTTCTCTGTCTTTTGCCAAAGCCGTACCCAGGTGATTTAAACATAAGTAGGTAAATTCTGGGGAGATACAGGTCCAGAATTATCGGCATTTAGTTTTTAAACAAAAGCCAACACTATACGAACATTGTTGACTGTCCTCACCAACAGTGATGAAATTACTTTCAGTAATTAAGGTATATTATCATGTAGGAAATTTGGAAAATACCTCTATTCATATTTACAAAAAGATGGCTTTTCCAACAGTACCCTTGAAAGGAGATTCTGAAGAAATCATGTGAGCTGGTAGGCACGTGAATGTCATAGTGCAAAAATATTCAGCTGCTTAAATTAACCTTTCCTTTCCTTTCCTTGTTCAGTAAATGCATATGTGAAATCAAGTTATTTCATACATAAATTTCAATAAGTAAGATAGAGAGGCTAAACTTTTCAATGGAAGAAATCAGACAGTAAAGTTTAACTTTTAAAATATTCAAAATTTCTGTATATCAAAAAACCATAAATAATAAAATAGTCTGATATTGGTGTAAGAATTGAAAAGTAGAACCATCAGAACAGAGAGAGTCTAGAAACTGACCCAAGTGTATGTGAGACTCTAATAAATGATTAAGGTGGCGTTTTAAATCAGCAAGGAAAGAATGGATTATTTGTTTGGGAAAACCAAACACTGAATGGGAAATCAATAAAGTTAGATCCTTACCTCACATCCTGTGTACAAATAAGTCCAAATGGATTAAATATTAAATGCAAAAAATAAAATCATAGAAGTGGTAGGTCAAAACAGAGGAAAATATTTTTATAATCTTAAAACGGGCAATAAATTTCTTAGTATAACTTGAACCCCCAAAACCACAAAAGAAAAGATCTACAGATTTGATTATAACAAAAATCTAAAATTTCTGATGGTAGAATGTGGACAAAGTAAAAAGACATATGACCAACTTGTAACACATGTGTTAGCTACTATTACTATACCAGGAAGTCACAGCCTACTCCATTAGTGCTCATGACAAGATATAAGGCGATGTTCAAACTCATTCCAGCTTTCACGCACACATATTTACAGGATGTGTGCTGGGTGCCAGCTGTGGTCCAAGGCACTGGTGATATGCACCTTGTTAAGACATTGAACTTTATGGTGAGGGTAGTAGGTTGCCAATAAAGTGTTTGAAAGCGTTCAGGGCGGTTCCTGCTCAGATTTGAATTTTAGAACAGTTGTGCTGGCTGTGGTGTGGAAAATCGATTGGACGGTGGTTGGGTAAGTAGATTTGAAGATAGGAAAACCAGCCGGGAGGCTGTGACAGTAACCCAGGTAGAGATGATGGTGGCTTGTATGGGCTAAGTATGGGATGTGGGGATGGTGAGAGAAAAATGGTGCGTGAGCTATTTAGATGGTAAAGTAAACAAGACCTTGTGGATTGCATATGGGGGTTGAAGTAGATACAGGAATAAAGTATAATGCACAAGTTACTAAGACAAGGAAGCCAGGTGGAGGAGAAGAGTGGAGAGAAAGGTAGCGAGTTCAGCTGATGGCATGTTAAGTTTTTGGTAACGTGGGCCATCCGAGTGGAGATGTCCAGGGCACAGATTGGTAAAGAAATTGGGGCTGGAGAATTATGTATCCCAAGTGTCTCATGTTTCAGCATCCAGGGGGAATAGATTTACTCATCTTATTATTTCCCAAGTTTCATGTGTTCAGATCTACCGTCTATATGATTATACAAATTCTAGTCTCCTATACCAGCTCTCTCTCGAAGAATTTCCAGGAATTCTCAAAGGAAGCATGTAAGTGTCCAGGAATTGAATCCATCCTCACTTTTCAGGGTTCCCATCACCCCTGCCACATGTATATTTGGCCAAGCTGGGAATTCATGACACACGATGCTGGAGAAACTGGAAGCACCAAGAGCCACACTGCACCACCAGTCACACTCAGGGTGTGATGGGGTATTTAAGCATGTCTGTTTCAGAGTCCACAGCCCCTCTCTCCTACAGCGCACACCCTCTGGGAAGGTGATCAGGTAACGACGTGTTCCAGTGTCACCTGTTACTCTCCTCCCAGACTCGGCCCCTCCTCTTGATCTTAGGCACCAATACTGATCCTTGTTCTTTTTGCCTAACTCCATCCTGTACAGTGAATTCTCTTCTGAGTTCCTTGATGTCTGTCCCTGCAGCCTGCCTCCTTTGAGGCAGCCACCAGGCATTTTTCTATATATCTGAATCTCAGGGGCCTTCAGCCCTTGTGGAAATAAAGCCTACAAATAAATAGGAGAAGTGTTGTTCAATCTCCCTCACTTGCGACATTTGAGCTCCAGTTGTTGCCTTGACAGGCATATATATTCAGCAACAATGCCTTTGTCTAAGCCAAAGCTCTGCTTAAAAACTTAGGAACTTTTGGGGCTGGCCAGGTGGCGCAGCAGTTAAGTTCTCATGTTCCGCTTCTTGGCGGCCCGGGGTTCGCTGGTTTGGATCCCAGTGCAGACATGGCACTGCTTGGCACACCATGCTGTGGTAGGTGTCCCACATATAAAGTAGAGGAAGATGGGCACGATGTTAGCTCAGGGCCAGTCTTACTCAGCGAAAAGAGGAAGATTGGCAGCAGATATTAGCTCAGGGCTAATCTTCCTCAAAAACAAAACAAAACAAAACTTAGGAACTTCCAAAAGTCTCATTCAAGACCCTCCACCTTCTGTCATGGGTCTGTTTTTACCAACTTCCATCCACTTCACACCCACCTGTTGTTCATCAGCCAAACTACATCCCTCTCCTTAACGTGTCCCACACACTGTTGGTGTGTCTTTGGTCATGGACAGAGTGGTCCTCCCATATCTGTTCCTCTGAGTCTTATCTCCTCTGACCGTCTGAAATGCCACAGCAGACAGCCACACATAGGATCAAACTCATTCCGTAGGCCTACCGCACTTTGCTTGAACTTTGATATAACCCTCATTGTTTATTCTTGCCACAAATGTTCATTGAACAAAATTATTAAAAGGCAATATAGCATAGTAGTGAAGAACGCTGGACTGAATTGCTTGGGTCCACAGCCTGGATTTGCCACTTACTAGTTGTATAAGCTCCGGCAAGTTACTTCATCTGTTTGTGCCTCAGTTTCCTGATATGTAAAAATGGGGATAATGAAACACCTCCCTTTTAGGGTTATTATGAGAATTAAATTAATCATTCATGCAAAGTACTTAGAATAGTGCCTGCACAAAAAAGTGCTCAGTAAGTATTAGTTATCATTATATATTTTATATTTAAAATATAGCATAGTATCCACTACATTAAGTAAGCCTCTTAAGAGGTCACTTTCTCTGGGTCAGCATGTAGGACAAAACCAAAAGTTTAACATCTGCCTCTGATCACACTGAACTTGACACCCTTTCTTGAAGAATGCTTTGACACCTTCATTTTTAACAATTTTTATCCAGCAGAGAATTGTCCCAGAATCCATGAGCCGAACACTCTTTTTGTCCTGATTGCATCAACTTTTTCTGGCTTCAAGTCTCACTGAATGATAATTATTTGGATTCTGCTACATGCCAGGGCTCTGCGAGGACTAGACATGCCATTAGGAGCAAAGCGTGTGTGATCCTGTCCTCAATAAAACTTAGGGAGACAAAGATTAAATAAATATAAAAATAAATGCACAAATAAATACAGAATAACAAAACTGTGCTGGTGCTGCAGAGTAGGAAGGAAGCAAAACCAGAAGCACCTAATTTACAGGGGGAGGTTAGTGAAGATCATTTTAAGGAAGTGATATTTCATCAGGAACCTGAAGTGAAAGCAGGAATAGCCAGTTGAAGAGTGAAAGGAAGAATCCAGATGTGTGCAAAGGCAAGAAGGAAGGGAAGGGCTTGTTGAGATCAAGGAAATGGACCTCAGCCCAGGAAGTGAGATGAAACCCAAGAAGGCGGTGAGGTCAGGTCATGTGGGGGCTTGTAGGCCACGCGAGTTACCTGCAATTCTGTTGCAAGAGTACTGGAAACACAATGAAGGGTTTTATGAGGTGGAGTAACAAATTTATATCTTTAAAAGATTGCCCTGGCTGTAGAGTGAAGTATGAATTGGAAAACAGTGAAAACAGATGAATTACAGCTCCCTGCAACGACAGAGATGACTCCCAAAAGACATTGCTTAGCCAAAGTAGCAATCACAGGGGAATGCTTTCAAATTGATTCTGTATATATAAAGGTCAAGAAACCGGCAAAACTGAGCAAAACATTAAGGATGTGTACATATATGTTAAAAGTATAAAGAAGCACACGAAAATCAGTATCTCGAAATTCAGGATAGTGGTCACTTCTGGGGGCGTGGCGTAGTTTTCTGGTTTGGAAGAGGCACACGGGAGGCTTCAAAGGCATTTGGAAACATTCTACTTCTTAAGCTGAGTACCTTAGTATTTGTTCTTTAAAATGTCTATTTATATTTTATACACTCTTCTCTATGTGTGATATATTCCATAATAAACATTTAGGTTACCTAGTGTTGAAAACTTTTGTAAAATGTTAAAAATATGAAAAAGTTGTGTGGTGGATGCATGAGTATATGTTATATTACCCCTTATAGTTTTCTATGTGCTTGAAATATTCCAAAAGTAATAATAAATAACAAAGGGAAAATAGGTCCAAGGAGGGAGAAAGGTGGAGGGAGAGCAGCCGGGCGATGGCGTTGCATGTCTCCCAGGACAGCTTCGTATTGTCACCCCTGTGCAGGTGGAGGTGTGCTCCGGGAGTATGTTTTATGGGCCACAATGTAAACACTGCCTCCTGGGGCTCTGCAATGCAATGGCCCTGTCACTCATGAGGAAGCTACTGCAGAAGTCCCGGCTGTAGGTAACTATGACTTGGGCTAGGATAGTGGTAGTGGGATTAGAGAAAAGTTGACATATTCAAGCTATATTTAGGAGGTAGGAGAAAGGACTTAATAACTGATTGAATGTCTCGCTGTATCAAAAGGACGAGAGACACACCTGCTCCGTGTCATTTGACTTTTCATGAAATGCTATTCCAAGAGCTGGGAGTCCGCTGGGTCACAAACGCTTCACAGATGCCAATAATGCCTCACTTGGAGACTTTGAAACGTTGGTATGACTCTCTCAGAGTGTGGTTTTTCCAAAGTCGCCCCAAAGACCTTTGAATTCTGTTTTAGTGCCAGATTACCCAAAAGCAACTGCAAACAGCTGCAGAAGGAACATGAAACAGAGAAGGGCCTTCTGAGGTACCCAAAGGCTAGATGACTTCAAGATACCTCTAGAATTCCTCTTGCAGGTCCATTCCTGCTAAACACCATGGTTTATACTCACATATTTAAGTTCCTAACTTATAGGTTTCACTCAGAAAAACAGCTGCTGGTAAGTACCATAATTCCTGGCCCCTGGCATGTGCACCACACAGTCAGTTGTCGCTTGGTCCTACTTCTCAGCCCTAGTGGGCCAGCCTTCCTGATGCCCCTGAACCGGCAGCCACTCCAGGACAAGGCGTGGCAGTGGTGATGGCCTGCCCTGGTTAGAGGAGGTGCCCCTTCTCACCAGCACAGCCTTCCCTGGAGGTACAGACATTTGTGCAGTGATGGAGAAGAGGCTGATTTGGCGTCATACTCTGAGCTCAGCCCATCAGGGTGCGACCGAGGCAGTCTCCAACGCACTGTGGTGTGGCTTATGGACATTCAGGACACCTATGTGATAGCTGACAGACCAACAGAACCATCATCTCCCCTTCGTTCATTCAAAGAGTGCTTATTGAGGGCCTCTCCAGTGGGAGGCACTGGGTTGGACTTGATGTAAAAAAATGAACGAGTCGAAATACCACTTGTACTTTGTGAATGTGTATTGAGTGCTCTGAGAGAAAATATGAATAGTCACTGTCTTTCCTAACCATGCACTAAGTTTTTCTACAGTCCTTAAAATTTCTTTTGCGTGACAGTCTTTTATCCATTTTACTGGGGGGGGGGGGGGCGTTTACATTCAATTTTCTTTATTTTTAGCAATGGAATATTACTAAGTTGATTTTGAAAACTTGATTGGAAATTTTCTGTCCAGCAGGTATTTCTATTAGGAGTATTTTAAAGCCTGTAGTCCAAACTGATGGTCATGATCTGATGACATTTCTCCTGGCTTGTCTTACTAGGGGCAAAGGAATATTAATGATGTGTGTTCTTGAGGTTCTGTATGCAAGGGATGAACAGAGAACTGCGTGTGAAACAGCACAGCAGCCAGATTCAATTCAATTCATCAATGTGTATTGAGCAACCCTCAATGCGGAATACCATAATTTACATTAAGATTTTGTATATCAAAGTCACCCCATATACTTTTGATACCAAAACCTGACAAAGCGAATGAAGCGAATATCATAGACCAATTTTACTTGTGAATATAGATGGAAAAAATAAAATGTTAGTGAGAGTAGATTCAACAGTATGTTAAAAGAATAATGACAAAGGAGTTTTATTTCTGAAAAGAAAATATAGTTTATTATAAAGAAATTTTATTATACTCATAAATTATGAGAAAAAACAATGAAATCATTTCCAAAGATGCCAAAAAGGGACTTAATATAATTTAACTGGCATTTCTAACTAAATAAAAGCTATTAGTGTATTACAACGAAAAGAATATAAGAGAAGCCAAAAGCAACATTGAATTAACAGTGAAACACTAGCGGCCATTCCAGGAAGACTACTGCCATTTCAACTGTACAGGAATCAAGTAAAAAGACAAAATTCTACAAAGAAAAAGAAGAGATAAATTTTCCATTACTTTCAGATGTTATTATTGTCTTCCTAAAAAAATTCAAGAAAATGAAACAAAAGATAAGATTGTAGTATCATAACAAATTACAAAATAAATATTCTGAAATAAATAGCTTTCTATATACTGGCAACAGACAGAAATATAACTGAAGAATCCATGCACAATTGCAACAATAACACAGTAAAATATCTAGGAGCAAGTGTATATTGAAAATAAATGTATGAAGTCTATGTGAAGAAAACCATGAATGAAACACTGCTGAAGGACAGAGAGGAAGCCTGAACATGTGGAGTGACATACAATGTTCATAGACAAGAAAATTCAATATTGTCAAGATGTCAGTTTTCCCCCGAATATACTTTTAAATTCAAGGCAATTCCATTAAAACTATCCTACGTTTGATACTGTAAAAATTCATAATCTACATAAAAGATGAAAATAAATCATGCAATAAACATTTGTATACCCCTCACCTCAATTTACCAATCATTAACATTCTGCCACCTTTACTTCATCTCATTTACTTTTATTTTCTGAACCATTTGAATGTAAGTTGCAGACACCAATGGCACTTTGCCCCTAAATACTTCAACATCCATATCCTAACAATTAAGACATTTTGACACAGCCTTAGTATCAGTTTCACACTTGAGACAATTACCAATAATTCTATAATACCGTCAAAAACAGTGCTTATCAAACTTTACCGTGCATGTGACCCACCTGGGGATCTTGTCAAAATGTAGATTCTGATTCAGCAGGTCTGAGGTAGGGGCCAAGGTTCTACACTTCTAACAAGCTCCCACGTGATGATGCTGACACTGGTATCTGGCAGACCACACTTGGGCTTCAAGGGTCAACTATTACTCCTTCTATCCCCCTTCCCAGGTATCACTCTCCTCTCTTCCTCTAAAGAGGAAACCATTATCCTAAACTTGGTGTAGATTATTCCTATGCATGTTTTCACACACTTATTAGATATATGTATCCCTTAACTATACATAGAATGTTTTCCATATTTTTAAGTTTATATACGGCATCACATTGAATGTATTCTTTGGCAACTTTCTATCTGCATCCAACATTATGTGAGGTTCGCTCATGTTGATATATGTAGTTCTGAGCCTTTCATTTTAACGCCAATAAACCTAAAAGAGAAGAAAGGAGATATCATTGAAAAAATGTATTATCTTTGTTTATTTGAGCTCTATATAAAATATCAGAGACTGAGAGGCTTGAAAACAACAAAAATTTATTTCTCATATTTCTGGAGACTGGAAGTACAAGATCAAGGCAACAGCATGATCGCCTTCTGGTGAGGGTCCTCTTCCTGGTTCATAGCCGGCACCTTCTTGCTATGTCCTCACATGGTGGAAGGGGTGAGGGACCTCTCTGGAGTCTCTTTTATAAAGGTACTAATCCCATTCATGAGGACTCCATCCTCATGCCTTAAGCACCAACCAAAGGCCTCATCTCCTAACACTATCACCTTGGCATTAACATTTCAAAATACAAGTTTGGGGACACAAACATTCAGACCATAATTAACGCCCATGAAGTCTTTGGGAACTTACTATTTCCATGTGTTATGATTAGGCTTAATGTTCATTCTTTTACTCACCTAGTATTTATTGAGGATCTACTCTTAGCCAGATACTACGCAAGGCACTGGAGGTACAATGGTGAGCAAAACAGATCAAGTCCCTGCTCTCAAGGAGCTTACAGTCTTCTTGTAAAGTAAGGATCAGACATTGATCAAATAATCACACACAAGTATTAATTACATACTGTGATGATGTGGTCTCTCTGAGTTGAGGAGCTAGAACCAAGGGTTTGGGAAGACCAAAGCAGCCGGAGTTTGCAGGACAGAAGATCAGAGAGGAAAGAGCTTCAGAGAGAGAACTTCACAGATCTGCAGAAGATGCCTCTTGAGTATTCAGAAGAGTAGTGATGCGCACATGCATGTGAGGAAACTAACCCAGGCCAGGGAAAGAACCACCAGAAAGATGCCAGGTATTCTCACAAGGCCAGGAATTGTGCCTTTCCCATCAGCCAGACTGAAAATCTTATCATTTTGGGGGCATTGGGCCCTCAGGAGTGGAGAATAATTATTCCTAGACTGGGCACTGATCTGATCCCATTTAACAAAACTTAAAAACAAAATCCAAAAGGATCAAACTGTTTTGAAGTAACTTAACGCATCCTAGAACAAAATTAAAGAATATTAATAGGAATACAAAAATATCCAGCCCCTAAGAAGATAAAATTCATAATGTATAGCTTCCAATCAAAAATTACAAAGCATGCAAAAAAGCAGGAAAATTCAATCATAATAAGGAGAAAAAAAATCAATCAAACACAGCTGACACAGAATTGACACAGATGTTAGAATTAGCAGACAAGGACATAAAACAAGTAGTATAGCTGTATTCTATATGTTCATAAAGTTATGTAGAGACATGGAAGATTTTTAATAGAATTTTTTATTTTGTTTCATTTTATTTTATTTTGTGTGTGTATGTGTGTGTGTGCAATTTTTCTCCCCGAATCCCCCCAGTACATAGTTGTATATTTTAGTTGTGGGTCCTTCTAGTTGTGGCATGTGGGACACCACCTCAACGTCGCCTGATGAGCGGTGCCATGTCCGTGCCCAGGATTCGAACCGGCAAAACCTTGGGCCACCGAAGCAGAGCATGCAAACCCAACCACTCAGCCATGGGGCCGGCCCCTGGAAGATTTTTGTTTTTAAAGAACCAAATTGAACTTCTAGAAATGAGCACTATAATGCATGAGATCAAAAATACACAGGATGGAATTAACAGCAGACTAAACATTGCAGAGGAAAAGATTAGTGAATTTAAAGACATAGCAATAGAGATTATCCAAATGAAACACAGAAAAAAAGAATTTTTTAAAAAATTAACAAACCATCTGTGGGACAACTTCAAGTGACATATCTACCTATTATTGGAGTCCTCAAAGAAGAAGAGGGAGGGGGAGAAAGAGGAAAAAGATATTCAAAAAATAATGGCTGAAAGATTCCAAGTTTGAGGAAGATTATAAACCCACATATGTAAGAAGTTCAATGAACTCCAAACACAAACAACATGAAGATAACTACACCAGGGCACACTATAATCAAATTTTTCCAAACCAGTGATAAAGAGAACATCTTAAAAGAAGCTAAAGAAGCAGGACATGTTATATATGGAGGAACAAATATAAGAGTGATAGCATATTTCTCATAAGAAACAATGCAAGCAAGAAGACAGTGGAGCAACTTCTTAAAAATGACTGTGTTGGGGAGAGGGGAACTGTCAACCTAGAATTCCATACCCAGTGAAAATATCTTTCAAGAACAAAAGTGAGATGCTATTTCAGATGGGGCAAGGATGTCCCTTCTCACCACTTCTATTCAACATTGTACAGGGGAGTTTTAGGCAGTGCAATAAGGTAAGAAAAAGAAACAAAATGCATCCATATTTGGAAGGAAGAAATCATCTAGATTGGAAAATAAGAGGTAAATCTCCCTTTACCTACAGACAACATGATTGTGTCTGTAGAAAATCCAATACTACAAAGCTACAAGAAGTATTAAGTGAGTTTATTAAGGTTGAAAGATACAAGACCGATATACAAAAATCAATTTATTTCTACACACTAACAACGAACAATCAGAAATAGAAACCTTTTTAAACTACTTAAAATAGTGTCAAAAATATGTAATATTTAGGAATAAATCTGACAAATATATATGAGACCTGTACACTGAAAACTGTAAAACATTGCTGAGATAAATTAAAGAATACCTAAATAAATGAAAATATATCATATCCATGGGTTGGAAGACTCAAAATGTCATTTCTCCCCAAATTGATCTATAGATTCAGTGGAACCCAAAAAAAATCCCAACAGTTTTTTGATAGAAATTGACAAGCTGATTCTAAAATCCATATGGAAATGCAAATGACCTCGAAAGCCAAAACAATTTTGTAAAAGGATAAAGCTGGAGAATTAACATTACCTGATTTCAAGACTTATATAACACTACAGTAATTAATACAGTGTGGTGTTTGTGTAAAGATAGAAAAATAGATCAATGGAACAGAACAAAGTTCAAAAGAGACTCACATATATGTAGACAACTAAATTTCGACAAAGATGTAAAGGCAATGAAGAGGAGAAAGGATAGCCTTTTCAACAAATGGTGTTGGAACAATTGGATATCCATGTACAAAAAAACGAACTTTGAGCCATACTTCACACCATATAAAAACAGTAACTCAAAAAAATGGATCGTAGGCCTAAGTGTAAAACTTAAAACTATATCATTCTGGAAGAAAATATGAGAAAATCTCTGTGATCTTGGGCTAGGCAAAGATTTTTTAGATACATTCCCTCAGGGCCTACAATAATCATCTCTTCTGCAAAGCCCTGACCCTCGTCCCTGGACAGGTTTTTTTTTTTTTTCTTTTCTGGTCTTCCTTAGCACTTTATATATGACATTCATCAAATTACATTGAAAGTATCTGTTTATATTTCTCTCCTCCATTGAGTACCCCTGGAGTAAAGATCATGTCTTAATTGTTTTTTTTTTTTAAAGATTTTATTTTTTCCTTTTTCTCCCCAAAGCCCCCTGGTACATAGTTGTGTATTCTTCGTTGTGGGTTCTTCTAGTTGTGGCATGTGAGACGCCGCCTCAGCCTGGTCCGACGAGCTCGCCCAGGATTCGAACCAACGAAACACTGGGCCGCCTGCAGCGGAGCGCGCGAGCTTAACCACTTGGCCACGGGGCCAGCCCCATGTCTTAATTGTTTTAATGTCTCCAAAGTCCAATAAATGTTAATTACATGATGTCTCCAACTCCAAGCTTAATGAGGGGGAAAATCTTTCCTAGGAGCCTCCCAGCATATTTTCTAGATGTCTCATTGGCCAGAACTGGGTCATAGGGTTACTTCTAAGCAAATCACTAGTTGTTGGAATTACCGTGATTTACTTGGACCAATTATGCTTCACTCTTTGGGGATAGGCTTCCCTTGCCTTGGGTGAGCTAGCTGCAGGGAACTGACAGAAGTGTAATGGTGGTGGAGTTGGTGACACCATCCAGGCTGCTTCGTTTTCACACAAATCACAAGCAACCTTGCCTTATATCTAGATTTTGAAAGGAAACACTGTCAGACATCGCTTTATTTGAAAATAAAAAGAACAACACAGCCCTGCTACAATAGGAAGAGGGAAAGCATTCATCTGAAACAGCAAGACTTCGCACTGAGCTTTTTATAGCTTTTTAGACAATGCATCTATAGAAAGAAGCTTGCTAAGCTTTACTGCTGAATCATCTATGTCAACTCATACAATTTTGAATATTCATTAATTTTCACAATAGCCCTTTTTAACGAAGATATGTTATCATATGCGCATTCTTCACAAACCTTAGAACTAACTCAAGCATAAGATCTTTATTGTAAATATCAAAAGCAAAAAAAAAAAAAAAATCCAGCCAGTGTTGTGGGTACTAGGAGTTTGTATTTTCTCTGTAAATATAGGAGCTTAGAGAAAATAGAGTGCAAGAAAAAATGTGTAAATGTTGAGTTGTTTCTAGCCTAACAAATCTGGCCAGCAAGCATTTCACTGAGAAAAACTGGCTTCCTTTCTTAAAGGAAAAATTCATATTTCTGATTTTATGTGTTTTTGTTGGTTGGTTGGTTGGTTGGTTTTGTTTTGCTAAATAGGATCTTATATTTTCCTTCCACACTCTGAATCTCAGGCACTATCTGGACCACTTCAGGATATGGAAACAGCCTCTCAGCCCAGAGCGAAAGAACAGTTTTCAGGTCTGGGAACAAGCAAATGGGGAGAAGAGGAGAATCTGGAGCTCCATTTCCATCCCCTCCCTCTGACTCTACAATGATTTACGCCATCAAAGCCCTGAGAGAAAATGTGTGTAATCTGTACTCAGTTGCTCTTCCTCCAATCCATATGCCAAAGGGAAATCTTCCAGCTCCAAGACTGAACTCCCCGGCTACCTAGTTCTCCTCAGACCAGTCTGGAAATTCCCAAATGGGTCACAACTACTATCAGATCTGCCATAACTAATCCACAAGGTTTGACAGGCGCTCCCTGTTTTGACCTGAGCAGTGTTAATAATCAGGAGTGCTGACCTCACAACAGGCCCTTTATTCAGCACCGTTCCTAGAGTCCTGTCCTCTTGAGACCAAAGAGTCAACAGTAAGTAGGGTTCGTAGCTTCAGTTGTCCCTGTTGGGAAAAGCCACAATCTCAAGAAGGGACACCATGAAAGCCTTTCCAGTTGAGTGGTCATTCCTTTTGCTGAAGTTCAGGATAGCATCGTCTGGGGCTGGAACTGGAGGACAAAAGTGGTACTGCTGAGTACCATGTTCATCCGTGAACCCCAGCTCTTGCCATGAGGTGCCTGGAGCTGCAGGACTCCAGGAGTGGAATGTGTGCTGGAGCCTACATCCAGAGTAGCAGAGCCAGAGGCCAGAGCTCATCAGTTATCAGTTCTGTTCACCCATCATCCAGGATTGGTCAATGGTAAACTGACCATATCATGTTCCCCGGGTGTTGAGAGAGCATCATTGTGGTTGCATTGTCCTTCAAAACTCTAAGGCTTAGGGATGTAGTGCTGTAGGATCCTGGGTTCTGGAGGGAAGATAGGCTGGATTATGAATCTGGAGGGCCCTAGACGATGATATCAGGGTAAGTATAGTTGATTAGAATTATTATCTGAGGTATAGAAGTAACAGCTATCTTAAATTCCCTGTCGTACTAAAAGTCTTATAAAAATAATTTGCAGGGGCTGGCCCGGTGGTGCAGTGGTTAAGTGTGCATGTTCTGCTTCGGCAGCCCGGGGTTCACCAGTTCAGATCCCGGGTGTGGTCATGGCACCACTTGGCAAAGCCATGCTGTAGTAGGCGTCCCACATATAAAGCAGAAGAAGATGAGCATGGATGTTAGCTCAGGGCCAGGCTTCCTCAGCAAAAAGAGGAGGATTGGCAGCAGTTAGCTCAGGGTTAATCTTCCTCAAAAAAAAAAATAATAATAATTTGCCGTGTTTGCATAATCCAGATGTAAGATGAAATAACTCTGCCATTTCAGAGGAAAATAAAATTATATTGAGAGTCCCAGCATAAACACTTCCCTCAAACCCTTGGCTGTCTCTAGGACTGTGCATGAACAGGGCAAGAATAGTTTCAAACTGAAGGCCTGCACTTGACTCCACCCCTAGGAGACAATGTGATAACTTCCCCAATGATGATAGTACTTCCTTGACCTCCTAGGAACCATCACAGAACAGAACAGTTAGCTATGGCTGTGTAATGAAAGGGAGCAGAATTTAAGCTTCTTTGGCATAAGGATTATTTTAGGTTGATTATTTTCAGAAAACAGCAGACATAGGAGAAGTTCTGAAAACTGAGTAGAAGTTGCCCTTTTATAAGAGACATTTACATTTATAAGAGAAATCTCCATTTGTAAGGGTGTCTCCCTCTTTGAACCAGAAAGAGAAGGGTGAGTCTAAATCTGTAGGAACTTCTTATCAATGGAGAAGGTACAGATTTAAATCTACATAACAACCCTACTCTGATTGCTATGCTTTGCCCAATAACCTCCCATAGCTGCACATTCCCCACCCCCCAACATGTTTTGTCTTTAGCGGGAGATGGTAGTTAAGGTGGTGGCTTGGGCCATTTGGGGGAGTTACTCAGTTTTCCTGGGTGTCTCCCAGGTACACAGGAGGCATACATGTTATTAAACTTGTGTTTGTTTTTTACCTGTTAATCTATTTATTACAGGAGATGTCTCAGTCAAGAATCTAGAAGGGTAGAGGGGAAATTATTTTTCCTCCTCCATAGTAACAAACCATTCCAAAACTTAGTTAGTTGCTTAAAACAACAATCACGTAAGTGATTAAGTGGTTAAGTTCACGCACTCCACTGCAGGCGGCCCAATGTTTCGTTGGTTCGAATCCTGGGTGCGGACATGGCACTGCTCATCAAACCACGCTGAGGCAGCATCCCACATGCCACAACTAGAAGGACCCACAACGAAGAATATACAACTATGTACTGGGGGGCTTTGGGGAGAAAAAGGAAAAAAATAAAATCTTTAAAAAAAAAAAAACCAACAATCACGTATAATGTCTCAGGAATCTATGGTATGGATGGATGGTTCAGCTAGTCTGGGCTGGGCTTGGCTGACCTTAGCTCGGCTCACTCATGTGTCTGTAGTCATTTGGCAGGTCAGTTGTAAATCATTCTAGATCATCCAGCCCCAGCCAAGTCAGCCCAGACCAGAATTGCCAACCCAGCCAATATGCAGAATTGCAAAATAAATAATAAATGTTTACTGTCTAAAGCCACTAAGTTTGGAGATGGTTTGTTATGCAGCAAAAGTTAACTAATATGTCCTGTTAGAAAAAGCTTTCTGACAATGCACAAGTTACATGATGCACAAGATGATACATGAGAGAAAATACGCATGTCCTTTCCTTAAAGAGCCTTATAACCTTCTATCAGAAAGAGGAACAAATATGTCATTAGTTGAAGTGTTTTACTACGGTCATTACAAAAGTGCATTTTTGGGGTAGATGTAAGCTAGAGATTCTCTTCATGACATGGAGTGTGTGTTAGATTTTATAGAACCATCCAGAACCCTCCTGTGTATTTTATGCTGGGCTCTCCCTCACCTCGCCTGAAGCCCTGCCAAATTTCTCTTAGAATTGGAAGAACTAACTAATCTCAGGGGAGACTTAAAATCACCCATTAGAATGCAGGGGAAACTATAACTTTTCTATATTTATTTTTATTGCGTCTTTTAAAAATTTATGTTTTGTTTAAATTTTATTACACACAAAATATATTAGCACAGTACTATAAATATAAAATTTATAAATGCTCAAAATAACTTTTATTGATAGCATTATAGACATCTAGAGACCCCCTAATGTAGACGCTCCTCTAAATTTCTATATGCCTGACATCCCAGCACACAGAATATGTAGCTCATTCTAATCCTTCTTCAAGGAAATTCTCCTCAGTGACTACAGCTGTCAGATCCCACCCTTCTATGCTCCTTCCCAGAAAACTTCTTCTCATGGGTCTTAGAGCTTGTTCTTTAACAGACATTAATTGAGCCCTTATGTGCCAGCGCTAGGCCCTGGGTATAAATGGTGATCAAGAATCAGCCTGTACCCTAATGGAACTTACAAGCTGTCTTAGTCTGTTCAGGCTATGGAACACCATAGAACGGGTGGCTTATAAACAACAGATATTTATTTTTCACAGTTCTGGAGGCTGGGAAGTCCAAGATCAAGGCTCTGGCATATTCGGTATCTGGCGAGGACCCACTTCCTGGTTCATAGATAGCCATCTTCTCACTGTGCCCTCACATGGCGGAAGGTCAGAGAGAGGAAGCAAGCTCTCTTGTGACTATTATGAGGGTACTAATTCACTCATGAGGACCCCATCCTCATGATCTCATCTAATCTTAATTACCTCCCAAAGCCCCCACCTCTAATATCATCACATTGAAGGGCAGTATTTCAATATAGGAATTTGAGGGAGACACAAGAATTCACTCTATAGCACAAACTCTCTCTTGTCACGTGACCCGTGTCTCTTCCTGAGAAAAGATGATACATCCACCTTCATGATCATAGTCCCTGCTCCTAACATTTCCTGATCCTGAGAAGGAGGAACACCATGTGGTTTCTATAGAAAACAGATCAATTTTGATGCTTTGATGAATCAGCAAACAGGATGTGGAGAAAAAAAAGTGAAAGGGATGTTTCTTGAAAGAATAGGGCAAATAAAAACATCCTCACTATCGGACACTCCCTCACTCCACAGCTGGGACAAGCCTTTCCCTCGTCACAGTTGGCTGAAGAGGGCGGATAGGGGAGTGTCTTAGGAGAGAGGACAAGAAAAGACGCTACTCCCCCACTCCCATCCCTTTATTCCCTCACAGGAGGGCTATGCCAGAGGAACTCACCAGGCACCTGATTACATCCACAAGCTGACTACTTTCGATGGTGGAAAGAGAACTGGTGCCTGCATATGATTGGACTGAAGAAAGGAAAGAAATGATGTTGGGGTTTTGAAGGAGGGGTGAAAACGAAGGAGGGAGAAAAGTGCCTGTTCTTTGATGGCATCCATTTTACTCTCTTTCTGAAGGGTCACACGGTTCCTGAACCACTCCACCACTTTCTTCCCTCTCTTTCCTGCTTTTTTCCTACTTTCTTTCTTCTTTGTTGTTCTCCAAACCCAAAGCTGTGCCAGGAATGGAAGAAGGAAAACTTACGCTCTTATAGGATGGATGCACTTGATGAGTGTTGGTAGGAAGAGAGACAAATCATTTTATTTCGTTTTCTTCCTATACGCCAAGAGGAGTAAACACTAGAGAAGAAACAACTTTATATCATGGTAGTTAAGTGTTAACTTTACAGCACAATATTTAAGTTACAGGATGGTTACAAGGAGAAGAGTAAATACCACTCGAGGACTTTGCATCCTCATCTGGGGAAAGGGCTAGTGCATTCTTAGCTATACACAGGATAGTTGTAGTTCCACGTTAGGTGGAAGTACGACCTTGTCATTGTCTTTATTTGGAGATGAAGTATGATTTAAGATGCACATGGATGCCAAGTTGACAAAGGGTGGGCTCAGGATGGTTAATTTTATGTGTCAATTTGGCTGGGCCATGGAGCCCAGATACTTGGTCAAATATTGCTCTGGAGTTTTCTGTGAAGGTGTTTTTTGGGTGAGATTAACAGTTAAATCAGTAGACTTTGAGTAAAGCAGATTACCCTCTGTAATATGCGTGGGCCTTGTCCAATCAGTTGAAGCTCTTGATAGAGCAATGACTGATCTCCTTTAAGCAAGAAGAAATTCTGCCAGAAGACTGTCTTTCGACTTAAACTGCAACTCCTCCCTGGGTCTCTAGCCGGCTGGCCTACCCCGTCAGATTTTGGACCTTCCGAGCTCCACAATTGTGTTAGTCAATTCCTTAAAATCTTTCTCTCTCTTTCTCTCTATATAGGTATAATACTATATAATATATAAAGATGTATAATATACTACATAATATATCATGAATATATATATCATATATATCATGAAAATTCAAGAGATGGTGTCAACATAGGAATATAACAAAAAGATCAACTCTCAATTAGCAGAAATCTACAAAAAGAACTACACAAGAACAAACAAAGTAGAAGTAATTTTTTTAAAAATAAGGAAAAACTCCAGATTTGTGAAAAACATCGCATATGGAAAATCATACCAACAAAGTCTCTGGAAAAGTTAGCATCACAGGAAACTCGGAGGCATAGCTTCTTCAACATTTGAAAGTACAGAAGATAAGTTGGCACATTTCCAAACAGGACAATGTGGGTCATGTTCCAAGGAGCGAGCCCTCAGGCTTGGCCCTGGCTTTCCCACCTCTCCCTAGCAATGCCAGAAGACAGTGCGGTGGTATCTTCCACTGAAGACTGAGTGGAAAGGTGTGGCTTAAAAGTGATGAATCATACCTAGTTTTTATTTTTGTGGGAAAACAATAGAAAGACTATACCATCTAAACTCAGAACATCGGTCAGCCAACAACTTCAAGCTGAGAGTGCTCAAAGAAACGCTATGAGATACTGAAGACTGTAATTAGATAACACACCATGGTATAGTTATTTTTATTGAAGAGAGTGTGTAATACCATACCATCCACATACCATCAGAAAAGTAACTGATTTTGCTGTAAAGGTTGAGATCAGTAAGGCCTAAATGCGAAGAAAGCAACCTAAAAGAGAAAAATGATGGGGCATGGGGAGATCCTCAGGTTCTGAAATAAGAATAGGAAAAGTTAAGAGAAGGGACAGGCAGTGTAGACTGAGCGGGCAGTGTTGCTTGTCTTCTTAAAGAGAAGTGTCCCTAATTGCAATTAATTCAGCTGCTACACAATTAAGAATGATTATAAAATATTTTAAGATATTAAACAGAATTTTTTGAAGAGTTTTTTCTTCAAATGCTTCAAAAGGCTAATGGGGAAAGAAAGCTCTGCCCTGGCTCAGAGTTCGGTGCGTGAGTGGGGGGTGGCCTTGAAGCCACTGCAGGTGACTTGACTTTAAGTAGACAAGAGAATGGCCAGATTTGCGTTTTAAAATGTCAAAAGTGGACATGGATCCTTCCTATTGCTTCCTTTAGGCTCCAGGTCTCTCACTTGAGCTAATATTGAGATTAGCATGTTTCCTGAATCGGAATGTGTACGTATCTCTGGGAGAAGGCACCCTCAGCCAGCCTATCAGGCAATGGTGTCCTGATGGTCACAAAAGATATATCTGGTTATCACCTTCAACAACATTAGCCATTAAGATCTGATTCCAGTATCACCAAACAACCTTCTAATTATAACTAACTTCCCTTACAGATTTGTTTCTAGCAAGATATTCAACTAACCAATGAATATTTTTTATTGTAAATCAAGAACTTAGCATTATGGTTTTTTTTTTTTAAGCGGGTATTTCTATGAATCCCCAGTCTGCTATCTTTCTTTATTATTTTGATAAAAGCCTATAATCCCTCATCCACTGCTCTGAAATCCAAAAAGAAAGTTGTTTTTTTTCATTTGGCAGCAAAACTTGACATGAACAGATGCAAGGCTATTTATAGTCTCTATCCTACTCAGTGAGAATACTCATATATTTTGCTGCAGAAATATGTGTTTGATTACAAGGTGTCTTTGATCTGTGTATAATGGGATACAACTTTTGCTCTTTTTCTGCATCTATTGAGATTATGGTGTTTGTCCTTTATTATGCTTTAGAGTGAATTATACTATTGATTTCTTAGTGTTAAACCCAATTTGCTTATAATTTTTTTAACATATATTGCTGGATTTTGTTCCCTGATATTTTGCTTAGAATTTTTACATCTATATTCATGAGCAATTAGCCTGAAATTTGCTTTTATAATATTCTTGTCAGATTTTGAAATGAAAGCTTATGTTGGCCTTATGAAGTCGATTGAAATGTGTTCTCTCTTTATTTTCTGGAACAGTCTATGTAAGATTGGCATTCTTTTTTTCATATATGTTTTGCAAAATTCACAGGCCTGGAGTTTTCTTTGTAGGATTCAATTTTTAAAGAACTGTTGTGAAGCTACCATATTTTTCTGTTTCTTCTTACTAAAATTTTGATGAGTTATATTTTTCTAGGAATTTTTCCATTTCAGGCAAATTTTTAATTTTATCAGCATAAAATTACTTATAATATTTATTATCTTTTTATTGTCTGCAGGATCAATATAGATGCTTCTTTATGTTGCTAATGGTGGTCATTTGCATCTTCTCTCTTTTGTCCTGATCAGTCATGACAGTCATTTATCAGTCTTGTTAGCCTTTTCAGAGAACCAAATTTTGGCTTTTTGATTCCTCTTTTTATGCTGGTTTCTTATTTTGTTGAACCTCGTTTATTTATTCTTTTCTTTCATCGACTTTCTTTATTTAGCTCTTTTTTTTCCTAATTTCTTAAAATGCATGCTTAGTTCATTGATTTTTCATCTGTTCTTCTTTTTGAATAATTCATTTGAGACTAGTAAATTTCCCTTTAAGAAGCTTCAGTACACAGCTTTTGAAATGTACTATTTTATTATCATCCAATTCCAAACATTTTAAAATTTCCATTATGATTTATTCTTTGACATGAGTTATTTAGAAATGTATGTCTTAATTTCCCAAAGAATGTGGACTTTCTAGTTTTTGTGGTGGTGGTTGTTAACTGAGTTCTAGCACAAATGAACTGAGGACAGAGAGCATGCTCTGTATAATTTCAATCTTTTTGAGACTTGTTGTATGGCCCTTCATTCTTGATATTGTTTTTGCTGGATTGGCAGTTATTTTCTTTCCGCTCTTTAAAGATATCTTTTCGTTGTCTTCTGGCTTCCATTGTTTCTGTTGAGAAAACCAACCAGCTATTTGGGTGGTTGGCAAATTGATTGCATTGGACCATGTCATTCAGGAATTCATCCTGATGGTGCCTGACATGTGTTCTGGATATGAGGTTTGCCTGTTCTGCTCACATGCATGAGACAACACCATTAATCAAGGACTCACGGAGTGTCTGGTTTACCACTATGGGATCCCACATAACATTACCTCAGGCCAAAAGCCCACTTTGTGTCAAAGAGGGTGTGGCAATGGGCACATGACCTCAGGATCTACTGGTTCTACCATATGCCACATCACCCAGAAGCTACTCATCTAAACAAGCATTGGAACAGTTTTTTTGAAGGCATTCTAATGTTATTAAACCTTAATTAATAAACCAATGGTCATTAAACCAGTAGTGCTATATCTCCACAGACAGAACACATGCATCCAGGAACAAAGTAGGAGTAGTATCTTTCACCATCATTCCTAGTGACCCACTGGAGTAATTTGTGCTTCCTACCCCCATGACTTTAATTTCTGCAAGTCTAGAGGTCCTGGTTCCAATAAAATCTAAAACTGGCTGCTACCTAGTCATTGAATCCTCCTGATGTGGTAGCAGGCAAAGAAAGGAGTTAGAACAATCACAGGGACAATTGCCCCTGATAGTCTTGAGGATATAGGTTGCTACTACATAATAAGGGCATGGAGAAACATGTCTGGAACTCAGAGGAACCACTGAGGCATCTCTTGATGCTCCCATACTCAGATTTAATTGTGAGTGGGCAATTATTACCAACCATGGCCTGACAAAGGCATGGTAAGCCACCTAGCCTGCAGACGCTCCCATACTCACATTTAATTGTGAATGGGAAAATTATTACCAACCACAACCTGACAAAGCCATGGTAAGCCACCCAGGCCTGCATAAATGCTAGCCAAGAATGAAAGGAATCTAGAATGTGTTATAAATGAGTATTAGTTATAGCATCTGGACCAATTGCAGTTGTGGCTACATAGATTGCCCGACTAACTGCCCTCTTTCAAGTTTTCCACATGAATGGTGACTAGCTGCCATCTTGAAACATCTGTATTGGGACAGAGTAAACTTAATGGGAAGCATGAGTGGATATGAGTGACACAAGGGGTGGACTGCAGAGGACAATGTTGCTACTTTGCTCAACAAAGCACCTTTTCCCTTGGATTTCTTTTTACGGTTTCTGTGTGTACTCTTGGGCTAAGTGTGCCTTCATTTCCCATGATCAGCATCTATGACTTTTTTTTTTTTTTTAAGATTGTCACATGGGCTAACAACTGTTGCCAATCTTTTTTTTTTTTTTTCTGCTTTATCTCCCCAAACCCCCCCTGTACAAAGTTGCATATCTTAGTTGCAGGTCCTTCTAGTTGTGGGATGAGGGACACCACCTCAACTGTCCTGACGAGCGGTGCCATGTCCACGCCCAGGATCCGAACCCTGGGCCTCCGCAGTGGAGTGCGCGAACTTAACCACTCGGCCACGGAGCCGGCCCCCTATGACTTTCTTTTAAGGACTGCCCTCCAATCTCATTGGGAGCCAGAGGATCTTAGTTTACGTCCTGCCCTGTCTCCCTCACAAAGGAAGTACTTAACCAAAGGCTGCCAGGAGCAGGATTATGAAAGCCTGACATTATTCTGAGGTGTGAACAACTCTCAGGTGTAACTTACACTCCAGTGCTTCCCCGTGGGATATCCTGAAGCCCATCCTATACAGAACTTTTGCTTGAAATTGCTCTTGCTTGTCTCCTTCCCTTACTTGCTCTGCTTCTCCTGCTCCGTCAACTGGTCTCCTCTTAAAGCATTTCCTTCAGAAATCACTTGCAAGCAAATCATCATCTCAGGATCTTCTTCCGGGGAACCCAACCTAAGATATCCTTTTATATATTTTCTTTCCCAAACACAAACAAGTTACTAAATGTTTGCGGTTATTGAAAGATGTTTCATTGCTGCAACGGAAACATCCTCAACTGAATGTTAGATAACCTTGTTCTTAACCTTGTTCTTCCTCCACGGGCCACACCCCAGCAATGTCACTTGACCCCTTTACTCCCTTGAAACTCGAAACTCAAAACTCCCCTCACTTCTCCATCTTCTCTGATTTCCAGGCACTCTTCCCTTCTTACTACCCCCTGAAACAAAATTCTCCTCTCTATGTTGCATAGCAGTTTAGTCTCTGCCTCCTTCCCCCATTGATTCAAAGCCTACTGAAGACTCCTAAACGTGCTCTGCTGAAGAAGGCCACCACGCTCTGAGCTTGCCTTTATCGGCAAAGAAGCAATCGCTCCAGTTGTTCTTCTTCTCATAGACTTTCCCTCACTTCCTAATCTTTATGTGTAGAAAGGAGAAATATAAAGATTTACCTTCCCATTTAAAATGCAGAAACAATTATCGTTGGTTTGGATTAAAAAAAAAATTCACCCACACATCTGCATAATCCAGGACAGATTGTAATTGAAAATTACACCAATAGGCTCCAGACTGGAGCATCTGTGCAACATTATATATAATGTTAGCACCTTGTTTTCTTTATCTCTCTAGTCCTCAATAGTTTCCCTACTCTTTTGTCTCCCAATACACACATAAATCTTCAGACATTGCAATTTTAGCATCTTTGTATTCCTTAGAATGACCTCTCTCTCTCTCCCCCCATCTCCTGTTTACTACAGTTAAGGAAGTTTGAGGTGCTACATTTGTACTGCTAATTTGAGATTGTATTCTTGGCCTCCCTAGCATAAAAAGACATTTATAAATGGATATCAGTTCCTTTTTATTCACCATTTAGCTGGAATAGCTTTGGAGACATTGGCTGTCCAACTTCTGAGAGGTTATGTAAGTCTGTAAAAATTATATAAACCTTCTTTTACTGATGCATTGAGACATCGTTACCCCTAAAACTGTAACACCATCCACACTCCATAATATTGGCTGTCTGCAACATTCCTGTCACACATGCTTAGTTATCGTGTATTGTTGATGGTTGAGTGTTGCACAAGAAAGAAAGAATCTGGGCATACATAGGACAAGGCCCATCTAGATCTGACTTCTATGCATAATTTATTGAATTTCTGCCATTACCTTCAATTTTTATGTTGGTTTTCTTCTTATCGATATGTTTCTCTCTCCCTTTGGAATTATTAATGCTTGACAGCACCCCTCCCCTACTTTCTTTCCTCTCTTCTTGATCCCTAGAGTCCAATGATTGCAGTGAATGTTAGACCTCTTTGAGTCCCTGAATCAGATGCATTTCTGTCCAAATATAGCTTGCTTTTAATGGGGGTTGCATAATCAAGAAATAGCATGTGGCTGTGATTCAGGAAGTCTAGAGAGGGGCCTGAGCGTCTCTATCTTCATAAAGCTCCACGAGTATTTCTGACACGCTCCTCCAGTTTACAACGATTCCTCAAGAGAACTCTGTAACTGCTTCTCCCTGCGTCTCTGCTCCATTCCTCTCTTGCTACCAAATGGACATTCCTCACTATGAGGGGGGAGGACATTTCATCTATGAGAGTGGGCAAAAGACTCACCATCCCTGAGAACTCCCATGGCTCTGGATTAAGTTCCAGATTCAATGAGAGTGTCCTTTCAACCAAAAGAGCTTAAGTAACACAACTAGTATGCTGTGATGGTTAATTTCAGGTGTCAATTTGACTAGGCCGTGGTACCCAAGATATTTGATCACACACCCATCTGGATGTTGCTGTGAAGGTATTTTTGACATGATATTAACATTTAAATCAGTAGACTTTGAGTCAAGCAGATTATCCTCCATAATGTGGGTGGATCTCATCCAATCAGTTGAAGGACTTAAGAGAAACCAAACTGAGGGACCCCAAGGAAGAGGGAATTGTGCCTCCAGACTGTCTTTGGACTTGAACTGCAATATCAACTCTTGCCTGCATCTCCAATCCTGGAAGATTTTGGATTTACCAGCATCCACAGCTCACAATCATGTGAGCTAATCCCTTAAAATAAATCTTTCTCTCTCTCCTGCCCCCCTCATTTGCTGGTTCTGTTTCTCTGGAGAATCCTGACTCATACAGGTTCATTCCTTGGTTTTCCACCCATTGTCCTTAGCTCCCAGGGTAAGCATGACCTCTGGATGTGCAGAATCATGACCCTGAAAGAGGCTGTAGTTTCTGGATGATTGGTCACAGACTCAGTGGAGTGAGACCCAAAGACTGGACCAGATGTTGGAGTTAACACTCTCATAATTGTTATGGGTCAGGTTTAACATGGTGTGCAATGGATAACTTTGAAGAGATATGGATAAATTTTTAAAAGATACTTTATCAATAAGCAAATGTCCTGGTTTGTCTGCCTTTTTTCTGTCATTCTCTTGTCCCTGGGGACCCTGAGGAGCAAAGTCCTCCTGACATTTGGGTTCACGACTCTCAATGAAAATTTTCTGATACAGTTAGCTTCTTTCTAACTAGCTTTCTTTACAGTACACATGAGCAAAAATCCTCACGTCCTTCCAGCCAAAACGTAGTAGTAAAACCAGAAAGACTCCCCTTCTTATCTTTTCCTTAAGCTTCCGTGAGTCTTTCTATAAGGTCCTTTAGTTATGGGGCACAAAAATATTTCTGAAAATGTGGCATCCTGTGAATTAAAGTGAGAAACGACTCTTTCAAGGCAGACATTTACCAGGGGTGCTTTTCTAAGATGTACTCATCACCTCTGTGAGTTCATGCTTTCCCTCATTCTCTCTATGCCTGTTCCCACCCAGTGGTGTCTCCGTTTCCCTAACCTATCCACACTCAGCTAAGCCCAAGGGAATAAGGACGAATCTGATCATTTCCAATGGATTCTTGGATGAGTCATCATTTTCCAAACAAATAAACGAGTCAAATGACTGCACTTTAACTGAGAAGCAAAGCGTTACAGAAATCTTTTGATTCATTAGCAGCTTGTCTTCCTTCTTTGCCTTTTTTCTTTCCTACATCTTCCTTCACTTATCCAGAACCTTCATGAACGCAGGAATCATTTCATTAACTCTCATACTTTGGCTACAGGCTCTAATGTATTCCCAGAATAAGTGGGGTGGGACTTCCTGCCTCCAGCATTCGGACAGCTGCCCCAGGCTTCTCAGCTGCTGCGGAGCCTAGGGGAAAGGCTGTTTAGGGCAAGGAAGGAACTCCAGCTCTCTGTATTCTGTTTCTCACAGGTCTCCCTAGAGCTCCCATTTCAGGCATTAGTGCTTCTCCCTCCCCTGATGATTAAGTCATCATGAATTCCAAATCTAACTGCATGAGAGACCTTGTTTGTCAAAGGTGCAGGGAAGACAAACACTCCACATTTTTTATCTCTGCCGGAACAGGATCATAAACATTCTAGCTTCTAGCCTTCCTGTTTGAGTACAGCAAATTAGTGTTTTGATGATCTTGTCCTAAATCAAGTCAATGACGTACTTTCTAGCACCTTCATCACCACACTCTTACAAGGAGAACCTGACATTCTCTGCAGTCAACTGTTTGGATGCAGTAGTGAGGAAATTGTGACTCACACTACAAGGGACCATCATACAACATCAGAAATGTTTCCCTTCGCCCCATCCTTCACCCCACGGTGAGGCTTTGGGTGTCGGGCTGTGGTCCTGTGATGTCAACTGCATAGATTACCTGGAAATTTCAAACAAAGACCTTTGAGGAGGGGATTGGATGGGAGGTTTGGAAAGCTAGAGTTTTAGGGGAAAGTAGTAATTGTTTAAATTAAAGAAGATTGAGATGAAGCACCTCCTTCTTCTTCCCAGGGTTTGAGGCTGGGGTGGGAATTCATAGCAAGGGATCATCTCTTTCCAAAGAAACCTCTTCACAAATCTCTTCAGAAATGGAGTATGTCCCTCCTCACACTCTGATTCCTTTTTTATGCCCTTATACTGGGTGAGAGGTTTTAAAAGTTACAGAACAGGTTTTTAAACATTTTCTTTGAATATTTGCATATGGTGATCTGACTTTGGAAATTCTCATCTATAGTATCTTGGTGACTTGATAAAAATTTCAATTTTAATGTCCTGTTATATATATAAGACAAAAATAGAATTACAAGGAAATAAAGGCAAATTCATAAACACAGGAGGAGATCTTAACACATTTTTTGGAAACTGACATCAAATAGATAACATCAAGAAATATATGTAAAATATTTAGAAATAAACCTAACAAAATATGCATAAAATCTTTATAGGGAAAAACAAAAATCTTCATTGAAAGATATAGAACAAAAGGTGAATGTAAACAGACGTTTATGTTTCTGGATGAGAAAACTTATTGTAAAGATGTCAATCATCCCTCAAATTAGTCTATAAATTCGATGAAATCCCAATCAAAACCTCAGCAAGATTTTTAGGGAACTTGATTAGACTGTTCTAAAAGGCAGTGGAAAAATAAAGTCACGCTAATAGTTTAGACAATTTTAAAAGGGAAGAACAAAGTATGTGTGTGAGGTCTGCTTGTCCCATTAGACAAGACCTATTGAAGGCTCTGGCATTTAAAACAGTGTTGTATCATCACGGGAGAGGAGAAGGAGATCAGAGAGGACCAGATCAGAAGAAAGAGCCACACAGAGCCACGCACACACAGGGCCTGGCAGACAGTAGAGACGGCATCAAAACTCGGCAAGGAAAGGATAAACTATTGAAAAAGGGCCTGGAAAACTGGCTCATCTTTTGGAATAAAAGAAAATTAGATCACAACCTAATAAATAGAAGAAATAAATTTTAGCTCAATTAAAGCAAAGAAAACTTTTAAACTACTAGATAGAAGTATATCTCTGTGCTTTGGGGATTGGTGGACTTCCTAAACCAGACATAAAAAGCACAAACCATAATGGAAAAGATTAAACAATTTGACTATATTACAATGTAAAACTTCTGTGTGGCAAGCAACACTACAAACAAGTTTAAAAGACAAGTGGCAGACCAGGAGAGCGCATTGGCAACATGCATAACAAATGAAGGATTAGTGTCCAAAAATGCAAATAACTCCTACAAATTTCAGGAAAAAGCAATATGGAAATGTGGCCAAATCAGGAGCAGGCAGGTCACAGAAGAGGACACTCAAACTGTAAAAATATAAAAGCTCCTTAAACTCCTAGTAACTTTGGAAAATAAAATCAATAGTAATTTATGTATTATTTTTCAGTAATCATAGTGACTAAAATTTAAAAGATTGCTATTACAAAGACTGGCTAAATATGGCAGTTATGGGCTTCAAATTAATGCAGTAGTTTTGAAAAACAATTTGGCATCAATAAAATTTTAAATATTCTTACTCTTCAATCCTCAGTAGGAGCCACCCATTGCACGAATTTTGAATTACTTCCTTGTCTAAACCAGGACCCCCTTCAAGGCCTACTGCTCTCTTCTCTCAGATAATTTCTGTGACACACCCCAGGCCCATGGAACTTGACAACATCCTTCCTCACCCGTTCCCACCCTGGCCCAGGGCCTTGGAAAGCATAAGACTGTCTCTGGCCTTCTCCTGCTCCGCACGCAAAGCACCTTTTGTGTGCGTGACTCCACAGCCTGATAACCCAGGAGACCTCTTCCTGATGCCTGTGGTTCAGAAGTATGGCCTGGGTTCTCTCAGTTCTCAGAGGCTAAACATTAAGGGGAAATTTATGAGGTCGGTAGTCACTCCCCCTCTAGACTAGGCAGGCACAGGGAATTTACACCACGTTCACTCTGCATCTCTACTCCAAATTCTTCTCTTGCACCAGCTCAAAGAAATTTTCCAGTCTATTCTGTTGGCTGGCATCTTTTTCTGATTTTTTTTGGTGTAAGACCTGGATCATATCTCTTGAACTTAGAGGCTAAAACTGTGGTGATTTATTCATTGCACTTTCCCAACTTTCTACTTCCTCACTGGCTGTGGTGGTTTTAAAATATGTTCACAATTTCCTTGACACAATTCCCTTCAAGCGGTGGAGCTGAATTCCTCTCCCCTTGAGGGTGGGCTGGACTTGGTAGCTTGATCCTAAGGAGTAGAATAAAGTGGAAGTGACAGTGTGCACCTTGGAAGAGCAGGTCATAAAAGGTACTGCAACTTCCTGCTCACTCTCCTTTGGATCTTTCACTCTGGGGCAAGCCAGCTGCCATGTTGTGAGGTCACTCAAATGGCCTGTGGCAAAGCCCAGGAGGTGAGGAACGGAGGCCTCCTGCCAACAGCCATTGAATGAGCCACAGTGGAAGCAGACACCCCAGCCCCTCCCAGCCCTGGCTGACATCAGATTGCAGCAGCACAAGAGACTGTAAACTGGACCTGACCAGATAAAGCGCCCCACAGAAGCCATGAATTAGTAAATATTTGTTGTTTTAAGCTACTATGTTTTAGAATAATTTTTACACAGCAACACGTAACTAATACAGTGAGGGAACTGGCAACATCTTGTCTCACGACCAGAACAGGTGTAATCAAAGAGAGAAGAAAAGAACATCCATATTAATATTTTTTATGGGCTAAAATGAGTCGCCATCCCCGAAATTCACATGTTGAGGTCCTAACCCCCAGTACTTCGGAATGTGACTGTATTCAGAGATAAGGTCTTTAAAGAGGTAATTAAGATTAAATGAGGTCAATAAGGTCAAATCCAGTATGACTTGTATCCTTATAAGAAGAGGAGCTTAAGATGCAGATACGTGTGGAGGAAAGACCACTTGAGGACAAAGGGAGAAACTGGCCGTCTCTAAGCCAAGGAGAGAAGCCTCAGAATGAAACCAAACCTGCTGACACCTTGATCTTGAACTTCTAGACTCCAGAGCTGCGAGGAAATAAATTTTGATTGTTTAAGCCACCCAGTCTGTGGTATTTTGTTATGATAACCCTAGAAAACTACTACAATACTCCAAATTGTTATTGCATCACGTTCTTCTGTTAGTAAAGACTTGCCTCCCAAAGCAAAGAACACTTTCTCTCGTATAGGAGTTTGAAACTCCCTTCCAAACAGGTAGCAAGTAAGTCTCTGTCTAAAACTGCACTGTCCAATACTTTAGCCACTAACCACGTGTGACTACTGAGAACTTGAAATGTGGCCATGTGACTGAGATGCTAAATTTTTAATTGTAATTAATTTTAATTTTAACTTAAAATTGATGCTCAGTTCAGTTATTGGGAAACTTTTAGGTATGTTGGAGCAGCTCGGGTATGTGAATCTACTTTTTCAATCGTAAATTTTATTAACTCTAAATACATACCAAGTCCTTCTGATGAAATTTAGCGTCTGAACTGAGATGTGCTGAAAGTATAAAATTTATACTAGATTTCAAAAAATTAAGATGAAAAACATGAGTGTAAAATATCTCATTAATAATTTTTATATTGATTACATGTGGAAATAATATTTTGGATAAAGTGGGCTAAATAAAATGTATTCTTTAAGTTAATTTCATCTGTTTATTTCTGACTTTTTGAATATAATTACTACAAAATTTAAAATTACATATGTGGCTCACATTATATTTCCATTTCTCTCATTGGTTAAAGATTGCCACACAAGGCATTGATCCCCCCAAACCCACACATAGTAATTGTGTCACTTGGCTCCTCTGGGCAGTGACACAGTAGTATGGCCCTTTATCCCTTTATCTGGGACCAGAAGAGGACCATGTTTATCCAGAACCTGTGAGATCTCTTAGCACAAGCAGAACATCAGAAGGCAGAAATAAGGAGTTGGAGCTGGAGTCCAACCTGAATCTTCTGGCCTTAGATTGGAACACAAGCAGAGCCGTGTTCTGAATTCTAACCCTGGTGCAGGACAAGGTGCAGCTGCTCATCAGCTGGCTGGGTGGAGGAGGTGTGGAACAGCTGCCCAAGCTGGCTACTCACCTGTTGCTTGAGAAGCCATGGCCCAGCGGCAGCCTTCATGCACTGATGGTTACCCTCCATGCAGCTGATGGGTATCCACTCAATCTGGGGTGGGATGAGGTGACAAGACAGCAGTGGGGGTTCCTTGCTGAGCAAAGGCCTAGGCCTGGAGACAGTGGGACTGAATGAATGGAGGAATGGGGTGCATAACTCGGTGTAGTATTCATTATGACTCATCAGTTCCATTTAGAGGTATACACTGTAAAGAAATCTTCATATGTATGTGTGAAGAAACATGTTCATTACAATACTGTTTGTAACAAAGAAAAGTTGGAAACATTTGTTCATCTATAGGCAAATGTGTAAATAAATTGTAGTGTATTCATACAATGTAGTGTGTTCAAACAAACAAATTAACCAAATGGAAATTTTAGAACTAAAAAATCAATAACTGAAATAAACTCACTGGATGGACTCAATAGCAAAATGGTAATGACAGAGAAAAAAATCAGAGAACTAGAAGATAGTCCCAGAAGGAGATGAGACAGAGTGAAGTGCTGAAAAAAAATGTTTAATGAAATAATGGCTAAAAATTTCCCAAATCTGACCAAAGACACAAACCTACAGATTCAAGATGGTGAGAGAATGCTCAGATAGGAAAGCCAGCAACCAACAAACAAACAAGGAAATCTACACTCAGGCACATCATAATCTGACTGCTGTAAACTAAAGACAAAGAAAAAACTCCTGAAAGTAACCAGAGGAAAACAATGTCTTACATAGAAGATATGGTAACTCAGATCACTGTAGATTTCTCATCAGAAACTATGGAGCCAGAAGGAAGTGACACAGCATTTTTAAAGTGCTGAAAGAACATAACTGTCAACCCAGAATTCTATTTTCAGTGAAAATATCCTTCAGGGATAAAAGTGCAATAAAGACATTCTCAGATGAGGAGAAACCAAGGGAATTCACAGCCCACACACAGATCTGCTCTAAGAGAATTGCTAGGGGAAGTTCTTCAGACAGAAGAGAAATGATAAAAGAAGGAAACTTGGAACATCAGGAATGAAATAAGTGACAGAAAGGATAAATACTGAGCAAATATGGTAGACCATTCTTCTCTTAAGTTCTTTAAAGTATGTTTGATGATTAAAAGCATAAATTATGACATTGTCTGATGGGATTTTCAATGTATGTACAAGTAATAGATAAGACAACTATAGCAAAAAGTAGGGGCTGAGGGTCCTATAAAGTGGTAAGTTTTCTACATACCAATTAATGTGACAAAATAATGATTCTAAGTAGACGGTAAAATAGTTAGGTATTTGTAATACCTAGAGCAACAACTAAAAAAACTGTACAAAGAGATAGAATCAAAATCACAATAGGTAAATTAAAATGGAATATTGAAAAAATATTCAAATAACTCAAAAGAAAGCAGATGTAAGAAAACTAGTTTCCTCTACACACAGACACCAATATGTGGGTTTTCAACACCAAGCAATTCTCCAGTTCTCTGTAGACACAAACTGGGTGTCCTACAACTTAGTTTAGTTCTGACATTAACCACCCAGAGTTAGTGCAGACCCCACAGGTTAAAGGCTTAGTCCCACAACTGCCCCCCACTTCAGATGACAATTCTAAGTCTGGCCTCCCATACATCTTACCAACCGGCTATAAATCAGAGGTTCCCACAACTCCCTCCCCAGTTTCAACAATTTGCTATAACAACTCACAGAACTCAGGGAAACACTTTACTCACTGTTACCAGTTTATTATGAAAGAAGAGACTTCAGGAACAGCCAAATGGAAGAGATGCATAGGGCAAGGTATGTGGGAGGGAACGTGGAGCTTTCATGCCCCTCCAGGTGCGCCACCCTCCTAGCACCTCCATCTGGTCACCAACATGGAAGCTCTCTGAACCCCTTCATTTAGGGTTTTTGTGGAAGTTCTGTTATGTAGGCATGATTGATTAAGTCATTGGCTATTGATAATTGTCACCCTCCAGCCCCTGTCTCCTCCCTGGAGGTTGAGGGTAAGGATAAAAGTTCCAGCTCTCTATGACATGGTTATTGGTCTGGTAACCAGCACCCCCCCCCCCCCCCCCCCCCCCATCTTTCACTGAGTCACCTCGTTAGCATACAAAAGGACACTTATCACTGTGGAGATTCCAAGAGTTTTAGGAACTCTGTGCCAGGAACTGGGGAAGATGACCAACTACATATTTCTTATTACATCACAACATCACAAGAAGAAAGGAGAAACAGAGGGAGTGAGCAAAAACAAATTTGTAAAGTAGTATACCTAAATTCAAACATATCAATAACTATATTACAAAGAATGAGATACATCCATTTGCACTAACGTAGAAAAATCTCTATGACATGTTACATAAAAACAAGTTACAGAACAAACACTCATTACAACACCAGTTAAGTTTTTAAATATACTCCTATATGTCCATGTCCATTTGCATTTCCAGGACAACACAAATGCATTAGAAAAAGTTTGGGAATATATTCAAATGGAAAATGGTTCTTGAAAAGTCACTGGAATTAGAGAGGGAAAACAGGGTCAGGAGGAAATTTTTCCTGTATAATTTTAATTTTTATGACAAGGATGTATTTATGTATTACTTTGTCATTAAAAATAAATGAAATTAAATTAATTTTAAAAGAACAGATTTTTTCGCAGTGTGCTGGTGATACCATCTGGGAATTAGACATTTTTAGGTCCCCTGACTCAAGACGGTACCCAACTGTTTTCAGCAGAATTTGTCAAATGAAGTTATTAGTATTTCAATCTATTTCCTATCTGTGCCATTTATCTTCTACTTCTATTTTTCTTCCCCTTCCGAAATTTAAACCCTCAGGTCTGGAGCCCTACAACCCTAAGGGTTATGGATCTGATCTCCCTTTGCTTCACCCACCCCAACATCATACCACTTTTCTAGAATTTAATATTTTCAATATTTTAAATATTCCCAGGTATGGCTTTTATATTAAATATCTTAAGCAATTTTTCCATTGCTTTTTTTTTTCCATGAGGAAGGTTGGCCCTGAGCTAATACTTGTTGCCAATCTTCCTCTTTTTGCTGCAGGAAGAGTGGTCCTGAACTAACATCTGTGCCCATCTTCCTCTATTTTATATGTGGGACACAACCACAACTTGGCATGATGAGTGGTGTAGGTCTGCACCTGGGATCCAAATCGGCCAATCTGGGCCACCAAACTGGAGCACACTGAAATTAACCACTATGCCACTGGGCCGACCCTCCACTACCATTTTTAACATAGCTTTGGAGCAAGGTTTTTCAAGTTGTAGGTCCCAATCAATAGTGGGTCATAAAACTGATATAATGGGTCTCAATTCACATTTATTGTTTAAGAAATGAAATAGAATAGAGAATCTCAGAGTACACTGAACCTACAGTGAGGGTGACTCCAATTTCTATGGGAGAGTAGGAGCCTAATTTTGGTGCGTGTCTTGCTTCAAATTGTAAAACTATGTCCTGTCATGAGGTGATAGTTTACTTTTCCTTTAGGTAAGGCCAGTTAGTAAACACAGATGGCCTACAATATCCTCACCCCAGCTCTTAAAAACTCTCTTGCCCTCTGTTTCTGCAGAGTTCAGTTCAGACCAAGCTCTGGCCTCCATCTCCTGTTGCAATAGCCTCGAACAAAGTCTTCTTTGCCTGTTTAATTTTGTCTGGGGAAAATTTTTGCTTTGACACAGCCTTGATCTAGCTAGGGAAAAAAAATACCTGGACTGGAAATTGAGAAGCTGGTTCAATGTCCCCTCTCTGCTCCTAAATTACAGTGAACATGGGCAAAGCACTTCACCCTTGAAGATCTTCAAATTTAGAGGTTGAAAAAGATGATCTTCAAGATTTCTTCCAGCATCAAGGTTTTTTGATGGCCAGTTGTGCTTTATTGACTTTGAGGAAAAGTATAAATGCTCTGAGAAACACATAGCAATTTAAATCCAGGCGGGTTGTCATGAGAGCTGAACAACAATAAAAAACATTAAGGACCAACTGGACCATATACTATTAACCTGTTCCTCCCTGGTCCTTAGAAGACTGGAAGGCTCTTCAGGAAGCATGAATGAGACCCCCAGCTGGAAAACCCTTGTGTCTAGAGGAGTGACGACCGCCAAGATGCCACCCTTCTCGGACTCCCCAGAGACACTTGTTTCCAGGAAGGCACCTTTGAGGCCACTTTTAAATATTCTTTCTCTACAGTCCCTTTTTAGTTGTCATAAGCACTCCTCTGTCCTATCCTGTGTTAGACACTGAGACACCTGGTGGGGATTTGGAACAAGAAAGTTCAGAGCAGGGAGAGGGATCCAGATAACCAGTTAAGGGATTGTGACCACTCCCTACGACTTAACACACTGTGCACTTTTATGGTATAAACCCAGCCCCGTCCACTCATTCTCCCAAAACAGAACCATCATTCACTCATTTATCCAGAAGAAACATTGAGGACCTATGATGTGCCAGGCACTGAGCTGGTTACTAGGGACAAACCTACTATAATCAAGACATCATGGTCCCTGTCCACATAGACCTTACAGTTTAGCAGGGAGCCATACATTACACAAATAAATGTTTAAATTTCAGTTATAAGTTCAAAGATGTCATGGGAGTCATGGCTAGCTTAGTCAAAAGGGTCAGAGGAGACTTCTTGAAGGAACTGAAAAATATGGGGCCGGCCCGGTGGCACAGCGGTTAAGTTCACACGTTCCACTTCTTGGTGGCCTGGGGTTCACTGGTCCGATCCCGGGTGCAGACATGGCACTGCTTGGCACGCCATGCTGTGGTAGGCGTCCCACATATAAAGTGGAGGAAGATGGACACGGATGTTAGCTCAGGGCCAGGCTTCCTCAGCAAAAAGAGGAGGACTGGCAGTAGTTAGCTCAGGGCTAATCTTCCTCAAAAAAAACAAAAAAAAAGGAACTGAAAAATAAGTTGAGGTGGTGGTGAGGACATGGAGAAGTTAGAACCCTTCTGCATTGCTAGTTAGAATGTAAAATGGCGCAACCACTATGGAAAACAGTATGGTGGTTCCTCAAAAATCAAACTCAGAATTACCATATGATCCAGCAATTTTACTTCTGGATATAGACCCAGAAGAATTCAAAGAGTCTTGAGGAGATATGCATACACTTATGTTCATAGCAGCATTGCTCATAAGAGCCAAAGGGTAGAAGCAACCCAAGTGCCCCTCAATGGATGAATGGATAAACAAAACATAGCATATGCATACAATGGAATATTATTCGGCCTTAAAAGGAAAGAAATTCTGACACATGCTACAACATGGATAAACTTTGAGGACACTATGCTAAGTGAAATAAGCCAGTCACAAAAGGACAAATTCATAGACAGAAAGTAGAATGATGGTTGCCAGTACACAGAAAGTAGATTTACGGACAAAGCTTCAGTTGGAGAAAATGAAAAAAGTTCTGGAGACGGATGGTGGTGATGCTTGCACAACAGTGTCAATGTACCTTAATGCCACTGAACTATGCACTTAAAAAGGTTTACAGTGGTAAATTTTATGTTATGCGTATCTTGTTACATTGGGGAAAAAACTTGAGGCTTGAAAGATGATTATGAGACAGACAAAGAAGGGGGACATGAGGAGACTTCTAGGTAGAGGAACAGAATATGCACAGTCTTGGGTATAGAAGCATTTTGATTATGAGAACTAGAAAGAAGGGCAGGGCTGCTGGAGGGTAGGGTGTTGGTGGAAGGGAAGAGATACAGCGAAAGATGAGGCTGGGAATGTTAGAATTACTCTCACATCAGTCACCAAGCCCCACAGACTCAACCAGAGGGACCTCCCCCGGGTCCCTGCTGCCCCTGCTTAGTGAAGACCCTAAACAGCTTTTGGAAGTCCAACCAAAACCATCTCTTAACTGGGCTCCTCCTGCCTGCTAGTCTTTCTCCACTTGGCTACCAATCCCGCAAGGGACTGGAAGTAATATGGAAATGGCTGCTGATTCATGAAATCAGGAAGGGCTGGATCCCAGGGAAGCTGCTGACAATAATCCCAGCTGTCTACAACACGGAAGCAGGTGATTCTCAGGAGGTGGCTGGAGGCTGCAGCAAATCGTATGTCTATCCAATGTCCAAGCATCTGTTCACAACTGCCAACAGAGACGCTGACTTCTCTTCTGCCTTCCAAATGTCCTGTGAGTACCTTTAATTGGCAGACTCTAACCCAGAGTTACGCAGGAGAGTGATAATGGAGCTCCAGACTTCCCGGCAATGCAGAGAATTATCCAGGAAGGGGTGGGGATGATATTGCATTGACAAAGACAATCCGGTCCAACCAAATTGAGCTGAATACCCATATCAGAGGTGGGAGGCACAGAGAACGCCATCAAAGCCCATGACTCTTCCTGTGTTAGTAAACAACCTCATGGACACTGTGAGCCAATCCCTAGGGCAAATTAAGCCCAGGCGGGTGTGGTGGCTTGAGAATTCAGCCAGCTTCTATTTCCCTCTCAAATGCCAAACTGCCTAGAAGTCTCAGATATGGATCTGACACACAGAGAATTCCCATGTGGCACAGGCTTTCTTTCCCTTCAGCCTGGTAGTGCCCTCGAGAAGAACTAGACTCCTGAAGGCCCAGGCCCAAGAAAGCAGGGTCCAGAAAGAGGAAGGAGTTTCCTTACCCCCTACCTAAGTCCTCCCTGGGGGCATCCCTTTGCAGGGCCCAGAGCCTCCCTGATAATTGACAGGAATATCCAAGGCCATCCGTTCACAGTGACACCAGAGGGATATGGCCTGAACCTACGGCCCCACAGGACAGCCAAGTCATTGTGCAAAAAAATGACAATTCACCAAACAAAACGTAAACACATACAATAGCTGGAGGTTCCTTGTGTTACTCTCCGATGTCGAAAGGGGGAGATGGTGGTATAAGTAGTGCAGGAGAGAAAGGCGGTTTAGAGGGGGACAGTAGATTCAGCTGGACACGCTGAGTTTAAACTGTCTGCAGGAGAGCCAGGCAGAGGCAGCCGCTAGGGCCCTGGGGCCAGGATTCTGTGGATTCTTCTGGTTGAGAATACAGACAAAATCACCACACTGCAAGCTCCCAGATTCACTCTGGTTCCTCCAGGCATTTCATGCCCGGAGGGCCGTGCTGCTTCAGCCGTATCCCTGGAGCCCCTGCATATCTGCCTCCCTCTCCATCTCTCTTCCCTCATTTCTGCTGCCACATCAACCGAAACTGTTTATGAATGCGCTGTGCGTGTTCTAGGCGGAGGGCGCTGAGGGCGATAACTTGGTTATCACAGAGTAATCACTTGATAAATATTTGTATTGAACAGGATTGAGCTGATAGGAAAGGCTAAAGTTGTTTAAATTATTACACTTGAAGCTATTTCCAAATCAGATTTGAGAAGCCAGTCAGGGGCCAGGCTGAGCCAAAAGTAAGAAGAGATTGTTTATGCCTGGGATCCTGGCCCTGTATCCTCAAAGTTCCCCTTTGTGCTGCCACACCCTAATCCAAAATTAACAAACCCTAAATCACCAGCTAACTAGTGTGATGCAGAGAGAAGAATCCAGATGACATGAAGATGTTGTGGTCAACTCTAGAGGCATGGGGTTTTGGCTCAGGAGGAAGCAACTCACTCCTTCCCCTCCCCAGCCTTACACGCTGGTCTGGTCGTTCTTTCTGCATGTCTGAGACAAAATGTGGTTAGTTATCTTGGCCTCCTACTTCCCTTTAATTTGGTTAGAAGGCTATATCTGTGGTGCTGGCCTGGGTTTTCTCCCCTGAATATACTCAAGAGGGAAGATCGTTGCCGGCCTTTGTCTCCACTGAAGGAAGGCAAAACCCTGAGGCCTGAGCTAGACTGAGCCCGGCTAGGCTGAGCTCCCAATGTGAGCCTAGCCTTTGGGGGTGCAGAAGCATTGACCACCTAGTAGCTGCCTCTTCTGGGGGTCTGAAACACACAGAACTAGGAGGGAATTTGAGGGCTGTAACTGTACTTTGTCACTATGTAGAGACTCCAGCCCCAATGCAACACCAGTTAGAGGGCTGGGTCTTGGTGGGTTCTTTAGAAATCAGAACTCAGGGCAGAATTTACATGCTAACACTTTACTGAAGGGCAAGGCAGCAGAAGTGAAGGACAAAGGACTATGCGTAGGGGAAGGAAGGCAAGCAAATTCGAAGGGGTGTGTTACGGAGCTGTCCACAGCCTCACGAAAAACACGGCCGGCTGCTCAGTCATGCATGCTGTCTGGGAGAGGCTGAGCAGAATCACAATGCCTCAGAACAGCCTGTGTAGGACAGAAAGGACAAGGACTTTTTCTGTCAACTCCTTCCCATCTCCTGTCACTCACTGGCCCAAGTTCACCCCGTGGGATGTGAACTCTCCTATACTTCCTGGTTTGTTAGCAGCAGCTGGGGAAGCCAGACCCTCCACAGCTCTAACAAAGTCAGGTCACTTTTCTAGAATCCTTGTGGTCATATAATGCAGGAGAAAGAGCAACATATTCGTACCTCCCTGTGCCCTCATCATATGTTTTTTAACTGAGCATAATCCAAAGAAGATGGTTTGTGCTCGTTTGCGGTTGTAGTTGTGAAGACATGGGTCTCTGCCAACAGCTTCTATGTCTAAAATCCCTGGGGTATTTCTCCAATGCTTAAAACCAGTTTTAAGAAACAGGAGGAAAATATTAAAGAATCTATTCCTTTCCAATGATTTGTTCTGTCCAAAACGTCCATAAGACGTGTAGTCCACGTCAAAAGGTCCTGACAGGACCCAATATCAAGGAGCTTTTGGTGTGGGTCAAATGTCTTACGGACGTTTTAGGCAGGACTAAATGTCCTGTGAGGCTTTTTAATATATTTAGATATTTTTAAATAATATGCATTAGATATTTTTAATGCAAAAAAAAGGTATAAAGAAGATAACCAGGGCTGGCCCGGTGACATAGTGGTTAAGTTTGTGTGCTCCACTTTGGTGGCCCAGGGTTCACCGATTGGGGTCCCAGGCACGAACGTACACACCGCTCATCAAGCCGTGCTGTGGCAGCTTGCCACATATAACTAGAGGAAGACTGGAACAGATATGAGCTCAGGGCCAATCTTCCTCACCAAAAAATAAATAATAATAATAATAATAATAATAAATACGTTAATGTTTATTTAAAAAATAAAAGAAGATAACCCCAAATGCCAGTGAATTGGAAACGAACTTTCAGGCTCCCTTTTACCCTTTCCATTGCTGCAGCAATAAGCTTCATGCAGGTGTAAAGCGATACCACCTTCCTCAGCTGCACCACGTTTCTCTTGCTCTCTTCCCAGTGTGTCTCTAATGCTGTGGCATGGCACTTACGGGCAGTCGGAAACAGCAAGGGAGTTAACAAGCCCTGGGACAAGCCTTGACCAATGAGGGAACGAGTTGGTCGGTAACTGTTTCCCCTCCCAACCTTTGAGTGGCGATTTCAAGTTGCGTTCTCTCCCAGTGGCTCAAGCCCCAGCCTCCCACAGTGATTGATTTGCATTGTCTTTCCCTTCTTCTCTGTTTCACTTTCCCTGTCTCCTCCCTCCTTCTCCTGAGAGTATTTCCAAAGAAACTGCCTACATGCAAGCCCTGTGTTGAGCTCTGCTTTTATTTGTTAAAGGGGAGAAGAAAGGCCAGGAGAGGTGGCGGCAGAAATACAGAAAGCAAACCCCAGAGTAGGATCCTAGATCTGATCACAATTCTCTTTACTGGACTCCATTGCTGGACAAGCTGGCCTGGGCATAACCTCTGGCATGTAATAGGATCACAAGATTCCTAAGATGAGGGTAAAGTGCATGGTACACATAAAGTGTTGTGCTATGAGGTAGCTAAGACACTTGAGGGCAATGATGATCATAAGGACAGAAAGTTTGCTGGCTTTTGTTAACTGCTTTAGAAGACTTGAAGAAAGAAAATAACAAGCCCAGTTTAACCAAATATTAACACGAGTCACTGTGAAATCCAGAAGGCTTCCATGGCTTGGTTTAAAGAGATCTCATCTTCAGCCAGAAGGTAGAATGTGCTGAAAATAAGCCACAGTAGTTGACTATATGAGTGACAGAACTGCAAAGATGATGGAATGCATGGCCTCAAAAGGTCTCCTTACTCAAAGTTAGGGCCCTTACAGAAAAGGAGAACTCTGAGCACTGGAATACTACCCTGGATCCTCTAAATGGCAGAAGAAATCCCCTCTCTCTTGTTAGAAGGGAACAGCTTCCTAGTCTTAGAAACCCAGCTAAGCCCTCACTTGAGGCAGATGCTTAAGATAATGTTTATTGACCTCAAGATCTACACCTGCCTTCACTCATTGCCTCCTGGCCAATAACTAGGATCAGGTCACAACATAGCACAAATGAGGAGATACAGCCCTGCTCTAGGAAAAATGGCATGCGCATCAAACGAAATGCTGGATTTGGCAAATATGAACCAAAAGGAACTGGGAGACTGTATACAAGTTGCTCTTGAGGGTGTTAGACCAAGGGAATAACTGAATAAGGAGCAGTTTATTGATGGGAAGTACTCTTCCATAACTCAGTTAATACTCAGGCAAGGTCACCTACAGCCAATACTATACATTGCTGGGATGGCTCCTTGAAGCCTGGACATGACAATAGCCTACAATAAATGAGGTGGAGATGCTGGAACTGCCTTGGCTGACTATTGATAAAGGAGTCAGAGGCTCTGGTAGGTGGCAATTTTAGAACGATTATTATATGAGGCCAGAGAACCTACCACCTGTGTTTCCCAAGCCAAAGTGGTAACCAAAGGGGCTTAACCCAGAGTTCTGTGTCAATAGCTAATAGCCATAGTGTTGTGGGCAAGAGAGATAAACAGCCAAGTGGACTGTTATTTGACTTGTATAACTTGGAAGGTTATGGGGGGATGCGGAGAGGCAAGAAAAGGGAGTGAAAAGAGCTGTTGAGCAGTCACCACAGTGAAAACTCACAATCCCTTATCAATTTCCAGTCCCAAACCGCATTGATTGAAGGGATGACTGGGTCCCTCTGTGGAAGGACATACAGTAGCTTTGCAAGTATAAATAAATATCCCCTAAATCCTTTCCCAGGGTGCATCTCAACCATTTACCAAAAAAACATGTGCATTGAGGAAAAGGGAATATCCATAACTTTTGAAGACCAGAAGACAGGGGCTGAGCTGACACTGAACCAGGGGATCCAAAATACCATCTTGATCCTCCTGTTAGAGGCGGGCTTATGGAGGCAAGGTGATATGTTGGCTGTAGCCAAAATAGGACTGCTGGTGACCACAGCCCCACTGTGTGGCCCTGTAGACCAGTGATGAGGGACGTTCTCCCAGTGGAACGTGCTTCAAACAATGGAGTGGCATGAGGTAAGAGTCCTGGATGACGAATGGCCTGCCTGGTTGGTCAGGGACTTGGAAGGAGCAAGATTGGAAGATCAGAGACTAGGAGATTTGGAGAAGAGGCAGGCAGGTGGACCTGTGGGAGTGGGCACAGATTGTGCCGATCTTCATACCTACATCAATGCCCACAAGACAGCACCTTCCATAGAGAAGGCATGCAGAAATCAAATGGACAGAATGACTCTCTTTTTGATTACTCAAGTGCTTGTGCACTGGGCCAATGGTGGCTAGGGATACAGACTATGTTGGTGCCCAACAGCATGGGCTCCCTTTCATTAATACTGATCTAGCTGCCTGCACTACTGAATTCTCAACCTGCCGGAAGCAGAGTCTGGCCCTGAACACACTCACTATGAAACATTCTTCAAAGACAGTAGCCAGACAATTGGGGACAGGCTGATTACACCGGACTCCTTCTACCCTAGAGGGGGCAGTGGTTCCACCTTACTGAATAAATTTTGCTGTCCCTACCTGCATGGTTCTGCATGCTACCATCTGAGGGGTTACAGAATGACTGAATTATCATCATAAGATTCTACACAACATTGCCTTAGACCAAGGGACACATTTCATGGCAAATGAGCTATAGCAATAGGTGTATGACCAAGGTATCCACCGGTCCTGCCATATATGGCACCACCTAGAAGCCTCTATCTAATAGAAAAATGGAATGGCCTATCAAAGCCTAAGTTAAGGCACTAGTTTATGGATAAGACACTGAAGGGCTGGGACTGTCTTCAGTCAGTATACGCACTAAATATATATGATACTTTGTCACCAATATCTAGAATACATGGGTCTGGAAACCAAAGAGTGGAAGTAGTAGCAGCCTCTCTTATCGTCAGTCCTAGTGACCCCACTTGTGGAACGTATTTTCCTGTCCCCAAAACATTAGGCTCTGCTCGACCAAAGTGTTGGTTCCTGGGCAATAGGGAGCAGGGGGACGCCTCCACCAGGAGAGTCAGTAAGACTCTCCAAATAAAAGAGAGGAAAGGAAAATGGAGTGGAAACGTCCTAGCTGTTGTACAGTCTAAGGAAAGTCCAGCAAGACTGTGGGGAGTCCTCAAACCAAAGTTGCCTGTCAGAGGAGTCCCACATCTCCCAAGAACAAGCCTGCCTCAGTGTCCCTGCGGTGCTCAGTTATTGGCGGGAACAGCCAGGGCAAGCTTGGCCTCCTAGGAAACACCATGATGGATTTCAGAGTGCAGCAGCAGGGCCCTCAGTCAGTTACACTCCCTGTAGTTGGAGGTCTGCAAGGTGTATTCGCTTAGCACCAGGATAGACAGATAGATGGATAGATAGATAGATAGATAGATGGATAGATAGATAGATAGATAGATAGATAGATAGATAGATAGGTAGATAGAGATAGAATACGCATATACAATCTACCCCATTTATTCTTCAGCCCTTCAGGAACAAATGCCTCAACAACTTCCCTCTTCTCCCTTCACTTCAGACATTTTAATCAACACTCTCGAGACTAAAAATCTAATCTTCCAAGCCATGAAAGACTGGACAATTTTACTGTGAAAAAATTTAAAATTTCTGCTCAGTAAATGGCAAAACAAATTGAGAAAGAATACTCACAACACATCTGACAAAAAGATTAATTTCTTTGATGTACAAAAGTAAGGCAAATGAAAAGAGTCAACTGCCTGGTAGTAAAGTGTAGAATGCGATTTGAACTGAGGTACCCTACTGTGGAGATTAAGAGCCACTCTACATGTCACCAAGAAGTGGCAAATCTAAGAGCAATCCAAATTTTCTTTTTTATTGAGTTAATGATAGGTTACAATCTTGTGAAATTTCAGTAGGACATTATTGTTTGTCAGTCGTGTTGTAGGTGCACCACTTCTCCCTTTGTGCCCACCCCCCACCCCCCATTTCCCCTGGTAGCCACTAATCTGTTCTCTTGTCTACATTTTTAAATTGCTCATATGAGTGGAGTCATACAGAGATTGCCCTTCTCTAACTGGCTTATTTCACTTAACATAGTTCCTTCAAGGTCCATCCATGTTGTTGCACATGGGACGATTTTGTTCTGTTTTATGGCTGAGTAATATTCCATTGTATATATATACCACATCTTCTTTATCCAATCATCTGTTGATGGGCACTTAGGTTGCTTCCGTGTCTTAGCTATTGTAAATAATGCTGCAGTGAACATTGGGGTGCACGGGGCTTTTGGAATTGCTGACTTTAAGCTCTTTGGGTAGATACCCAGTAGTGGGATAGCTGGATCGTATGGTATTTCTATTTTTAATTTTTGGAGGAATCTCCATACTGTTTTCCATAGTGGCTGCACCAGTTTGCATTCCCACCAGCAGTGTATGAGGGTTCCTTTTTCTCCTCAACCTCTCCAACATTTGTTACTATTAGTTTTAGATATTTAGAGCAATCCAAATTTTTATACACAAACTTGAAAAATTGTAGCAAGTTATAAAGTTTGGTTGAAATACATGGTTGATGGTGAAAAACGCAAAAGATTCTCAAGCAGCATGCAAGGAGAAAGAGAATGGAAACACTTGGCCCCTTTGGAAAATCTCTTCTCTGAAATGGGTGACAAATTGGCTATCAATTTGAACAAAGTGTCTCCTAACATAATCCAATTCCGTTTACTGAGTCCACACTTCACAAGCAAATTTCTAATAAGAATTAGGTTCTCAGTCAGATTACTCTCCTAGGGGAAAAAGTTTGCGACTGTCTGGCATGACATAGTCAACCCTTTAGTTGGTAAATTTATGGGAGTAAATTATCTGGCCACAAATCCATCTTAGTAAGTTCATAAGCCTGAGGCATTCTCCAATGGTCTGACCGTTCATGAATAAGGTGTCAGTAAGGCCTGAGCCTGAGGATCTAAAGGAAGACTCGGACTAGAGGTCATCATTCTAAGGTGAGATGCTCCAGAGATCCCAGCTCTGAAATCCAGGCCCCAGTTTTCGTGACTTCTCCCTTGGAGATACTTTAGTTCATTCTGTTGCTCTTATGAAGATAAAAAGAGCCTGGCACACCTGCCCTTGTATCCCAAGTCTCCTCCATCCACACCAACTATGCTGACGCTGCTGAAGCCTCATGCTGGGTCCTTGGTGAGTGAGTTCTGTCCCAAGGCTGGGGCTGAAGAGGGGAGGCAGAATTCACAAGGAGATGGGTTTTCAGCCAAGGGCCTGAACCACTGATTTGGCCATGGAGAAGAACAGGAAACACAGAGGTCTCTCCTTCAGTACAAGCTAGGACAAGATAGGCCTCCTAGAAGTGCCATCAGATGAGTGAGTGGAATCATATCTCATCATAACTCCAACTCACAGTGAGCATTGCTACCCATCCACACAGCCAAGGTGCCCTCCACTCCAAGAAGGCGACTTCTGCGTGGTTAGTGCCTGACAGGGAGAGGGGTGGAAGGGAGAGTGCAGGTTGCGAGAGTGGGGAAAGATGGAGAAGCAATAGATGGGAAGGTGCGTGGTCCACAACTACCACACTCCCTCTCTTCTTCCTGCCCACATGCTTTTCCCCTCAGGGAGAGGTACAACCCCTTCATATCCTATCAGACAATGGTCATCTCACAGGCTCTACAGGGGTAAGAATGGTGATGGTCGTAAGCATTGATTGTAGTGAGAAGGGACAGGAAGGAGAAAACCACTCTGAACCGCTTATCTTGATTTGTTTTATGGGCCACATTCGTATAAACTGAAATACGGTTTCAAGTGATTGTGAGAGAGATGAGATGGTAAACTCACAGGGTTTTGGGTACCAGTGGCCTTGCATATGTCATGATAACTGAAGGATTAATTAAAACAGTGCCAACGTTTCCATGGACTGTGAGAAGAGAGTATCTCTGTATGTGCCAGGTCCTTGCCCTGAGACTAGCTCTAGGACATTTGGTAACTAGAGAGAATTATTATCTAATATAAATCCAAGTATTTGAAACTGCAGGATGTTGAGAACATGACTCGTGCCATCAACTCTGAAGTCCTTGCAGTACAACACAAATATTCCCACCCTCTGCGCATGAGACTGAGCAGTGGAGGACTAAGGAAGATCCCACAATCCTATCGTTTACAAACAGTAACAGAAGAACAGGGACTCTTTTTCCTCTAAGACTAAGTCTCTGTGTCCTCCTCCAATGCACCCTCCCAGTGCACCAGCACCTCCTTTCTCCCCTTCTCTTTTCCTTCCTCACACACGGACCCCCAAACTGGCAGTCTGTCAGCCAGGTGTGTTTTGTAGACCCAAAGTATTGTTTTAAAATTCAAATTAGTTGTCAACATTTAGGAATCACATAAATCCACATAAAAATCTAAATTTCCTGCCCATTTTATTATTTAAATATCTGCCTGAACCCTCTAAAATATTAGAGTTTGAAATCTCTGCCCCAGAGTCCCCCCTGAAGCCACACTTTCCCCACCCAAGAGACAAAGCCTGCCTTGTACTGTTTTTCCATTTACAGTCAGCATCATAGACTGTTGGAATGGGACACGACTCGAGGACGTTCATCATCACTCGTCACTTCATTTTACAGATGAGGAAATTGATGGGAAGGAGATCGTAGAACACGGTCAAGGTTACACATTGGTTGGTAGCAGGAGAGAGTTTAGATCTTTCTTTTCTGAGTCCATAGCATTTTCCTCAGTGTGCTCAGCACATTTTGGAGGTGCAGAGGCAAGGAAACTTTTCCCATTTGTCTCTTCATCAGTTATATGGACTTGACATCTGCTGTGCCACAACCCAAAGCTACCTCTCCTGCCAAATTTGGGTATCTGTAATCTACCGGTGTATGGCCCAATATTGGGTAGTCAAAGAGTTATTTTTAAATGTAGCTTAGATATTCCTACCTCCCCTAGTGACCAGGGATCATGCTTTCCTTACTAAGAGTCTCCCTGAATCCCCATCCTGCTTACTCATAGAAAATCCCATCTATAGCCAAGATTCCCCTCCCAGATACTTCTGATTATCCTCAAGGAATGCTTAAAGATCCCACAAATCCCGTCCCCCTCACCTGGGTCTGGACTGCTGCTCATCTCTACCACAGGCCAGTCTTTTCACCTCATCACTAGCTTCTCCATGCAGATAATTTTTCCCTCAAACCACTTTCTTCCAAGTCTGGGCACAGATACGCTACCCCGTTCCTCAGGAGTAACATTTCACAAAAGTTTGCTTAAGGCTTACGTAATAACAAGATCAAGTTACACTGCAGAAAAGAAAATGGAAACCAGTAACTAGTTGCATCTGCTCCTAGATTCCCTAGGTTATGACCATCCACAGGCGATTCCCCACTGACCAGTGCTCGCCTTCGCCCTCTACCTGCAGCAAAGTTGCAGGGTCAGAGATGGGCCTTTGGCTGTTTCTCTACCTGGGAACTCAGACCTTCCAACTCTTCTGAGCCCAGGGAAACAAAGAAAATCTGAGTTTAAGACCAGCTTTCCACCAAACACAATCATTTACAGAGATGACAAATCTACTCACAATGAAGACACATTGTTGCATTATTTGCTTAGCTGTTTGTTTCTTTGCTGTCCTGTACTTCCCCACTCTAGTACAGGATTTTGGTTTGGCTTTACATAATCAAAAGGCCCATTGAAAGATTTTCACAATGTCAATAAAGCACAGCCTCTGCTCCCCAAAGATGAATCCTATTTTATACTTCTAACAGAAAAATTGCTGGCATTTTATTTTTTAATTTTTTAAATAAAGTATAGTTGACATACAATATTATGTTAGTTCAGGTGTATAATGTAGTGATTCAACATTTATATACATTGTGAAATGATCACCACCATAAGTTTAGTAACTGTCACCATAAAAAGTTATTATAACATTATTGACTATATTCCCTAGGCTGTATATTACACCCCTGTAACTTATTTATTTTATAACTGGAAGTTTGTACATCTTAATCTCTTTCACCTATTTCACCCAGCCCTCCCCTCCTGCCACTCTGGAAACCACCAGTTTGTTCTCTGTATCTGTCAGTCTGTTTCTGTTTTGTTTTGCTTGTTTATTTTGTTTTTTAGATTCCACATGTAAGTGAAATCATATAGTATTTGTCTTTCTCTGTCTGATTTATTTCACTTAGCATAATACCTTCTAGATCCATCCATGTTGTCACAAATGGCAAGATTTCATTCATTTTCATGGCTGAGTAGCATTCCATTGTGTGTGTGTGTGTGTGTGTGTGTGTGTGTGGCACTGTGGTTATTTTTGCACGTGTGACAGTGGCATAGACAAAACACCTCTGGACTTTGTACCAACCAGGAGTGAGTCCCAGTGCTCACGAGGCTTGCTCTCCAGCCCACATCATTCGGGTCTCCGCTCAGAAGTCACCACCTCAAAAAGACTCCTCTGTCCCGCTTGTAAAGCAGCCTGCGTTGTCTTCCTGCCAAAGACCTGCCTGATTCTTCTTCCGGCACCTATCTGTTGGCAACGTGGTGTGTACTTCTCTGTTCACTACGTCCCCACTAGAAGGTGAGATCCTCGAGCGTAGGACCTATGTCTCTCTTGTTCGCTGTGGCATCTCCTGAGCCTAGGACCATGCTGGCACAGGGATGCAGACTAGTTCCCTCAACATTTCAGCCCCTGGAGTTGCCTGGCCCTTATAGCTTGGGTTCTGCAGGAGATAACACTGCAGCCGAGCAGACACCCAGCAAGATGTGGCAGGCAGAAGCGAGGAGCAATCCCCACAGCAAATAACAAGCAAGCCCACGGCCGTGCTTAAGCGCAGAAGCAGAAGCGTGGCCACAGCCCCCACCTCACTTCTGCTTTCCTAGCTCTTGAAAATTCTTCTCAGACCAAGAACAGCTTGGAAACTATGAGATAGAGAATGTTTTAAGAATTTTTTTTTAAAGCACAAATAATATGTATAAGTATTTTAAAGAAAGCAAACAATTTTTAGTTACTTAGAAAACACGGCTGTATGCAAATTGTGTCCCAATCTCAGAGCCAGGAGCTGGGGATCAGGGAGGAGTCCTGCAGGGCAGAGGGGAGTGTTCTGGCAGAGGCTGGCTGTGAGGAAACACGGGCAGCTGCAGAAAGAGGACGCTGAACTCAGCTCCTAGAGAGGGCCCATCAAGGGGGGAAGTGGGAAGTTCCTTATTGGATCTGTCATGACCTCCATCAGAGACCTCTCTAGGCCAAGTTCATCAAGAGGGAGACCAGACAGAGGCCAGCATGTTTTAGATGGCAGCCCAGGCCTCCTGTCCCTTGCAGTCTCACTCTCTTGGAGGAGCACCAGCAGGGAAGACAACAGCAGGGGGACATTGGTCAATCAGGTTGCTGTGACCACGGGGTCCACGAGTGGGTAAGTGACCCTCATTGGGAATCCACAGGGTAACAAGTGACCCTGGGGCTGCTGCCTTGTTCCCTGACTCACCCAATCACTCCTAGTTCTCTGACCATCCATAGGAAGAGGGAGGGCTTGGAGAGAATTTAAATGGTAGTGTCAGGGGATACAGTCTCAGAGACAGGAGAACAGCCTCAAGGGAGGGGTTCAGCCCAAAGTGGAATTTTTACGTCCTCTCCATCTCTGATCCCAAGATTGGCTTTGTCATCACCCAGCATTTGACCCAGGAGAAGGACTTCTTGGTGGTCAGCACCGGAAGCAGCAGAATATGGACCAGACAGTGGCAGTGTTGCATGGGGAAGGGCTGAGTGTGATGGGAACTGTGTGCCACGTGGGGAAGGCTGAGGACTGTGTGTGGCTGGTGGCCACAGTGAGGGAGAGTGGCTATTTTAAAAACATAATCTAATCAAGAGCGCCAGCACAGGACTTAAGGCCAACCGTGTGCTTGGCATTGGTCACCCTGCAGGCCCTCCATACACTTGAACAGATTCACAGATCTGGGCAGAGTGAGATGTTTTGAGTCTGATGAAGAGAGATGGCTCTCCATCCTCACTTGGTGTGGTCTTCTTCTGGATTTGACTGGGCATTGCCCCAGGGACTGCAAACAAGAACAACCTCCCGCTGCAGCAGGGAACTTCTTTCACTCCCTGACCCTGGTCCTCTTTGTCCCTTTCTCCCCCGCAGGCCCTGGAACACCGAAGGGGTGTCAGCTTCCTGGTGTGTGTGGCAGGGGTCAATCCTGTGGTGGGAAGTACCTTTGGGAGAAGTGAGCAGATCTGGGACAAGGTAAGGTCTGGGGAAGCCAGCGCAGGGCAGGTTGGACATCATCCTCACTGTCTGTGTGACCCTCTCTCCATCTTGGCTCACACACTCAGGTTTGGTCCTCACCTCTCACAGGTCTACCTTCCTCTCACAGACACAGTCAACTCTCTATCTGTGAGTTGGAGGTAAGAGTGTCTAAGCTGCAGTTCTGGTCCCCACTGTCCAGGAGCTCCCAGTCTGCAGGGAATGTCCAACATGGAACCAAATAATCACGACAAACTGGGGGCACAGAGAGAGAATGACTCCCTTCCTTGCCCAGGGATGCTTAATGCCCAAGGCTATAACCCTGAAATCCAGCTGCATTAGTTTCTTGGGGCTTCTGGACAAAGTACTACAAACCAGGTGGCTTAAACAACAGAAATTTATTGTCTCACAGTTCTGGAGGTCAGAAGCCAAAGATCAGGGTGTTGGCAGGGTTGGTTTCTTCTGAAGTTGTGAGAGAGGATCTGTTCCATGCCTCTCCCCTAGCTTCTGGTGGTTTGCTGGCAGTCTTTGGTGTTCCTTGGCTTATAGAAGCATCACTTCAATCTCCACCCTCATCTTCACATGGTGTTCTCCAAGTGTGTGAGTGTGTATGTGTGTGTATGTGTGTGTGTGTGTGTGTGTGTGTGTGTGTGTGCCTCCAAATTTCTCCTTTTTATAAGGATGCCATTCATATTGGGTTTGGGCCCATCCTACTCCCACATGACTTCATCTTTACTACGTCTGCAATGACCCTATTTCCAAGTAAGGTCACATTACAAGGTCCTGGAGGTTAGGACTTCAACGGATAAATTTAGGGGGTACACAATTCAGCCCTTCCCAGCCTTTCCCAGACTCAGCTGGCTAGTGCCTCTTCAGCCTCAGATGGGACATTCTTTTCCAACTGCTGCCCTTGGAGACACAAGGGGATACCCCATAGGCTCTAGGCTCTTCTGCCTGCAGCGTCCTCAGCCTGATCCCCATATTCCTGCATCTTCAGGATGCCTCCCTCCATGCATATGAAAGAAAGCCGGCACTCTCCCCACTTCCCCTTGTTAGAAGCCATCACTCCCATGTTCTAATGCGGTATATTTGCTAATACAGTGAGAACACGCATTGGACTGACTGTCTCTTCTCCCCTGCCCTTCATTTGCTCTGATTTCAGATCCTGAATGTCAGTGTGAAGGCCCCAGCCCTGCTGCTGAGCCAGCTGCAGCCCCACATGGAGAACAGGGAGTGAGGGCAGGGAAGCGGGTAGGGAAGGAGTCATTTGGTGTCAAATATGGATCAAGGGAGCTGGAGCGAGAGGGGCCAGATGTTGACTTAGACCTTCCCACTGGGAAGCAGGCTTGGCTGAGCCAGTGATACAAGAAAAGTGAGAGTTTGACTTTCAGACTCTGGGTCAGCGAAACAAACAAAAGAATTCTATCCATTAGTGTCATTCTCTCATATCTCCAGTGCCCAGGGAATCTGGAAGCAGGACAAGGGATCCACAGACAGAAGTGCCCGGAGTCCCCACAGCTGTCCTGGAATTAGTGAAATGCAAGTGGTCTCTCCAGAACAGTGAAAGCTTGACTTCGTATTTCTAGGTCACTAAAGAGAACAAAATTATGTCTTCTTACATTATTTCCTGATTTCTAGAGTGCCCAAAAATCAGGCATGGATTCTTTTTTTTTTTTTTCCTTCTTCTTCTCCCAAAGCTCCCCAGTACATAGTTGTATATTCTAGTTGTAGGTCCTTCTGGCTCTGCTCTGTAGGATGCCACTTCAGCATGGCTTGATGAGTGGTGCTAGGTCCGTGTCCAGGATCCCAACCAGCGACACCCTGGGCCACCGAAGCAGAGTGCACAAAGATAACAATTCAGTCATGGGGCCAGCCCCAGGCAGGGATTCTAGTGGAAGTGAGAAGAGGGATCCTCACAACCAGAAGGCCTAGATTCCCTACAAGTATCGTGGAATTGGGGAACTGGAAGTGGTCTCTCTTGGCCTGCAGCAGCTCAGGGCACGGAAGTCCAGGTTGACCACTCTGAAGCACCCCACGGCCTGCCCAAAAGGAGAGTAGTGGTGTTTCCCAGTCCCACTCAACTCTTATCTCTCAAGCCCCCTACCTCTTGGACCAGCCACATCCTCCCTAATCTTCCCCATACTCCCCGTTTCATGCATATTGCACAGAACCATGGGTGAGTGAAGGGAAGAGGTCAGAGACAAGGCTGGACATTGTGGACAGCTTTGAATATTGTGATAAGGACTTTTGTCCTTATTCAGGAAGTAAGGGAGAAAATCATATGATTGTTCACTATAATTATTTCATCTCCTTTCTACATTAAAAGAGAGCATGAAGAGAAAACACCTGAGGGACAAAAAAAAAAGCATCTTGATTTGTGGGCCAAGAAAAGACAGACACTGAGGGAAAGGTAATGAGTAAGTTGAGGGGAAAAGAGAGGCAGGAATGCAAATTTCTAAAGAGGACCAAACACGTATTCCAGAAAGGAAATTTTAGTCTACAATATTTGATGTCACAGGAGACTGGAGGGTAGAGAGGTGAAGTCTGAACAAAGGTCATTAGACTTGGTAGATGAGGACACATTGAGGATCCTTGAGGGAATTTTTTCCAGAGGATTTGGGGGCAGAGCTGGGGAAACATGGAACTTCTGGAACTGAGATTCCAAAGGATCCATTGGGAAGTACTTATAATATTACTCATAAGTGTATCTGGTGTAGAACACCCTCAAGCCAGAAAAGAGATCAACAGTCTAGAATAAAGGCAAGTGTTGGCTATATTTCATAAAAGTGTCCATACTAGTACTACTTAGTGAATATTGAGTGCCCAAGTATAGCATAAAAACAAAAAGGTGGTCCTGGACCTCAGGATGCTCTAGGACAGAGGTGACAGGCTGGAGGAGGTTAGGAGAGGACTCTAATCCTGACCTAAACTCCTCTTGCTCACTGTCGTGGTTCACAGTCTCCACTTCTGTCCAGGCGCCGGCTGTCTGTATTTGTCCCATTCCTATGTGGCTCCACCTATATTTACCCCTTCTTTCGCTTCCCAGGAGAAGCTCTGTGATCTTGGTTTCCTCATTCAGGATGTATGGCCCAGAAGCTATAAGTATGAACTATGGCTCTAGATTAGGAGAAAGGACATAGTACCATTTGCCAAGAAAAGTGGAGAGGTTCAGGACAGGCCATTGCTAGGTGGGACACACCTACATATTTGACCAATGCCTGGCTCAGATATTCCTTCTCCAGAAAGGACATGCATGGCAGCCTTTTCACCTTCCCTTATAACATTACCAGTGACCTCTGCAGCTGCTGCTGAAGGGATATATTTCTAGACACAGGCTTAGAAATTCAATTGAAACTCTCCTCTCCATATATGTCATCTACTTCCCTTTCTTTCCACAGAAACTAGAGGCCTACAATGTCAGTAAAACAACCCTTCTGGGACTCACCAAGATCCTGGCGTGGACCTGGCACCAGAGAACAGCCAGGTGAATTGTCTGGTGCCAGGAGTCACTGACACAGACTTCAGGCAAGTGGTAAGGACCAAGGACAGCTCCTGCTCCTGCCCCACTGGGTGCTAGGATGCCTTTCCCTGCCAGGTCATGCCCCACAGAGACCTGGACTCTCAGACCTGGACCTGCGTGGTCTCTCATTCCGATGTTCTGGTCCGTGGCCTTTGGTATCAGCAGAAAAATCAGAACTTCAGCCCTCTGTGAGGGACCAGCTCAGAGCATGCTCCAGCAGCCTTTCCACAAAGACACAGGTCTGTATGATGTGGAGCCATCTGTATGAGCAGCACTAACCTTTTGACCTTTCCTTCAGCTATTTGAGGACTCAGCCTTTTGGGACTGAGTCCAAATGTAGGGACTCCATGGAATACAGAGGTAGATTGTGGATGAGGCAGTATCCTTTCTAGATCTGGATTAACGTAACCTCAGAACATCCATGATGGATAAAAGATTACATGCCATCCCTCTGCAGGCTGAAACCCATTCCTCTTTCTGAGATCTGATGATCTGCCTAGCCCTGAGATGATTAAAAGTCCCTGCAAAGCCCACATATCTCCACTTGCAGCCTTTCAATCGTCTTCATGGGGGTCTTGACTTCACAGCACCCCACAGGATCCAGGGCTCATAGCAAGGCATCATCACTCTCAGCCCCATCTCTTCTTTCCATACAGTGGGGTGGCCTGAGGACTGTGCAGGACTGGCGTCCTTCCTGTGCTCTCCAGATGCCAGCTACATCACCAGCAAGAATATCATGTGGCTGGCTACTACCACCACCTCTGAGGGGCATAAGCCCAGAGTCAGGCTTGCCTCTTGATGTGAAGGCACCATGTGGCTCTGGGGTCACCAAGTTACAATACCTCTACTAATGATGAGCCTGTGCTCCAAATACATACTCTGGTTCAAAACCTTCCCTGCAAGAAATAATAAAAAGACATCAGAAGTGTGCTTGTGATATGAAATATTGTTAAAACCAGCTAAAATAATGTCAGCTTTGCTAGAAAACAAAATGTATGCTTGAGATTCTTGGGAAAAAGGAAGGAGCTAAAGACAGGAAGGAAGAGGGCTGTAAGAAAGGAAAGAAAAATGCATTTTGAGCACACTTCTAAGTGCTTTCATGTGCACTATCTCCTAAACATTTCTGTAAGCCTGAGTTTTCATCTTTAATTAATTCTGTAGTTGAGGAATCCAAGAGTTAGAGAGATTGAATGAAAATGCTTGGAGAACACATAGCTAGTCCATGAGCAGAAATTGAACCCCAGTCTTTTGCACAACAGAGAAAGACCACCTTGGATCCAGAGATGTTTGAGGGGAAAGACTAGCCTTTAGGGTCCTCATTCTACCCTCAGTTCCTCGTCCCTAGATCTGATCTACCTGCATTCATACAACTCAACCTTCCACAGATATGTGCCAGGATAGTAACTATTATTTCTCATACAACGAGTTTTAGACCCTTGGTGCCTGAAAGTTAGGATAAGTGGCAGACTCTGTGGATACCCCTTTGGCCCACATAGAAGTCACAAGCATCTTCAGTGGACAATTTCCATACACACTGAATGCTTCCTAACTCGAGCACCTATGTCTCCCTTCCTAAGGGCTTTATCTGGCCACAGTAGTGGGTTCTGCACATGGGGGCAGTTAGTGCCTGTAGAGCAACCCACATCAAAGAGGGATGGGAGTTGGTGTATCAGTACTCCAGCTGCTTGTCCCTTGATGGAACAGTGCTGGGGTGTATTCTATACAATGTCTCAGAGGGTGCCCAGCAGTGGGGACTAGCCCACAGTGATAGCTGACTCTTAAACTCATCCTTTATTGGCTTTTCTCCCTTCCTTGTCTCATTCCCCACTCCCTCATCATTCTCCCCTGGTTCACCTCCCGAGGAAACTACTTACACCCACATTTTGGTCTCAGGGTCTGCTTTTGGGGCAATCCAAACTAAGTTGAGGACAAAACAGTTCATCATTTATAAATAAAAGGCTAAAAATGAAAATGTCTCATTGAAGTAACACAGTGGCTAAAAATAATTTACCCTAAAGAATAACATCAACTATTTACAATAAGCACAAATAGCTGGAATCAGATTACTTTCTTTTTGATAGGCACAATGAATTAGAAATCAGAATAGTTATTGCTTAAAGTTGAGGAGAATGATCATCAGGTTTGGAAAGAAGTGAATAAAAATGAAATTTTATTTAAATGACTAACATCAGACCCTTTCTAAGGTTATTAGGGAAGGGGACAGTGAGAAAGATGGCACTAAGTACTCAAAAGCTAAGAAGGAAGTAACTCTAGAGAGGTGGTACAGAGCAGTGGCAAAGAAGGCAGAGAAGGGGATGTCAGAATCCTGGGAAGTCAACTATGCTGTCTTCACATCTTCTCTGAATCTCTAGACAAAGACCTTAAGACAAGTGTGATAAGGATGCTTAAAGAACTAAAGGAAGATGAAAAGAAAGTCAAGAAACAATGTGTGAATGAAATGGAAATATCAATAAAGAGGTAGAAAACCTAAAAAGAAACCAAAATAAAAATCCTGGAGCTGAAAAGTACAATAACTGAAATGAAAATTGACCAGAGGGATTCAAAAGCAGATTTGAGCAGGCAAAAGAAAGGATCCATGAACTTCAGGATAAGATAATGGAAATTATCAAGTCTGAGGAACAGGAAAAAAAAAAAAGATTGAAGAAAAGTGAACAGAACCTAAAGGAACTGTGGGGCATCAACAAGCAGACTAACATATGGATCATGGAAGTCTTAGAAGAAGAGAGAGAAAGAGACAGAGAGAATATTTGAAGAAATAATGGCTGAAAACATCCCATATTTGATGAAAGGTAAGATTATAAACATCCAAGGAGTTCAATGAACTCCAAGTAAGATGAACTCAAAGACACTCATCCAGAGACATGTTATCATTAAACTTTTCAAAAGACAAAGAGAGAATCTTGAAAGTAGCAAGAGAGAAAGGACACACATACAAGGGATCATCAATAAGATCATCAGCAGATTTCTTATCAGAAACTTCGGAGGCTAGAAGACAGTGGGCCGATATATTCAAAGTGCTAAAAGAAAAAACTTGTCAACCAAGAATCCTATATCTGACAAAACCTTCCTTCAAAAGTAAGGGTGAAATTAAAACATTCCCAGATAAACAAAAGCTGAGGGAGTTTGTGAACACTAGACCTACTCTGCAAAAAATGCTCAAGGGAATCCTGCAAGGTGAAATGAAAGGTCACTAGACAGTAACTCAAAGCTGTATGGAGAAATAAAAATCTCAACAAAAGTATATACATGGACAATTATAAGAGCTGGTATTATTGTATCAGAGGTTTATAACTGCACTTTTTGTTTTCTACATGATTTAAGAGATATGACAACTAAATGCAATGAGTAATTCTGGAACTGCATCCTTTTGTTATAAAGGACATTATTGGGATTATTGGCAAAACTTGAATGGGGACTGAGAATTGGTTTCTCTTGCCTATCCTCACTCTACCAAATACCAGGAAGCATGATGCTAACTGATCATTATTAGCTTCCTAGATGAGCCATTATTTCCCTAGCATGTAAATAACTTGTCAAATGACAGCATACTATCACTAAGTGAAAGGTTGAGGAATGAATTATTGGAATTATTAGCAGACCACATCTTCTTTCCTCCTCCATCTTTCTTGTGTCTACTGTGACCCCAGATATCTCATAGTCATGCCAACACGCATAAAACCAACAATGAGGAATTTCCTTCAGACTCCAATTTTCCTTTCTATTATCTCACATCACATCACTTCCCTCACCATGCCTGACACCCTGCCCCTCTAACCTTCTCAGTTGCCCATGCATACGTCCATGTCACAACTCCATGGATCAGTGTACATTGTTCTTTATGCCTTCTCTCCACCCCGCACCACCTCACTTCAATTTGACTCCACCCTCCTCCCACCATTTTATCCACTTCTTGGTCCCAGCCTAAAGGGACCAAGAAGTGGAAAAACAAAGATAAGGCTAGGAAAACACACTCAGTTCAGAGAAGTGCCACTTGGGCGGTTGAAGCAGACATGAATTTATACACCAGAAGTGGAATTAGCTCTCCAGAGGAATCCTTCTCAGGGTTACTCATGCCTGCAGTCCAATTTGAAGATGCCTCACAGGGGAGTTACAGGGGCATTCTCTTTATCACCAGGAAGCAGCCAAATTAATATATGAAACTCATCCACAAACTTAAGAAACTTTAATCTTCAAGGAAGTTCTTTTGATGTGGGCATGGTTGATGCTGCGATGAAAATGAAAACAGAAGTGCAGCCCATGAAGTCTAAGAATAAGAATGTTAAATCATAAACATATGTCACTTTCACTTGAGTGATTTGCAGGAAGAAGACAATAGAAAAATTCAATCCACTTAAATATTCCTTAGCTAATATGGATGACAAATTGACTGAATTTGAAGAAAATGTTAACATCAATCCAATATTCTTGTCAAATCCACATTCATCTTAACATTATCATCTAACTTTCAGTCCAAATTCAAATGTAAGTGGTCTAAACACTCAAATTAAAAGTTGAAGACTGTGAGATTGGATTGCTTTAAAAGCAATATCCAACTACGTGCTGCCTACAGGAAATGCATTTTAAATAGAAAACACAAGTAAGTTAAAAGAAAAAAGATGAGAAAGATACACCAGGCTATTTAATCAAAAGAGAGCTGGAGCTATATTAATATCAAACAAAGTAGATTTCAAAGTAAAGAATATTACCAGGAATAAAGAAGGTCATTTCATGATGATAAAGGGGTTAATTCATTAAAAGTATATAACAATCATAAATGTTTATGTATCTAATAACACTACTTCCAAATAGATGAAGCAGAAACTGATAGAACAGGGGCCGGCCCGGTGGCGCAGTCATTAAGCTAGCATGTTCTGCTTCGGCAGCCCGGGGTTCACCAGTTCGGATCCCGGGTGCAGACATGGCACCGCTTGTCAAGCCATGCTGTGGTAGGCATCCCACATATAAAAAGCAGAGGAAGATGGTCATGGATGTTAGCTCAGGGCCAGTCTTCCTCAGCAAAAAGAGGAGGATTGGCAGCAGATGTTAGCTCAGGGCTGATCTTCCTCAAAAAAAAAAAAAAAACACTGATAGAACTGCGAGAAGTAGACAAACCCACAATTACAGTCAGAGATTTGAATACCCCCACAAAAGGTATGAAAGCCCTATACATTGAAAACTGCAAAACTTTGTTGAAAGAAATTTTTAAAAACCTAAATAAGTTGAGAGATATAACTTGTTCATGGATTAGAAGCCTCAATATTGTTAGGATGTCAATTTTCCCTAAATTGATTTATAAATTCAATGCAATCCCAGCTGGCTTTTTTTCTAGGAATTGATGAACTGATTCTGAAATTCATGTGGAAGTGCAAATGACTGAGAATTACCAAAACAACTTTAAAAAAGAACAAAGTTGGAGAACAAAGGCTATCTGATTTCAAGATTAATTTTAAAATGAAGACATTGTGATATTGTTCCCCAATCTTAGAAAGTTAAGTATATACCTCCTTATGATCCAGCCATTTCTCCTGAAGATATTTATCCAAGAGACTTCTGAGGTCACATGTGGGAACAGAGTTCATAGCTAGGGTTTGACTCTCTAGATAGGTGCTACGTGTGGCCCTTTAGACTACAGTGGTATATCTTTTTGTGACTTCTCAAATTTTCTAAATCTCCGTTTATCCCCATTTATACTCAGAGACGTGGAAAATACCTAGAGACATCTCTGGTCTGCACACTGCACACCCATGTCTGGGTTTTGGTATACATACTCTATCTTGTCAAGCTTTAAAGGAAACATCTCAGTACTGTAAATATTTTCTTTCCACTTTGGCCAGTTTGACTCTAAGAGCAATTTGTTCCCAGAAGGCTCTTTAAGTAAATTGTCATTGCACTTAAATTCAACTGAAACAAAAAGCATTTTGTTTCAGCAAAATAATTTGTCATAAATAAGGCTGGTTACAAGTATAGGAGCACATATTCTTCTAATATGACTTGGCTTAGAAGCAGTGATTAGTCAGGCTGGCATGGTGTTATGTAAGATATAATTTAATACTGACATGGTACATGAGAGTGAGTTGCTGTCGTTTAGGGGAGGAAATCAAGGAATAGTTTAAGTAGAATTTCAGCTTTGGGTGTTGATGGTGGAGCTAGAGCTTCTTCCTTGAAAGTCCTTGGGGGGAATGTTTCCCCCTTTTCTGGTTTACAAGACCAGGGTAATGTGTGATATACTACAGGGACTCTTCATTTTAGAAGGTTGTTTTCGATGGTGCTTGCGAGTGGTATGAAGATGAGAATTAGGGAGAAGTAGAGGATTGAGGCTAGTTGGCCGATAATTACGTATGGGTGTTCCACTGGCTGCCCGCCGATTCATGTTAGTGTTAGTAGGTCTGCCACTAAGAGTCAGAATACGCATTGACTGAGGGGTCGGAGTATTATGCTTTGTTGTTTTGATGTGTGTAGAGTGGGGATGAGCGCTAGGATTAGGATGGAGAGGATTAGGGCTAATACGCCACCTAGTTTGTTGGGAATGGAGCATAGGATGGCGTAGGCAAATAGGAAATATCATTCTGGTTTAATATGTGGGGGAGTGCTGAGGGGGTTAGCTGGGGTGTAGTTGTCTGGGTCTCCTAGGAGGTCGGGGGAGAATAGTACTAGGGCCAGTAAGAGTAAGATTAGGAGGAGGAGTCCTAGGATGTCTTTAATTGTATAATATGGGTGGAATGGGATTTTGTCTATGTCAGATGGAATTCCTGAGGGCTTGTTGGATCCTGTTTCGTGAAGGAATAGTAAATGTACGATTACCAGGGCTGTGATGATAAAGGGCAGGATGAAGTGGAAAGCAAAGAATCGGGTCAGGGTGGCTTTGTCTACTGAGAACCCGCCTCAGATTCACTCAACAAGGGTAGTACCGATGTAAGGGATTGCTGATAGGAGGTTTGTGATGACTGTTGCCCCTCAGAAGGATATTTGGCCTCATGGTAGGACATAGGCCATGAATGCTGTGGCTATTACTGTAAAAAGTAGGATAATTCCAATGTTTCATGTCTCTAGGAATGTGTAGGAGCCGTAGTAGAGGCCGAGTCCTACGTGGATGAAGAGGCAGATAAAGAATATGGATGCTCCGTTGGCATGGAGGTATCGAATGATTCATCCGTAGTTGACGTCTCGACAGATGTGGGTGACGGATGAGAAGGCAGTTGTTGTGTCTGATGTGTAGTGTATGGCTAGGAATAGGCCTGTTAAGATTTGGAGGATTAGGCAGATTCCTAGGAGGGAGCCAAAGTTTCATCATGATGAGATATTTGAGGGGGCTGGTAGGTTGATAAAGGAGTGATTGATGATTTTAATTAGTGGGTGAGATTTTCAGATGTTTGTCATTAGTGTTCTTATAGTTGAAATACAACGATGATTTTTCATGTCATTGGTCGTGGTTAGATTCCACGTGGGAATAATGATGACATATATTGTGTTTATTTTGAGCGTTATCTTTGTTGTTAGTTTTGTGGGTTTTTCTTCAAAACCTTCGCCTATTTATGGGGGTTTAGTATTGATTGTGAGTGGAGGGGTTGGTTGTGGTATTATTATGAATTTTGGAGGGCATTTAATCATCTAATCATCTAAGCATTTAATCATCTGGCTTTTGCTCTGACCCTGACTGTTGAGAGTTCTCTTGGTTTTCCTGAAGTTCGTCTTTATTTTCATCAAGGACAGGAACAATCATATTTCAGGGTCGGAAGTATCATCTACTTTAACCCCCATTTGATGTTTGAATTTTTTCCACACTATTCCTGCAAAATGATCTTCCATCCTCTGTCTGAATAACTCTAGGGTTAAGAAATTCACTATTTTTTATGGCAGTATATTTCATCTATGGATAGCTCTGGGTATTTGAAAATACTTTCTTAAATTGAGCTGAAAAATGTCTCCCCATAGCTCTTTCCCATTGGTCTTATAACTTTCCAAGAAGCACTATTGATCAGTTCTTTCTTCCCTGTGCCAGTCCTTCAAATGATAACGCAGCTCTGTCATACCCACCCATCGCACTTTGGTCTGCTCTTTTCCCTGCTCAACATCCTCAGTTCCTTCTTTAAGCACCTTTGATCATTAGATAAATAACATCTACTAGCATCACTCTTCCCACCAGGAAGATATTGATTCTCCTATAGCTAGAAACACATGAGCATTATCAAAATCTTAATTCAGTCCACACATTTTTCTTCTGAGCTCCTAGTTCACACTTTATTTGTAGACTAAAACTGTTCTTGAAGCTACCTGAATCTCCAAGTGTTCTGAAAAGCACTCAAGCATCACTAGCAAGCACCACCTGGTCCAGGCTGGAACTCACAGGCAGAAGAGTGAGAAGATTCTGAGAAGGGTCTCAGATTCTCTTGGCATCCTGTAAAGAGGCATCCTCAGACCCATTTGCAGGTGGATGTATGATTAGGCAGTGCTTCATGAAATGGATCCTTTGAGTCCTAAGGAGGAGGAGAGAGGACGGTCTTAATTTCCCAATGGGCACACATCATGATCACCTCTACCCCTCACCTGAAGCTGCCCTCCAAATGCTAATGGTAAGCCCCTTACAGGGTTGACACAAAGTTGCCCTCTTGAGACTTTACTTGGCCTCATTCCTGTGCTGGTCCCACTTTCTATCTTCCCTACTGTTTTTTTCATGGGAACACTTCCTAATAAGTCACTTTCACACAAATCCTTGTCTCAAGGTTAACTTTGGGGAATCCACCTTACTCACCATCTCACTTACAACCATCAGTGGGGTCCTTGGTATCAGTGAATGTTCTGGAATATCAACCTTAAGCTCTACTTGCTAGGGCAATTCCTGGTACCAGTTGTCTTAGTTTGGTTCCCTTAAAAGCAGACCCTGAGATAAAGACTAGGGTACAGATAGTTTATTTGATATGTGTTCTTAGGAAGCAGTAGTAAAGGAGTGGGAAGGGTGACATAGCTTTAGCAGAATCCTTTCAGTGACCTTGGTAGGAGCACCCGAAAGGCTCAGGAATCAGGTGCAGCAACGTTGGAAGAATGGGAATTATAAATTCCCTAAGTCAAATGCTGGGAGTTATAGTGAGAAAGGACACTCCAGGTTACACCTCTTGGTTCCCAGCTCTGTGTATTTTACCTATGAGGGTTACAGAACCATATAATGACCATTGGCTCAAAGTATACTGCTTATCTTAACTGCTTATCTTAACTTACTGCTTATCTTAACTGCTTATCCCAACCGTGAAGAGTGTCATCCCTAAATTGTCCCCTTCATTCCAATGATCTCTTAGGTTGGGAACTTCTGACTGATAAAATCTATGCTAAGACCAGTAAAACTCATGATCATGTGCTCTTGTCATACTCTTTCACTGTAAAAAGAAATACGTAATCCAAGGAAATGTTATGTGGATCCCATGACAATAAATCAGACACTCTTTAATGGTGGTGCTGGCTAAGTGCTATAGGCCAGGAATGCAAACCCACACCCAAAATATGTACTGATTTCATATTGATCCCAATAAGAGTGAATTGCTACCCTTCCAGAGTGAAAGTATTTCAGTGTAACCAACTTGCTACTGCTAGTTGGTATTCTCAAGAGTTGACATCATTTTCAGGGCTCAGCATCAGTATGTGCTACTGAAAAATCAGTTATTCAGTAGCACCAGTAGCTCAATAAGCTTAGTGAGAGGCTGAGCACGGGACTATGGGTCATGAAGGGATATGACCACGGCTGCCCATCATGAGCTGAGTACTGCCAGACCCACCATGTAATCAGGGCTCCCTCTCACCAAGTCTCCTCTGTTATGGCACGTATTATCTTCAAACTCCAAGGAGCCCTACCAAAGTGCTCTGTCTCTTTCTTAGTGGTAGGAAGTGGGAGGAGTAATAACTTTTCTTTCCCTTGAAAAGAATATCTCAGCATGCCTCAAACCACTGGATACCTAAAAATTTCCCCAGTGTAGAAGCCCCCTTATTCTTAGCGGAGTTTATTCTCCACCCTCTGACATGCATGCATGCATCATACTTGCCACTTTCTCATCCATCAGGTCCAAATAACATAAAGTAATAAATATAGTAGACCAGTGTGATTTTCTGTGAAATGTCCCAGCAATCAAGGCTGTTTTAGATTATTGTGACCGAGAGCAAGAGAGTTAACTTAACGGAGACTTTAATTCTGTAACCCTAGAACATCCAGGTACTTCTGAGTCAGGTCCCGGGCTGCCTTACAGTAATTATGTCTACCTTTGCCTTCGATAATTAATGTCATCAGTTGTACTCTGCTATTCTGGAATCTTATCATCTATATCAACACTAGGGAGCCAAATTCCATAGCAGTCTTCTCTACCATCAAGCCTGGCCTACAAAGGACAGCCACCACTGAGCTTCTCAATGATGCCAGTACCCCTGTCTCTAGCATGTTTCTCATTGCTCTTGTTAGCAAGTATCTTCTAGGCTTTTCCGGCGACCATAATCAGTCAACAGGCTTTCAGTCTTATGTAGTAAGTCCCTTGTAGCATACCCATTTCCCCAATTCTTTGACCACTTCTTCAATACTCTGCCAAGGCAGTTCCAGTTTCTCCACTTTATTTATTGTCAGTCATCATTGTTTCCAAGTTTCAAAGAGCCATCTAGACAACATATTAGACCAGCTCCAAGCATTTATGCCTGGATATTAAATCCTAAGTCACTGTATCAATAAATTCTCCCTTATTCAGCCTTATATTCCAACCTCCCTCCAGTGCATCACCCTCAATAGCCACTCCAAGTATGTTCTCTCGGTTCCTACCAGTATTATTTTATCCAAGTACTGCAACTTTTTGGTGAATAACATTTTTATTGCTGAAGCACGGCCAGTATTTCCCTAACTGGACCATGTTGAGATCTGATCCTAGTTATAGGCCTAGAAGTCATGAGGGAGGTTCAGGCAAACCTTGAGGAAGGCAAGCATCATCTTTCAAAGTGTACACCTTGTGAGGCCTCTGCATGATCTCCAGCTAAGAGAAAACTGCTATTCCCCGGCAAAGCAGGGTGGGATAGGAGATGCGGGCCACTTCCTTAGGCCCAGAGTGCAGAGGGATCTTGAGGGAGTTCAAGGTTCTCAAGCACATCCACCCAGATTTCCCCGTCCTATATCTCAAGATCATACTCCTTCCCTGTCAGGCCATGATTTTGATGTGAGAGATTTGCTGAGACTGCAAATTCATCCTTCTCACAAGTTCTACTACTTTTGCAACTAATTCCTATCTCTAGTCTTTGTCATGATCTGCCCTCCAACTGCAGGAGATGGGGTTCTCCTCGAACATTGCCAAAGAGGCCTTCGGATTTTTTCACCATGCCCTGATCTGCTAATTGGCTGACCTGAGCCTGTCATTTTCACTCTTCAACACATTAGTGGCAACCAGTGATAATCAATTAATTCCATGGTGGCTATAATTTATATTTCCCCTATAATTCCCTACTACTAAGGAAGCATTATTCTTTCTTTCTCTCTCTCTCTCTCTTTTAATCTTCTATAGTGCTTGTTTACCAATTACATTTATACTTTCTAAGTCTAGAGCACTGTGTGTTAACTTGTAGTCACTTGGTAAATATTTGTTAAATTGAATTCATGGGGAAGGAAGAGGGTGTTTGAATTAAATATGCATCCTTAGGTACCTCCCAATTCTCTCTGGACAGAAGCCAGTCAGAGGCTAACTGAGCCAAAGGCAGGAAGAGACCAGCTGAGCCCACACCAATTCCTCATGGCTTCTGGGCTGGTACCCTCAAGATTCCCTCTGTATTATCACAAATCCTATTCCACTCAGCTAAAGAGTCATGGAGCTCTGAATTTCCTTGTGTCTATGGCAAAATGGAACTAATGATTTCAGCCCAAACTTTCCTTCTAATTTTGCTGCCACATGTGACACTGTATGTGCCATCCTGGGTTGATCCCTTGGGTATAACCAAGATGAAAGATCCTTGCTGGTCCCCATCACTGTAGAAGGTGGACAGGCTCCTGGATTCTGGAGGTGCAGAATCATCAACTTTCCAAAGGCTACTGCCTGAGGGTGTGGGGGGCTAGCGCTGAAGGTTACAGGGAGACAGAGAAGGACAGGGCCTGGAGGCTAGGGCTGGATTTTGTCATTTTGTTGAGAACCTCACATTAAAAAAAAAAAAAAGATTTTATTTATTTCCTTTTTCTCCCCAAAGCCCCTTGGTACAGAGTTGTACGTTCTTAGTTGTGGGTCCTTCTGGTTGTGGCATGCAGGATACTGCCTAAGCGTAGCTTGATGAGTGGTGCCATGTCCACGCCCAGGATCTGAACCGGAACCCTGGCTGCCGTGGTGGAGTGCGCGAACCTAACCACTCGGCCACGGGACCAGACCAAGAACCTCACCTTTAATACCACTTTTAGGACAGGACTCAGCAGTGCGCACAGTGCATCACTCTGAGAGAAAAGGGACATTTAAATGGAACCAGGCCTATGCTCAGGTTCTGGAGACAGATGGAGTCACATCACCCCTCCCCTGATGTACCGAATGCTACATGACTCTCAGATCTTCCTGGAGTGTTTCAGCAGAGCATCTCTAAACACATCTCTCTTTGCTCCCACAATTACATAGGAGTTGCTCCCACATGTTACGTAGGAGTAGAGGAGCCTCCTGAGAAGAGGAGTCTGCGTCCCTTTAATATCCTGTTATTGCAGCAACTTGATGAGCCAGAGGGCAGGAGATAAACCCAGGAAGATTCAAGGGCCTCCCACAAGAGTGAAGTTTCTAGGAGTTAGTGGTCTGAGGCACTCCAGGACATCTCCTGAAGGAAAGCTTGTTTCATTTCACACCTCCAATTAAGAAAGGAGTATAACACATGGTGGACCTGTTTGGAATTTAGTGGCAGAATATAGCTTACCGGTGTATATTGTCTTGGCCTGAAAGGTATCCTTGAGAGAGGACTCTGTAGTAGTTTCAGGCTGTAGTACAAGCTGCCCTGTCATTTGGGCCATTTGATTATACACAGAGGTATCTGTGTAGGGTAAGTGCTGCTTGGAGTCTGTAGAAAATCCCAATAGCAGAACCGCAGCACAAGCCCCTGGGGTGTGGAGCAAGGCTACGTTCTCTATTTACTACTTGAAAAACACCTCCTGGTTTCTCCACTGGAAAAAGAGCTATGAGGCCCTAGAAGAAACTGAGCACCTGACCATGGAATGTTAAGTGACCATGTAATCAAAAAATACCACCTGAGCTGGGTATTGTCAGAAGCAGCAAGTCATAAAGTCAGGCAGGAGGAAGGGCATCCACTACATGGTGGAAAGGCTACATTTGTGACTGGGTTCAAAGAGCTGTAGAGGCACACAAAGATAATATTAAAAGGTGGTCCAGACTCCCCTGCCACCCGTCTCAGTTGTACTGACACCTGTCCCTCAAGCTAGACCTATGGCTTCATGGTGGGGGCTCTTATGACAAAATGAGGGAAGAGGAAAGGACTCAGGCCTGATTCCCAGTTGGGTCAATGTGATATGTTGGCACTAGCTGGAAGAAATCAGTTGTCACTTTACAGTTTCACACAAGGGTGGCCCTGAACAACAGCAGTGAGGGGAAATCTCAGCGGGCAAAGCTTTAAGCAGTGCACTTAGTTATTCACTTCATTTGAGGAAGAGGTGGTCTGAGGTATGGACATCCACTCACTCTTGGGCAGTGACAAATGGCTTGTCTTATTGGTCAGGACCCTAGAAAAAAAGACTGCATAATCAGTTACAAAGAGCTCTAGGAAGAATGCATGTGAATAAACATATGGGAGTAGATACAAAGCACATTTATCATTGTATCTGATATTAACTTTATCAGAAAATAGCCACATAAAAGAGACATTCAACAACCTATGGATGAGATGATCTGTCCTGTGGCCCTGAGTCAGCCTCTCTCTTCAGTCACTCCAGCACATCTACAAGGGACCTATGAACTGAGTAGCCATGGTGGCAAGGAGGTCCAGCAACATTGGATCTTTATTGCCAAGGCTGATCTGGCTACAGTGGCTGATGAATCCTTAACCTGCCAGCAGCAGAGATCAGAACCAAGCCTTCACTGTGGAAACTCTCCTTGGTTAGACCAGCCAAGAGATGGGAGACCAATTATATCAAAATATTTTGGCTTTGGATGGGACAGTGGTTTATTCTTACCTAAATTATTACATGTTCCATACATCTTCTAAATACATATACATTCCAAAAATGAGTTTGCCTCGCCTTCCCTTCCTACTTTGCTTGTGCAAGTACCATCATCTGAGGGCTTACAGTATGTCTTATTTACCAACATAGTATCCCAGACAACATTATCTTGGACCAAGGAACCCATTTAACAGCAAGAAGTAAAACAGTGGGCTCATGACCACAGAATTTGTAGATATTATTATATGCACCATCACCCAGAAGCAGCCAGCATGATAGAATGATGGAATGGCCTGTTGAAGTTTCAATTAAGGCATGAGTTGGTGGACAACACTATGCTTGGTTGGGTGCTGCCCTCCAGGATGCAGTATTTACACAAAACTATCAGCCAACATGTGATGCTGTGTTCCTACCAGCTATAATAGGTAAATTTGGGAACCAAGGGTGGAAGTTAGAGTAGTCTCTCTCTCTGTTCCACCTAGTAACCCACTTGAGGAATTTATAGTTCCCATCTCTATAGCTCAACCAGATTAGAGGTCCTATTTCCTGGAGATGAGGTACACTTCCTCTAGTGGACATATATAGCTTCCACTGAACTTGAAGCTGCGATTACCACCTGGTTACTTGGAGCTGTTTATGCCAGTGGACCAGCATGTAAACAAAGGAATTACTATTTTTCTTTAAGTAATTGACCTTGATTAATATGAGGAGGGATCTGTAAAGAGAAGGAGCTCTAGAAAACTACATATGGGTCCCCTTCTATTTATATCAAAATGCTAAGGCCTGGGAGAGAACAGTTTCTGGGGGACTGTGATCTAAATAGAGGCTCCAGAGGTCATATAATTCTAAGAAATACTGGCATTTTGACTAGCCAGGGTAAAGAAACTACCTCAGGAAGATATTTAAGACCCCTAGAAAAGCCATGCTTTAATAGTAGTCTTACTCTAGACCTAAAGAAGTTTAAAACAAAACCTCAATAAAGAACAAGCCATTCTTCCAGTAAATTAAGTGCTTTCTAGAACAAAACTCAGCACTGTTTAAAGGAAGACAACAAAATTCAGACACTCATAGAATAATATCCAACATATGATCAAATATTACTAGACAGGTGAAGAAACGGGAAAATGTGATAGATAACAAGGATATAAAATAGAATTTTTTTAAATATAGAGATTACACAGATGTTGGAAGCAGCAAATAGATTTAAAGTGAATAGATTTCCTTTTAAGTAGATTTAAAGGTAAAGATGGATATAATTAGTGAACAGAAGAGGAGTAAAATGGAAGAGAGAAATGCAAACAATAAAAAAGAAATAATCAGAAATCTATAATTGAAAAATACAATATCTAAAATGAAAATTTCACTGGATGGACTTAACAACTGGATTTGATACTACCTAAAAAAAAAATCTGCAGACATTTCAATAGAAATTACCCAAATTGAATCACTGAAAGAAAATACCTGAAACAAAATAAACATAGCTGCAGTGACCTGTGGGTCAATATCAAGTGGTCTAACATGTATACTTGGAGTCTCAAAGAAGAGAAGAAAGAGGAAGAGAAAAAATATTTGAAGAAAGAATGATTGAAAACTTTTCCAAATTTAATGAATAATATTAATCCACGTATCCAATAAACTTCACAAGATCAAAGTCAGGTCAGCTCAAAGATAACCACATCTAGGCATTGTATTGTCAAATTGCTGAAAACCAAATATAAAAAGAAAATCTTAAAGAAGCAAGAGATAAAGACACATTATATGCAGGAGAACAATGATAAGAATATTTCTGACTTCTCATCAGAAAAGTAACGCAACCCAGGTTTATGCTTCTGCTTAGGAGATACAAAGTTGGAATAAAATGTATCTTCTACCATAAAAACAAGAGAAAGCTGAATAAACTACAAAAGTATAACATTTCCTGAGCCTTTCAGAGAGCTGAAATTGCAAGGCAATCAGGTAACCTGAATGCCAAAGAGAGACAAACTCTCCAAGAAAATATGGGATTCACAAATTGGGTCACCTGGATGTCACTCAGGAGGAAGAAGTGGTTATCACTCAAGTAAGTAGAAATCATTAAAATGCAATGAATTATTAAAGTTCCAGCGTGGGCTACCATGTCAATCTCTAATGCCTAAAGGCCTTAGGCACAAGGCCCTCTTTTCCATGAATTTTCACAGGGTGCTCATGAGAAAGATTGGCAGCAGGGCAGAAAGCCAAAGTGATCTCTGTTGGCGGTTTAGGCCTGCAGATGTTCAGCAGTTGCTGGGAGAAGAGGCCTCAAACCCCTCCCTCTTCTGGAGACCATTCTCTCCTATGAAGTAGAAGCCTTAAGCTGCTGGCAGAGAAGCAGCAAACTCTATTATTTCCAGGATACAAGCAAAGACCCATCACCATTAAGGGGAGTAGTATAAGAAACACTCTATACACCTGGTGTGGGGTGGAAACCCATTCTAAATCAGACTCCTATACTGATACCAAGCAAAAAAAAATCTGCTACCACTGAGGGAGAGGCAGAAAACGCTTGCCCAAGACCAACCTCAGATCCAAGCCTGAGTTTGGCTGCCATAGGGAAGAAGGACAGCAATGCTAAAAAGGCCCCATCCCACGGCTCAGGCACACAAGGCCTGCCCAAGATTGCAGCTGGACTAGGGCAAAAGAAAACCTCCCCTACCCCTACCATAAGCCTAGGACCAAATAACAAACTGGAGTAGTTTGCTACTAGGGAAGGGTGAGAATATGAAAAGAAAACCCACTTTTGCTCAGGCATATAGGGATGGTTAAATGCTGAAGACAGAACGCGAAAACTGAGAAAAATCCTCTGGCCCCAGACCTGACCTTAAACAAAAGGCAACAGTTGTACATCGCTATGGGAATTTAACTCTGTGTTACACAGAAAGTAAAGATGATAGTGATAAAACCCAAGCCCAGCTTAATTGCTCACTAGATTGACTCAACCTCCCACACTGCCTAACAGAAAAAGCATGCCCAGTTCAGGAACAAATTCTATTTACCTCAGTTTCTACTGTTCAACACATGGTGTTCACCATTCAATCAAAAGTTATGAGCCATACAAATATCAATTAAAACAACTGATTGCAAGGAGATAAAGAAATCAACAGAACCAGACTCAGAGATGACCTAGATGTTGGAACTATGTGACAAGAGCTTTAAAATAACTATGATTAATTTGTTTAAAGATTTATTGGAAAAGATAGATAACATGCATGAACAGATGGGTAATTTCAGTAGAGACATGGAAATTATAGGGAAGAGTCAAATGGAAGAGTTAGAAATAAAAAATTCAATTTCATTCTATTTGAATAGGCTCATCAGTAAACTCAACACAGCTGAGAAAAGAATCAGTAAACTGAAGATAGATTAATAGAAATTACCCAAAATGAAACACAAAAAGAAAAAAGAATGAAAAAACAGGACATCCAACAGTAATAGGACAATATCAATCAGTCTTACATATGTGTAATTATAGTCCTAGAAGGGGAAGAGAACAGAACTGAAGAAATATTTGAAGGACTAATGACCAAGAATTTTTCAAAAGTAATGAAGATAACAAACCACAGATAAAAGAAGCTTAGAGAACCTCAGGCAGTATAAATAGAAATAAAACAACACACACACACACATCTAGATGTATGACATTCAAACTTCTATAAACCAAAGGTAAAAAGGAAATCTTGGAGGCAGAGCCAAAGAAACCTTATGCAGAGATGTTAAAAAGGAAAAAAAAACGAATTACAGAAGACTTCTTATCAGAAACAATTCAACAAAACTGTTGAAATTCTATTGAATCTATAGACCAATTCGAGGAGAATTTATATAATATTGTCCAACCGTCAACAAGATACCTCCATTTAGTAAGATCTTCTTTAAAGTCTCAATAATTTTAAATAGATTTCTGCATAAAAGGCTTGCATGTTCTGCTTTATTTATTCTTAGTTATTTGATATTTTTATGCTATTGTTAATGGCATCTTTCTTTTTAATCTTTTTTCTACCTCTGTGCTGCTGATATGTAAGAATGCAAATGATTTTTACATATTGAATTTGTTCTGGCAAATGTGTTAAGGTTATTAATTTTGATAATTTATCTATAGATTTCTTCATATTTTCTAAGTATGCAATCATTCTATGTCTGTGAAAAATCACCCTTTATTTCTACCTTTTCAATACTTACACTTTTTATCCATTCTCTTGCCATACAATACTGGCTAGGACCTCCAGTACAATGTTGAAAAGATACAATATTTGTGGGCATCTTTGTCTTGTTCCTGATCTCAAAGGCAAATCTTTCAATGTTTCATCAACTCCATGTGTTAACACAGCATGTGAAGCAATGGGAACTCTCTTATGTCAATGATAAGAGTATGAATTCACAAAACTATTTTGAAAATGAGTAGTCACTAGCTATTAAGACTAAAGATATACATACTCTGTGAACCAAAAATTCCAATTCTAGATATAAACCCAGCAGAACTGCATGCACATATGCACTAGGAGGTAAGACAAGAATGTGTTATAGCAGCACAATTCATAGAAACCAAAAACTGGAAACAACGCAAATTATGGTATAGACATACAATGAAGTACGTGCTGGTTATCTATTGTACATAACAAGCCACTCCCAAAACTCAGTAACTTAAAACAACCACCTTTTATTTAGCTCAGAATTCTGCGGGTCAGCAGTTTAGGCTCAGCTCAGCTAGGAAGGTCTTCTGGTCTCCGCTGAGCTCCCTCATACATCTATGATCAGCTGTGGGCCAGCTTTGCTGATCTTGGCTAGACTTTCACATCTTTGAGACCTCAGCTCAGACAACCAGGCTAACTCAGCTCTGATCCATGTATATTATGCCCCAGGAGGCTAGCCCAGCCTTATTCATGTGGCAGAGGCAGAAGTCCCAACACATAGAGTAGAAGCATGCAAGAGCTCTGCAGGCCTAAGATCAGAATTGGCACAAGGTTGCTTTCATCTCATTCTATTGGCCAAAACAAGTCACTATGCCAGCCCAGGTTCAAGGAAGGGAAAATAGACTCCATCTCTTGATGAAAGGAGCTTTAAAGTCACTTTGCAAAAGGCATGGGTACAGGGAGGAGTGAAGGATTGTGGGCATTTCTTTAATCTATTACAGTATCTATAGAAATTAAAAACAATAACCCATTGCCATACACAATAACGTAGATGAATGTCACAAATAATGTTGAGTGAAATAAGCTTGCACAAATACTGTACGATTCTATTAATCTAAAGCTCAGAAACAGGCAAAATAAAGCATAGGGTTTATAGATACCTATAGAAAACTACTTAATAAAGTAGTTTTTTTTGAGTAGGGAATTATTATCATAAATGTCAGAGGGGCCGGCCTAGTTGCATAGTGGTTACGTTCGTGTGCTTCACTTCAGAGGCCCAGGAATCGCAGGTTCGGATCCTGGGCGCAGACCTAGCACTACTCGTCAAGCCACACTGTGGCAGCATCCCACATAAAACAGAGAAAGATTGGCACAGATGTTAGCTCAGTGACAATCTTCCTCAAGCGAAAAGAGGAAGATTGGCAACAGATGTTAGCTCAGGGCCAATCTTCCTCACACACACACACAATACTTAAAAAAATAAATGTCAGTATGGTAGTTACTTTGGGATTATTGGCAGTGGTCTATTTCTTAACCTGAGTGATCATTAAGTGGTAGATTTACGTTTTATGTACTTTTCTTCTTCTTATATCTTATGATAAAAAAATTAATACTGTATGACTGGCACAAGAACAAAAAAATGGACAAATAGAACAGAAGAACTGAGACACAGTTCATACCCATAGATGAGAATGGAATGGACAGTAAGTGTTGCATCACAATTTAATGACAGAGGGCGCATTTTTTAGAAGATGGTGCTGGAAAAACTGGCTCACTAGAGGGAGGAAAATAAAACTGGATCCCCGCCTCCCAGAGTATATGAAGAGAGATCCAGAAAGATTAACCACCTCAAAGCAAAAGAGTATAAGTTATCAGTAAATATTGTGAGTTAATATCTTCCTGACATATGAGACAGGGAAGAATTTCTAAAGAACAGTGAAAGAAGTTATAAGGCCAAAGCTGATGAAATTAATTGCATCAAATTAAGAAAATTCGTTCAGTGAAGACCATCATGATCAGGTTAACAAATAGATGACAAATTGAGTGTTATTTGTTATACCCCAAACTTTTTTTTTTTTTTAAACTAATGTCTAACATATACAAGGTAACTCTTAAATGCACGATTAAAAAGCAGGAATCCCAAGGGGTTGGCCCAGTGGAGTAGTGGTTAAGTTCACACGCTCTGCTTTGGTGGCCCAACGTTTGTGGATCCAGATCCTGGGCGCAGAATCACACACTGCTCATCAAGTCATGCTGTGGTGGCATCCCATATGTAAAATAGAGGGAGATTGGCACCGATGTTAGCTCAGGGACAATCTTCCTCACCAAAAAAAAAAAAAAGAGCAGGAACCACACCCCCCCCAAAATAAATGGACAAAGAAAAGGAAAAGGCAATTTGCAGAAGGGGAATCAAAAAGTCTGACAAGCCTGTGGAGAAAGGCCCAAACTTATTAGCTATCGGAGTAACATAAAGTTTAAAAATAATGAGATATTACTCTGCTAAGCTTGTAAAAATTATAAAGCTGAATAATGCCAAGTGTTGGCAGGTAGAGGGACCCTCTTATGCTCTTGGTGGGAGAGTAGACTGGTGCAGCCACTCTAGAGAGCAGACAGTTCTTAGTTACAAATCACTGTATTCCATGACCAGTGTGGAGGAGGAAGAAATTTTCCTCCACCCTTCTAGGTTCTTCTGGCTGGCCTAAGAATTAAACTGATATGGGACAGATTAATAGGAGAAAATCAAATTTACTTCATACATACAGGAACCCCGCACACATAAGAGGGCCAGAGACCCCACATACATGAGCGCTCCAGGGACAAAAAGGTAAAATCAGGTATATATGCCATACTGAGCTAAGGAATGAGACAGGAGCCCAAGGCTTCAGAAGGAAGAGAGTCATTCACAGGATGACAAAAGGAGCAAATGTTCAGTAGAGGTTTGCCCTGCCATAGAGATAGATCATAAAAAGTTATTTCTGGTGATAGTGCTTATTATGGGCAAGACTCCCAATTTAAATTCTTTGAAGGAGAGGTAAAAGTTTCTCTTAAGCCTTCAGGGTCTCGATTGCCTTTAGCTCAAAATATTTCACCTGCCAAAGTAGCACATCTCAAGGAGGCCTGTTCGGAACCCCTTCACCAGCAAGCCCCACCGCTGGATATGTTTCTTGAAAAACTTCCCACTCAAATTCACATGAGGACATCTATGAGGATGTTCATCCAGACTATTTGTGGCGGGGAGGAGCTGGAGGTGATCCAGATATCTATCCAAGAAGAAGTAGATAGGGAAAATGTGGAGTGCTGTGCAGCAGTTAGAAGCAACAATTACACACACCCAGAGCAACACATGTCACACTGAGCGAAAAGGCAGAAAAGAATGAGACCGATAGCACACATCACTTATATAAATTAATACACCATACCCAGTAGACAATCCACATTTTACAAGAACACATACAACTAACAGCACGTACATTAAACAGGATGGTTTTCTTTAAGGGAGAAAGAGGCAAACGAAAGTGAAGAATGGGGTGAGGGGCCTGCCCAAACCAATGAGTGCCATCAACCGAAGACCACACTTACCTCAATCCTCTATGTCCAAAGTTCCCTCAAAAACTCAAAAACCTCAAAGACAACAGGAAGGTTTGAAATGAAATATAAAATCTTTCCTCTTCCATAGTTTTTCTCTCCACGGCAACTGCTGTTAAAGTGTGTGCATGTGTGTGTGTTGCACAATTTCTAGAAAAATGCCGAATGTATTTACCAGCATATGTATGAACATGTAGTTTTGATTTATACCGCATTTTTCTGTGCTTTGTTCTCTTTGCTTCGGAATATATTTTGGACATCCTTCCCTTTCAGCACTTACACATGTATCTCCTTTTTCAATAGCTGTATTGTATTGATATGCTTCAATTTAATTTTCCTACCAAAAGATATTTAAGCTTGCTTTTTAAGTTGCTTGCTATTAAACAAGTTTTCTGTTTGAATTGTCATTAAACAATGTCTTGCAAACATTCTTGTGCATAAATTTATGGGAAATTTTAGCAAGTATATTCACAACGTAAATGCCAAGTAGTGAAATTTCTCAGTCAAAATATACACACACTTAAATATTTGATAGATATTGCCAAATTGCCTTGCCAAAGGTTGCAACAATATAAAAAATCCCATCAAAAACATCAGAAAGTTCCTATTTTTCTATAGTTTTGCCAGGTCTTGGTATTATGAAATGTTTTATTTTTTCACCAATGTAAAAGTTGAAAGATGGTATCTTGTTGATGTTTTGATCTCCATGTTTTTAAATATGAGTGAGATGAGTATATTTCCATAATTTTACAGACCATTTATATTTTTCCTGTGAATTGTCTGTTCTTATGACTTGCCTATTTTCTTCTGAGTTGTTTTACTGTCTCTCATTCATTTGCATGAGGGTTATTTTGCAAATTAAGGCAATTAGCCATTTTATCATATGTTCTGCAATTACATTTTCACAGTCTGTCTTGGCTTTTGCCAAACGAAAGTTTTAAATTTTTAGACAGTCAAATTTATCAATCTGTTCCTTTATGGTTTCTGGGGAACAGATATTTTAAATTTTATTTTGTGGCTCCGAAGTTTAAGTGCTTTTCTGAGAGGATTGATGAGGTCAAGAGGGAGGAGGGAGTAATTGAGACGGTTGCAATTCAAAGGCAGAACAAAGAATTTAAATAAAGAGGTGGAAGCAGGAATGGCAGCCCAGCTGGGGCCAATTCAGGAGCAGCAACATCCCAGCAAACCTGTTGGATCCTTCCACTTCAAGAGAGCTCTGAGCTATGCTGGTGACTATGCGTCAGTAAAAACCCAAATATAGGGGCTTTTATCGTTGTTCAATTCTCCATCACTGCAAGGAAAACAGCATGCAATTCAGCCCATTGAGCTGATTCGTTACCTTTTTCAGTCTTTAGAGCTGTCCATCTTAGTGTGGTGGCTTTCCAAACAGCACGCGACTGGTCCACCTTAGATCAGCCATCCATAACCAAGCAGCTGTTTGTTGATCAATAGAGATCTGTTCCCAGGGCACTGTCCAGGCGGCAACAGGATCCAGCAGCTCCTCAGGTGGTTCCAAAATCAGTCCTAGAGGAAGAGTCTCCCTGCTTGTGGACCAGATGTGTACCTCTTTGCAATCATCCAGTAACACATTCCTGTGTAAGGCATTTCCATTGTGGTATGGAACTCTTCTGGGCACAGCCTTTCTTATTAGAGTGTTTCTCTGATATTACCCGAGACATCATAGGTATTTTTATGGATTATTTTATGTCCTTCAGCTATAGGGGTGATACCAGCTCAACACAAGGTTGACATAGGGGAAGCCATATTATAGAAAAGAAACCATATTGTAACTTTGGATGACCTCTGACTAACTAACCCAGTTGGATATGTACCCTCCAGGAGATGTACATGCTCTGCAGATTTTACGGCCCCTGCTTATGTATGTACTTCCCAGTTGTGATAAGACGATAACTTTGTTCTTTTGACTTCCCTAGGAATGTGATGATCCTTGAACAGAGATCCTATTCTGACATCCATGACAAGTGAAAGATCCAGTGTGGTGACTCCTGGTCTGTAACACCAGAGGGTCAGCTTTCCTAATCCCTCCCGCCTTAATCCACTGGCCTATATAACTGCTTCAAGATTCTGTGCCCCCCTTGAGATAGTTCTTTAGGATGCTAGTCCACCATCTTCCATTTGCTATCTCATTGCTTAATAAAGTGCCCTTTCTCTGCCACCATCTTTTGTCTTGATAGATTGGCTTTTGTCTTGCGCCGAGCAGATCATATCCCTTATGGGGTAACAGGGGTAGTCTCAATTAATGCTCGGTAGTGAGCTGGTAGTTGTCCTCAAGCAGAATATATCACACGATGCCCCTGGAAACGTCACCTCTCGGTAGCACTCACAGGCTTTTGCAATAACCGCCAGTCTACATAAGTATGTGTTGCAGACACTTCCAAAATAATGTAGGGTACAGATCATAGGGGCTCAAAAGCATCGAGAGATAAACTACTTTTGGCACTTCAGACATGGCCTGTTTTTGTTCAAATACAGCCTTCTTTTGGGTAGTTTTGTGGACCAGAGCTAGCAATATTCCCACACGTGGAATGCATTCTCCAAAGTCCAAATGTTGGGCTTCTCATTTAGTTCTAGGGGTAGGTAATGATAGCAGTTTATTTTTAGTTGCCTATGGAATGTCTTGGGTGGCTTCTAACCAGGTTATTCCTAAGAATCTCACCATTTGCGCAGGCCATTGGACCTTTGCTAGATTTATCAACCAGCCTTTGTTGGTCATGCGTGTCAGCATTGCATTTAGGTCAATCCCAGTGTAACCACAGGACCAGGAACAGAATTTGCTACCCCAAAAAATGCCTCTTTGGCATAAGAATTATTTTAGGCTGATTACTTTTTAGAAACATCAGACGCAGGAAAAGCTCTGAAAACCTAGTAGAAGTTACTCATTTGTAAGGAAAATTTACGTTTATAAGAGAAATCTCCATTTGTAAGGGTGCCTTTCTCTCTGTGCCAGGAAGGAGAGGATAACTAAATCTCTAGAAATTCTTATCAATAGAGAAGGTAATGACTTAAATCTACTTAACTCTATGCTTGTTTACTGTGCCGACTTCATCTTAACAACAGAATGTTAAAGCTAGTTTTCAGGGGCATTGAGCCAGCCAGGAGCATGCACAGAAGAGAAAATTCTGATCTGCCAATCAAAACTCATCATGCCATTGCTTCTGCTTACCAGCCTGCCCTCTCTGATCCCTTAAACCTTACGCCATGCCCTGGTTCAGGGAGACAGAATTGTGAGCCTTCCTTCTGTCTCCTTACCAAGTGATTATGTAATAAACTGCTTCTTCTCTCAAAGACCAGTGTTCCACAGTATTGGCCTCAGTGCGCATAGGGTGGACAGAGCCCTTGCTCAGTGACACCAACTTGTTCTTCAGTTTCTGATATTATCATGATATCATCAATATGGTGTATTATTACACTCAGAATCTGCATCATCAATTTAAATCCCTTCTAACCAAATTATGACAGTTGCTGGTGAATTCAAACAACCCTAAATAAATAGCAATACAGTAAATGTAAACTGGAATGCTTCCCACGTGAAAGCAAACTATGATTGGCTCTTTTTCAAGATCAAGACAGAAAAAAAGCATTTACAAATCAATCATTGAGTATCAGTCTCTTTTAGCCTGCTGTTCTTTTCGTACTATTGAAACTGTATCAGGGACTACTGATGCTATGGGTAGCACTACTTTATTCAAGCCCCGATAGTCCACTGTTAGTCTCCATGAGCCATCTGCTTTTTCACAGGTCAAACAGGTCTATTGTACAGAGAATTCATTAGTACCAGCACTTCAGCTTCTAACACGTCATTGATTTCTTTCTGTCCACCAGATATCCTATACTGTTCTAAATTAACAACTTGTGCAAGCTTGCGCAGCTCTAGTGGGGCCCATTTAGTATATCCAATCAAGACTGGCCTAAGAGCAGACTTAGATGCTTTGTCTTACCATAGTAGGTAGAGGAAGTGTTCCCCTGTCAAACATAAAATTCATCCCAATAATATATTCAGGTAAAGGAGATAGATAAAGCCCAGTCAAGCATTCCAATTTTTATCCAAACTTTCATCTTAATCTCATAAACCATTACATCTCCATACTCCCCCAATCTAACTTTTGTTCCCATTAGGGCTTTACCAATAGGTTTTGGAATCACAGTGAATTGGGATTCCATGTCAAAGAGTTCCAGAAAAGTTTCTTCTCCACTTCTAGGCATTTAACCCACACACATACATAAGTCTTTGAGTGCTCAGCTGAAGGATAAGTCAAAAGACCCTGATCCCTGGTCAACCTTCATCTTGATTAATCTGTCAGAACTTTGCCACTGGCGATTTGAGTTCAGGTTCCTCATTGTCATCTTTGCCCTCAGGGTATTTTAGTTCTTCCAAACTAGGATAAATAGAGCAGAGTTCTTTAAGGACCTTTAATATTGGGGACCACCAGGGTTTCCCACCCGTCCACTCAACTTCCAAAACTGTTGCATTAAGACCTTTGTTTCAATCCCATCAAGGTCTGCTTTATTCATCCCATTTCTTAACGGTCATTTAAAGATTCCACTCTGCTGGGACAGGTCCCTTGACTCTTTCTTTTCCTTTCCTCACTTCCTGTGAATCATTCTAATTTCCTTAGCATCTGTAAGATTCACAAAGAGAAGTTAAGATAACAAATCTGATAGGGTTTCTCAGATCACTGTTCGATTTTGCAGCAACAAGATTGCATGCTCATGTGAAAGGGGCCCCTTAATCATTTTTACCAGGACCTAAGCAAGGGTCATAGTCAGTGGATAAATATCTTGATTATCATAAAATTAATCCACCATGGTTTGCATACAAAGTATATCAGCCCCTTCATCTGGGGAGTTCCACTTGGCACTGATAGGAAGAGAACAATCCCACTTCTCAGGGTAAACAAACATTATAGCAGCTTTTATTCAGTCCCCCAGGCTAAGCTGCCCCTTAGGAATAACCTGCTATGTGTCTGGATCAAGCATCAATATCTGTAATTGTTCAATAGTGAGCTGTGGGTCCTACACCAACCCAAATACGTTTTTCTATTCTGCAGTATTCAAAACCAAAGACACTGTCCCTAAGTTAGTCGCTCTCACAACCATTTTAGTAAAGGTTTTCTAGGAAGCTGATGATACTGATTCACAAAATAAGGTAACTCCTTCACACTATACCCTCTGGTTTTAGTAGTTTCTTGGTTTTGCCCTCGTCCAACCTGGGCAAACTTTCTGGTGACCAGAGGTTGTATTCATGCTGTCTGGTGTCCCAGTATAATTTTGGTAGTGGCCCTGAAGTTAGCAGTTGTGGCTCAGACTGGCTGAAATCTGAGGTTGGCTCGTCATCAGATTCTACCCCAACACTCTCTTTTACACTCATTTTAGCTATTACAGATAATAATAACCAAAGAACTGTATATTTAGCCTGTTTCTTGTTATTTTGCATTTCCTTAGGTACCCAATGGGCCAACTCCTTGGGATCTGGGTCTACCATTTCCAAATTCCATTGGTAACTTTTACCTCTAGTAACTGATCACAGCACAGATACAGTTCCACACCATGGATGACCGAGTAGCCATCCAGGAATCAGAAGTTCATCAATCCCTGCCCTCTCCTCCTTTCTCTTCCCAAACCATGTGTTTCAGTGAGTCAGGGTTGTAGTGAATCCCACACCAGATGCCAACTGCAAAAGTTAGCCAACTATGAAGTTAGGGGAATGGTTCATAAGACCACCCTCACTTCTGACACAATTGCAAGTTAAAGATCATCAAGTCCACGATCAAACTGCAACAATTCACTAGATGAACTCACTGGAAGCTGTTCCTAACAGTTTATTGCAGGCAAAGGACACAGATTAAAATCAGCCAAGGGAAGAGACACATAGGGCAGGTCCAGTAAAAGTAGCAAAAGTTGAGCTTGCTGCTGTCTTCTCTCCATGGAGTGGGGACAGCATTACTTTCCCAGCATAGATGTACAGTAGTCTCCCTTTATCTGTGGGAGATACTTTCCAAAACCCCCAGTGACTGCCTGAAACTGCAGATAGTACCAGACCCTACATATACCATGTTTTCTCCTATACGTACACACCTATGATAAAGTTTAATTTATAAATTAGGCAGAGTAAGAGATTAACAATAATAACTAATAACAAAATAGAACAATTATAATAGTATACGATAATAAAAGTTACTGTAGGTCTTAGCAGCCTCAGCATATGATTGTTTTTCTTATTAAGTCAAGAACTTTCACCTTCTTGCTTAAAGGAAGCACTTTATGGCTTCTCATTAGCATATCTGAATTGCCAGCATCACTACTGCTTTGGGGCCATTATTAAGTAAAATAAGGGTGACTTGAACACAAGCACTACAATACTGTGACAGTCAATCTGATAACCAAGACGACTAATAAATGACTAACATGCGAGTAGTGTATACAGTGTGCATCCACTGGACAAAAGGATAATTCATGTCCCAGGTGAGACAGAGGAGGACAGCACGAGATTTCATCAGGCTACTCAGAATGGCATGCAATTTAAAATTTATGAATTGTTTATTTCTGGCATTTTCCATTTAATATTTTGGGCCACAGTTGACTGCAGGTAACTGAAACCTCAGAAAGTGAAACTGCAGATAAGGGGGACTATTGTATAACAGTACACACAGAGTATTACCAACCAAGCAAGCTCAACTAAGCTTTAGTGTCTAGAGTCTTTATTGGGATCCTGTCAGGTAGGCATGGTTGACTGCCCACATGGCTGATAACAGTTTTCAGCCCCTTAGGAGGTCAAGCTGATACCTTGACTCAGAGCTCTCACCCTAAATCGCATTGTTGATGTGCTCAAAGCCCCCATCATAAACCACACTGTTACTCTCCCACTGGCCCAAAGCCCTCAAGCAAACAAAGACACTCCTACTAGGCATGACAATCCAAGGGCTTAGAGATGACCTCAGCAAAAGCTGAGAGCAAAGACCAGATCTCTTTTTAGACAAAGTTAAATTCTTTACTATACAACAAGTCTAAATCTTATTGAAATCCACCAGGAAGAATTGCAGAACAAAGTTACAGTATTGCCCTTTCTTTCCACACAAGTACATGGCTGGGTAAAGGATCCTGTCTCTGAATCTGGATTTCCTGCTTATCCTGAGAATTTGAGAAAAGAGGAATAACTTTGTGAACTAAAGTAAATCACATGAGATTCACTGATCTACACTAGAAAAGTTTTGGGTTTCTGTGAAAGAAGAGTTTTCTACCACTCATAGGAAAATAATGAACATTCTTCTGAAGTTTTCAACTTCATGCATGTGTGAGCAGCTTTCTCTTATTTAACAAGCATCAAGAACAAGGACAGGGGCTGGCCCAGTGGCATAGTGGTTAAATATGTGCACTCTGCATCAGTGGCTTGGGGTTCACAGGCTCAGATCCTAGGTGTGGACCTACACACCACTCATCAAGCCATGCTGTGGCAGCATCTCACATACAAAATAGAGGAAGATTGGCACAGATGTTAGCTCAGGGAAAATCTTCCTCAAGCAAAAAGAGGAAGATTAGCAACAGATGTTAGCTAAGGGGCAATCTTCCTCACCAAAAAAAAGAAGAAGAAAGAACAAGGACAGGTATCATTACATTTTAGGTGAAAATGAAATCCATGTGTGCTTGTAACTGTATGCCCTCCAGGACCAGTTCAACTGACCCAATCTTTTATCAACAGAGTGATTAAGAATTGCCTTTCAGAAAATTTGCAAAGTCACATGCACCTGCAAAGCCAAAACATGCACAGAAGAAATCTTGACCCAAAATGACCATGGAACCAAAGATTCTCCTCACCACAGAACCAAAGCACCAGAACATGACCAGAATTTAAAAGTTGGACTCTTATCAGAGGTGAGGGGTCCCTCATTCAGTAAGATCCAGTGTTAAAATTCTTTCCTCAATTTACCAAAACATTTAGAAACTTGGGGGGTGACATTAGCATTATAGTGGAGTGAGCTCTTCCCCTAGTCTCTCCCCACTAAGATACAATCAAAAAGACATTCATAAACCCACAGAGGACATTCACACAGCACCATAGATGTCTGAGAGACCCACACAGCCATACATCTGAAGGTAGAGCCACTGGAACACCCAGGAGGAAGTAGAAGAAGGTAAGGGGACCTCCTCTCTCTCCCTGGCAGTGATCTAGGGCACAGGACCCTGTGTGGCTCTGTGAGGAGAGGGGGGAAGGGCAGCTTTCTTTAGGAATGTCTTCACTCTCTGAGTTGCCTCCCAGCCATGGGAAAGCCCTACACAGAGGTAAGCCAAGCAATTTCAGGGGTATCTTCACCAAGCCAGCACCTCAGGAGGGCAGATAGTGAGGGCAGAGTGAGAACACACCCAGGATTACACACATGAAAGGAAGTGCCCTGAACCCCGCCTGGTGCACCAGCTCAGCCTCAGGTGCACCAGCTCAGCTGGTCAGCCAGAGCAAGGGACCACCACCAGAGCACATGCACATATGTTTTGTGAAGCAACAGCAGCTAGCAGGCAATTGCAGATGCAGCCTGTCAGCATAAAATCCAAAGGACAGGTACAGATGCCAGGGATCAAAGCAGGCTCAGAATACACAGCTCCTGCACCCCCCGAGTGGTGGCAGCTGGAATCTGTGACCAGACACTTCCACTATGTGAAAGCACAAATCCACTACATTGAACAGTATGAAAAGGTATATTAATACTCCAGACCAGAAAGAAGATGACAAGCACCCAGAAATCAATCCTGAAGGCGCAGAAATTTACAATCTAAATGACAGAGAATTCAAAACAGATATCATTTAAAAAAAACTGAGTGAGTTACAAGAAAATTCAGAAAGGCAGTTCAATGAAATCAGGGACAAAATTAATGAACAGAGGGAATTCTTCACAAAAGAGATTGAAACTATATAGAAAAACCAATCAGAAAGTTTGGAGATGAAAAACAATGAATGAAATGGAGAAATATCTAGAGTCCTTGAATAACAGAGCTGATTTTATGGAGGACAGAATTAACAGCTTGGAGGACAGAAATATGGAAATACTTCAGATGGAGAAGCAGAGAGAACTAAGACTAGAAAGAAGTGAAGAAATTTTCTGAGAAATATCTGACTCAATTAGGAAATGCAACATAAGGATTACAGGTGTTCCAGAGGGAGAAGAGGAGAAAGGAACAGAGAGCTTGTTCAAAGAAATAATAGCTGAGAACTTCCAAAACCTGGGAAAGGAGCTGGAATGGCCAGTAAAAGAAGTTAATAGAACTCCTAATTATGTCAATGTAAAAACACTTTCTCCAAGGCATGTATTAGTAAAACTGGCAAAAGTCAATGACAAACGAAAACTATTAAGGGCAGCAAGACAGAAGAAAATAATGTACAAAGGAATCTCTATCAGGCTTTCAGTAGACTTCTCAGCAGAAACCTTACAGACTAGGAGAGAGTAGAATGATATACTCAAAATTCTGAAAGACAAAACCTTTCAACCAAGAATACTCTATCCAGCAAACATATTCTTCAGATATGATGGAGAAATAAAAACTTTCCCAGATAAATGAAAGCTGAGAGAGTTCATTGCCACAAGACACTCCCCCACAAGAAATGATCAAGAAGGCCCTCACATCTGAAGAAAAGAAAAAGAAGGGGTTTACAAAACCTTGAGCAAGGAGATAAACAGACAGACAATTATCAGAAAATTGCAGCTCTCCATCAGACAGGTTAATAAACACTTAAATACAACATTAAAGAAAAACAGAAGGAACTCATCAAAAACAACAATAATCTTGTCATTTTAACCACAAACTCACAACGCAAATTGGAATAAGTTGTGACAACAATAACTTAGAGAGGGAAGAGGAAAAGGATGGAATCAGCTTAGACTAAGGAAATAAGAGATTATCAGAAAATGGACTATTTCATCTATGAAACTTTTTATACAAACCTCATGGTAACCACTAAACAATCAGAACAGAGACACAAATGATAAATAAAGATAAAACTATTATAAAGAACTGCCAAACTAAATTGGCAGTCCAAAATACACAGGATGAGAAACAAGAGAAATACAGAACAACCAGAAAACAAGTGATAAAATGGCAGCATTAAGCCCTCACATATGAATAATCACTTCAAATGTAAATGGATTGAATTCTCCATCAAAAGACACCGAGTGGATGGATGGATTGAAAAACAAGACCCAACATATGCTGCCTCCAGGAAACACATCTCAGTTCTAAAGACAAACACAGGCTCAGAGTTAAGGCATGGAAGACAATACTTCAAGCAAATGGCAAACAAAAGAAAGCAGGTGTTGCTATACTTATATCAGACAAAGTCGTCTTCAAGAAAAAAAAGCAACACAATAATAGTAGGGGACCTTAACACCCCACTTACATCAATGAATAGATCATCCAGACAGAAAGTCAACAAGGAAATAGTGGGATTAAACGAAAAACTAGACCAGATGGACTTAATATATACATATAGAACACTCCATCCCCAAACAGTAGAATACACATTCTTCTCAAGTGTGCATGGAACATTCTCAAAGATAGATCATATGTTGGGAAACAAGGTAAGCCTCAATAAATCTGCGAAGATTGAAATCACATTAAGAGTCCTTTCTGACCATAATGCTATGAAGCTAGAAATCGACCCCAAGAAAAAAGCTGGGAAAGTGACAAAAATGTGGAGACTAAACAACATGTTACTGAACAACCAACGGATCATTGAAGAAATTAAAGGAGAAATAAAAAAATATCTGGAGACAAATGAAAATGAAAATACACCATACCAACTCACATGGAATGCACCAGAAGTGGTCCTAAGAGGGCCACTTCTGTATTCATAGCAATACAGGCCCATCTTAACAAACAAGAAAAATCTCAAACAAGCAATCTTAAACTACAGTGAACAGAACTAGAAAAAGAACAAACAAATCCAAAGTCAGCAGAAGGAAGGAAACAATAAAAATTAGAGTAGACATAAATGAAATCAAAACCAAAAAACAATAGTAGAAAGGATCAATGAAACTAAGAGTTGGTTCTTTGAGAAGATAAATAAAATTGACAAACCCTTAGCCAGACTCACTAACAAAAACAGAGAGAAGGCTCAAATAACTAAAATTAGAAATGAAAGAGGAGAAATGACAATGGATACCACAGAAATACAAAAAATTATAAGAGAATACTATGAAAAACTATATGACAACAAAGAAAATCTAGAAGAAATAGATAAATTCTTAGAGTCATACAATCTCCCAAAACTGAACCAAGAAGAAATAGAGAATCTGAATAGACTGATCACAAGTAAAGAGATTGAAACAGTAATTAAAACCTCCCAAAAAATAAAAGTCCAGGACCAGATGGCTTCTCTGGAGAATTCTACCAAACATTCAAAGAATATTTTAATACCTATCATTCTCAAACTATTCCAAAAAAATTGAAGAAGACAGAACACTTCCTACACATTTTACAAGGCCAAAATCACCCTAATCCCAAAGCCAGACACACAACACAAAGAAGGAAAATTACAGGCGAATATCACTGATGAACATGGATGCAAAAATTCTCAACAAAATATTGGCAAACTGAATACAGCAATACATTAAAAAGATCATACAGCATGATCAAGTGGGATTTATACCAGGGATGCAGGAATGGCTCAACATTTGCAAATCAATCAATGTGATACACCACATTAATAAAATGAGGAACACAAATTACATGATCATCTCAATAGATGCAGAGAAAGCATTTGACGAGATCCAACATCCATATATGATAAAAAAAAAAAAACCCTCTCAATAAAATGAGTATAGAAGGAAAGTACCTCAACATAATAAAGGCCACATATGACAAACCTACAGCCAACATCAGAGTCAGTGGGGAAAAACTGAAAGCTATGCCTCTGAGAACAGGAGCAAGACAAGGGTGCCCACTCTCACCACTCTTATTCAACATAGTCTTGGAGATTTTGGCCAGAGAAATTAGGCAAGAAAAGAAATAAAGGGTATCCAAATTGGCACTGAAGACATGAAATTCTTGCTGTTTGCAGACAACATGACTTTATATATAGAAAGCCCTAAAGAATCCATCAGAAAATTATTAGAAATAATCAACAGCTACAGTAAAGTAGCAGGGTACAAAATCAACTTACAAAAATCAGTGGTATTTCTATACTCTAATAACAAACTAACAGAAAGAGACCTCAATAATGCAATCTCATTTACAATAGCAACAAAAAGAATAAAATATCTAGGACTAAATTTAACCACGAAGGTGAAAAGCCTATACAATGAAAACTATAAGACATTATTGAAAGAATTCGATGACGAGACGTAAAGAGAAAGCTATTCCATGCACATGGATTGGAAGAATAAACACAGTTAAAATGTCCATACTACCTAGAGCAATCTACAGATTCAATACAATCCCAATCAGAATCCCAATGACATTCTTCATGGAAATAGAACATAGAATCCTAAAATTTATATGAGGCAACAACCTGGACAGCTAAAGCAATCCTGAGAAAAAAGAACAAAGCTGGAGGCATCACAATCCCTGACTTCAAAATATACTACAAAGCTACAGTAATCAAAGCAGCATGGTACTAGTACAAAAATAGATGAATGGAACAGAACTGAAAGTCCAGAAATAAAACCACACATCTATGGACAGCTAATCTTCAACAGAGAAGCTAATAACATACAGTGGAGAAAGGAAAAGCTCTTCAAGAAATGGTGTTGTGAAAACACGCGAAAGAATGAAGGTAGACCATTATCTTTCACCATACACAAAAATTAACTCAAAATGGATTAAAGACTTGAAGGTAAGACATGAAATCATAAAACTCCTAGAAGAAACTATGGGCAGTACACTCTTTGACACTCGTCTTAGAAGGATCTTTTCAAATACCATGTCTACTCGGGCAAGGGAAACAAAAGAAAAAATAAACAAATGGGACTACATCAGACTAAAAAGCTTCTGCAAAGCAAAGGAAACCAGGAACAAAATGAAAAGACAACCCACCAACTGGGAGAAAATACTTGCAAATCATATATTCAACAAGGGGTTAATCTCCAAAATATATTTTTAAAAAACTCACACAACTCACCAACAAAAAAACAAACAACCCAATCAAACAATGTGCAGAAGATCTCAACAGACATTTTTCCAAAGAAAATACACAGATGACCAATAGGCACATGAAAAGATGTTCAACATCACTAATAATCAGGGAAATGCAAATCAAAACTCCACTGAGATATCACCTTATACCTGTTAGAATGGCTATAATCACCGAGACCAAAAATAACAAACGTTGGAGAGGATGTGGAGAAAATAGAATCCTCATACACTGCTGGTGGGAATGCAAACCAGTGCGGCCACTATGGAAAACAGTGTGGAAATTTCTCAAAAAATTAAAAATAGAAATACCATACGATCCAGCTATCCAACTACTGAGTTTCTATCCAAAGAGCTTGAAATCAACAATTCAAAGAGATTTATGCACCCCTATGTTCACTGCAGCATTATTAACAATAGCCAAGACATGGAGGCAACCCAAGTATCCATCGACTGATGAATGGATAAAGAAGATGTGGAAGATAAAAAAGATACAGAGAACAGATTGATGCTTACTGGAGAGGAAGGGGGGAGAGGGAGGGCAAAAGGGGGAAAGGGGTATATATCTATGGTGATGGATAAAAACTAGACTATTGGTGGTGAGCACAATGCAGTCTATACAGAAACTGAAATATAATCATTTACACCTGAAATTTACATAATATTATAAACCAATCTGACCTCCACAAAATAAGATAAAATAAAAAGAAACTAATACATGTGTACAATTTTTAATTGTTAGATCTTTAAGACTGATCATGTCACTCAGTAAGAAAATTTTTTTAAAGTCTTAATAAAAGAGTGTCAGACTATATTTTTTATTCATATGGCTTTGGCTTGTGATCAATTGCTTTACTATTCAAAACTGTCAAAAATTTTCACATTGTATATAACATTAATTAAAATAAATTTATAATCCTTATCTAAATTAACTCTATCAAGACGACTTTTCAAAAATTAAATCCTGAGGCCGGCCTGGTGGCATAGCAGTTGGGTTCCCACGCTCCGCTTCCCAAGTCCAGGGCTCCCCGGTTTGGATCCCGGGTGCAGACCTATGCACCGTTTATCAAGCCATGCTGTAGCAGGCATCCCACATCTAAAATAGAGGAAGATGGGCACTGATGTTAGCTCAGGGCCAATCTTCCTAAAAAAAAAAAATTAAATCTCTATTTTGGCTTAAGCCAGTTATTTAACAGAAAAGTATTATGTTTGCCTTAAGAGTTTTTTAAATTTATGAAAAAGAAAAAAAAAGAGATTAATATCAAGAAAGGTTACTTGGGGCCGGCCCCGTGGCCAAGTAGTAAAGTTCACGCATTCCACTTCAGTGGCCCACAGTCTCGCTGGTTCGGATCCTGGGTGTGGACATGGCACCACTCATCAAGCAATGCTGAGGCGGCATCCCACATGCCACAACTACAAGGACCCACAACTAGAATATACAACTATGTACTGGGGGGCTTTGGGGAGAAGAAGAAGAAAAAATAAAAAGAAGAAGATTGGCAACAGGTGTTAGCTCAGGTGCCAATCTTTAAAAAAAAAAAAAGAAATGTTACTTGATTTTTAGCTACCTGATTCCATTCAAGATAAATTGGCCAAAAAATATCTTTTTAGCTTTAAATAGGAGAAGTAATTACTCTTGCATATACTGTATACTATGTACCATACCTCAGTAGAATTTCTTACAGTATGAATGTGTGATAAAACTTTTAGGCTTACTTGGACAAGATTTTTTAAAAATCAAGCAGGATTTTTTTAAGGAAAAACTGAAGTCTCCTCACCTACATCACTGACCTGCAGGAGAGTGGCTATCCTGTGTGGGGAGGGGAAGCCACACAAAAGGAGTAGGCTAGTAAATTGGCCACCATACACACACCTACAAAAAAGTATCATTCTCTACTCAAAAGAACACTGACCATTAATATTGGATGACTATAGCTCACTGTGATAGGAATGAGTCATAGCTTTAGATGTCATAGTGTTTATCCTGGAATTTCTTGAGACTTGAAAACTATCTCAAGCATTCTTTCAAGGTAGAAAACTTGAGAATGGCCCCCCTCAGAAGCGAAGGCCACTGTGTCTGTGTGACCTGCGTCCCTGTACCACTTGTTTGCTGACTTTCTAAACACTGAGGGATCTGAAGAACACAGTTCTGCTGACAGCCAAGCCCAGGGCCCCTTACAATATTGTTTTGTGTAACTTAAGCACCAACGCCCACCTGGGCATCAGCTTTACTGCAGGACTGCAACGTGGCTGCTAGTCTCCCTGAATTCACACAAGCTCCTGCCGTCAAAAAGTGCAGAGTTGCTGTTAGATGAGGTAAATATACTATGTGCTGATACAAAAAGATCTCCGAGACATATTATAACACGAAAAAAACCAAGTCACTAAATGATATACAGCAGAAACACATTTATATAAACATACCAAGGTATGTAGTTATATGAGTTCCTGGCTGTTTGTATTTTCAGAAGTGAAAATTAGGTGGAAAATCACCTAAATTTCAGAGGTGAAGCTTAGGGTAATTTGACGGGCAGGAGAGAATAGAAGGAAAATGCCTCAAGAGCCATGAGAAAGAAAGCAATTTTAGGAAAAATAAAAATGTTAAATATAGCAAACGGGATGTGGGCTGCTAAATAGAAAATAACAATGTATGTATGTATATATATAATAAATATGTGTGTGTGTGTGTATATATACATATAACACAATTTTATATGATGTGCCTGGAAGTCCTCTGCCTGAAGATGAGACAAACTAGTTCTTTCGTGGGGCAAGAACACTGAATTATACATTCAACACCTGAGTCATATAGCTGTTTGTTCTGAACAAAATAATCAAAAAGACAAACAGGGGCAGGCTGGGTGGTGTAGGGGTTAAATTTGCATGCTCCGCTTCAGTGACCCAGGGTTTGAGGGTTCGGATCCCACGTGCAGACCTACACACCACTCTTCAAGACATGCTGTGGTGGCATCCCACATACAAAATAGAGGAAAATGGGCAACAGAAGTGAGGTCAGGGACAATCTTCCTCACCAAAAACACATAAACAAATACTTGCAAGATGAGGTTCTAATGCCAGCTGCCTCATCTCAGATGCAAATCATTTTTCCTCTCAAAATCATAGGTGGACTTACACCATGAAAGCCAGACAATACTAGGCATACGTTGGAAAGAAACTGCCTGGTGTAAAAGGATTAATGGTTTCCATGTATTTAAGCCTGACTCCAAAACTGGCGAGGAAGCCTGTATCTTGCTGACAAATCTTAGACAAGCAATATTAGAAAAAGAATGAATATATCATATCCCAAGGAATTTGGAATGGAGACCAGCAAAACGGTAGGCAAGTAAACGCTTGCAGCAGCCCAGGCTGAGATTAGGGGCCCCACCTGAAGGACGGACCAGGAAAGAGGCTCTTGGTTTCCCATCTTCAGCTTGCATTTAGACACCCTCCTGCTTCCAGGTGTGCTGGCTCAGGAGGCAAAATTATTTGAGTCTGCAACATTTTATCCACTTCATCACTGAACCCACAGAAAAACTATGGCTTAGAAGTTAAGAGCATGGAGCTTGGAGACAAAATCCTGTGCTGATAAACACTGACTACAGGTGGTTGGGCAGGTTATGTGACTTCTCTATGCTCAGTTTCCCTCTGTGTAAAATGGGCATAGTACCACCCATCTCAATGGGTTTTTATAAAGATGAAAACACCTAATGAGCCTGAGTTTGATACAGGATAAGCACACACACGTAAAAGGACCCATAAACAATAGGAACAGCTGCTGTAGAAGCCTCCTCAGGAAGGAAGAGGCTGATCGTAACAGAGAACAACATTGGCTGTGCCACACATCGCTTTCTGCAGCAGAGTCTCACGCTTTGACTCTCTCCGTCTCAACACACAAGCCTCATGATGCCATGAAAGACTCAAGGCATCTGCAGAGGGCAGAGATGTGATTTTTTCAAGAGAGAACCAAGACACTCCACATAATAAATGGCTGTCCAAAATACGCAAACCTGACTCTGGAGAAGTGTAAAATATTGACTCTGCCCTTAAGGTACCAGCAGCCTGGCTGGGAGTTGGACGAGGGATGGGGGCAAAATGTAGAGTTTGGTTAGACAGACTTGTAAAACCAAATCGGAGTCTCCAATAGGGCTTCCCTGAAGACGTGATTATCTCCAGAGAAGGTGATGCCTGCGTAGAGTCTTGAGGAAAGAGTAGGAACCATCCAGGTGGTGAGGAGATGCAAGCATGGCAATGCAAGAAAATTGCTATGTTTATAGTAAAAGGAGCTTGTGAAAGCAAAGGGACATAAAGCTAGGGAGAGAGGTCAGGGACAAATCCACAAAATCCCAGAGCGAGAAATCAAGGAACTTAAACTTCGTCATAAAAGTCAATGGAAAGCCACTGTTGAATTTTAGCAACGAGATGGATGTGATCAGATTTTCACCTTGGAACATCACTCCAGCTTGGTTTGGAAGTAAGAGCAGAGAAGAAGCAACAGCTTATACTCCAGGCAAGATACATGACCCCCTCAAAAAATATGGCAACAGTGGAATGTGGAGAAGACAGCAGATAGAGTACTAACCAGACTTGGTGACAATGGGATGTAGAAGAAGTGAGAGGAAGAATCTTAGCTGACTCTGAGGTTTCTGGCTTGGACAACTGAATGAATAGTGGTCTCACGTGTTAACAGAAAATACAAGAAAGGAACAGAGGTCCTGGAAGCTGATGAGTAGAGTGCTATAGAAATTCAGTGAGGCCACTGTGCACTGCTATGATAAGGAAAGATGTTCAAGAGGCCCTAAGTGATGGACAGAATGTGATTTGGTCTTTCGATAGGAACCTCAGTCCTGGTTTGAGGCTTTGACTCAACAAAGTAAAAGCTGGAAAGAGGACAAGGGTGTGTCTGGGAGGAGGAGAAAGGGATGGCCCGACTTAAAGAGCAGAGAGAAGGGCCGGCCCCATGGCCCAGTGGTTAAGTTTGAGTGTTCTACTTCAGAGGCCCTGGGTTTTGCCAGTTCGAATCCTGGGCGTGGACATGGCACAACTCATCAAGTCATGCTGAGGTGGCATCCTGCATGCCAAACCTAGAAGGATCCACAACTAAAAGTACACAACTAGGTACCAGGGGACTTCGGAAGAAAAAGGAAAATCTTTAAAAAAAAAAAAAAAAAAGCAGCGAGGAGTGGCAGCTGCCCAGACAGCTGAGGACAATCTTGAGAGCTACTCCTGTCACTGGGATTCCCTCTAGGCATCAGGCAAAACAGTTGGGACCCAACCCCAAGGTAAGAAGAGTATATACAGAATACTTTATATCGAGATATATATATCCTTCCAAAACTCCCATGTGCCTGGGACAAGTGTCCCATCCCTTGGGCAAGAGAATGCTATAGGACAGTATATATGAGAAGACTTCTCAAGAGCTAAGCAGGCATTGATATATTTAAGAAATCAATGTCCTCATTTACATGAAAGGTTCAGAAAAGGCAAATTTATAAAATGTGTAGAGGCATAAAGTAGATCAGTGGTTGCCTGAGGCTGGGGGTAGGAATGCGGATTAACTGTAAAGGACATGAGGGATCTTGTTGAAGGATGACAAAGTTCTACGACTGACAATGAGATTGTTGCACCACTTGGTAACGTTACTAAAAATCATTCAATTGTACACTTAAATTTTATATGTAAAATATACCTCAATAACGTTACTTTTAAAAAAAACAAATTGGGGGGCCCGCCCCGTGGCCGAGTGGTTAAGTTCTCGCGCTCTGCTTCGGCGGCCCAGGGTTTCGCCAGTTCAGACCCCGGGCGCAGACAAGCTGCCACCCATCAGGCCATGCTGAGGCAGCGTCCCACATGCCACAGCTAGAAGGACCCACAACTAAAATATACAACTATGTACTGGGGGAATTTGGGGAGAAAAAGCAATTAAAAAAAAGAAAAGAAAAAGAAATTGGTTTCTAGATCTTCAACTTCTGTATGTGGCCTTTCCTAAAAATGACTTGCCTGAGAAAACACCTATGTTCAAGGTGATGCAAAATTTCCTTTCCTATCTCCCCTTATACTTAGCCAAGCTCAAAGAGGAAGAAAGTCATATTCTTCTACGACAGCGTATTGGCTCAGAGTGAAAAAACTTCCCAGTTACCAACAAAAAGACAATTCCAAATATTGGCTTCTGGGATGCCTTCTTTAATGATTAACGCCTTAAGGCCTCTTATCTTTCTCTATCTTATATATAATTTGCTTAAGCGAATAGCTCGGTATTAAAAACTAAGTGTTTTAGCCTGCGTTCCAATGTTCTGAATTCAGATTTATTGTGGAATGGGGTAAAGGACGTATAACGACTTTCATTAAGGACCTCACCTCACCTCGACTCTTACAAGGAACACATTTCGGGGAGAGTTCTACAAGAGCGAAGCAAAGATAGCATCGATACAGAACATTCAACACTGAAACTAGCTCTTTCAAGTGTTTAAATGTAAGCCGTTCTTTTCAGCACTTCTTTAGAGTCAATGTAAGTTCATTAGAAGGGTAGTTAAAGCTGACTTTATCAAGTTGCATCATAAAATACATAAAAACCCACTCCGATCGTGTTTTACTCCCACCACTCCACTGAAACCTCTCCTGTCAAGGTCACCAGTAAATTCCACTTTGCAAAATCCAGTGGTAAATACTCAGTCCTCCTTTTACTTCCATCAGGAGCATTAGATACGGCTGATAACTCTTCTCCTTAGAAACTGTCTTTACTTGGCTTTGAAAATGCCAAATGCCTGGTTTTCCTCCTACCTCTCTCATCTCTCCAAAAGAGACAGAAAGGTCATGTCCTCTAAACATTAATGTGACACAGAGTCAAGTCCTTCTGTTTTTGACTGATACTCACTCACTAGGTAGACTCCTTTAGTCTGTGTGGTGATGAGTCCTAGATATTTCCCTCTAACCTGGACCTCTCCTCAACTCCAGACTTGTGTATCAAGTTGCCTACCTTACGTCTCCATTTAGACGTCTAGTAAGCACTACAAAATTTAGATAACAAGGCTTGCTTGCCTGATGAGGTGACTCAGAACTTCATCCTCAATAAGCCTGAGCCTGCACTTCCTTCTGCCAGGCCATCATCACTACAATTGCCTGTTCGTGGTTAATGCAAAGCATGGGAACACCAAAAGACGCCCCATTGGATCCCCTGAATTCCAGGGAAATGTTCCTCTCCGCCCGTTAAGTATCAGGTACCCTACCTCTTCATGAGGTCTCCTCCAGGAATGATACCATATTGGCAGCCCAGCATTGGTCACGGCCCAGCATAGGACATTTAGCGGCAGCAGCAAATATACAAGCCTTAGTGAAAGGGAGTCAATCCTGTTGAGTCCATGCATCACCTCCACGCTTATCACCATGATTACTCTATTTATGGGCCCATTATGCAAATCCTGAGGAGGCCTAGGACAGAAGCTAGATGATACTTACTGGTCAAGTCATCTAGTCCACTTGGTTGTTTAGTGTCTTCTCTGTGGCAGATTCTCTCTGATGGGTATTAATGTGTGCAAAAGGAAAAACCTTAGTTTTTCCTTCCTATGTATAGAGAAAAAAATCCAGTTCTTCCCTACTGTAGGTTTCTTCCCTATGTATCTCCTTTACCTTCACAGAGAACACTTCATGTCTGGTCACCAAATGTGTGGAGGTTTTTCCCCACACCAAGCAACTCTCTGCAACACCAGCTGGGTGTCCCACAACTTAACTCAATTCTGACACTATCTACCCGGAGACAGCCTCAGATTCCACAGGTTAAGGGCTCAGTCCCACAAGACTGCTCCTTCGACACACGCATACACTTTACATGCCAGCTGCAAGCCCAGATTACCACCTGTGCTTCTGACCAACCGGCTATAGATGGGAGGGTCCAACGACTCCCTCCTCAGGTTTAATTAATTTGCTAAAGGGGATCATAGAACTCAGGGAAAACTTACTTACATTTACCAGTTTATTAAAGAATATGATAAAAGATACAGATGAGCAGTCACATGAAGAGATACATGGGGCCAGGTCTGAGAGGGTCCCAAACACAGGAACTTCTGAGCCCGTGGTGTTAGGCTGCGTCGCCCTCCTGGTGTGAAAGTGTTTGCCCACCTGGAAGCTCTCTGAAACCCATACTATTGGAAGTTTATGGAGGCTTCCTCATATGGGAAATGCAATTATTAGCCCTGTTTCCAGCCCCTCTCCCCTCTCTGGAGAAGTGGGGATGGGCACCAAAAATTTTAAGCCTCTAAACATGACTTGGTATTTCTGGTGACCAGCCTTCATGCAGAAGTCATTCAGGATCACACCCAGAGTCACCTCATTAGAACAAGAGACGCTCCTAGTGCTCTTATCACTTAGAAAATTACAAAGGTTTCAGGAGTTCTGTCCCAGGAATGAGGAGCAGAGACCAATCTATATTTTCTATTATCTCACAGCGTGCAGTGTAATGATTCAAACACTTTCTGCTCGCTCCCGTGAGTCCGTCCATGTGTCTCTTCCTCAGACATCCTTGTTGCTTATCTCCCAGTCTTACACTCCTTCCAGGCCTATGGCCAACCTGCCAAGCCATTTGTCACTACCCAGAAGTCCATGGATATCTGTGGCATAACAAAAAATATATATTTGGTCTCTGTCCCAGTTCCTGATTCTTTGGTATGCTAATGAGATAACTGGTGTTTGGGGGCTGCTACACAGCTTCAGGATGGGGACTGTTCACCAGAAAGACCAAGCATGTGATTAGAGGGTTAGAACTTTAATTCCAACCTCCCAACCTCTGCAGAGAGGAGAGTGGCTATAGATTAAATTCAATTACCAATGGCCAATGACTTAATCAGTCACACCTACACAATGAAACCTCCATAGAAACCCCTAAACAAGGCGGTTTGGGGAACTTCTGGGTTGGTGAACACATTGAAGTGCTGGAAGGGTGACACACCTAAAGAAAACATGGAAATTCTGAACCACCACCACCTCTATACCTTATCCTCTGCGTCTCTTCCATTTGGCTGTTCCTGAGTTGTATCCTTTATAACAAACCAGTAAATATAAGTAAGTGTGTTCCTGAGTTCTGTGAGTCATTCTAGCCAATTATTAAACCTGTTGAGAGGATCATGCGAACCCCCGATTTATAGCCAGTTGGTCAGAAGCATGGGTGGCCCTCAGGACTTGTGACTGGTGTCTGAAGCAGGGGCAGTCTGTGGGACTGAACCATTGATTTGTGAGGTCTGCACTAACTCTGAGTAGTTCATGTCAGAATTGAATTATAGGATGTCTAGTTGATGTCAGAGAATTGAAGAATTGGTTGCTGATGTAGAAAAACTCCATGCAGTATCTTTCACACAGGACATTTTTCTCTTTATAAAGCAGGTTAGCCAAGTGTACTTCTCAAATCTCTGCCCATTGGAAGGAATTCCCTTTACCGCTGTCTTTCAGAGCCATTCCTAAGTGAGGCTGTAACACAGCAGCAGTCCGTTTGTGCTCACAGCAATATCATGTCTACTTATCCATTTATTCATAAACCAGGACCGAGTTACTTCCTCCTCAGCCATCCGGTCATAGGGGACCCTGCATGAGGCCACGGTTATAAGCTGAGAGAGAGGAATCAGTGCAATAGGTAGGTGACACGGGAACCTGGGCCACCTGCCTGCATCACTTACTTGTGCAACTTACTCTGGACCTGATTTGGCCTGATCCCTGTTGTACCACTTCCTGCTGAGCCCTCCTGACTTTACAACTGACAGAACCCACGTTATGATGGGCATTTGATATTCTTCGGTTAGATGCTCAGTCTCTACCAGGGACCAGGTGCTGCTTTTCAAATGTCATCTTGTTCTCCGCTGCATTTATCATGGCCTTGCTCCAGACCCGTAGGGCTCCGCACCGAGACTTCCTACTGGGGCTTCCCAAAGATTCCTCAGAGCATCTCTATCAGCACGGCTACCTGTGATTCCATGAGCTCTGCCAGGTCATGTGGCCCAAGTGGCAGGGCTGATTAGACCATGTCCTAACCTGCTGCAGAGCCTTTTCTTACTCTGGTTCCCCCTCAAAACTGACAGCCTTCATAATCACCCAATAAATGGTTTGGAGCAGAATTTCCAAGTATAGCATATGCTGTCCCCAAAGCCTGAAGAGGACTCCCAAATACCAAATTTTAGTTGTCCTTCACCTTTGAGTGAATGTTTCAACATGCCTCAGATCACTTGAATCCTAAAACCCATCCGTGTGACAGGTCTCTGGATTTTTGTAGGGTTACCTCCTACCCCCTGAGGCACATAGCTTTTAGCAGGACATCCAGAGTTCTTGCCACTTCCTGCTCATCGGCTCCAATTAACATCATGTCATCTATATGATGGGTCAACTCAAAGTTCACATTTCAAGTACCACCATCCACTCAGGTGCCCAAGCCGGAAAACTGGGCCTCATTTCTGGCTCCTGCTGCTCCCAGGGTGACGAATCTGTCCCCAAGGCTTTATCATTTTAATGAATAAATACTTCCCAAATCTGACTTCTCTGCATCTGGACTTCTGACTAGTTTGGGCCCTGGGCTAGAGGTCTCCCACTTGCCCCTCCAGATCCATGCTCTGGAGTTCTCCACTCTGCTCCATGGTTTTGGAGGCCGACCTGTGGAGATTACATCTGGCTTCCCGAAGGGTTTCGCCAATAGAGAGGACCAATAACAGTAGGTCAGAAGAGGGAGGGGAGTGAGGTTGTAGTATTTATCCCCTTGGCTCCTTCCTGCAGGGATGTCTCAGCCTTGCTGTGACACTTGAACAGACGTCACAGCTCCTGACAGGCAGCCTGCTCTCTCTCTCTTTGCTGAGGTAACCCACTTCTTCTCCTCGCCCCTTCAGGCCCGGATGGCGATGGAACCCCGCTGTTGCTAGCTCCGGGGGACTGCTCTATCCCCAGTGCTTCCCCTACACCTGCCTCTTAAGACAGTCCCTTCACAAAACTCTCTTTAAGTGATCCAATTTGAGTGTGCCGTCTATTTCCTGACACTATCTGATTGATACAGGACTGTAGTATTTCTTGCTACAATAATGTCCTAGCTGCCAGATCAAATGTGTTCATGTACATGTGCATACACACACACACACACACATGCATGCACACCACTTGTGTGTAGGGTGACACATAGAAATGGCAAGCAATAGGATATATTGGAGTATATGAGGAAGCCATTGGGTGTAAACCTAATTCGGCCTGACATGGCCATTGAGCTTGCACTGCATGTCCTCTTTAAGCATTTCCTATGGCAAGAACAAATGCCCTTAAGATAAAGGTGCAACTTCCCCCCCACATTGGCATTTCCTTAAGGATGAGCATCTCTTCCTAGGCTAGGAACTGATTGCTGCACTCTCCTTTGAACACCCAGCTCACCTGTGACCACCCAGCTCGAGACAACAGACTTGCCTCCCTGCTGTGTCCACCGAGACAGCAGACCAACTTGCAGTGTCCATCAATCACTGTGCCGACAGAGCAGTCTTGCGATTATTGTAAAAGGGACATTTCAATCATATGTGAAACATCCTCTTTGGGGTATATAACCACTCTGTGCACCCCACTTCTTTGATGCCCTTTCTTCCTTTGAGAAGAAAGGCCCCAGGCCATGGTCCTCACATTTTAGCTCAGAATAAACTCACCCAAATTTTCATTTATAGATTGGTTGTGGATTATTTTCGTCAACAAAGGCAAAAATCTCACCATGTCAATATCTGACCCTGTTGCTTTTCTTATTAAATTCCAATGGCTCTCCTTGGCCCTCTAGATAAAGCTCAGGCTCTCTGTCTTGACACTCCATAACTGCCACCCTCTGGCCCTTAACTAATTCTCCAGCCTCATCTCCAGCCACTCCCCACCTCGCACTTGATGTTCCAGGAATACCAAACTTGGTTGTGGTTTCTCCGACTCCGTGCTGCCTCCTCCTTGCCTCTACTCACGCTGCCCTCCATGCTGAGTATGCACTGTCTTACTCCCAAACTCCTTACTCCATTCATCCTTTAAGAATTAGCTTAGAAGAGTCCAGGACCAGACGGCTTCTCTGGAGAATTCTACCAAACATTCAAAGAAGATTTAATACCTATCCTTCTCAAACTATTCCAGAAAATTGAGGAAGATGGAGCACTTCCTAACACATTCTATGAAGTCAACATCACCCTGATCCCAAAACCTGACAAGGACAACACAAAGAAGGAAAACTACAGGCCAATATCACTGATGAACATAGATGCAAGAATCCTCAACAAAATTTTGGCAAATCGAATACAGCAATATATCAAAAAGATTATACACCATGATCAAGTGAGATTTATACCAGGGACACAGGGATGGTTCAACATCCGCAAGTCAATCAATGTGATTCACTGCATTAACAAAAGGAGAAACAAAAACCACATGATCATCTCAATAGATGCAGAGAAAGCATTCAACAAGATCCAACATCCATTTATGATAAAAAAAAACCCTCAATAAAATGAGTATAGAAGGAAAGTACCTCTACGTAATAAAGGCCATATATGACAAACCCACAGCCAACATCATACTCAATGGACAAAAACTGAAACCCATCCTTCTGAGAACAGGAACAAGACAAGGGTGCCCACTTTCACCACTCCTATTCAACATAGTACTGGAGGTGTTGGCCAGAGCAATTCGGCAGGAAAAAGAAGTAAAAGGAATCCAAATAGGCAACAAAGAAGTAAAACTCTTGCTGTTTGCAGACGACATGATCTTATATATATAGAAAACCCCAAAGAATCCATAGGAAAACTATTAGAAACAATCAACAACTGCAGCAAAGTAGCAGGGTATAAAATCAACATATATAAATCAGTAGCATTTCTATACGCTAACAATGAACTAACAGAAAAAGAACTCAAGAACTCAGTCCCATTCACAATCGCAACAAAAAGAATAAAATACCTTGGGATAAATTTAACCAAGGAAGTGAAAGATCTATACAACGAAAACTACAAGACTTTCTTGAAAGAAATTGATGACGACATAAAGAGATGGAAAGACATTCCATGCACACGGACTGGAAGAATAAACATAGTTAAAATGTCCATACTACCTAAAGCAATCTACAGATTCAATGCTATCCCAATCAGAATCCCAATGACATTCTTTACAGAAATTGAACAAAGAATCCTAAAATTCATATGGGGCAAGAAAAGACCCCGAATTGCAAAAGCAATCCTGAGAAAGAAGAACAAAGCCGGAGGCATCACAATCCCTGACTTCAAAACATACTACAAAGCTACAGTAATCAAAACAGCATGGTACTGGTACAAAAACAGGTGCACAAATCAATGGAATAGAATTGAAAGTCCAGAAATAAAACCACACATCTATGGACAGCTAATCTTCGACAAAGGAGCTGAGGGCCTTCAATGGAGAAAAGAAAGTTTCTTCAACAAACGGTGCTGGGAGAACTGGACAGCCAAGTGTAAAAGAATGAAAATTGACCATTCTTTTTCACCATTCACAAAAATAAACTCAAAATGGATCAAAGACCTAAAGATTAGGCCTGAAACAATAAGTCTTCTAGGAGAGAATATAGGCAGTACACTCCATTTGACATCAGTTTCAAAAGAATCTTTTCGGACACCATAACACCTCAGATGAGGGAAACAATAGAAAGAATAAACAAATAGGACTTCATCAGACTAAAGAGCTTCTTCAAGGCAAGGGGAAACAGGATTGAAACAAAAAAACAGCCCACTAATTGGGAAAAAATATCTACAAGTTATTTATCTGACAAAGGGTTAATCTCCATAATATATGAAGAACTCACGCAGCTCAACAACAAAAAATCAAACAACCCGATCAAAAAATGGGCAGGGGACATGAACAGACATTTCTCCAAAGAAGATATAAGGATGGCCAATAGACACATGAAAAGATGCTCATCATCACTAATCATCAGGGAAATGCAAATCAAAACTACACTAAGATATCACCTTACACCTGTTAGAATGGCAAAAATATCCAAAACCAAGAGTGACAAATGTTGGAGAGGCTGTGGAGAAAAGGGAACCCTCACACACTGTTGGTGGGAATGCAAACTGGTGCAGCCACTATGGAAAACAGTATGGAGATTTCTCAGAAAGTTAAAAATAGAAATACCTTATGACCCAGCCATCCCACTACTGGGTATCTATCCTAAGAACCTGAAATCAGCAATTCCAAAAGTCCCATGCACCCCTATGTTCATCGCAGCATTATTCACAATAGCCAAGACGTGGAACTAACCTGAGTGCCCAGCAAATGATGATTGGATAAAGAAGATATGGTATATACATACAATGGAATACTACTCAGCCATGAAAAGGGACAAAGTCGTCCCATTCACAACAACATGGATGGACCTTGAGGGTATTATGTTGAGTGAAATAAGCCAGACAGAGAAAGATGAACTCTGTATGACTCCACTCATAGGTGATAGTTAACATATAGACAAAGAGAACTGATCAGTGGTTACCAGGGGACAGGGGGGTGGGGGGAGGGCACAAAGGGTGAAGTGGTGCACCTACAACATGACTGACAATAATGTACAACTGAAATTTCACAAGGTTGTAAACTATCATAATCTTAATTTAAAAAAATTAAAAAAAAAAAAGAATACTAAACCAGGGTACAGCTTCCAAACTAACAGAAGGAAAGTACTGGAATAACAATATAATAAGATATAATAATATTAATTAATTTTATTATGTATATATAATTCATATAATTTTATTATTAACTCTATTAATTAATTACATTGTTTAATTTGATGTTAACCTATTATTAATATAAATAACATTATATGATAATAACAATAATAAAGCCACCCAAAAGAAGAGAAGAAAAGCAACAACAGGCAGAACAAAAAGAAAAACTCTATTAAAATGGTAGATTCAAATCCAAATATATCAGTAACCATATTAAATATAAATTTAATTATATTAAATGAAATTATATTTTGAAAAAAATTAAATTGTCTTACATTTTAAATTTATATTAAATTACATTAAAAGGAAAAGTTAAGTAGAAGAAATCAAATTTAAAATTCTATTAAATTAAAAATTAAATGTAAATTAAAATTAAATTACATTTAAAAAAGAATTAGCTTAGAGAACTAAAAAAAAAAGAAAGAATGAAAAGTCATGTGCACTGTGGCCCCATTTATGCAAAATTGAATACGTGGATATTATATAAGAATGAATATGTGGAGAGGTGACTAGGAGAGCAGTTTAAAAAAATAGTAGTTAACTTGGTGAGACAAATTTTTACTTTCTTCTGTTGAAGGATAACTTTTTAAAAGGTAAAATTGTAACTCTCATACAAATATAAAGTGAACAAGTACCAAAAATTTTATTTAACTCCTTAACTAATGATGGGAACCAGTAAGATATTATAAGTGAATCAAAACTGAATTCAAAAGACCACGCATATAGAGGCCATAAGAAAGACCAAAATAAATTTGCTTAATAGATGCAAAGCTGATTTCCACGGTAGGGAAGGGAAATCAATTCATTCTGGCCCAGATGAAATTTATTTGCATCTCTGGATGGGCATCATTTACATCGCTATCAGTTATCTACACCTGGAAGAGCTATAAATAGCTCAAAGACAATGAAAGGTGCAGTGACCCCACAGAATCAGATCACCTGGAGGAGCACAAAGAGCACGCAAGACAAAGCCTAGTTTGTCATTAAAGGCACCCAGTCCCTTTCAAAGTTGGGTCCATTTCGAAGTCTTTTGCAACTTTTCCCTGAACTTTCTTATAAATTTTTCCAAATATTAAATTTTTTACAATGAACATGAATCATTTTGTAAAAGCGCATCTTTAAAAAATGATAGTAATGGCAATGGAAGCTCCTTTTCCTGAGTAGACGTAGGAATGAATCACCGTCCCCAGGATAAACTGTGTTAATGGTATGTTGCTCCTACCACACTATATCATCATCATTTTTTTTTTTCTGCAGGCCCCACTGAGACAATGAGAGCTTTGAATACCCAAACTAAAATTCTGATAGAGTCATCTTCATATTCTGAGCGCCTAGCACATTGTAGGTTCCCGGTAAATGTTTGTCAAAAGGATGAACAAACTAACGCACTCTTGGTTTCTGTATCTTTTTTCTAAAATAAAGGAAGATGTGATGGGAGCGAGAGGCAGAGGGAGAGAAAGAAATGCTTAGCATTTTGCTTCCCCCCCGAGCAGATTCTTTCCTGCTAAAAAGACTTGAGAAATGTTTTGGGGAAAGGAGACAGAGTGATTCTGTTACTGAACAAAATTGGGGTTCTCCTATTCAATGCGCATAAATAAAAGGGCCTGAGTGTTGGCCCAGTTGGGGTCATGAGTAGCAAAGATGGGTGTAAATAAACTTTCCATCTTTGGGGGGTCATCTCCATAAGTAGGCATATTGTTTTTCCAATTATCTAAGTCCAAAGTTGAAAAGGGAGCATGCGCATACAAAAACCCTCTGGGTTGGCCTGGGTCATCTACACCTGCAGGGACTTGTCTTAGTGGGAATTTCCCCTCCTGGGGTAGAGCGTTCTCTGGGTCCAATTGAGTGTCCAACAGGTAAGAGAAGGGGAGACCATTCCTGTCTGACTATTAGGTAAAGGGGGTACAAAGCTGAGCCAGTGGCTTCAGGAGGGTCATTATGTCCTTCCTGCTTATCTCCCAATGCACCTGTGGCATACAGTGGAGACAAGGTCATCATCTGACTTTGATTCTGGGAGAACAGGCATTTTCTGTGGATCCTCCCTCTGAATCATGATTTTACATTTGTTTCCAAATTCTTATTCTGATATAAAGACAAAAAAAGATTGCACATAAGGGATCTCAACCCATTTCTTTTCTCTTTTACAGAATAGGTCTAATTGCAATGAGTGACCCGTTCTGAGACTATACCTCATCTGACCCCAGTGAGTATTGGAGCCAGCTTGTATCACAAAAGAAAATCATTTTCTTTTTCTTCATGGGGTTGTAATCGAACCTTGCCCAATTTTGAAGAATGTGTCCTAGTGGGCTACTTTCTGGGATACTATTTTTATTTCCCATTTTAAGGTGGCTTTTATCAAGGTGGCCACAACAAACAAGGTCTTTCTAGGGAAAGGTTTTAAGGTTTGATACTGTGCTTGTGGGAACAGCTGCCTCAAGAATAACCAAGTGGGGGGCTTTTTCCGTTACATGTTCTGGTACCCAAAATGCTCGGGTGATTTGAGCCCCAGACGAGCTGCTGCTGCCCGATTGCCTCACCATGAACAATGGGGGCCCAAAGAGATATGTTCTTCAGGAGGAGGCCCTGTGAAGTCATTGCACATCACAGGCAGACGCCCCAACACCTCCATGAAATCCCCCATCACCTGGGGATGTCCTGAACGGCTGGAGGGAGCAGTGCCTCTTTTCTTCCTAGTCAGATAACCCTCACGAGATTAACCTAAAAGGCAGTTTGTTATGGTCATCAAAGAAATTCAGTCCCCAAGCAGCCCATTTTAACAAGTAACACAGTCAAACATCGACAAACATGAGCAGACATGGAAATCCAATACTCTGGGAGTCCAACCCAGGGTACTTTGGGACCCTATCCCAGAGTTCAGGCCTTTAACCCGATCCTTTGAGTGTAGTGCCCCAGTGGCTGCAACCCTTTTATACTGTCTCCCTTGAACCCACAATTCCAGCCTTGGGTCTTTAACCCAGCAAAATCTGTCCACTGGGGCCTCTAACCCACAATTCTGATGAGCTATTAGACAATTTTAGGCACAGTTATGTTTTAACAAGGCCACTCACCCAAAAGACGTCTGATCCTGGAGCTGTTTTCTTCTTCCAAAAGAAAAAAACGCCTTGGGGCCTGAAGCACTGCAGCAGGAAAACAGGGATCCGATCAGCTGAGCCTCTAGACAAAATTGTCTAGGCGGCTACTTAGGGTTGACAAAAAGACCCCACACCCCACCAGGGGTTCCAGAGCCTCGGGCAGGTGGTCACAGGACCTTGTCCCTTCGTGGTCGCCAATTTGTTACCACACAAAATTGGGGTTCTCTTGCCTGATGCTCATAAACAACAAAAGCAATTAATTAGGGCATCAGCTTTTTGGGGGAGAAATCAGCTTTATTCCGTGAGATTGACCTGCAGAGAGACAGGCGGTGTTTGCCCTCAGATCTCTCTCCCCTGTTCAGGATTTGGGGTGAAATTTAAGAGGTTAGGGAGAACAGACTGACATGCAGAAATGCTGGTGGGACAGGTTTTGACTGGTGGGCTTCAAGCATTTACGGTAAGGTTTTAAACATTTACGACAGAGTTCTAAACATTTTTGATGAAGTGGGGAAGGAATTTTAACATCAAATCTTCCTGAATGAGGGACCCTTCACTTCTGATAAGAGTCTGACTTTCAAGTTCCAGTCGTGTCCTGGTCCTTGGGTTCCATGCAAAGGAGGATCTTCAGTTCCACAGTCATTTCAGGTCAAGAGTCTTTTGTGCATGCTCTGGCGATGTGACTTTACAGTTTTTCTGAAAGACAATCCTTAATCACTTTGTTGATGAGAGACTGGGTCTGTTCAAACTGGCTCTAAATGGGCCCGTGGTTATAATTCCGTCCTTAGACAAATTTAAGAATTTAAATTTACCTCAGAGATTTAAGAATAAACTGCCTAGAGGCCAGCCGAGTGGCAGAGTGGTTGAGTTCACGTGATCTGCTTTGGCAGCCCGGGGTTCACGGGCTCAGGTCTCAGGCTCAGACCTACATACTGCTCATCAAGCCATGCCGTGGCAGTGTCCCACGTACAAAATGGAGGAAGATTGGCATGGATATTGCTCTGGGACAATCTTCCTCAAGCAAAAAGAGGAGAATCAGCAACCGATGTTAGCTCAGGGCCAATCTTCCTTAGCAACAAGAAAAAGAATAAACTGCCTAGAGTGACACTGACAAAAAATTAAGTCAGAGGTGAAGGAAACCCTATATTCTATTTTGAATCCTTGGCTACAAAAGGGGTAAGAATCATAATGAATAGGTGGGAATTCTATGAGCTAAATTTCTGAGAAAAAAAGATTATGAATCTGTTTTTACAGTTTGCTTCCAAAGCGTTTTCTGCTTTGATATTTGCCTAAGATTTACTAAAGTTTAAGTGCTTAAATAAGGGAATGGGTTTTATGTAAATAAGATAAGTTCATAGCTATAGATTTGTGGAGATTTGAGTAGAGGGCCAGGATCCTAAATATCAGGAAAACACCAGTTTACAGTGCACGCAAGCCTAACGCCATTCCAACCCTGAGCACTTAAAAATCAAGAATGGCTACTTTAAAGTAAATGTTTCGAGACCAGAGCTGAATTGACAACATTTGAAGCACTGAAGAGCGTGATTAAGGAATTGAGCCATGGATCTAGTGAGGCCCATTAGAAATCATTATTTCACTGCAGCCAAATCTCCATTCATTCATTTATTCATTCACTCAACAAATACCTGTTAAGCAATTACTAAGTGCTGGGCGCCCTGCTAACAGTGAGGAATGCAGCACAGTCACTCAGTTAGAGAGGTAAGTACTAGAAGAGGAATCAGCATAGGGGCCATGAGGTCACGTCGGGGAGACAGTGAATCAGATTTGGAGGGTCAGAAAGGACTCTCCTAATGTGCTGAAAACAAATATACTTCTGGAAGAAGAGGCTAAGGGGTGAAAAGAAGTCAGAGCAAGGCATTGCAAGCAGGGGCGAGGTACATCCAAAGGCTTGAGGGGAGAGACCTACGGGAGGTAAAATGATGAAACACACATCTACCCTTAAGAAGCTCTGGAACGACTTGTATTTTAGGCACTTTACAGTTTACAAAGCCCTTTCCCATCTTAACTTATCTGGTCCTCTCACAACAAAGCTGTGAATTAGATGTTCATTATCCTAGGGGTCTCAATGAATAAGTATTTATTGAATTGATGTGTGTGTATGTCGGGATTTGATTCTAGATACCAGAAACTACTCCAGTGAGTTTAAACAGAAAAGATTTCATATAGGAAATTCTGTCTTCAGAAAACCACTGGAAGGGTTAGAGGAGCAGGTTCCAGGCTGAGCTTCCTGGAGTGACTCCTGAACCACCTAGTTCTAGCCCAACCAGGGAGAGGCTTCTTCATCTCCCTACTTATGGGAGGTGCTTATTGGAGCTGTGATTACCTTTCTAGAGGCCTCCCTGGACCAAGTTCACCAAGAGGAAGACCAAACAGAAACTTCTCTGCTTAGTCCCCTGACCCAGGCTTGGAGTGGCCTCCTGCCCGCTAAGGCCCCACTCTCCATGAGGAGCACCAGCAGTGGAGCCAGTAGGAATGTCAAACTGGCCAACAATGTCTCCATGGTCACCAGATCCACAAGCAGGTGAGAGCAGCAATTTGGGGATTCAGGAATTGTGAGTGTCCCTGGATTTTGTTGTCCTCATTGTCTTAGCCTCATCCTCATAAAGTAGAGCCTGCTAGACTTAAGTGTTAATAGTTTATTTGGGAGTGTGATTCTAAGGAGAAACAATGAGGGACAGGAGAAGGAAGTGGGAAAGGAGAGAGAGCCAGTGCAGACTGCTTACGGAGTTGGCCACCACTACAGGCCACTGGGAGGTGGATTCCACAGGTCCTCTAGGAAACTTAGGAAATGCATCTCAGAGCATCGATCAGGGAAAGACAAGGGGGAATTCATCCATTGGCTCCCTTCCTCCATTGGTCAAGAGTTGCCTATATGTGATTATCGCCCCGCACTTCTAAGTTGCATGCTTGTGAGCGATTGGTGGTTTCACAGGCCTGAGGCAACGAACTCTCAGGCTGCAGCTGCAAAGAAAACCAAAGCCTTGAGGAACTGACAACCCATTGCCATTGTAGTAGTTTGAGTAGGAGTTGAAGCCAAGATCTGATGTACACAGGAGTCCAATACATCCACGGACTGATGTATTCCTTCTCTACCCTGACTGCCCATAAGTAGAGCATGAGGTTAGCTGCTCTGCGTTAGTAGAGAATTCATATGGGCCCTCAGGGCTAAAAATGCAGCAAGAAAGGAGGGGCTCAGCCCAAGGCTGAATTGTCACATCCTCTCCATCTCTGCTCCCAGGATAGGCTTCTCCATTGCCCACAGTTTGGCCCAGGATGGGGCCCACGTGGTGGTCAGCAGCCGGAAGCAGCAGAACGTGGACCGGGCAGTGGCAGCACTACAGGGGGAGGGGCTGAGTGTGACGGGCACCGTGTGCCAAGGACCAGGAGCGGCTGGTGGCCACGGTGAGGAGCGTAGAAGGAGGTGCAGATGAGGACACTGGGATTCTGCTGCTAATGACCCACACTAGCGGAGAGGACTAAAGGCACCACAACATGAATCAAGTCAACTATGTGTCACTTGACTCCTGCCCCGGAGGCCCCCAGTCTCCCTGAAGAGACCTGGGCAGAGAAAGGAGATGTTCAGGGAGGGAGGCATCCACATGAACAGGATTCAGGCAGATGATGAGGTGGGCAGCATGCTGTTGGGGAAGGAGAGTCTGTTTACAACCACCAGCTACAGTGTTGAGTGGTCAGCCAGGCCCTGCTGGAAGATTCCTGAGGAAGGATTGAAAGGGTTTGGAGACGCTGTGGAGAAGAGGGGCTGATTGTATGGTCAGAGCTAGAGTGTCCTCGGGGAAAAGGAAAGGTGACAGTGCAACTTCAGGAAATAGTAGAGATGAGAGATGTGTTTGGGGACTGGTAGCCAACCGTGCCTGAAACAGAGGAGGATATGAAACAGTAACTGGAGTGAAACTCTGCGCGTTTTTGTCCAGAAGCTCAATGCCTTGTTCTTAAAAGAGAAGAGGTGGCTCTCCATGCTCACTTGGTGTGGTCCTCTCCTAGATTGGACCAGGCATTGCCTCAGGGACTGCAAACAGGAAAAACCTCCCACTGCAGCAGAAACCTTCTTTCCCTCCCTGACGCTAGTCCTCTACATCTCTTTCTTTCCCACAGGCCCTGGAACACTGCAGGGGTGCGGGCTTCCTGGTATGTGGCGGTGGTCAATCTCACAGTGGGAAGTACCTTGGGGAGAAGTGAGTGGGTCTGGGACAAGATGAGGTCTGGGGAAGCCAGCGTGGGGTGGGTCGGGCGTCATCCTCACCTTCTGTGTGACCCTTTCTTTGTCTCGGCTCACACACCCAGAGGGGGTCATCAGCTCCCACAGGTCCACTCTCCTCTCACAGATGCACACAATTCCCCATCTGTGAGATGGAGGTAAGAGTGTCTAAGCTGAAGTTCTGGTCTCCACTGTCCAGGAGCTCCCAGTCTGCAGGGAGTATCCAACGTGGAACCAAATAATCACAACAAATTGGGGGCACAGAGAGGGAATGACTCCCTTCCTTGCTCAGGGATGCTTAACGCCCAAGGCGATAACCCTGAAATCCAGCTGCATTAGTTTCCCAGGGCTGCTGTAACAAAGTACCAAAAACTGGGTGGCTTAAACAAGAGAAACTTATTGTCTCACAGTTCTGGAGGTCAGAAGTCCAAGATCAGGGCATCAGCAGAGTTGATTCCTTCTGAAGCCATGAGAGAGAATCTGTCCCGTGCCTCTCCCCTAGCTTCTGGTGGTCTGCTGGCCGTCTTCAGTGTTTCTTGGCTCATAGAAGCATCACTCCAATCTCTACCCTCATCTTCACATAGTGTTCTCAGTGTGTGTCTGTGTGTGTGTGTCTCCAAATTTCCCCTTTTCATAAGGACACCATTCATATTGGGTTAGGGCCCATCCTACTGCAGTATGACTATCTGCAATGACCCTATTTCCAAATGAGGTCACATTCTGAGGTACTAGGGGTTAAGAGTTCAACATACAAATCTGGATGGTACACAATTCAGTCCATAACACCAACCTTCCCCAGACTCAGCTGGCCAGTGCTTCCTAAGCCCCAGATGGAACATCCTTTTCCGACTGATGCCCTTGGAGACACAAGAAGATGTCCCCTAGACTCTGGGGTTTTCTGCCTGCAGAGTCCTCAGCCTGATCCCCATATTCCTGCATCTTCAGGATGCCTCCTTCCATGCATGTGAAAGAAAGCCAAAACTCTCCCCACTTCCCCTTGTTAGAAGCCATCACGCCCATGTTCTAATGCGGTATATTTGCTAATACAGTGAGAACACGCATTGGACTGACTGTCTCCTCTCCCCCGCCCTTCATTTGCTCTGATTTCAGATCCTGAATGTCACTGTGCAGGCCCCAGCCCTGCTGCTGAGCCAGCTGCAGCCCCACATGGAGAACAGGGAGTGAGGGCAGGGAAGCGGGTAGGGAAGGAGTCATTTGGTGTCAAATATGGATCAAGGGAGCTGGAGCGAGAGGGGCCAGATGTTGACTTAGACCTTCCCACTGGGAAGCAGGCTTGGCTGAGCCAGTGATACAAGAAAAGTGAGAGTTTGACTTTCAGACTCTGGGTCAGCGAAACAAACAAAAGAATTCTATCCATTAGTGTCATTCTCTCATATCTCCAGTGCCCAGGGAATCTGGAAGCAGGACAAGGGATCCACAGACAGAAGTGCCTGGAGTTCTGGAACGGGGAAACTAGAAGTGGCCTCTCTTGGGCTGCAGCAGCTCAGGGCACAAGAGTCCAGGCTGATGACCTTGAGGCACCCAGCAGCATGCCCAAAACAAGAGCAACCATACTTCCTACTTCTCAGTCAGATTCAACTCTTCCCTCCCTCTTCCTAACATTTACAGTAGTCCTATCCTCCCCAACTCACCCCATCCCCTTCCAGGCAATTCCCAAATTAGAAAGCCTGCTTCCCTGTGTCTCCCACAGCCTAAGGTGGATGCTGCCTGCCCCGTTCCCTCCTCACCTGTGGGCTGGACCAAAGGCTGTCTCTGTCGCTCTGATTTCCCACTGGTCTCAGTGACTGGGATGTCTCCAGATGTTCTCCAGGAGCCCAGCACTTTTCCTGGGGAAGGAACAATCTGGCTGTGCTCCAGAGAGTTCTTTTGCCTCTTTGGTTTGCAGGCCCAATCATTAGAAGCTTTCCATTGTCTGGCCACCCTAGGAACACAGCTTTTCCTCAAAGTGCTCTAAACACCCCATTCCAGTCCTCCAACAGAGGCCAGTCTCACTTCTGTTCCAAAATAGATCCCCCTGGGCATATCCCAGTCCCTCAGGCCTCTCCCCCTGCTAAGCTGCGCCTCCTCTGAAGGTCAGAGCTGCCCAGTTTTCTCCATCAGCATTGCCCTCACTCCCTCTTTAAAATGGTCAGTTGAGGTTTTCTCAGTCTCCAGTACAGTGCTTTGTAGACGTGGCCTTAAGACCCCTCTTCCACCTGGATTGCTTCCCTGCAGCTCCCCGCCTGTTGAAATTCTGGAGCAGCCACTGAATTCAGCAAGCACGTCATGAATAGCTCATAGAGGCTGGGCTGCTTCTCTGGACCTGTGTGACCATCTGTGAAATTCAACCAGGACTTCTAACTAATAATAACTTCCAAGGCCGCTTCCAGCCCTAACACTGACATGGTGTGGTATTAGATTTAACCGTAAAAAAAAACCAATGTCATTTTTGTATGTAACAAATGGACAAACATTACTATAGTTCAGCTCATTACAATGGTTTTCAAATTGTTTTTAACAGCAGGATCCTTTTATCAAAGAGTATCCTTCATAGGAGCCCAATACATAAAACAGACAAAAGCAGAGATGCCCAGATGGAAACGTGGATTGGCTGGTGCCCACCCATTTGTCTGCTGCTTAATCTCCTGTTGGTGGTCCTGGGCACTTCTGCAGAACTAGCTTCACAAAATTGGTTGAAAATTAGTAAAGTAATGAAGACAGTATGGGCTTTGGAGTCAGAGAGACTTAACTTTAGATCCCTGCTCTGTCACTAGCTACACATTTTTGGCAATTAAACTCTCTGGGCCTTCATTCCCTTATCTATTTAGTGGGAATAATGATACTTGGTAGACCCATAGTGAAGATGAATTGACTTGATAAAATATGTCAATTACCAAGCAAAGTGCACACACTAGAGACTATGTATATTTATGTATATTTATTATAGTAAGCATTATTTTCAAATGAATATTATCTACAGTATATAGTAAGTACTATAAATATAATTTAATAATAATTAAATTTGTTTTAATATTTATAATAAACATGGTTAATATTATCACACTATTATTCCTAATTATAGGATCTGAGCAAGTAAGAGATTACTTTCTCCAACCTTGTAGACAAGGCAAGAGTTCATGAAGGAAACGCCATTTAAATTCAACAGTGAAGGATTGTTAGGATTTTGGCAAGTAGATAAGAATGAATGGAGACAACTGCAAAAATGATGGGAGGCTTAGGGAAGCTTCAAAGAACAACATGAGGAACCCTTGGTGAATAAAAGTAAGTGGTCAGACAGCACGAAACATGGAAAGTATTGATCCTTAGACATTAAGCAGTAGTTCAGGGAGGATCCTCTGAAGTTTTGAAGAAAGACAATCATGTGATCATATATTTTAATAATCTCAAGTATATTTTATCCAGCCTTCTAAATTTTAAGAAAGTATGAAAACAAAAAGGACATTGGTCATGGGAGCCAGTATAAACAGCTAGAAGGAGGAAGAGAGCCACAAGGACACAATGTACCACAGGCAAATAAATTAAAAATAATAGATAAAATATTTTTTAATTTATCATCTTAAACACATCAACGAGTCAGCAAAAAAGTCAAAAAGTCTCAAACCAAACAACTAAGTGAAAGCAGGAGCCTGGAGAGTTAAGCTGAGCACTACAGTCAGCTTTTGCCCTGTGGGTGTTTTTCAAATCCTCTTTGGCAAATGCTGAGCCCTTTGGCTTCTGTTTACCTGGCCTCCCAGGAAATAAGAGACAAAACAAAAGGACAGCCCAAGGAAGAAAGTCCAGGAAGGAACCTTCCAGTAGTGAAGCTGGGGATAGAAATGACTATCCCCTCATTGCAAGGGTGAACCAGAAATAGAACCCCGGAAGACTGCAAGGAAAATTAACTCTTTCAAAATTAGAGGCTGGTAGAGGGAAAAAGGGAAACGTGGCTGAGAATTTGGACCCCGAGGTGCCCTCATGCAGATTTGTAATTTAAAGTCCTGCCACTTAGGACAAAAACACACACACACAAACAAGCAAACAAAAAACCTTAAGCCAAGAATTTAATTTAAAATTGTCCCAGACGAGTCTTAGCCCCAGGTGCTTCACAGAGGCCAAAACAAACCTACAAATGAACTCAACTTAACTGCAGGCCTCAAATAGTTCTCGTAAATAAAATATTAAAGTAAGATCAGCTCATAGTCAAAAATAATTAAAACAGGACATCAAAAGCAAAAATTAGCAGAAACAACAGAAACAGACATAAGTTCTTTAAATACTGGAATGATCTGACACAGATTATAAAATAATTAAATGCATTTTTTTTAAGAAATAAAAAAAACAAGCTAGGAAATGTGTTAAGAAAACAAAGAAACTATAAAGAATTACCAAGCACACTTGAAATGTAGACAAACAGAATGCTATAAGTTTGAAATTTAAATCCAGTGGATGGACTTCAGAACAAATATGACATGGCCAAAGAAATAATTAGTGAACTGAAAGATGGAACTGAGAAAATTACTCTAGAATGCAAAGCAAAAATACAAAAAGATGGAAGATATGATAAAGATACTAAGACAAATGGAGGAGAAAGCACGAAAGTTACACCAACGTCTAATTAATATTCACAATGATAAGAGATAGAGAAGAAGAATGGTAGAGGCAATAACTGAAGAGATGATATCCAAGAAGTTCCAGATCTAATGAAAAATACCAACTCACATATCCAAGAACTACAAATGTCAAGCAGAATAAATATTTTTTAAATTCTGCACTTAATCATATCATAATGAGTCTGATAATTAACATAAGAAATTCCAGAACACAAAGGAAAATGAAAAGATCTTAAAAGTAGCCAGAAAGAAAAGAGAGATTACCTTCAAAGGGATGGAAGTAGTTAGATTGCCTTCTCATCGGTAACAATAGACGCCAGAGAGAATGAAATGAGATCTTCAATAAGCTCAAAGAAAATAACTATCAATCTAGAATTCTATACCTACCAAATACCTTTCAAAAATTAGGGCAAAGTAATAACATTTTCAGACAAACAAAAACAGAGTTTACTATCAGAAGACCTTCACTAAAAGAAATTCTCCATCTTACTTCAGGCAGAAGGAAAAACGATATCTCATAAAGAAAACCTAAGATGAAAATCAGAATGAAAAACACAGAATTGAGTAACATATGAACAGATTTAACTACTTACTGTAAAAAGAAATAATGATGTTTTGTGGGATTAAAAAACAAAAATAAAGAAAGAAAATAATATTCAGATCAGGAGGATGGAAATTGAGTTAAGGTATTGTAAGATTTTCATGTTGCTTAAGAGAGTAAGGACATTAACTTTAAACTCTGATAAGTTAAACAGGCCTATTTTACTTTCTAGGTTACAGCTACAAGAATGGCAAGAGAGTATGCAATATATTTTCAAACTAGTGGAAGAAGAAAATGGAAAGAGAAAAAATAATACAAAAGAAAACAAAGAACTGAGGAAATCAAAAACAAAGCACAAAATTGGATGCTAGATATTAATTCCAGTATATCATTATTAATTAATAATAAATTAATCATTAATAAATTAATAATAATAAATAGATTCATTACAGTGAATACAAAGATTATCAAGCTAGAATTTTTAATCAAATTATATGCTATATTCAAAAGAGATTTTTTTTAAAGTTACTGAAGGTTGAAAGAAAAGGATGAAAAAAGATATGGAAGGCAAATTCTAACCGAAAGAAAGCTAGTGTCACTACAGTAATATCAGACGAAGGCAACATTAGGTCAAAAACATTGCTAGAGATAGAAACAGTTGTTTCATAATGTTAAAAGGATCAATTCACTAAATAAATGTAAAATTTTTCATTGCTATATATAAACTGAAAGCAAAATTTGACATAAGTACAAAGAAAAGCAGACAAATCCACAATTATACTGGGATATTGTCCACTTCTCTCTCAGTAGTTAATTAGAGCAAGTGGGCCCCTCCCTCCAAAAAAAATCAGTAGAGTAAACAGGATTAAAATAACATGATTAACAGACTTGACCTAATGAATATACATAGAAAATGTACCAACAACTGTAGAATATGCATTCTTTTCAAGCACAGAGAGACTATTTATAGAAATTGATGATAAAGCAAGTCTCAACAAACTTCAAGAGATTGAAATAAAAACGACTGCTTTCTCTGCAATGCAATTAAAGCGGAAATCAACAACAAAAAATTACTTTAAAAACTTCATATGTTTGGCAGCTATAAGCAAAATTAGAAAATATCTATAACTGAGTATAATGAAAATATTGTATATATAAGCTTTTTTTCTTGAGGAAGATTAGCCCTGAGCTAAGCTCTGCCACCAATCCTCTTCTTTTTTGCCAAGGAAGACTGGCACTGAGCTACCATTTGCGCCCATCTTCCTCTACTTTATATGTAGGACGCCTGCCACAGCACAGCTTGACAAGCAGTGAGTAAATCCGCACCCGGGATCTGAACCGGCAAACCCTGGGCTGCTGAAGTGAAATGTGCAAACTTAACCACTGTGCCACCAGGCCGGCCCCCGTATAAGCTATTTATATGATTATAGCTTTATTATAACCAAAGGATACAAATTAGAACCAGCCAAAAGAAGAGACACATATGACAGAATCTAGAACTGGGAGGGCTCCAAATGCAAAGTCTTGTGTCCTCAGGAATGTGTGCAGTTTGAAAGAGAGGCCTGGCCTGGAGATACAAATTTGAAAGCCATCAGCATATGGCTGAATATTGAAAACTGTGAGACTGGGTGAGATCATCAAGGAAATGAGTGTAGATAAAAAGGACAAGAGGTCTAAGGAGTGGTTCCAAGGTGCCAGCAAAGGATACTGAGAAAGAGAAGCAAATATGGGAGGAAAACTAGGAACCAGAAGAGTGGAGGGTACTGAAAGCATTTCACGGAGGAAGGTGAGATCGACTGTATCAAACACTGCTGGCAGGTCAAGTAAGATGAAAATGGGATTTGGATATTGAATTTAGCAACGCGGAAGGCATTGCTGACCTTGACGAGAGCAGTTTCATTGGGTTCATGAGCTCTTACCAAGATTTAATAGATTTTTCTTAAGCAAATGTTTCAGCATCTGCTATACATATGCCCTTAGGACAATTTTCAGGGACTTAAAGATTGTTTCTTTAAGAACAATTTTCTTGGCTATGATTATTAACCAATGGTAATCTCACTGGGATAGCTTCTGCGCAGCTGCTCACACTGCCCTTGCAGCAGCGATCCGTGTTCTCCTTCTCTTTTAGGTGAAACTTCTCAAAAGTGTTGTCAGTACTTCATGTTCAGTTCCTGTCTCCTTCCCCTCACCCCAAATTCTTTCTTGAACCAGCTCCGATCAGGCTTTGACCCCACTCCCACCATGAACCAAATGAAACTCTTCTTGTCTATATAAACTATTAAAGCAGTATTTAGAAGGAGAATTACAGCCTTAAATGCTTCATTGATAAAAGAAAATTAATGAGGTAAGCATCCATCTTAAGAAGTTCTAATAATAGCCAACTGAACCCAAAATGGTCAGTTCTGAATAGGACAGCCCAGAAATGCAGGTTTTCCATCAAGGGATTCAAGGTTGTCAAATTTTAACACTATAGTGAAATTATTTAAGATATTCCTTATGTTTATAGTATGTGAGGCTATTTTTTTTGATCCACCATTACTCCCCATAGAACATCAATGTAGACAATCGCCCACTGGTGAGAGCACCTTAGTGAAGTCCAGGAGTCCAGTGGAGAAGTTCCAACCCACCACTGCAGGAAAAAAATCCAAGAATTAGTGCATTGAAGACAGTAAGAACATTTTCACTTTATCTGAATCACCCCTCCTCTAAGGTGGCACAGGTCTGTGCCAAGATCTCAAATATACAACCTAACTCTACACCTCAAGGAACTGGAAAAATGAAAGCAAACTAAGCCCAAAGTTAGCAGAAGAGAGGAAATAACATATATCAGAGTAGATATAAATGAAATAGATGCTAGAAAACACTACAAAAAAATCAACAAAACTAAGAGCTGTTTTTTCAAAAAGATAAAATTGACAAAACTGTAGGTAAACTAAGAAAAAAAGAAGACTCGAATAAATAAAATCAGGGATGAGAGAGGAGACATTACAACTGATACCACCAAAACAGAAAGAATCATAAGAGACTATTATCAATAATTATATACCAACAAATTGGATAACCCAGTAGAAATGGACAAATTCCTAGAAACATACCAAGACTGAATCATGAAGAAATAGAAAATCTAAACAGACCAATAACTAGTAAGGAAATTGAATCAGCAATCAAAAATGTCCCACCGAAGAAAAGCCCTGGACCAGGTGGCTTCTTCTACCAACTATTTAAATAATTAATACCAATACTTCTCAAAAAATTGAAGAAGCAGGAAAACTTTCAAACTCATTTTATGAGGCCAGCATTACTCTGATACTAAAACTAGAGAAGGACACTATAAAAAAAGAAAATTACAAGACAGTATCTCTGATGAATGTAGATACAAAAATCCTCAACAAAATACCAGCAAACTGAATTCAACAGCACATTAAAAGGATCATCCACCATGATCAAGTGGGACTTAGCACTGAGATGCAAGGGGGGTTCGACATACGCAAATCGATAAGCATGACACACCACAATGAAAGAATGAAGGATTAAAATCATATGATCATCTCAATAGACGCATGAAAAGCATTTGACAAAATTCAACATCCTTTCATGATAAAACCACTCACAAGTTAGGTACAGAAGGAATGTACCTCAACATAATAAAGCCCATATATGAGCAGTCCACAGCTAACATCATCTCAATGGTGAAAAGCTGAAAACTTTTCCTTAAGATTGGGAACAAGGCAAGGATGCTCACTCTTTCCACTTCTGTTCAGCATAGCACTGCAAGTTTAGTCAGAACAATTAAGCAAGAAAAAGAAAAGGCATCCAAATTGGAAAGGAAGATGTAGAACTGTTTCTTCAGATGCCGTGATCTCATACACAGAAAACTCTAACAACTCCACTGAAAAACTGTAAGAACTAAGAAATTAATTCAGGGGGCTGGCCCCACGGCCAAGTGGTTAAGTTCTCGCACTCTGCTGGGGCGGCCCAGGGTTTCACCGGTTCGGATCCTGGGTGAGAACATGGCACCACTCATCAAGCCACATTGAGGCAGTGTCCCACATGCCACAACTAGAAGGACCCACAACTAAAAATACACAACTATGTATTGGGGGGCTTTGGGGAGAAAAAGGAAAATTTTTTTAAAAAATCTGAAAAAAAAAAGAAATTAATTCAGTAAAGTTGCATGATACAAAATGAACATACAAAAATCAGTTGCATTTCTATACATTAACAACAAACTACCAAAAAGAGGAATTAAGAAAAGAATCTCATTTATAATAGCATCGAAACAATAAAATGCTTAGAAATATAATTAACCAAGGAGGTTAAAGACCTGTACACTGAAAACTATAAGACATTGGTGAAAGAAGTTGAAGAAGACACAAATAAAGGAAAGATGTCCCTTGTTCATGGATTGGAAGAATTAATATTGTTAAAATATCCCTAACACTCAAAGCAATCTACAAATTCAATGCAATCCCTATCAAAATTCCAATGGCATTTTTTACAGAAATAGAAAAAAACAATTCTAGAATTCATATGCAACCACAAAAGACCCTGAACAGCCAAAACAATCTTGAGAAAGAAGAACAAAGCTGGAGGTATCACACTTCCTGATTTCAAACTATATTACAAAGCTATAGTAATCAAAACAGTATGGGACTGGCATAAAAACAAACACATAGACCAATGGAACAGAATAGAGTGCCCAGAAATAAACCCATGCATATACAGTCAACTAATCTTTGATGAGGGCACCAAGAATAGATGATGAGGAGAGGAGAGTCTCTTCAATAAATGGTCTTGGGGAAACCCGACAGCCATATGCCAAAGAATGAAACTGGACCCCTATCTTATACCACTCACAAAAATTAATTAGAAATGGATTAAAGACTTAAATGTAAGCCCTGAAACTAAAAAACTTCTAGAAGAAAACATAAAGAAAAAGCTCCTTGACATTGGTCTTGACTGTGATTTTTTGGATATGACACCAAAAGTACACACAACAAAAGAAAAAATAAAGAAGTGGGACTACATCAAACTAAAAAGTTGCTGCATGGCAAAGAAACAATCAGCCAAATGAAAAGCAACCTAGGGAATGGAAGAAAATATTTGCAAATCATATGTCTGATAAGGGTTAATATTAATATCTAAAATATATAAGAAACTCATACAACTCAATGGAAAAAAAATAATAATCTGATTTAAAAATGGCAAAGGACTTGAATAGATATGTTCCCAAAGAAGACATGCAAATTGCCAACAAGTACATGAAAAGATGTTCAACATCAGTAATCATCAGAAACATGCAAATCAAAACCACAATGAAATATCACCTCACACCTGTTAAGATGGCTGTTACTAAAAAGACAAGAGATAACAAGTGCTGTCAAGGAGGTGAAGAGAAAGGAATACTTGTGTACTGTTAGTGGGAATGCAAATTGGTGCAGCCACTATGGAAAATGGCATGGAGATTCCTCAAAAAATTAAAAATAGAATACCATATGATCCAGCAATCCCACTTCTGGGTATATATCTGAAGGAAATGAAATCAGTATCCCAAACAGATATCTGTCCTCCCATGTTCATTCAGCATTATTCACAACATCCAAGATATGGAAACAACCTAAGTATCTGCCAATAGATAAATGGATAAAGAAAATGTGGTATACATATACAGTGGAATATTAATTAGCCATAAAAAGAAATCTTGCCATTTGTGACAACATGGACGAACCTGGAGGACATTATGCTAAATGAAATAAGCCAGACGGAGAAGGACAAACACTGTATGATTTCACGCATATGTGGAATCTAGAAAAGAAAAAATCTAACTCGTAGAAACAGAGAGTAGAATGGGGGTTGTCAGGGGTTGGGAGTGGGGGAATTGGGGAGACGTTGGTCAAAGGGTACAAACTTTCAGTTTAAGATGAATAAATTCCAGGGATTTAATGTACAACATGGTGACTATAGTTAATAATACTGTATTGTATACTTGAAATTTTTTAAGAGAGTACATCCTAAGTGTTCTCACCTACCTAAAACAATGTTAACTATGTAAGGTGATGGATGTGTTCATTATATTGTGGTAATCGTTTCACAGTGTATATGCATATCAAATCATCACATTGTACACCTTAAATATATACAGTTTTATTTGTCAATTGTATCTTAGTAAAACTCTTTTAAAAACAACATTATGACAAAGTTAAGCTCACGACAGAAACCATGATTGATTTAACATTTGGAAAACCAATCAGGACCCAGAATAGCCAACAGTATTAAAGGAGAAGAACGAAGTTGGAGGACTGACACAACCCAACTTCAGACTTACTGCAAAGCTGTGGTAATCAAACAGTGTGGTATTGGCAAAAGAATAGACAAATGGATCAGTGGAACAGAACAGAGAACCCAGAAATAGGCCTCCATAAATACAGTCAACTGATCTTTGACAAAGGAGCAAAGGTAATAAAATGGAGCAAAGAGAGTCTCTTCAACAAATAGTGCTGGAACAACTGGACCTTCACAGGCAAAAAAGTGAATCTAGACACAGACCTTAAACTCTTACAAAAATTAACTCAAAACGTATCATGGACCTAGATGTAAAACATAAAACTGTAAAACCCCTAGAAGAAAACAGATGACCTTGGGTATGGTGATGCCCTTTTAGAAACAACATCAAAGACATGATCTATGAAAGAAATAATTGATAAGCTGGACTTCATTAAAATTAAAAACTTCTGCTCTCAATACCAAGAGAATTTGAAGACAAGACACAGACTGGGAGAAAATATTTGCCAAAGACATATAGAAAATATACAAAGAACTCTTAAAATTCAACAATAAGAAAACAAACAATCCAATTAAAAACAGACCAAAGATCTTAACAGACACCTCACCAAAGAAGGCATACAAAAGGCAAATAGCATATGAAAAGATACTCCACATCATATGTTATCAGGGAAATGCAAATTAAAACAACGAGATACCACTATAAACATTTTAGAATGGCCAAAATCTGGAACACTGACAATAGCAAAAGCTGACGAGGGGCCGGCCCTGTGGCTGAGTGGTTGAGTTCGCGAACACCGCTTCGGCTCCTGGGCATGGATGTGGCACCGCTCGTCAGGCCATGCTGAGATGGCATCCCACATGCCACAGCTAGAAGGACCCACAACTGAAAATACACAACTATATGCCTGGGGGCTTTGGGGAGAAAAAGGAAAACAAATAAAATCTTTAAAAAAAAGCTGACAAGGACATAGAGCAACAGGAACTCTCATACGTTGCTGGTAGAATGTAAAATAGTACAGCCACTTTGGAAGACAGCTTGGTAGTTTCTCACAAAACTAAACCTACTCTTACCATACAATCCAGCAAATTGTGCTCCTTGGTATTTATCCAAAGGAGTTGAAAACTTCTGTCCACACAAAAACCTGTAGACAGATGTTTATAGCAGGTTTATTCATAATTGTCAAAACTTGAGCACAACAAATACGTCCTTCAGCAGGTGAGTGGATAAACAAACTGTGGTACATCCAGACAATGGAAAATTATTCAGCACTAAAAAGAAATGAGCTCTCAAGCCACTTAAAGACATGGAGGAAACTTAAATGCATATTCCTAAGTGAAAGAAGCCAATCTGAAAAGGCTACAAACTGTGTGATTCCGATAATATGACATTCTGGAAAAGGCAAGACTGTGGAGACAATAACAAGACCAGCAGTTGCCAGAGTTGGAGAGTGGGGGGAGAGAGGAATAGACAAAGTACAGAGGATCTTTAGGGCAGTGAAAATACTCTGTATGTTATAATGATGGATACATGTCATTGCCCTTTTGTCCAAATCCATAGAATGTACACCACCACGAGTGAACCCCAAGGTAAACTATGGACTTTGGGTGATTATGATGTGTCAAGGTAAATCCATCTTTGGTTAAAAAAAAAAGTACCATTCTGATGAGTGATGTTAATAATGGCGAGGCTACGCATGTGTGGGTACAGAGGGTATATGGGAAATCTCCGTAGCATCCTCTCAATTTTGTTGTCAACCTAAAACTGCTCTAAAAAATTGTATTTTTAAAAAAATCAACCAGTATAATTCACCATAGATTCAAGGAAAAAATTCATATTATCATAACAATGAATGAAGAAAAATCATTTGATGATCAACATTTATTCATGACAAACTAATAGCAAACTAAGAATAGAACTTCATTAACCTAATACATAGCATCTACAAAAAAAATGCAACACACAGATAACTTAATGACGCCATTTGAAAGCTTTCCACTTGAAGTCAAGAACAAGACAAAAATGCCTGATATTATCACTTCTATTTGACACTGTAATAGAGAAAGTAGTAAAGCAAAAAATAGATAAATATTGAATATGATATAGTCAAATGTATCAGCCTGTCCTTTTACGGCTTTGGTTATTAACTCATGCCAAGGAAAGTGTCGTACATTAAGGATCTTCTAAAATATATATATTCTCTTGTATTTTCCTCCGGTACTTATACAGTTTCATTTTTATGTCAAACAACTTGATTTATGTGTAATTTATTTGGTATAAAAAATGAAGTAGTGATCCAGCTTTTTTGTTTTTCCTAATCTCTAGCCTCTGGAAGAACTGAAAATAGAAAGGGACTAGAGATTTTACCATTCATTTGACATTTTCCTAGACTACTTCGTTTTTTAAACCATATAAATAAATGTCTTTTATAAATTTTTTTAAAACTAATTTTTAAGATGATTTCCACGTTTTGCATAATCTTCACCTGAAAATGGCTGATCTGAGATTTTACACTCTCCCATGACAGTTAAAAAACATTTTTCCATGCCACCTTCCCTAATATGAGTTAGTTCCCCTGACTACTTTGGTTACCCCTCCTGCTAACATCAACACCGATGAGACTTAAGTGAGAGACTCATGCCTTGGGGACTCAAGTAGAGCAGAATGAGCACCAGAGCCAGAGTGTGGGCGCGCACACAGTGCCCTAAATCAGAGATGAGAGGTACATGCTACTTCCATGGATGTGAAACAAAGAGATCGCTGGGCCTTTGGCCAGATCTCTTATAGAGTGAGCCCAGAAGGCCAAATTCAGCATGACTGACTTGCTCAGAGGTTGTACGAACTACAGAAGAAAGACAGGTCCAGGAGAACTGAGAAGGTTCTCCACATGACCCATAAACTCACCTCTCCTTGATGAAGCAAGCAGCCCCCTAAGACAGAGTCAGGGGAATGGCCGCTGGGACTGCATTCAGTAACTTTCACTCTAGTGAAACACCAGAAAACACCAGATCCCAAGTTAGTAGAATGGTTTAACATTTATGAAGCACTTCAGTTAGCCTGAGCTTCAGCACAGAGCAGAGGACGTTTGTTGCAGAGGAAGAAAGCATTTGGCCCTATTGTCTTGTTCTTGTCTGAAGTTTTTGTCGGGGCAGCCTGGTCTCACATCACAGAGCTGAAGAAATGAATCACAAGAAACTGTCCAGGTGGTGGTGGCACCAGGCGTGGCCTCGACGTGCAGAGCAACACCGGCATGTTTGTGGACTTGTACCTGCAGCAGAAATGCTCCACAAGCAATGGCATCATCAGCTCCAAGGACCACACATCCAACCAGATGAACGTGGCCAAGGCTCACAAGGTGACAGGCGTGTTCAATGGCCAGATTAAAACCTATGCTATCTGCAGGGCCATTTGCAGGATGGAGGAGTCAGATGACTCCTTTCTCTGACTGACAAAGGCTAATGGCATCGTCTCATAGAACTTCTGACTGAAGAGGATCACAGATGTGGAATATCTCTCATAAATAAATAGTGAAATACATTCCCCTCCCTCAAAAGAGAAAGAAACTGCTCAGTCCACCACACTTAGAAATATGCTGGGAAGAATGAGAGGCATCCTACGCCAGACTACAACCGTCAGAGAAGGGAGGGCTGGGTGCAACAGCATACAGAACCAAGGCCCACACCAGGGAGAGGCCACAGGACACTATCAGGTCCCAAGAGGGCCTGGGTTCAGACTCCGTAGGCAAATGGAGTCACGTCAGCCCTCCCCTGACGTACCCACTGGAATATGATATATGGTTCTTGGATGCTGCCAGGCAGCCAAACAAACCCAAACATCTCTCCCTTTGCTCCCATACATTTACACGGACGCAGAACTCCTGAGAGGAAGGAATCTGAGTCCCTTTGACAGCCAAAGTTACTACAGCGTACCTGAGGAGCTCAAGCATCCCTGACTGAGAACAGCTGGCAGGACCCGTGATGCCCCCCTGACCCGGCCCCCCGAGAGAATCCACAGAGAGGGAGAGAAGGAGGAAGGCAGGGTGGAATGCAAGCTCAGCTGATGCCAGGACCGGCCCTGACCCTGCCAGCCTGGAAACAGGTTTATGCCCCACCCAAAGGACCCAGGGCTGCTGAGTGGCAATATTGGGAGACTGTGTCAATTGTTATGTGGTGCCCCTTTTACTGGGTATAACCCAGAGGAAAGGGCACTATCCCTCCACACCATTCAACACACAGACAGACAGACAGACACGCACACACACACACACACACCTTTTATAACTACAGATAACCAAGTAAGAGAAGGATCCTCTTACTGGGAACGCTGAGGTGGTGGGGTGGCAGATGGACAAGTTGCCAGGTGATGACACACAAGTGGATTCTTCACCAGGCTGCTTTGTCTGAAGTTTTAGAATTTGATTTGCAAATGATTTGAAGCCCAAAAGGGGGAACAAAATATGGACCTACTCCCCACTTATTTTCCTGATTCTGGATATTCTTAAATAGCATTCAACCATTTTTAAAACAAAAATTGAAAAGAATAAAATTTAAATGACTTATAATATCACTTCCCAGACATTTGCTATTAACTATTTATAAATGAAAGCACTATGACCCATGGATATAGTTAGATAAGTCAGATATAAAAGAAAATTCAAAAAGATTTTTACAAACCTGCCAATGTTACTCCCTAAAGGCAATCACTCCTAAAAAACATGGCTATGTATCACTCAGAAAAATGTGTGTGCATATATCAACGTGCATATTTATATCTTATTTGTATCCAAAGATTTACTTAGACTACTCTGCACATTACTTTTTGCAGTTACCCATATACTTTGGAGATGAGCACATACAGATCTACTCCATTCTGTTAACAATGCACGGTGCCAAATAAGGGTAGATATACTATAATCTACTTAAACAACTCCCTATTAAAAAATACTAGGTAGTTTTGAGGTAGGTTATTTTGTTTTGAGTTTTTCAATATAAATAACTCCAACATAAGTGTTCTTGTACAAATATGTTGGCACATTTTTGAAAGTACATCCGTAAAGTAAATTTCTATATCAAACTGAAAGAGATTTGTATTTGAAGAGATTTCCCATATTGTCTTCTCATTGTGATCCTGCCTGCCCCCACTGTGTAACAGCAGTTCCATCTACTTAATGATCAGGGTCAGTTAGTCCTGTCAGGATGGTGAATCCTCTATTTCGCTGCTGTCCCTTGTCACAAGGAGCCCAAAGTATCCAGATGGCAGCCATACCTTATGGTTCAATAGAATTCTTACTATTTTCCAAGCGAAAGCATTTCCTCTTTGGGGATGCTTTAAATTCACAGAGCCCAGAGATGTAGGGATGGGAAAAAATTTTCCCCAAGTTGGTCACTGGGAGTGATGGCAAACACGGCCACTTGTGCTTCCACCCCATGTTTCCCAGGGGAAAGCAAAGATTCAAGATTCTGGGGTATCAACTCTGATGGCCCATGTCATGTATAGAGTCCCATTCTCTCCCACCGAGGGCCCTGTCCTTGGCATAGCAGGCCTGACTTAGTTGGGAGTTGAACCTCTTTTAGAGCTTCTTCACTTGTAGGAGTAAGCCTGATTCTCAGCTTTCTCTGCCCTCTGGCTGCAGGAGATAAGAGCCTCCTCATATGCTTCCAAAGAGGTCCTCCATCTTTGACACTTGGCCTTTAATAACTAATTACTCTCAGCTTTTTGTTACCCTTTTCCAGAGCATCAATACAGTTACTCTTCCCCTTGTATTTCTCTAATGACTTATAACAGTCGCTGCATTCCCTTCCACCAGGACACCATCACAATTCATAACCAGTGAACAGTTGCGCCACCACCTTCTGTCGCTGCTGTCTATCTCCAGTGCCGCCAGCTGGGGGGTTAGCAATCCAGCTCTAAAACCCTATGTCACCATCTGCTTTCGTAGAATACTCCTGGCACCCACTGTCCCTGCTTGGGCTTCCCAGGAAGTAGACTCTGAAACATGCAGGAGCTTTATTAAGAAGTGTTTTTGGTATGAACACTTGCAAAAAGGAAGAGAGGGAAGCAGGGTTGGGCAGAGGATGGAGTCTGGCCACAATGCAGTCTCAATGGAACACCTCAGTCAGTCCTGCAGGGAGTTCTGAAGATGGGATGACCCTCCAGAGCTCTCCTGAGTTGGGGTGAGAGGGCTGGGCTCCACACCACTCATTAATCAATCATTGGATGTGGGCTGCTGGGAAGGGGGCATGACCTCGGGCTTGGCAGCTCTCTTCAGCTAAAGAAATCTCTGAGGGGTTTGACTGTTGAGAGTTTTTCTGCCAGCAGTACTCCCAGCAGCTGGGGTAGTAAAATCCTTTAATCCTGAAGGGTATTCCTGGCAGCAAATACCAGCAACCACCACATAACCCAAGCTCTGAAGCTAGGTATATCTATTATATAAACTCTTAGGTACTCTTTGTCAGGAGACAAATGTACTTGGGGATTATATGCTCTGTCCTCTGCTTATTCCCGGGAACAGGGAACCCTGAGGAGCAGAGTGCCCCCAACACCAGAGAGCCTGTGCCCTCCCAGGTGCCAGAATCTATAACAATAATTTCCTCATGGCTCAATCATATGGTTGTTGGCAGGAGGCCTCAGTTCCTCACCACAGGGGCCTCTCCTTAAGTCTACTTGAGTGTCCTCACAACACAGCAGCTGGCTTCCCCCAGAGCAGGTGGCCCAAGAAAGCATGAAAGAGGAGAAAGACTCAACACCATTCAAGTCCTAATGGCAGACATCACAAATCATCACTTCTGCCCCATTCCATGCTTTAAAAGCAGGTCACTAACTACACCCTACCCTTACGGTGAGGGGAATTAGGCTCCACTTCTTGAAGGAAGTAGTATAAACAACTGTGGACATATTTCCAAACCACTACATATTTGGAGAAGGAGATTTCCCAAATCAACAATGATAGGTACTTCTGAGGAAGGGAGTAGACCGGAGGAGTTAAGTAAAAAGAGGTTTTTGTTTTTCCTCTGTTTTTAAATAATAAGAGTGTATTCTTTTCGTACTTTTCTAATTACAAAATAGAAATGTTATTGACTATTGAAAATGCGGCAATCAGTGAAACTGGGTAGGAAGTCAGATGGGGCAAACCTTGACTTCAAGCCCATCTCTGTCATCATTTCTCCTGCCTGTCCCCACCCAACTAGACACAAGGAAACAAGGAACAAAAGGATTATTGCTAAGAGCTTCTCGGAGGAGTCATCATTTTCCTAGCACGTAAACAAGGAGTCAGATGACTGCACTTTATTGAGAAGTGAAAGGTTGGGAAAAACATTAGAACCATTAGTCTGTTTCCTGCATCCCTATTTTTCATCCACAATTTCATTTAATGTGGAAATCATCTTATTAGCTTTGATGACTTGATTATAGTCTCTGGCTGTGGCATAGATATCCCAGGGAAAGTGTCCAAGAGGGCAGATCTGGGGGATTCTATATCCTTGTGGTCCCCCTCAGTTGGGGCCCTTGGGCCCACTCCTTTCTCGTATACCACATAGACTTCCATTCTCCAACACCCAGGGCCAGCTCCAGTATCTCCAGGCAGGTATGGGAACCCTGTGGGAGGATCTGTCAATGTCCAAGCAGAGAAATCACACAGCAGCTGGGTAGGGGCTGTCTCTTTTTTTTTTTTTTTTAATTTTTTTTTCATGGCATTAATCTTTATTTGTTTTTTTGTGTTTTTTTAATTTTTATTTTTTTCGGATGCACATCATATTTCGAATTCTGTATACATTACATCATGTTCACCACCCGAACACTAATTATAGTGCATCCCCTCACATGTGACCCTAATCACCCCTTTTGCCCTCCCCCCTCCCCCCTTCCCCAATGGTAACCACCAGTCCAATCTCCAATGCTATGTGGTGGGGGTTTTTTGTCGTTTTTATCTTCTACTTATGAGTGAGATCATATGGTATTTGACTTTCTCCCTCTGACTTATTTCACTCAGCATAATACCCTCAAGGTCCATCCATGTTGCCACTCTTGGGGCCTGGTGGCCTATTAGGAATTACTTTCTCTCCTGGGAGTCAAGATGTCTCCACCCTTCCTATGCCTTTGCTGACCCCTTCAGGCAAGGGAAGGAACTTCAACTACGTCCACACCTGCATAGCATTCCCATCTCCCCAGGACTCCGTATCTGCCTTACCTGACCTTTTGCATGGGAGAGACAGCCGGAGTCCCCAGGCTCCATGCTGCATGGAGGAAACCCAGCAAGAACAAACAGGACCTTCTCCTCTGCCTATAGGAAAGTACTTTTTCACGTGGCCCTTGCCCTTCATTTTACAGACTAAGAACTATCCTGTGGGCCCCAAAGGCATTGCTAGATGTACCCAAGCTTCAACCAGTAATTATCACTATTCTAGATTCAAGTGTTGCATTTGTCATTTGTTTGTGACTCTCTCCCTTGTGTAGGAGATCATAACCTGGAGAACTCCCAGTTTAGAAACATTTTTGGATGGGCCAAGGCTGCTTCCACAAATTGGTCCTCCTGCTGGTGTAGACGAGAGTTCAGACACAAGGCAGCCACCCAGGGCGGCAGCAAGAGTATTGCTCTGCTTCCATCTGTTGCCCCTGGGGGCTTCTTAAGAGGAAAATTCTCTTTCTGACTCCATCCTCCAGCATAACACACCCTATCCCCAGGCTCCTCACTCTTCCAAGAAAGCTCACGAAGGCTGGGGTCACCAGTCAGCAAAACCCACAGTCCATCCTCCTTTAGGAATGAGGACCCCGTCTCAGCAGCTTCACTAGAAGTTTCTCTACCTATGGGCCCTGATGTTTGCTCTCTACAGAGTAATCTGGTGGTGAGGATTTTCCCAGCACCTCACTGGTCAGACCAGCAGAGAGAGTGTTATAAAGGGAAATGTGATTAGAGATGAGTTAACAAAGGGCAGATTGAAGCCTGGAAGATAGGGATTAGCTTTGAGCAAAATGGCAACATTTGTCTGATGCTCATCCTTCCCCCAGCCGCTCAAGCCCTCTCTTCATGTGAGAATGGGCTCGAATGTTTAGGCTGTGACACTGGGGATGCCTTATAATTCTGCACAGGAAGTAATACAGTCAATGATTTCTGCACAGTGAGCTTTTTCAGGTATATCCAACCTCAAAGTTGTTCTCTTCTCTTCCAGAGCCAGGGCTACTTCTAAATATCTCAGTGCACATCAGACGGACATAAGCTATTCCCAGACAGTAAGCAATAAGCATTTTTGCAGAGCGAACAATATAACTTCCGAGGCAGGCTCAGTAATGGCCCCTGAAGATATCTAGCTACTAATCCCAAGAACCTGAGAATGTTTCCATATATGACAGAAAGCACATTGCACATGTGATTATGTTAAGGATCTTAAAATGGGGAGATTATCTTGGGTTATCTGGGTGGGTCTTAAATGTAATCACAAGTATACTTATAAGAGACAGGCAGAGAGAGCTCTTACCACAAAGAGGAGAAGGTGATGTGATGATGGAAGAAGAGGTTGGAGTGATGCCTTTTGAAGGTGGAGGAAGGGGCCACAAGCCAAGGAATACAGGCGGCCACCAGAAGCTGAAAAATACAAGGAAATGGAGTCTCCTCTGAGAACCTCCAAAAGGAACCAGTCCTACCAACACCTTGACTTTAGCCCAGTGAGACTGATCTTGGACTTCTGACCCCCAGAACAACACGAGAATAGATTTGTATTGTTTTGGGCCACTGAGTTTATGGTAATTTGTTATGGCAGCAACGGGAAACTAACGTACCATCTTGAAGCCCACCATCGTGTGTCATTTTTGACAGCTTTATTGAAGTATAACTGACACACAATAACTGCACGTGTTTATAGTGCACAATCTGGTAAGTTTTGACATATGTATACACCCATGAAACCATCATCACAATCAAGATAGTGAACATATTCATTACCTCCAAATGGTACCTCTGTAATCCTCACCTCCTGCCCTCCCAGAGCCCCTCACCTTCAGGTGACCACTGATCTGTTTTTCTGTCACTATAGACTAGTTGGTTTCATATAGATGGAATCATGCAGTATGCACTCTTTTTCATCTGGCTTCTTTCGCTCAACCTAGCTATTTTGAGATTCATCTATGCTGTGTACATATCAATAATTTATTCCTTTACAGTGTTAAGTAGCATTCCATCGCATAGACATACTACAGTTTGTTTATACGCTCACCTGGTGCTGGACATTTGAGTTATTTCCACTTTTTGGCTATTATAAACAAAGCTGTTATGAATATTCATGTAAAAGTCTTCACATGCTTTCAGTTTTCTTGGGTAAATACCTACGAAATAAAAATTAAAAATCTTTAAAAAAAAAAAAAAAGGGGGGGCTGGCCCCGTGGCCGAGTGGTTAGGTTCACACACTCCGCTGCAGGCGGCCCAGTGTTTTGTAGGTTTGAATCCTGGGCACGGACATGGCACTGCTCATCAAACCACGCTGAGGCAGTGTCCCACATGCCACAACTAGAAGGACCCACAACGAAGAATATACAACTATGTACTGGGGGGCTTTGGGGAGAAAAAGGAAAAAAGTAAAAATAAAAAATCTTAAAAAAAAAAAATACCTGCAAGTGGAATGGCTAGATCATATGATAGATGTGTGTTTTACTTTTTAAGAAACTGCCAAACCATTTCCCAACGTGGTTGTACCATTTTCACTCCCAACAGCAATAATGGCTTGCTTTTACATTTTCCAAACTATTTAAGTTTTTCATTAAGTGGAGCTCATCTCCACCCCTAAATAAGGTAAATAAAAGCATTATTACTGTAATGAAAAGCATGAATATAAATGATAGAAAAATAGAAAATGAGGATCAGAGAGAGGAGATAGAGATAGAAAGAAAAAATGGTAGTCAGAAGGAAGAGATTAGAAAAGAGGAAATGAACAATGGAGGATAAGAGAGAGAACAAAAAAAAAAGGGAGAAAAGATGAGAGAGAAATGCAAGAAAGGGTGTCAGAGACCCAGCTAGAAACAGATGGCTTATGGAAATCAGGCTATTTGAGATTTTAATAAAGGGACTATTTACGAAGGCAGGCGCAGGGCTTATGAAACCAACAATGTATACTGCATGCCTTGGTTACTACCTCTAGGCCTGAAGGGTCTCAGGAAAGGGAGATTCTGGGCACCCAGAGAGAGTAGCAACATGAAAAAGGCCACCCATCCCTTTTAAACTGGAAGAGAATGAGCCCCTGGAATAAACACCCCCACCTCCCTCTGCACCCCCATCTCCATCTCTGCTGATGATTATATTAGCCAAACCCAACCAGAAGCCAGAAGGCATCAGAGGGTATGTTAATGACGTCCAAATGGGCCAGACTCCCTGACTAGGAGTGGATGGGTGGAAAGTGGGTCTAGAGGGGCAAAAAGAAGACACCCAGTACAGCAGCCAGCAGAGAAAAGGGATAAAGAGCTAAGCTGCTTTTCCATCTGCCTCTATTAATGACATGAAAAGATTGAGAAAACAATACATAGCAATTTAGAAACTGGCCAAGGGAAGGCAGCGCCTTGTGATGTGCAGGGCTCTGCACCAGAATTTTTATTACAATTGGGCTGCACAGTTTTGAGATCTATTTTGAAAGAGTTATTAAATCGGGCTTTGAAAACAAACAAAATGATTAATTCTAAAACTGCTGCTGTTCCAGATCTTATCCTGATTGCATCCTCACTAAAAAGGGAAAAACTCTTCTAAATCATGAAACAGCGTGCCGGTGGACTTGCGTGAATGTGCAGTAAGGATGTAGGTGTCTGTGGCAAGAAGGCTAGAGTCTGAAGACACTGGAGAAGCTTGATGGGAAAGACACAAGTTGTCTTTAAACCTTAGAGGGGATGCAGAAGTTTTAGTAGGAAAAGTTCTCTTGGCAGATGGTTATTCTTCTTCGTCAGATGACCTGCGTATTTTAGGGTGAATCATCTCCATTTTACTCCTTTCAACATGAGGACTGCTTGTGAAAGGACAAGATGATCAAGAGAAGAACTCAAGCATCTGTCAGATCCACTAGAAGAGCTGGACGCTTCCTCTTCATCCTTTAAAAAAAAAAAACTCATAAAACCCTAAACTTATCTCCCTTAAATTATATCTATATTCCATCCTTTATGGACTCTTTTGGGTCTCCATAAACAAGTCATTTATAATAAGGTATTTTTAGAACACTTTTTAATCTCAAGTGGGAAAACCAAGGTATTTTTCTCATAGATTTTAAGAAAAATTGAAGGTATGAACATATCAGTGCCTGATGTGGATGAATTCACCAGCAGCTTTTTACAAAGCGGACACTGAATCATTAGTAGTAATGTTATCATCTAGCTATTCAGTCCATTTCCCTTTGATTAGAGCTTTCGGGTGATCTGGATTCTTTATTCTCTTTGCTCAGAACCCCTGAAGGAGAAAGTTAAGAAAAGTTGAGCTTATTGCTATTACTTGCTTCTTCCCATTCCTGCAGTCTAAGACTCTGATGAGGTGTTTGAAAAGGACAAGTAGTTTGCTATTGGTCCACAGATTGGGAGAGGTGGAAAGATAGTCAACAAAATTTTCTGTACATTTGCTCACAAATGAGAACCTATTCAAGGATAGAGTGGAAAGGGCAGTTAAATATGAGGTCAGGAGTTCGGTATTTTATTCCACTTATTTTACTAACTAACCTAATTCCTCTGTGTCTACTTCCTATAGCTTTCCAACAGAATGATTATACAGAGCAAGACTAACCCACCTGACAGAGGGCATAAGATCATTCAACAGAAACAGCCCTGGGGTAGCTCCAGCCCAGGACAGATTTAATGGTATAAACAGAAAGTGTCACAAAATGCAGGTAGGGAACAGCCGAGGACAGCACAGCAGTGAACAGAAAAGGAGAGAAGACAGCAGGAAGGAGCAGAGCACCGAAGGCTCAGCACAGAACAGCGGCGCTGGCAGAATCACCACCCGATGCGGAGCCAGGAACCATCCCTAGGTAGTAAATGAGCAGCAGGCATTTGGTAGAACGTCTTCGAGTCTCCCTAGGAATGCAACTGACAAAGACTCTAGAAAAGCAAATTTCAAGCAAGTGCGTAAACAAAGGCCCTGTCTTCATCTGCTAGGGCTGCCGCAACAAAAATATCACAGATTGGGTGGCTTAAACCACAGAAATTTATTTCTCACAGTTCTAGAGGCTGGAAGTCAGAGGTCAGGGTGTTGGAAGGTCTGGTTTCTCCTGAGACCTCTCTCCTTGGCTTGTAGACGGCCATCTTCTCACTGTGTCCCCACATGGTCTTTTCCCGGTGCTCTGGCTCCAGTTTGGAAAACATATCAGAACTCCCTAAATATCATTTAAAGTTCACTATATAAAAGCACGCCCACATCCCCTATATTCTCATGCTATGGTTCAGTAGAGTTTGTCTGGTCTTTGGCTGGGCTCCTGGCACAGAGCTTCTAAAATCCTTGGAATTTCCCAAGTGATAGAAGTGCATTTGTTATTCATGAGACCCTGGATCACACCTGAGTTTATGCTGATAAGATGACTCAGGAGGCTCCTAGATGGCTTCAGGATGGTACTGGTCCCCAGAAAGACCGACCACCTGATTAGAAGGTTGTGACTTTGAGCAACAGCCCCACCTCCAGGGTGGGGAGGAGGGTTGGATATTGCAGTCAGTCACTTGGTCAAAGCTTTAATCAGTCATAGCTACGTAATGAAACCCCAATAAAAACTGGACGTCGAAGCTCAGGGGCGCTTCCTGGTTGGTGAACACATGGATGTGCTGGGAGAGTGACAGGTCCCGAGAGGGCAGGGAAGCCCCGCAGTCGAGACTCTCCCAGACGTTGCACCACGTGTCTCTTCATTTGACTACTACTACCCCAGTAGGAGTCAGTGTAATAGCAATTGTTCTGTATCCTTTATAATAAAATTATAATCATAAATATGGTGCTTTCCTGAGTTCTGCGAGTCATTCTAGCAAATTATCAAACCTGAGAGGGCCGTGGAAGGCTCCCACATTTGTAGCCAGTTGGTCAAAAGTGCAAGTAGCCTGGGGACCCCCAAAGTGTGCCTGGCATCTGAAGTGGGGGCAGTCTTGTGGAGGACTGAGTTCTCAACTTGTGGGGTCTACACTAGCTTAGGTGGTTAGCAGCAAACTGGATCATAGTACACCAGGTGGTATCAGACCAGTGGGGGCTGAAACAAAATACAGGCCGTATTTTGTTTTAGTCATTCTTTTTTGTTTGTTTGTTTTAAAGATCGGCACCTGAGCTAACGTCTTTTGCCAATCTTCCTTTTTTTGTTTGTTTGTTTGCTTGTTTGTTTTAATTCTTTTCCCCAAAGCCCCCCAGTACATAGTTGTATATTGTAGATGTAGGTCCCACTAGTTCTGCTATGTGGGACACCGCCTCAGCGTGGCCTGATGAGCGGTGCCATGTTCATCCCCAGGATCCGAACCAGCGAAACTCTGGGCTGCCAAGGCAGAGCGCATGAACTTAACCACTAGGCCACAGGGCCGGCCCCGCGTTTTAGTCATTCTTAATCAATTTTAAATCAGAGAAACTTTTGTTAAAGGAAGTTAAACAGCTTGTCCCAAAACTAGGAAATGAGCAGGTTTAGTCTCATTTGAGAAAAGCCACTGGCTTTGGGCAGCTCAAAATTGAGACCTTGTTACCTGGCGGCCAGGCCTCAGAGGCTCGATGCCATTCAGGCTTTCTTGTTATTAGTCATAACATAACTTGGAGCTGAAATCTTGTTATTCCCATTACTGACCACACTGCAGCCTCTTGTCATTTGCTTCTGAGAAATTTTGCTTTCTCTGGGCCTGAGGGTCTGCACGCTTGTCATCTCAGACCATCCTGCCAGGGATTTCCTTCCCAACAACCAGTGTGGACTCAATGTTTTGGTAACCTTTGAAATGAAACTGCAATTTTTCTTACTTTTCTAAAACTAGCTGCTTACATAAGAATCATTTGTCAACTCTAAAACCCCTCCACTGTCATATCCTTTCTAGACCAGCGCATTCCTTACTCTCCCCACTAATAAATTAATAAACCTTGAATTGTGCTTGAGATCAATTCATCTAAGAAATTTTATTGACTATTTTCTAGGAATGACCATTGCAAAACTTCCGGTTAGTAGTAGGCTGGGAGAATAAAACACATCTTTCAGAATGCTGTCGTAATAAGGCTCAATTCAGTCCAGATAGATCACAGGTTATATATTCAATACGCCCAAGCAAGCCACACGAATTAGAAAGATACTGGTATTTTTGATTAATACATCGTTTAACAAATCCTACCATTAAAGGTCTTTAGGCCTGTTTAATCATTTGTATTAGAAACTTGGTTATCAAATATTTCATAACTAGAAGCAAAATCTCATTACAAATGATTCTCAATAATAGTTCTCTTCGAAGTCATCCACAGCAGCAACACTTCTGACCCCAGTAGTAGTCAGTGTAATAGCAACTGTCCAGGAGGAAAATCTCCAGTTGTGCATTCTCTTTATCCCAGATAGAGCTGGGAGAACTCAGCCAGCCACGAAGCAGTGCAATTATCTCCCCCATCTCTTCAGAGCAAATGCCTTTTCACCACTTTCCTCTCTCCCTCACCACCTCAGACATTCGAATCATTCCTCCCAGAAAAACACACAAAATATAATGTTTTAACGTTTACAAGTTGGAGAAGAGAGGGAATGAGTAGGATAGCGTTCTCCTCCTTGTTCCACCTGGTGCAGAGCTCTTGCTAATCCACTTCAGAGCGTCTAGACTTCATTCTGCTTCATCTCCAGGTTCTACACCCTTCGTCACTGCCGTCATCTGCCTACAGCCGGTTTTGCAAGAACCACAGGGCAGAGCAGGAGCTAGCGGACCCTCTCCCAGCTTCCTCTGCTACCACCCTTATTTTGTGCCACCAAGACTAAGCTTAACTACAGCTTCCCATTCTTCATCAACCTTATCAAGATTTCTAGGTGATCACTAGAAATACCTCATTACTATTGTGTTTCTGAGTATACAAGAAAAGAATAATATTCTCTATCGAAGAGTAGAAAGAAGAAAGCACATGGCATATATAATTTATACACACACACACATTCAGTTTATATATTTTGGCTCTTTTGAGTCTATGTGATTTGGGATTATGCACCTTGTGGCATAACTTTCCACGTTTTTGAAAATATTTTCCCTTACAGACAATATTCAGAGATATTTTCAGGTAGCAGTTACCAGAAAGAAGAAAGTCCGAGTGCTTTAATAAGCACTTATACTTTTCATCAAAAATTAATGTTTTTTAAATACAACTGGTCCTTATAATTACATAAATGTAGTCACATTAAACCTGGTAATGTCATTATGAGATTTTTTTGATTCCCAATAACTGGACAAACTACAAAGCCAACTAAGTTTTTTAAGAGTTATTTTCATTCCCAGAGAAAGGAAAGGGGGTTAAAAAAAGGATAAAATCTTCTTGGCCACAGCAAGAGCCCAGAGGAATGTTCCACCTGTTTCTTTGCATGAATTTCACCTCAAACACACATACAAAATCTACTTCAAACAAACCTCTACCATTAACTCAAACCTGATCAATAAAGCAGCAGAAGCCTCTGTCCACGCCTTTCAAGGGAAAATGTACCACCATTATTTGGAAGGCCTGGGGAGAAAGAGATCTAAAATTTTTTTCCCCTTGAAAATAGTAAGAAAAATAGATAGCAGTCTTTTAGATTCTGTGGATGGGGCAATATGAGCTGGAATTTACTAGACAAGATCTTCATAAAATCCTCGTGCTATTTCAAATTTCACTTTAGAGCTTTGTTCAATCTGGTGGTAGAAATAATTAAACCACGTGTTAGGAGATGAAACAATAGCTTTTCCTCTGCTGGCTGAAACGGACTTGAATGCAGCTCGCCCCAGGACAGAGGGTGTCTTCTCATCCACAGCACTCATTTGTTATTTCCACAGGATCTGGAATAAGATGGCACAGTTGTTCTGCAAAGGGCTCAGGATGGGCACCAACCAGGGTCGCTCGGGGCAGATGGAACTCATGGGAGTGGGGTCAGCAGGGCTCGTCCCTGCCCTCCACACCTGTGGAAACGTGTGCTGGGGGCAAGTGGATGGGATGTGCTGTGGAGATGCCCACCCCTTGTACTCTTCCATTTTATGGGATGTGTATGGAAGTGGCCTCACGTGAGGAAATAAACGTTGTAGATATGCACACCAAGTAGCACTAATCTTAGGTGCCTACTGTTTAGGGGAATTCTATGAGATGCCTCAGCTTCCAGACTTTGGAGAACTTGGGAGCCCACAGCTCCATAGGACACTGAGTCTGAGAGCTGGCTCATTGCCAGGCCACTTAGAGAGAGGCTGGGGGTCACAGTCATGCACCAGACCGACTGGTCATGCACCAGTCGTGCACCAGGTGTGTCCCGCTTGTCTCCACAACATGCAGCAGTATACAGTTGTATGTACATACATATACAACATACATAAGTATACATTTGTGTGGGGCTTTTTAATTGATAGATTTTATTTTTTAGAGTGATTTTAGGTTCTGGGTGAAAATGATGTGTCAATGTGGGCTCCTTAATTGTAACAAATGTGTCACTCCAGTGGGGGATGTTGATAACGGGGGAGGCTGTGCATGTATGCCGACAGGGGACATAGGGGGAACCTCTGTATCTTCCACTCAGCTGTGTATTTTTAATGTTTAAATGTAAACAAATTAACTTATACTTGCCTTTTCAGAGACGTCCCATCATACCTATGACTTAAAAATACATGGGTGAAAATTGTAACGTGATTTTTTTTTTAATCCTGCCTTTAAGCTGAAACTACTAGTCCTCTCAAAGACTCAAGAGAGATGATCAGAAGTGTTAACAATGACAGTCTTGCTTTCAGGCAAAATTATTGAGAGAAGAAAAAATCATTTACATCCACTGAGCACTGAGCACTGTGTTGTTGTCCTAAACTTTAGCAAATTGGTGCTTTCTCCTATTTTCCTTTCATTTTTAATAGCTTTGCCAGCACCCCAGCTAGAAATCATAAATTTTCCTTGGCTTGATCTTCACTGTCACTCCTCCAGCCCAGCCAGTCCCCAAATGCTATGATTCTACTTCACAAGTCTCAACTGTCATGTCACCTCCTCTCCAGGCCCTCTTGCCACCTCCGTTCACTCTCTCAGTGTCCCCACCTGGGCTACTGTGACGGCCTCCTTAGGGGTCTCCCTGATGCCCATCTGTCCTCCACAGCCACCAGTGCTGTCGTCCATTCCCTTACCAAATGTTGATTTCTTACCTTGAATAAAATTGTATATTTCTTACTGAAGACACAAGGGTAAGCCACTCCCCCTGTTCTCAAGGACCTCCCATCTAAATACACATCCTCTTTTGTCACTCACTTACCTGCAATTCTTCAGGGGATCCCCATCGCCTGTAGGACGAAACCAAAACTTAGGAGCACAGCACAGTTTGTCATTGTTCATACTCACGGGATCTGGCCACGATCAAGCTGCCCTGTCTCACCCCCCACCATTCCGCCACACACGCCCAGGCTGCGGCCACTCCAGCTGCCTGTAGCCTATCCACCCCTCCAAACTCAGGCAAACCATGTCCTCTACTTCTAGTGAGCTGCCGGAATTTTCCTCAGAACAAATGCAACCTCCCCCGCCCCCCCCGCCCCCCGTTCTCCCTCCCCTGGCTCAGCAGATTCCTCCTTCCTCTGGGTCCCCCAGCACTTCATGTATGGCTGTATGATTTCCTGGCAAGTCTGTCTCCCCAGCGGACTGCAAACCCTGGAGGACAAGGGCCAAGGTACCTTGTGAGGGGGAAGCAGGCAACTGCATTTACTCAGTGCCTGCTCCCTGCCAGGCCCTTACAGACATCCTATCCAACCCTCCCCACAATCCCTCGTGGCCTGAACCTGTGGACGAAAAGGCAGAACACAAGAAGTGGGGGTTTTCCCGGAGGCAGCCGGCTGGGTCCCCACCTCAGGACCCCCACGGGTTGTGACTTTGGAGAAGGCATCATGGCTGAACGCCTTCCTCTCAAGCTTACAGGCTCAGAAACCTGGTTCTACCAGCACAGAGAGAGCAGGACAATTTCTCAGGGGCAACAGCATCCTGAGCAAGCTCACAGCCTAATGTGGATAAGCCGGAATGCCAAGTGGGTGATTCTCCATAAACAACATGGGTGTGCGTCCAGCACCTGCCACGCATTGAGCATTGAGTGCTCTGACATGGTTTAACCCACTGTCCCTCACAAGAATGAGGCAGGTATTATCAGTATCCTCATTTTATTGTTGAGGAAACTGAGGCACAGGAAGGTCAAGTAACCTGCCCAAGGTCACCAGCCAGGAAGTGACAGAGCCAGAATTTGAACGTGGTTCTGATGTGGATCAAGGCTGTCCCAGGGAGAGAAGCCCAAGGTGTCCTGGCCTACATGCCGATCTATATGACCTGATTCATATCTGAAGTTATACGACCACAGAATAACCAGACCCACCTGCACTGATACCATTTTAATGACTTTTTACATCATCTTTCTTTGTCTGGTAAAAATAAATCATGTACCCATGTCTTACAAATTTAGCCCCAACCCTCAACACATTGTAGCTCTTCACTGCCCATGGGTCCTGTCCCCACACCTGCAGCTCTTCACTGCCCATGGGTCCTGTCCCCATGCCTGCATACCTTCACTGCCCATGGGTCCTTTCCCCATGCCTGCAGCCCTTCACTGCCCATGGGTCCTGTCCCCTGCCTGCAGCCCTTCACCGTCCATGGGTCCTGTCCCCATGCCTGCAGCTCTTCACTGCCCATGGGTCCTGTCCCCACGCCTGCAGCCCTTCACTGTCCATGGGTCCTTTCCCCACGCCTGCAGCTCTTCACTGCCCATGGGTCCTTTCCCCACGCCTGCAGCTCTTCACTGCCCACGGGTCCTGTCCCCATGCCTGCAGCCCTTCACTGCCCACGGGTCCTTTCCCCATGCCTGCAGCCCTTCACTGCCCATGGGTCCTTTCCCCATGCCTGCAGCTTTTCACTGCCCATGGGTCCTGTCCCCAAGCTGCAGCTCTCACTGCCCATGGGTCCTGTCCCCATGCTATTCTCTGAATAAAAGAGCACTACTACCAGACCTTGAGAGTCCAAGACATGTTTCTTTCAATTCCTTGGCTCGCTGAGCCCGCATCAGTTCAGTTCTCTTAACTATTTTAGTAAACAATGAGAAATAATTTCTGAAGGGGAAAGTTATTCTCATCTTCCGATAGCAAGTTTTATCCCTGTGGAGAAGCCAAATAGTGCCACAAGAGGGTTACCTGGTGAGCATGTTCCCATGACTCAAGCATCCGATGAGGTCGGAGGAGTCTAATGCATCCCCTTCCACAAAAACACCACACCTGCCCTGGCACCCTCCCCTCAGCAGCTCCTAGACCCATCTAGACACCTGCTACTCTTTCTGGGGGTCTGTGGTTCCTCAGGTCTCATTCTGATTAACAAGTTAACATCTTCAGCTAATCCTGTTCTTTCTACCTCACCAACTATTTAAGAGAAGGAATCATTAAGATCCACAGCTACCTCAGAACCCTGGCCCAGCCTGGTGTGTCTGCTTCCTCCCCTACTCATGCTGGCCTCAGCAACCCACCCCAGTAGGCTCCCTGTTCCAAGCCTCCCTGGGGTCCCCACCTTTCACCCCAGAGGGTATGGCCAGAATGGTCACCCACTCCACACCATACCCCTCAGTTTCTATCCACACTGTACACAGGAGTGGTCCTGGCCTCCCTTGCTGTGGCAGCCCATGCTTCCCTCTCCTTGTCACCCACAACACCCACTTTTTCTCTGGGGTCTTTGCCACCATCTCTATTCATCTTTTGCATTGCAGTTTCCTGCACTCTTGGCCCTCAACCTCCAAGATTCAGGCTGGTCTCCACCGCTTTGACCAGTCTCCCAGGTAGGGTCATTTCCACCTGTTCCCTTCTTCCTAGCCTCAGCGTGGTCTCCACTCCCCACTACTTCCAATTACTCAGCACACCGATTAAATGTTCTGGATTTTCCAAGACTACATTGATTTCAACTATGCTGTCACATCATCAGACCATTTGACCCAATTTTTGGACAAGAAATATAGTCAATGTAGATTTATTGCGCCTAGATATCATTTTTGTAATTGGTGCCACATGCGCAGGATATAAAAACAAAATGCATCAAAGGGTATAGAGGGAAAATTGAGTCTCTTCTCAGCCCTGTTCCCCAGGCCCACGGACCCCCAGTTCTCCTACCCAGACACAGCGGCTGCGAGCGGTTTCTTATCCCTTCAGAGAGAGGCCGTGAATCTCTGAGCTGGATGGGACTGGCCGTGCTCCATCAACAGCACTGGCAATTTCCTAACCATTTATATGTTTCAAATTATTTGAAGAAAGAAAATAAAAAAGTTCAACTTCAGTCCCACACCTAAATTAGCCCATGGTATTTCTCTAAATTGTATTCCAATATTTTACCCACAGGCACACGTTTTCATTGTTTAATCCCAGTGTTGTAAAAAGTCGAGTTCTATTTCCATCGCTAACTTCATACACACATTTCATTTTCATTATTTTTAACAGATAGTAATTTGGGCTAAAACTCAATTATTGGGTTTTTGTTTCAAGTTTTCACATTATACACAATATCAGTATAACTATCTGTAACTTTTTCTTCTTTGAATTCTTACTTTAGGGTAAGTTTCTAGAGTGGTAGCACTGAATCTAGGGGATGGACCATGTCACATTTAGCCAAATAATTCTCTTGGAAGGGTGACAGCAGTTTGTAATGCCTCATACAGATATGAGGATACATCTTACTTTTATTCCATCAAATGCAATAATTATACTTATCAACAAAAAATGCTTCCTCCTACCGTTCTCCCTTACCTATCTGTGTAACAGATAACTCAGGTCAACATCACCGACTTAGGTTTCTGTGTTTAATGCAGACTTCTGTTAGAAGCCGTCCTCAGAGCCAAGTGGAACAAGGTGAGTGACTGCTTGGATTTCTAGGACCTTGGAGAGCTTACAGTCTTTGTTGCATCCACGTGAAGCACACTTTGACATGGTCAAGAATGAATGGGCACGTTCTGTCTCTCTCGGAACCTTGGGGTATTCACATCCACCGAGCTCTTTTTAGGTATTCTACAAAAGGCAATAGTCTTTCCAATTTATATTCTTTTAAAAGTGACCTTCTCTTTTTTGCTTGTTATTGCAGATGTATTTTCCTTATTGTTTAAAATGTATATAAGACCCTCCCACTTTGGAGAGCAAGACCTGGACTTGTACTTGGGCTTTTCACATGCTAGTTATATCTCTTGGGCAAATCCCTTAGCCTCTTGGAGGCCAATTTCTATCAGCAAAATAGGAGAATAATAACATCTGTCCACATCACATATTTGTTGTGAAGAGCAAATAAAAAGATGTCTGAGCGTCAAAACTGTCTTGTAAATAAGAAGTCCCTCTTCAAATGTTCATACTATTCTATTAGACCATACGACTCTTCTCTATTTCAAATCCAATCTCTTATTGGTTCTGGAAAAATGTATTATTGGCTCTTTATTTATTGATTTAATGCCTTTTATTTTGTCTGCTTATTCAGGAAGTCTAGCTCTTCAGAAATTGCCATGCTGAACTCTATTCCCCAGATCTGACCTCCTGAAATATTTCATTTCTTAATTTACTTTCTTAAAATTCTGGATATATTGCTCAAGTTTTTTTACCGATTTAAGTGCCGTTTCTGCTTTGTGCAGCTTAAACCACATTTTCAGTTTGTCTTTTGCAATGGTCATTAATTACCTTCATTCTTTTTAATTCTGACCTTCTCTCACTTGAGACGATGGCATGTCCACTTCATTTCCTTGACAAGAGGCTCCAACCATTTTCTGAATTCTGTGTGCTTCCCTGCAGTTACTCTTTTCCAGGAGTAATTAAAATAAAATTTTCTGTACGTTCTTTGGTCTTTTTTGAGTGATGAAACTTTTTCGGGGAGCCAGCATTTTTTTCCAGTTTAATGCATATTCCCCTAAATTACCTTGGTGACTGACCTCTCCTGCACTGTTGAAAATTCTTTAGTAAAATTCCTGATTGTTTGTAATAGAATTTGTGATTATGAGCTTGGTTGGGTTTCTACTCAGTCCGCTATCTTCCTGGATAATTTTCCTATCATGTCAGATCTTTCTATCCTCTGGTTCAACAGAGTCTGGAAAGAATCCAAAGACCAAAGATGAGATTGGAACCAGAGAGCCAAACGTTTTCCAGAGAAAACTGAAAAATGCCTTTTCGTGCTTTGTCACTGCTGTTAAGGTTCAAGCTGGGCCTAAAAGAGGGGGAACGAGGATGGCATAGTGAAATAAAATTTTACCACAAACCCTTCAATAACTCTACTTATTAACTGCAATCCTGACGTTTCTGAATCTTCCAGGCATCTTGCAAGCAGCAAAGGCTACGTTGGTTTCCTTAGCTATAAAGGAAGAGGATGCTAAGTTCTTTCCAAGGTCTTTTTCTGGCTCTGAATTTCTACAACATTAAATAATATTTAAGCTGTAGGTTCAGGCATTAATTGATGTGACCAGAATTCTCCCCACTTCCTGTTACCCCACCTTCAAAATGTGCACATATGTGTTTGTGCACGAGTGCATGCACACTTGCACAAACACACACCCTTACTTTAATTTCCCAATTTGTAAATTTTTCAAATCAACTGTTATTAAACATATAATGAACCAGTGAAAGGGAAAATGATGGAACTGAAAGAGGAAATTCCTCCCTCTGGAATCAGAGCAGCCTCTATTCCTCCAGATCTGCTTCAACACATGAGGTCCCTAAAAGTAGACGCCACAAGGCAGCATCCTGCCAAGGCATGGGCGAGGCACCAAGTCACAGTCGCGCCTCTGTGAAGGGAGGCCCTGTCTCCCTCTGGTGGACACACCTAGAATTGCAGCCTTCTCTGCCTCTGATAAGGCGCCAGCGCCCATCTGGGATGAAATGCTTGGATGGCTCTACCACTGACCTGAAACCCTAAGCAAGGGCCTGCCTGTGAGGGACAGGCTGCGTCTTTGCCTCAGAAATGGATCCTTGTGTCGTTTTGAGGCAAGCTATCCCTGCAGCTGTTAGATTCGAGGCTCAAGAAAGCTGGGCTGGATTTCAAACTGGCTAGCATTAAACGGCCTACATCTTTACCGGATTTTGGGTTCCAGCACAAGAAATTTGTTTTAATTGAAGTAATTCAGAATGAAGTTAATCAGAACGAAGTTGCTGACCTCAGGGATCTTGTCTCTCCTTTGAACTTCAATTACACTTAGTTTACGCTGTCAAAACTGGTGTCTCAAGAAGACACCAAGAAGACATCTCAAGAAGACATCTGTGACAACTAGCAGCAGAGAAGTGAGGGATGGAATTGTTTTGACAAGCTGTGAATGACAGGACTGTGGCTACTTTAAATTATTGATCAGCCAATATTTAATGCACGCCTATATGCCTACCCATTCAGGTAAGCAACAAACATTTATTAGTTCATTTGGTACCAGTCATTGCCTATTTGCTCTCAGATCTCTTCCCCACCCTTCTCCTGAAAATCCTGTTTCCTGATAATCCTTGCCTATCATCTTCCAGCTAGAATGGCCACTGGGAGGCAGTAGCAAGAGATTGGAGGTTGAGAAGTAGAGCAGCCAGGTTATTTTGTCTGCCCCATCTCTCTTCTGAACATCATTTTCCTACAGTGGTTCCAGCTCCCCGTCCGACAGCCGTCTCTCCAGGGTTCTTGGCAGTCCCAGCCATGATACGGCCTCGGCTTCTGATTCTGGCACCACCATCCGTCTCCCATATCCTTCAAGCCCTGGTGGTGGTGGTGGTAGCTTCCTGCTGTCGTTAATATCTGGTTGTTTCTTCAGCCCATTCGGCTTCTCACCTCTGTCCATTAGCTGTGTAATGAATCTCTGTTCTAAATCCCCTCTTTGAATGTGTAGGATGGTTTTGTTGTACTTGGTAATAGGGATATGGCATGAGCAAGACAGGCTCAGTTCCTGATCCCAGGGAACTCATAATCTACTGGGGAAAACAAATATTAAATAAATAATCATTAGTATAATAAGTATTTCAAAAGGGAAGTACATAAGAACATATAGGAGGGAGAGCTGACCTAGAATAAGAATAAGGTTTGTGGCTCCACAGGTGACACTAGAAGGTCTGAGTGAGCAGGTCTTTATACAGAGACATGGCCCCAGGAGCTATCATTGCAGCAAGGCAAATTGTAATGCTACCTCTCAGCCTCCCTGGATCTGGCAGGGAAGAACAGAAGGGTCCTCAGCCAAAGGGGGAAGTTAGGGGTTGCAAGCAGGATTCAGTGCACAATAGTGGCGGAGAGGCGGGGATGGAGTTATTCTGAGAGCCTGCAGGGGCCCACGAAAACTAGGTTCTTCCTGATCCAGTCAGAGGAGAGAAAGGAATCTTGGAGGAATGTATTGTCCCCCAAGCGATCTCCAAAACATGGGAGTCAGGTGATGTCCAGGCCAAGCCTGACTCAGAGAAAATGCTGTCCTAAACACTTAAGCTCCGACATTACAGTATTTCCTAGGCCTCCTCCCAGCCCAGCTCCACATGGGGAGTGAGAAGCAGAGAGTCAGCAGGTGCCTGTGCTCTTTTGTCCCAACAGGTTTCTGTTCTCGTCCTGACAAGCTCAAGGTTCTCTTAACTTCTCTGTCTATTCCGCAATACAACGAATTCCAGATTTACTCAACACCTTGTCTTCTCTTGCCACATCATAAAAGCTCTAAATTCATCCATCCATTGGGGGAGGTATACTTGCTTTACCTTTGCCCTTTAAAGCACTGTTTGCAATATCTAAAGTGTGTTTTTTGAACAGAGGTTTTCCAATTCCACACTGCAGAGGAAAGTCGTTGCCCAAATGTGTGGCCATTCCAAGCCACCCTGCTTGCAGAGTTCCCTGAGAGGGAACGAGGGAGACATAAGTCTGTGAGGCTTCTGCTCCCTCCACGTTCACTCCTTAATCTAGGTTCATACTAGACGTTTGTATGTTAACATAGTGACACCCACAGGGCTCTGGTCTCTCCTTTGAACTCCAATTACAGTTAGTCTACACTGTCAAAACTCATGGCTTAAGAAGTCCTTGTGGGTCACTTATGGCAAGTGAGGCAGGCGATGAAAAGGAGGGAGCTCAGGCACTGCTTGACACCCTTGGCGTGGGGGCTAGAGCAACACTTCTAGATCAGACTTCCACGAGAGAACTAAGCCCTAATGCCCTAAGGCATCTATTGTATGTATGAATTACCTTGTGTCTCTTATGCTTCTAGAATAGTACTATATACCATCATTGGATAATTGAGAAAATAGTCGCTCAAATAATGTTCTGTAGAACTTAGTTCTCTCCTGGAACCCCTGTTGAGAAAGGTGGGCCCACCAAGAGCAGGAGCTCTTCAACCTGTCTAGTTCACAGGATCATGCACAAATGATGACACTCACAAGCATTAGCACAAGTGGGGGAAATGTTTTCTTGAAGAAGATGGGTATGATGGCACAGTGAGAGAACATGGGAAAGCCACGAGGGAGCCCCCAAGAAGTCCACATCTGGCTCTCCTGATGGCCTTTTCTCTTCCTTCTGACTATGTGAGACTCAGCAGATGCTGATCGATTTAACAAGGTACATCTGACCCATTTAACTAACCCAACCCACGCAATTTTAACGGAAGACAATGGAAGGATTAAAGCTGTTTTTATCTGGCATGATCACCTTTGCAGGATCCATTTTCTGGAGACACCTCCACACGAACCCGTACTCCCAGCCGCCCCTACTGAGCCCTGTGGGAAGGCAGGGGACTGAGTCATGAGGCATGGGTGGACCACGGGAATAGTGCCCCAGAGGTCCACCAGCCAGGGCAGGGTTGAGCCCCCTCTGGAGGAGATGCAATGGAAGAGAGCAAAGGAGGTTTGGATAAAATAACTCTTAGGTTAGCACTTTTTTAAGCGGTTGTTTTCTAGGTGTTTCCTTGACATGTCCTAACTCCTCAGCTAGATTGTAAATTCTTGACTAAGGACTAAGTTTGTGCTGTAAATCTTTAATCTCCTACGGTGTTCAGCACAGTGCTTCTCCTGCAGATGCTTAATCAGCACACTGTTGATTAATTAGAATCTGCTTTGGGGAAAAAATGGTGTATCCTTGCAACAATTATGGTATAAGTTTTATGTGAAAGTACTGAATGAATATAATAAAGTGTAAAATATTTAATCCTTGTGCACTATAAGCCAAGCATCTCCCCCACATCCCATCCCACCATGCCTATAGGAGCCAGCCCACCCTGAACATCAGACAGAGACAGAATCCTGAGTGAGGGAGCCTCTCGTCAAGAATTGAGCAGGTCTGGGGCCGGCCCGGTGGCTCAGCGGTTAAGTGCGCACATTCCGCTTCAGCAGCCCAGGGTTTGCTGGTTCAGATCCCGGGTGCGGACATGGCACCGCTTGGCAAGCCATGCTGTGGCAGGCGTCCCACATATAAAGTAGAGGAAGATGGGCACAGATGTTAGCTCAGGGCCAGTCTTCCTCAGCAAAAAAAGAGGAGGATTGGCAGCAGTTAGCTCAGGGCTAATCTTCCTCAAAAAAAAAAAAATTCAGCAGCTCTTACCCTGGAGATAGAGCTCAAAGCCTCCTTTCTCAGCTAACTTTCCAAGAACAGAGGGCAAGACAGAAATTGAGAACAAAACTGACCCCATCCATCTCCCTTCCACCCCTGCTCTGCTCCCTAGAGTCAAAGGCTTCTCTATCCCCATCCCCATGTGAACACCCCCTTTCTGGCTGAACCCTAGAGTCTCACCAAGAGTCAAAGCTTGCTGCGCCCAGTCAGGAATCGCTCACACTGCCTCCCCCCAGGTTCTCAGCTCGGCCTCAGGATCATCTCTGGTGGGGGCCCTGCTCCTCTGTGTCTTGGAGCCTGTGAGATCTGACTGCCCTTTTCATGCTGGGCCTCACAGGGTCCTGACTCCTGGCGTGGTTCTCAGACTAGTCAGCCAGCAACTTAGATAGTCAACACCTCAGCGAGAGTACGGTTCCGACTCTCACCACCTAGACTCCTATGAAGTTGACTTCGTCTCAAAAGCCAGTGGATTAAGTTTTGGAGGGGAACATGCCCTTCCAGTGATGAGAAAAGGTGTTATTGTGATCCATACCTCCTGCCTGGAGTCACAAGCAGAAAGTGGTGGAGTGGATGTGGAATCAGGAGAGAGGGAGTTGGCTGGTGCTGAAGGATCCTTAAACCAGACCTTGACGGTACTGATGAGCACCCACTGCCCACCCTGGGGGACACTTTCAGGGTGACCAGAATGTCCATGTCTACCATGAAGCATGGCTCTTCCTTGGGACAATCTTAGAGGTGCTATAAATTCTTAACTCTCAGTCGTCATGATCCTCAACTTGATGAGCTGAGATCTCCTTCCTTTTTTTCTTAATCATTCCACTGGATTTTCAACATATTTTTTTCTTTTCTAAATATGGAGTCTGGGGCCGGCCCGGTGGCACAGCAGTTAAGTGCGCACGTTCCACTTCGGTGGCCCGGGGTTTGCCAGTTCGGATCCCGGGTGCAGACATGGCACCGCTTGGCATGCGATGCTGTGGTAGGCGTCCCACATATAAAGTAGAGGAGGATGGGCACGGATGTTAGCTCAGGGCCAGTCTTCTTCAGCAAAAAGAGGAGGATTGGCAGCAATTAGCTCAGGGCTAATCTTCCTCAAAAAGAAAACAACTAAACATGGAGCCCATCCACCTCATGTACTAACAAGTAAGGATCTTCAACTGACACCATGATGGCAGGGCTCCCAAGGTTTCCTTGGGAAGATAGGTATCTTACCTTTCCCTTGCACCACATTCCAACTCCACTTTGGGAGTTGGCATCCTCCACCCTCCATGCCTGGCCTCCATGGATTCTGGCAGCCAGGCTTGCCCCAGGGTCCCACAGATTGCATAAACAGACTTGCCTGATCTCTTTGCTAAGGCCTGTTGGTTGTTAGTGAGTATGTCGTGTGTTATCTTCCCTTCCCTTAACTGCACTGTCTTCAGAGGTAAATGCAGAGCAATTCTGAACACCCCACCTCTCTCCATCTAAGCCAAGCCCTGGGCTGGAGCTCTGGGAAGACTACCCTGCCATGTGGGCAAGCATGCCCTTTGGCTCTGCAGCAAGGCGAACTTGGTCTTCCTTTTTCTGCTAGTTTGCAAAAAATTAGTAAGCAACCATCAAGACTTTTATACCACTTTTATCAACCTTAGTAGAGGGAAATCTGGACTTTGAAACCCATTCGGCAGGCTAGACTGACCAAAGAAGTTCAAAGAACAGCTCAAAGTTGATGGCATTCTCTAGACCTATGACTAATACATTTTTATTCAATGTATTTTAAGCCGCTGTACTCAATAGACCATAAAACCTGGAATCTGATCTGCAGTTCTGATTCTGGGGCATCCAGGAAACTTTCCAGCTCAGTGAACTATCCACACAAATAGAGAGACAGCTTAACGTGGTCTAGGACACTGGCTTTCGAACTTTTTGGCTCCACAGTAAGAAATGCATATTAAGTAGCAACCAATACACAGACACACACACACTCACACACTCACCCACCCCTCTACATAGCTGAAACAGGTTTCATGAAACAATACTGCCTTAGAGGAAGATGTATATAAAAGTGATTTATTAGGAACTATTTCCAGGGAAAAGTCTTTAGAGGAGTGGGGAAGGTGGACCAGTAAGGGTGCAATATGGATCCAAGTCACGTAGAGGGTAATTATGCACCATTCCCAGGGTTTAGGGAGCATTGTGGGTCACCTCAAAGTCACCCCAATGAGGGGGAAAAGAGCTAGAGTACGTATATCCCCGTCCCCATCAGTCATCGGTTCAGGGCTGTGGAGGGAGGGAGGGGACACAAATTCCTAGGGTCCTCTGGCTCTCCTGCAACTTCCAACAACATGCTGACTTTGGGGCAAGCACTCGCACTGCAATTCAGCTGGTGAGCACAGAGAAGGGAGAGGGATCCAATGACATGGGCAGAGCAAGGACAGCACCTGTGACCAACCCCCTATCATGAGTGAGCAACTGTGATGTTTTCTATTCTTTTTTTTCACTTGCTGGCCATGGATTTGAATCTCAGTGCTGCTACTCATGAGCTGTTATTTAACTCACTTGGGCTTTTCCTCATTCTTCGTTCCTAAAATGGGGATAATAATATCAACTTTGCTCATGGTGGTGAGAATTGGAATTGACAATAGATATTCCTAGAAAACAGGCGATGCTCAACTTGTAGCTCTCGCGGTGTATCCTCAAAATGCCTTGAGAGAGTAATGCAAAGATTTCTGTCTGCTGTTGACAGCATTCAAGACCTGCATGCATAACAACACAAGGGGCGGAGCGTGGGCTCCCCTGCAGAGTCCACAGACATGCTCACAAACGTCCACCACCTCCTGCCTCCTGCCTTTGCTCTGCTTTCCCTTTGACTCATTTTCTCATCCTTCAAGCTTTGTCTTAAATGTCCCTCTTTCAAGAAGCTTTTCCAGACCACCCCGACTAAAAATACTCTCTCCCTCCTTTGAATTGCCCATGCTGCTCTATTTGAAATTATTTTATGGCACTTTTTCCACTTTCCTTTCTCCTCTTTGCAATATCTATCAAAATCCTGACTTGGGAACAGACAGACAAATCAATGGGATAAAAGAATCCGGAAATAGGCTCAAGAACATGTGCAAATAACAAAGAAATCAAGGCATGGGGGATAATCAAATAGCCCTGAGATAACTGGTTAACCATTTGGGAAAAAATTAACCTGGATCTCTAGCTCACTTCCCATTCAAGAACAAATACCAGATGGCCCAAAGATTTAAACACGCACACACACACACACACACACACACAAAACATTGAATAACTGCACGGAAACATGAGTGAATTTTTTATACTCTTGAAGTAAGAAAGGCCCTTCTAAGCATGACATAAAACTCAGAAGCCATAAAAAAAAGATAAATAAATTTGATTCCATGAAAATGTAAAACATCTATAGGACATTAAAAAGACATAAATTCAAAAGTCAAATCAATAAAAATATTTGCAACACGTAACAGTCAAACGGTTAATTTTCTCTGATAAAGAGTTTAGAAGAATAAATAAGAAAAAAAAAGTAACAACACAATAAGGACAAAGGGCATGAACAAGCAGTTAGGAAACAAGAAATACAAATACCTGCAAACATATGAAAAAATAATCACCTTAAAGAAATGTAAATCGAAAGATTCTTTTTTCACCCCGATTGGCAAAAGTTAAAATGTTTGGTGAAACTGAGTGCTAGGAAGGTGCATTGAAATGGACACCATCCCACAGAATTGCCCTTCAGGAAGGTTCCGTGAAATAGGACAGGGGCACAGATTTTCTGGAGGGCAATTGGCAATTTCTATTAAAATGTCAAAGGCACATACACTTTGCCCTATCCCTTCAACTATCGACCTGGGCTTAGCACAAGTGTTCCCAGCTCTGTGTACAGGATGCTATTGCAGTACTCTATGTATGAGAGAAAAGCCATTAACAACTAACGTGGACTTCAACAGGACCAACAAGTGATAGTCCATCCAGATAACAGAAGAGGGAATGAGGATGAAGATCTGAACCGCCTGCTAGTCGAAGGTCTCCAAAACAGACCAACAAGTTAGGAGTGTGCCCGCATGCGCACACGTGCACACACACACACATTGACACACACAAATGAGCGCATATAAAAAATAATGAACACTGAGTAAGGGCTTTAATCTAGTTAACAGTATTGCACCAATGGCAATGTCTTGGTCTTGATATGGTACTACAGATGCCACCACTGGAAGATGTCACCATTAGGGGAAGGGTCCATGGGGTCTCTATATGCTACTTTCGAGTCTATAATTACTGTGAGTCTATAATTACTTCAAAATACAATGTTTTTTAAAAAACAAGGTGCAGAAAGTGTGCATTGTATGATTCCTTGGTTTTTTTACAATGTATCAAAAGGTCATAACATACTCTGTGTCATTAAATTCAAAATGAGTGGACAGAGCATATGTAAACAGAAGGACAAACCCACTCATCCCCCTCCCTCCTGAGGGTTTGCTTGAGGTGAAGGATAATCAATTCTTAAACTTCCTTTGCAGAGATGGAAAAGAGTGCAGATCTGCTCAAGAATTTGATCTAGCCCGACAAAGACAGAGCCCTCAGAAGTAGGCTGTCTTTTGCCGAGGCGAGTGATGGGCCCTATTCATTTCACACCGTTGGCCTCTTACATTGTTCCAAAAGCAGGACAGGAGAACTGAAACTGCTTTGCATAATAATGTCAAATGTTATCTCCAGAGAGGGCAGGCTGGCATCTCTAAGGAAACGGTTCTCTTTCTTAATGTGGATTTAGACTGCATTGTCCCTAAGAATTGCTGTTCGTTCTTGGAAGGAGTGTACGTCTGTGTGTGTGTGTCTCTGTGTGAGTGCATGTGTGTGAGTGCATGTGTGTGTTCATTTGATTCTGAAATTCCTCACTGGAAAATGGAACGCCTCAGGAGGGGTGAGAGGACATTTCTTCATCTCATACTAGCAGAGAGATCTCAAGGAGAACGCGTGGCGCTCCGAACAAGACTTGTACTGTGGTGCTGGCCCCAGACTGCCAAAGCTCACCCTGCAATTGTCCACGAAAGCTCCCCGTTGAATAACTCAAGCTGGCAAGAAATGTAAAGATGTGATTCTCGCCTCGGAATGCCCTGATACTCTGTTTCAGGGGAAAGGACAGATCCTCCAGGAGAACAACCCCTTTCTGCCGGGAGTGGGAAGATTCTGAAGAAAGGAGACTGTCAGTGAGTCCTCAGCAAAGCCGATGCCTGGTTGGAGTTGAGTTTAAAGGTTCAGTCAGAATAACACCTGTGAAACAAAAGGGAGGAAGCAGGACTGAGAAGAAGGAGCTGTTAGACGGTGAGATGCAGATCTGACGAACACCAGCCCAACAGGAAGCTCCAAAACAAAGATGGCCTGCTGGAGGAGCCCCATTTTAGGCAGAAATGACGAGGTCCTGGTACCCCCGTCCTGCTCAGTTACCGGCTGGTGCCACCCTGAGAAGGAGTTAACTGTCAGCTGGAGGCTGACAGCTAATCAAGCTCCCAGCAGCCAGCACGAGTGCTTTCTAGGAGGATCTGAGCTGTTATCTGCATCTCCGTGTCTGCCACAGGGACTGTCTCTGAGGAAGGAAAATGGGGGAAACCACAATTTTGAAAACATTGCTGGGAATTTCTTTGTGCCCATAAAGGACCCAACCAGAAGTCATGTTAGGCATCTTATTTGGAGCATCTGTCCCCCTATATTGTAATTCAAATCTTCAGTGAATTTCTTAGTGCATTGTGAGGAATACAGGATAAGGCAACTGGATGCTGTACCCACACAGAAACCATGCAGACTATAATCCTGGAGGTCCCAGCATTGACCAGCAGAAAACACTGAGGCCCACAGTTGCTACCTGAAAATAGATTGGGGGACATCCTCCACCACCACCACCCCTCCCCAATTACTGAAGAAGAAAGCAATCCTGGCGTGAGGGAAAAGAGAAGCTGATGCCTGTCTCATAGGAATCTTTCACCTGCTGCTGTACAGAGCTCCTGAAAAGGACCTGAAGGAAGACTGGATGGATGATTCCTAAATGGTGTTCACGAACAGCTGCCTAAATACAGAGCAGTCAGGAAAGAAATCCAAAAACCAGAAATTGAGTGAGATATACAACAGTTATGAGATTCTAGATAGAGTAATATCTCACAAAATTAATAGTCCATTACATTTAAATAGGCAGAGACTGTGTCAGTCTCTGGCACCTACAGATTCATTCACTGTTTTGGTTTCTTTTTTTTTTTTTTAGTAAATTTGTTGTCAAGATTTAAAAATCAAATATTTCACATTAAAATCCAGATTTCTACCCTTGTAAGTGAGCATGTGAGGCCACCTTGTTACACTAAATGGCCCCAGTGCCCCCTCTGTGTGACTACGCGCTGCTCTGCACATACTGTTAAAAAATTCACATGCTCTCCTGATTTATGGCCTCTGTTTACCTATGTACTCCCTGATACCTTGATAAATTAAAATTTCTAAATTAAAAATTTTAAAAATTAAAAAAAAATTTGTTCTGTGAGTTTCTCTCCAGGAACAGGCTGACCACAGGTGGAAAACATATCTACAAGGTGTCCATCGCAGCTGACCAAAGAATGGAACAATGTAATGCCGGGAGCCAGTCATGCCTAGAGACCAACATCCCTGGATCCTCTCCTCACTGCCCATTTTCACTATATAACTGCCTCAAGATTCTGTACTCCTTGAAGATGGGTTTTTGAGACATTAGTCACCCATCTTCCGATTAGCTGGCTAATCTAATTAAACTTCCTTTCTCCATCTCTAACTCATTGTGACAATCGGCTCAGATCTTCGAGAGCAGAGCGAACCCATTACTTGATATCAAATTCTGGTGACCCAGATGGGACCACAGCCTCTGCCTCTGACTTGGAGGAGACTATTTTGGGATTTTCCCCTGCAGCTGCCATTCAGCTTTTTCCACCTGTGGAATTCCCCTTGTGGTTTCCTCCCTTGCCAACTGCCTCTAATGCTTCAGTGACTGGAAGACAAAGGACAGGATTGTAAACTGACGAGCTTACAATCACCTAGTCTGCAGCTAGGGGAGTCACGAGTCTCTGGTTTTTCTGTGGTGTACCCACCAGTATGGCCTGTTCTCCTGAGAGTGTGTGTTGTTCCACTAGTCTGTGTGCCGGTTTTTCTCTGTACCAGGCATCTGACCCACTAGACTGGCATTGGGAGATAAGATCTTTACCCCACCTTAAGCCATTCTCTCTTGTCTCTTTGGCTTGTTCAGCACTGATGCAAGAACTGTGTTCTCGGGCGGAGTGGGATTTGGATAAGGCCTGTAGTTATCTGGTCTCCTGGAGTCAACCCCTGCACCTTTCTCTGGGTCTATTAATGGTCAGACACAAACTTTACCACCACGGGTGCTGCTCTGTCCCTTCCGAGAAAAAAGAAAAAGAGAGGCCCACTAGGCTGCATGCTGGCCAATTAGGCTGATTTCACTTATAAGCCCATGACAAAGAAAAAAGGATGACCTTTTACTGTAATGTAACCTGGCCCCAGTAAACACTGGCCTCAGGAGAAAAGCGGCCCCCAAATGGTTTGCTCAATTATGATACCATCTTGCAGCTAGAATGGTTCTGCGAGAAGGAAGAAAGGAAAATAAAATCCCCTATGTTCAAGCCTTTATGCTGCCATATCTAGATGCGGGAAGAGGGGAGATGGACCAAGGAGTTCCCCCAGCTCCTCCTCCTCCCCCTTCTCCAGGCCTGCCGCTTACCCAAGGGGAAATGTCTGAGGGATTGCCAGGTCCGAGAGAGGGGCTCTCTCCTTTTCGAACCCAAACCCAGCAAGGAACACAATTTGTTCAGGGGGCTCTTCCTGCAGCGGGGCAATTTCCATTGTGACAATATCCCATAGGCATAAACGGACAAGGGCAACTGGCCAGCTTCGTTTGGGTGCCCTCTCCTTTCTCTATCTCAGATCTTTTAATTGGAAAAATTGTATATATCTGAACACCCCGTTCTCCTCCTGGGACGAAACTTTCTATGTAAACTGAATACTCAAGTGACTTTTGCTCCAGGCCAGCCGGAGGTAAAAGTGCCACAGGAACAAGCATTTTCCAGACGCCCCTGCTAGGTGTTCAAACACCACCTCCAGCCCCGCTGCCACCAGAGATCTTCAAGGAGGGAAGACCAGACGAGTGGGCAGATAGGAAGCCTGAGAAAGCAAAGAATGTCCAGCCAATACATATACCCTTGAAAACCCAAAAGATAAAACCTAGCCTGAAACAGTATCTGCTAAAACAGGAGGCTCAGAAAGGCATTCAGCCAGTGCTGCAAAAATTCCTGGCAGCAGGATTAATCAGGCCTTACCAGTCGCCATATAATACTCCTATTCTCCCTTAAGAAACCCAAATCAGACAAATATCGGTTTGTTCAGAACCTTCGTGTCATAGATGAGGTGGTTCAGGACCTGCACCCTGTGGTGCCCAGCCCTTACGCCTTACTAACCAACATTCCAGGTGAATATGGCTGGTTTTCAGTTTGGAAAGAACTCAGTTTCAGTTTCAGTGAAGAATGCACTCTTCCGCATACCACTCGCAGAAGAATCACGACAACATTTTGCCTTTAAGTGGTGTGACCCAGACACTCAGGCCACTCAATAATATGGTTGTACAGTGCTCCCCCAGGGTTTGAAGAACTCCTACACTATTTGGGGAGGCCCTAGGTAAAGATTTGAGCCACTTAGAATTACAAGAAGGATTGTTGTTATGGTATGTAGATGACTTCCTGACAGCGAGCCCCACTTATGAGCAGTGTCTGACCAACACAATAAAGACCTTAAATCATTTGGCTGAATGTGGGTATAAGGTCTCACAAAAGAAAGCACAGATCTGCAAACAAAAAGCTACGTACTTAGGATTTACCTTATCAAAAGCCCAAAGGGGGGGCCCGTCCGGTGGCGCAGCAGTTCAGTTCGCCCGTTCCACTTTGGTGGCCTGGGATTCACCAGTTCGGATCCACGGTGCAGACCTACACACTACTTGTCAAGCCATGCTGTGGCAGGTGTCCCACATATAAAGCAGAGGAAGATGGGCACAGATGTTAGCTCAGGGCCAGTCTTCCTCAAAAATCAAAGCCAAAAGGAACTGCTGCCAGACCAAAAAAAACTATAAGGTGCCTAAGCCCTCCCACCACCCAGCAACAACTACGAAGATTCTTGGGCATGGCTGGTTTCTGTCGGATCTGGATTCCTAACTATGGTCTCAAAGTAAAGCCCATCTATAAGGCTCTAAAAGGGCTAGAGCAGGAGCCACTAGAATGGGCGAAGAAGTCTCAGGTGGCCTTTGATACCATCAAGACAAATTTAATTTCAGCCCCAGCCTTAGGACTTCCTCACTTGGACAAGCCCTTAATATGTACCAACATGAAAGGCAGGGAATAAGCTTGGGGGTTTTAACTCAAAAACTGGGTATGACCCCCTAGCCGGTAACTTATTTTTCCAAGCAATTGGATCAGACTGTCAAGGGCTGACCCTCGCTGCCTCAGGGCAGTGGCTGCTACCTGCAACATCCTGCAGGAAGCTCAAAGATTAACCCTGGGCCAACCCACCATGGAATACGTGCCACATCGAGAACTCACATTACCGGAACAGAAGAGGGACACTGGCTCACTTCACGAAGGATGGGCAAATACTGGGCCATCTTTTTGGATAATCCAAATGTATGGATGCAAGTATCATCCTCCCTAAACCCAGCCACCTTGCTCCCTAATAAGACATCAGAAGACTTAGAACGTGACTGCTCACAAGTTACAGAGACAATGTATTCTAGACAACCTGATTTGTTGGACTGTCCATTGGAAGAACCAGACCTGAAACTCTTCACAGATGGCAGCAGCTTCATGGATCAAGGTAAGAGACGCGCAGGGTACACAGTCATAACTTTACAAGAGACTTTGGAGGCCAAAGCCCTACCCCCAGGGATATTGGCTCAAAAGGTGAAAATCGTCGCCCTCACTCGGGCTCTACATCCAGCTCAAGGGAAAAGAGAAAATATATACACAGATTCCTGTTTTGCCTTTGCTGTAGTTCATGCTCATGGGACAATTTGGAAAGAAAGGGGACTCTTAACAGCAGGACAAAGGGAAATCAGACACGGCCCTAAAAATCTTAAAACTACTTGTTGCTATTAATGAGCCTGCTCAGGTAGCTATCACGCACTGCCCTGGCCACCACAGGGAGAATCTAATGCATCTGAAAGTACATCACACGGCCTTACCTAACTAAAAATTGCATAATCTGTGCAAAGAACAATCCCAAGTTTGCTTCCGGTCCCCCATATCTGGGCACCCAACATAAAAATAATTGGCCTAATGAAGACTGACAAATAGACTCTCCCAGATGCCCCAGGCAGCTAGGAATTTTAGGTTTTTGTTAGTCTTTGTGGACACCTTCACTGGGTGGGGAGAAGCCTTTCCCACTCAGACAGAAAGCATCAGAAGTCACTCGCTTGTTGCTAAGAAACCATCCCTAGGTTTGGTCTGCCTAATACCTTGCAGAGTGATAATGGACCAGCCTTTGTCTCCCAAATAATCCAACAAGTATCCAAAAGCTTAGACATCCGATGAATACGACACTCAGCCTGGAAACTTCAATCAACTGGAAAGATGGAGAAAATGAATCACATCTTAAAGAAGACCCTTGCCAAAATCTGTCATGAAACACAACTAATAACTTGGGATAAGGCACTGCTCTTTGCCCAGCTACGGGTTAGAGCAGCTCCCTAAAGCGGACTTAAATTGAATCCTGTCAAAATTCTATGTGGGAGACACTTTCAGGCATCTTCCCCTGGGACTGAATCTCTGGACATTTTAAGCAATGCCATGATTGCTAATTATGTTAAATCATTAAACTCTGTATTAACTTCTGTCCATGAGCTTACTTCTCATAGGTCTACATATCTGTCTGACATCCCTCTACATGCCTTCCAACCTGGTGACCATGTTTTGCTGAAAACTTGGAGAGATCAGGGACTCTAAAACCAGTTGTCACCCAAATGGACAGGCCCTTTTGAGATTCTTCTCACCACTCACTCATCCGTAAAACTTGCAGACGTAAAACCCTGGATGTATCACTCCCGGGTCAAGGCAGCCCCCAAATCACAGGAAACTTTCCCACCAGTATCGGGGGGAAAATGCGTGGCGGAACCCCTTGGAGAGCTAAAATATGTCTTTCACAGTTGACTCTTTTCCATGCTATGGTCTCCCTACGACATCCTGATTCAGCAGGAAGTAACTAGAAAAAGTAGGACACCCTGTCTCCCCCTTGACCATAAGATTATGGGTTACTACTAACAGGGGGGAAACTGTGAGTGAGCATAAGTGAGGCCATCTTGTTACACTAAATGGCCCCAGCCCCTCCTCTTTGTGATTACGCGCTGCTCTGCACATACTCTAAAAAATTCACATGCTCTCCTGATTTATGGCCTCCACTTACGTATGTACTCCCTGATACCCTGATAAATTAAAACTTTGTTCTATGAGTTTCTCTCCAGGAACAGGCTGACCACAGGCAGGAAACACACCTACAAGGTGTCCATCAGAGATGACAGAAGAATGAAACGATGTGATGCCTGGGGCCTGTCATGCCTGGAGACCAATATCCCTGGACCGGCTCCTCACTGCCCATTTTCCCTATATAACTGCCTCAAGATTCCATAATCCTTGAAGATGAGTTTTTGAGACATTAGTCACCCATCTTCTGATTAGCTGGCTAATTTAGTTAAACTTCCTTTCTCCACCTTTAACTCGTTGTAAGTAATTGGCTCGCATCACGGAGAGCAGAGCAAGCCCATTGCTCGGTATCACCTTCTGTTTAAAATTCCTAATATCTGACAACCATGGGCTGGCATTCCTAATGACAAAGGTGGCTGGAACTGAGTACGCCTCAGGTCTGCCAGCTGCAGGTGAGCGGGCCCTATTAATCCCCATGGGCTCCCAGCCTCAGAGAGCAGGGTGTGTTACCACTTATCACTGAGCTCATGCCCTCAACCAAAGTTTAACTATTCTATGTACTATGTATAAGAGAGTACGGCAGCAGGTAAACTCACTTTAGAAAAACAAATCCATCAGAACTGGTTAACCTTTTTTAAGGTAATTTGACCATGGCTGTCAATTTAAAACATTTGACCTAGCGTAAAAATGTATTTGCACCAAACACAAAATATATGCACATCCAAGGTTGTTCATTGTAACATTGTTTGAAATAGCAAAACACTGGAAGCTGCCTAAATGTTCATCAGCAGGAGACTGGCTAAATAAATTATGGACTATCCACACAATGGAGTACCGTACAGCTACTTTTAAAAGGGAGAGAGAGCATAAAGCAGATCTATTGTGTACTGCTCAGAACAGTCTCCAAGAATGTATTTTAAGAAATGAAAGAAAGAAGGAGGGAAAAAGAAGAAAGAAAAGAAGCAAGCAATTTAAAGGAGAGAATGTATAGTGTCATTCCACCTGTAGGAAACATTTTTAAAGAAAAATGCATGTAAATGCATAGGAAACTTCTGGAAAAATACACAAGACCAAGAGCCATATGGGGAGCAGATAAAAGAAGCATAGAGAAGAGTTACTTTTTTACCTTTCACTTTATAACTTTCTGTCTCTTAAAAATCATGACTCTGTTATTTTTATGATTTAAAGAATAGATAACCTAATGATTAAAACAAAAACATATTAGTGCTGAAAGTAAAATTCCAATTCAGAGAAAATTAATTTCTAAGAAAACTGTCATTCTCCAACAATGTTAGAAAAATTTAGTGTAGCTATTCAACATTGACAGCAGGTCAGATTGTCATGACTCACTCTGATTTCACATATGGAAATAAAAATGCCTACCTCCCTGGATTAGAAATATTCAATAAAATTTATAAAAAGCACCCAACACTTGCTGATACTTAGTAAGTGTTCTGTCAAAGCTGTTGTTATCACACAGCCCTCCCACACCGCCCAAGCCTGCCTTGTGTCAATGATGCGTGAGTCAATGGCCAATCTGAGATGGCTATTGCAAAATGCAAGACTTCAACTCCATCCCAGGCGAATTCCCTTCTGGACCACAGTCAGCCCTAGTAGAAGCTGGGAGTGTGGTCCTCAATCACAGAGGCATTTCCTCAAGATCCGCAGATGGTACCACCTCCATGCAAGAACAATCCCCTGGCCTATTACAGTTCCCATTTCAAAGAGACTCCTACATATGCATGTATTTCCCCCAAAGATTTCCTACCCACATCTCCAACAAACCAGCTTGATGAAGAGTAGGAGCTAGAGACTCACACTTCTTGCCTTCCCCCTACCCTATCTGTTTATAGATGCCCTCCCTAATGTCCCCTGTGCTCTCCCAAAAGAAGTGGTACGGGAGGCCAAATATCAACCTTGCCCAGACAAGGAGGGGCCATGTGATGTTCACAGAGCTCCCAGGCCAGAATTCTCTTTTCCCAGAACCCTTGGCTCCTTGGGGTGTGGTCTCCCTCACTCTCCTTCCCAACCTCAGCACCTGGAATTGGCTGCCCATCTCTGGGCAGGAGGTGAAGGGAGATCAAACACGCCCTGCAGGCCTGTGCCTTTGAACCAAGAGGCCCGAGAACCCCGCTCCAGTCCTCCTACAAGCTCTCCCTCCACCTCAACCCCACACACAGGTGTGGAGCACTGGCAAGGGTTTCTACAGTGCAATAGCTCCGAACAGGGGAGGAGGAAGAGGGCTGCCACGCGATCCAGCCTCTGTTGTCAAGAATTCACAAGGTTCAGACTGAGGGGCACCAGTCAGAGAGTCAGTTTTCCCTGGACATGGGGAAATTAGACTTACGCTCTCTTATCTCATTGGCACGTGCTGAGTACCAAGCTGAGTCCCGAGGCTGTAACTTCTCCATTGAAGAATATACTGTTTGTTACATCATTCGCTACTCACATACCCCCTTTTGAATGCTGAAATCCTTTTTTAGCTGCTCAGCTGACCTATACGTATACTAAATGAATCCTCAGCAAGTACGAATTCTATTAAACAGCGATCCCCAGAACTGAGTTTCACAGACCAGGATTCTCTCTCCTCTAATTGTAGGGACTGACATAAATTTGCCAAACCGGCGATTTCACCAACTAACAACACTTTTCTCAAACTATCCATCTGTTTTCATTACCTTTTCTTAACAAAAAGACTAACACCGAAAAAAAAAAAAGGAGCAAAAGCATATCCCAGAATAAAGGACTATCTGTTACATTAAATAAGCTTGGCTTTATGAAACTCGCTATGTTATCTTTATTTTTCTCATTTTTGCCTTGAACTAGTGAAAAGTTTGCCATGGACCATCACTACTTCTCAGTCTGGCATTTGGAGGCCACTGGGTTAAACCAATTCAGACGCTGGCACTTGGCTCTGTAGGGGGCTTTCCACAGCATACCATAAGCCACCCAGATTTATTAATTCTCCCAGAAACCCGGGAGGGAGATCATTTCAGCCCACTTGGCAGAAGTGGAGGATGAAGTCTTAGACATAGAATTTATAGCTGGAGAGGACTTTATCCATCATCTACTCCAACATCCTCAGTTTACATCCGCAGAGCCTGGCCTGCGGAGGCAATAATAATTACCATATGGGGGCAATAATCACTATGCGTTTAGCAGTTGACAGTTTATAAAGTGCTTTGACATTCAGCAAATGTTTATCCAACTAGGACGGAGGCAAAGACCTGGGGACCTGGGTGATTGTGGAGAACTGAGTACTCTCTGTGTTCCTACCTCTGATTGGCGGACCATGCAGCCTCTTTGCTACCACTTGGGCCCTGTAAAATGAGCAAGTCCTCTTGGGGTGAAAGATACAAGAGATCCTTTCCAGTCAGGATCTTTATCCCTGCACACTGGTTACACATGGTCAGAGTCTGCCCTCCAGGCGTGGGAGGATGCAGGAGACCTTCGGCCAGAGTGAAGGGCAGTGCCAGGCCTAGCCCAGCTGCTCCCCAGCACGTCTCGCTCCCAGGCTCCTCCATCCTCACCTGAAACCCTCACGTGGTGACTCGGTGGGGACCACAGGCCTCACCTCCAAGGGCAATCTCAAAACATTTGCCCTCCTGCGGGCTGTCAGATGTGTAGACCCAGACGTCCTTGGAGAAGGAAGTCCATCTTGAGGTTCTGGGAAGCAAAAGCAATCAACTCAAAGCTCCCTCTCCCCCCCCCCCCCCCCCCCCAAAAAAATGACGTGGGCAAGCAGATGTGGAAGGAGGGCGGGGAACGGGAAAGTCCGCGGGTTCCTGCAGGGGGGCGGGCCCTACAGGGAACCTGGAGGGGCAGCGCTGTCCCACAGCCGCGGGGAGGAGCAGAGGACTGCGAGGGGTCGGGGCTGTTGCCGGCAGGGGGCGCCCGCGGCACAGCCGGCTCCCGGGGCGAAGAGCTGGCCCCGAGCCGACCAGCCTTCCTGCTCCTGGACTGGCGGGAAGCCGGGCAGGGAGGCGGCTCGTCCCTCGCCCTGCCCCTCGCCCTACCCCGCTGTCACCACCCCGCTGGCACAGAAGCCTGCTCCATGGGGAGAGTGGGGCTGCTGCTGGGCGGCTGCGCGCGGACGTGGAAGTCGGTGCGGATGGCCAGCTCCGGAATGGCGCGCAGGGGCCGGCTCGCGAATAAGGTGGCCCTAGTGACGGCTTCCACCGACGGGTGAGTGCCCGGGCACGAGTCTCTGAGGCCCGCGCTGTCTGGAAACAGGTACTAACCTTGTCCTTTGCCTCAGGGGCCCGTGTCCTCAGGCCTCACACGCGGCCTCGGAAGAAAGGAACTCGGTAGGGACCTGCAGCCCCTCTGATTCTTCTGACCCTGACCCCGCCATTGCCAGTTTCCGGTCGCGGCCTCCTCTGGCTCAGCTGCGCCACCTCAGTGCTGCCCCCATCAGTCCAGTCTCCCCGTGCCCTGGGCTGCCGCAATCAACCGGCCCTACTCACACAGTCTGGGGAAGATCAGACGCCGGAAATCTAAGTCCAGATTTCAAAAACCCTATCCCACCGCCTCCGTCGGCTATGGAAATGTTCCAGACACCCCATTTGCGCACCCCCACAAGTCTCGCAAAACGGCGCCCCTTACCCAGACGAGACACACGACCCATGTGTCCAGATTTTTGTTTAGCTCAGTACATTTTGGCGCTCCTTGTCCAGCTTGTTTCTCACCCACTGCTACCGAAAGTTCAGTCTCTGATCCCGATGTCAATCCAAATAAGAGAACAGAGTCTTCGGTGCGAAAGGAAAGGCTTTACTTTGCCAGGCAGAGGGAGCAAAGCAAGGGCTAGTTCCCCAAAAGTTGCTTGCTCCCCGTTAAGAAATGGGTAGGGGTTTTTCTTTGGGGTTTTAGGTAGGGGAGGGGGGGGCATGGCCTTCTTGGTCAGCATTTTCCCATCGACCTGTGTCTGGGGCTGCTTCCAGCAGAGGAGACTAAGGATTTCTCAGATGAGTGTCCTGGGCTGTTTTCTCCGTGGTGGAAGGTAGACTCTGACGTCAGGAAGCCAAGGAGTTGGGCCTGGGAAGTTGGGGGTTTCTTGATATTCTCTGGATATTAGTTTCTCTGGTCAAGAACTTCAAGGTCCTGGGATTAGCTACAACTTTAGCAGGAGCCCAGTTTGAAGTCATCTGGGCTTTAACAATTTGTAACTTCTATTTGGTTGAAAAGCTCAGGGAGTCAGAGGCTAAAGAAACAAATATTTACGTATGAGTGTAACTAAAGACCCAGGGAACTAGGAATGCAGGTTTTTACTTTTAACCCCATACATGCCAGGTTCACTGTAAGGGAACCAATATCAGGGCTGATATTAACTAAGAGCTGGTAACACCACCACTCTTGTCTATCCTGTTTCTCATTCCCGTGGGACTTTGCTAGATGCCAGCTCTTCACAAATCTGAAATACAGATATATACAAAATGCTAATGTTTGACAATTGCAAAGTGTGTAAACTTTACTCTGGGGGGGTGGGTAATGTAAAAAATTTACGTTTTTAACCAGAGACTCACCGGTTCACTTGCACTCCAAAACGTAACTAATGATAGAATTTTGAGATGATTAGACTAGTAAGGAAGATATTTGGGGGCAGGGGCCCTTTTGAGTAAGACCCTCCAATCATGGAGGTGCTGCACCCCTAGTTCCTTTCTCTCCCCTCAGTCCCTACAGGGGATGAGGCCTGGGACCTGTGCTGGGGCCCGTGGAAGGTGATGTCACTTCCTGGGAGCCTAGCCTGAGGGCCAAAATCATCAGAGAAATAAGTGAGTGCCAAAAATGTACTAAGCTTGTCCATCTGTAAGGTAATGGCTGTGCCATTAACCCTATTTAACATATAATACAAGCACACAGAGGTCCTTCAGAGGGAGAGCTGGAATTGAAATGCAGGCAGTCCGACTCCAGAGCCCATGTCCTCACCATCTTTCCCTGGACCAGACTTGACAGTCCTTGTCTCTCTCTGCCTGCAGGATCGGCTTCGCCATCGCCCGGCGTCTGGCCCAGGACGGGGCCCATGTGGTGGTCAGCAGCCGGAAGCAGCAGAACGTGGACCGGGCAGTGGCAGTGCTACAGGAGGAGGGGCTGAGTGTGACAGGCACCGTGTGCCACGTGGGGAAGGCCGAGGACCGGGAGCGGCTGGTGGCCATGGTGAATGGCAAGCATTTGGGCAGAGAGCCAGGAGGTAGCAGAAGGAAGCCAGGCTGAGCCTCCTCCCCTGCTTTCCTGGACATTGTTGTGCTGCAAGCCAGCACTATTAACTAACACACAACAGTGCGTTCTGTGTACCCGCACCAACCCGCCAGCACACTTTTATTGTGTACCTTTCTGTTATGTCCCCGAAAATCATCCTATCCCAGTCTGAGAATCAAAATCCACTCTAATGCCTCAACCCTGTATCATCCCTTTCGGCACCCCAAAAAACCGCTGGTCCTGGCTTTCCAGCAGTTTCCAATCTATCTGGGCAGATGAGAAGAGTAAATACACTCACAATATAGATGTTCCCACCCTTAAGCTAGTAAGCAATCAGGCCCCTGTTCTTCTGCTTATACAGTCGAGTCCCTGGGAACCTATAGGAGGTAGCCCACCATTTTTCAATCACCTACTATGTGCCATTCACTTTGCTCAGAGCCTTACACGGGTTCTCTCTAAACCTGACGACAAGCCAAGCAAAGCAAGGACTATTCTCCGTGTTTACAGAGACTGGTTCGGAAAGCTGGAGCAGCATTCCGAGGTCCCACAGCTAGTCAGGAAAGAGCTGTGAGTCAACTCAGATTTGCCAAGCCACTTGCAGACTAGCAGGCATTTCCCCACTAGTTTCGGGCCAGGCCTTATGTGCCCACCTGGACTTCAGTCTCAAAGAAAGTGTCGAAGCCCATCTCAGGTATAGTACTGGGCACCAGCCTTCTAGCTGCACAAGAAAATACGAGCATCCGGCAAGGAAGCTGCTCTTCCCCCAGGCTCAGGGCACACATCTTATTCCTTGGAGTGGAAGGGAGAGTCTACCCAGAGTGGAAAGTAAGGGATTGTGCTAACAGATTAGAAGGCTGGCAGAAATAATTTGGATAATCTTAGAAAAGGTGAACCTTAAATAATGGTAAATGGTGGTATGATAGACTGTGTAAGGTTTTTCCATTTTTATGGCATGCTTAAATGTGCATTGGAAAGAGCCAAATGTGAGTCCAAGAAAGTCACCTGGCCTGACACAGGCTGCTGGACAGAGCCTGAGACTGGGACCTTGATCCTGAGGGTGAAGGGAGCCATCTGGGATCCTGGGCCAGTTAATACCTAGCCCTATGAAATGTACGTAGCAACTTAATATCAAAATCCTGCCAGGAAAACAGCTCTCACCCCTACCGGGTCCACTTAACCCATCCTGCAGCCCTGGCCCAGAAGTGGACTTAAGCTAGACCTTGAGGAGAGGGTGGGACTGGACAAATGGAGTAGGGACAGGGTTCCAGATGACCCTGCAAAATGAGCAGACAGCCAAGGAGGACTGAAAGGGCGAGGGAAGCACCATGAATCCACAGCAGGGAGCACGGGCTTGGGAGCACTGGTGGGAAATGGCTGGTGGGAAAGATAGGGACAGGGGCCTCCATGGCCTCCCAAGGAGGAGTTTACATGTTCTTGGAGGAAATAAGAAGCCATGGGAGGTTTTGAGCAAGATGAAAATGGTTATTAAAGAAAAGTAATCTGGCACTGGTAGGAAGGATATATTGGAGTAGAGAAGACTCCCAGCCAAGGATGTCAGTGAGGAATTTGTCACTGTCATTCACATCTAGAGCAGTAGTGGTGGGACCAGAATGGATGTCCCAAGAGACATTTAGTGGAAACCAACCAAGATTTTCTTTTTTCTAACTTGATGTCAAGAAATGGGAAATAAGAGGAATGAGTCAAAACGACTCTCAGGTCCTTAGAATGACCGCTGTTGGGCGGAGAATCATAAGATACTTGCTAGCAATTTGAGATGTGTTCTGCTTATTGCCAGCTGTTACCCTGCGATGAGGAGCTGCTGCCCCAAGGATGTTACTACCCAGTGGCCTCAGAGCTTGTCAAAGGCGTGATGAGCAGAGACCAGATTAGCTGCTTCTCCACTTGATGATACTTTTTCTTAAAAATATACCTCTTGGGGGCCGGCCCAGTGACATAGCGGTTAAGTTCACACATTCTGCTTTGGCAGCCCAGTTCGTGGTTCACCGGTTTGGATCAGGGGCGTGGACCTATGCACCATGGCTTATCAAGCCATGCTGTGGCAGGTGTCCCGCATATAAAGTAGAGGAAGATGGGCACAGATGTTAGCTCAGGGCCAATCTTCCTCAACAAAAAGGAGGATTGGCGGCAGATGTTAGCTTAGGGTTAATCGTCTTCAAAAATACAAAAAACTTATCAGAACACAGAACAAGAACTCTTAACCACTTTAGCATAGTGATCACACAATTTACAGCCAGAGTTAGAGAACTCCTGGGTGGTCCTGAGTACCTTTGTTATTAATCGTCTATGGTTCTCTGTCTCTGTTTAGTCAAAACCCAGCCTTCTCCCCATTCCGTGTTGATAGGCCCGGAAGGAGAGGGCCCAGGATGCACAGCAGAAATGAAATTCTGGTGCTTTCCACTATGTTCTCCCCACATCCAAACAGACACATGCAGAGCACAGCACACAGCACTTTCTGACATCTTCTGCACTTTCCTGGTCACAAGTGCACAGGCAAGACACACAGGGCCGAAGCAGGTGACTGGGGCTCTGTGCCAGGACACCAAAATGTAGAGAGTGCAAGGAAGTATTGATACAGGTTTGAAAAGATTCTGTGACTTTAAACTTTGTTAAATTCACGTGTTGACAGTCCAAGCATTCCTTCAGGAGTGTAGAAACAACTGAGCTTAGCACCTAGTTAGCAAGAATAATTAGTTAAAACGAGGAGCTAGCAGATGGTACACATTGTTAATAACACCCCTCTGTGCACCATATCGTGAAGCACAAAGTTGATGGAGGGCCCTTTTAGTGCCACTTGTCCAAGGCATCAAAATTGCCAGTTCTGAGCAAATGCAAAGTCCAGTTTCAGGGTGGCGTACTGTTGGCAGACTCTGTTTGGCCACTGATGACTCCAGGACACGCCTTTACCACCTCCTTACGATTTATTAAGGAGGTGAGATGTTGCCGTGCTTGATTTTCCTGTCTTAAATCTCAGTTTGTGCCTTGAATCTTCCATGCCTCTAGGCCAATGAAAAGGGAGGAGGGGGAGAAAATGACATCCTGACTCAGGGTAGGACTGCTTTAAACCCAGGCTGGTATCCTCCCCGTCATAGTCATAGCTTTCCTGGGTAGTGCAGTTTCATTGTGACCCTAACTCACTTTCAGAGGACCCTTAGGAATTAGCTCTGCGTTAGAAAGTAGGAGACTGACCTCAGTCCTACCACCACTAACCAGCTTTGTGCCCTGAGCAGATCAGTTCACCCCTCCCAAAGACTGAATGAGCAGGCCTCCTGTTCTCAGCCAAACCTAGTATGTTGTCACTGAGTGTATGTCCTTGAGAAATTAACGTCCCTGGACCTCAGTTTCATCACCTTCACCATGAGGACCCTTGGCCAGCTGGTCTCAAAGGCCCCTCTCGGTGGTAACTTTCTGTGAGTCTCTTTAAAGCAGTTTCTCCGTTCAGGTACGTGCGGACAGACGGAGTTTGAGATCATGGTAACTCCCCCAAGGAGAACTGGATAGTAAGCGCTCAGAGAAATAGGGCAGGGAATCAGTGTGAAAAGAGAGAGAGTCTGGAAGTGGGTTTTGAGGTGAGGGCTGAAGCCATGAGAATAAAGGAGCTCCCCAAGAGGAAAGTGTCAAGAGCAAAGGGCCAGCGACAGCCTTAGAAGAAGTGGGGGCAGTAAGAAGAGGCTGCAAATGAAATTAAGACGGCCTTCGATGTTCAGCAGCAGAGCCTAGGGTAGCTTTGGAGAGAAACATTTCAAGAAAAAGAGCTGTCATTTTGACATCATTTTGTTCCTAAGAAGGAATGCTTTATCAACACTGGGAAATGTACCCCCTTCCTGACCTGCAGCCCTCATTCACACCTGCTTCTCTCTAGGCCGTGAACCTTCATGGGGGCATTGACATCCTGGTCTCCAATGCTGCCGTCAGCCCTCTGTTTGGAAATATGATGGATGCCACCGAGGAGATATGGGACAAGGTGAGAGGGATTAGATTAAGCAGCAGGAGGTGGGCCTCGGAAAACAGTGCAAACTCTGTGTGCTTTTAGAATGCATTTGTCAAGTGCCATGTCAATGTGAGGAATCCTCACGATTTCCGACACCTGGAGTGCACCTGGTAAAGGGCGAGTGGGAGGTGGCTTCCTCTACCCCTGCCCTTCTCTTTCATTTCTGCTTCTCCTCAGCTTTGTCTTCTTCCGTTTGCTCCTTGCTAGCCTTCTTCTGCTTCCCTCCCCCAGCTCTCTCCCTCGACATGCTTATCCAGGCTCTTCCTCCTGGTTTCTTTCCAGCAGAGGCATGGCAACTAATATGCCATTAACTAATACAGTTAAACTTACACACCACCCGTCCTCTTTTCAGCTACCGAAAAAGAATTTCTCATTAGTTGGAAAACTGTAGTAGCTGCTAGTTAAGTGAAATCCCAATTCTGGTGAAATCACCTAAGTTGCCACTTTTTAACAGACAGCCTTTGAAAAAGGCCTGTGCTGCTGCTTACCTACAATGTCAAAGAAATCTGAGCTCCAGGTGTCTAAATTCAAGTGTGGAATATTGGTTTTTATGTGAGCATGTATAGTTAAATTATATTTATAATATATTTCACACACCTATATCCTTTAATTATAAAGCCTTAATTAAAATATTCATCTTTGTTTACTAAGGTTAATATTCCCACATGATTTGGAAATGCTAAACTTTTTATGATCTCCCGTGGTTTTGCTTTTTACTCTGATGTCATCAACAATTTCTCAACACTGAAGTTTAAGGATACTAAAATATTATAGTTTATTTGTCAGTGTTTCACAGATATAAAAGATCAAAGTGCAAAAGCTCTTCAGTGAGTCAGTTCCTGATTGATATCCTTTAAAGTAGAGAAATAGCTTTCATGAGCAGTCTGAATAGAGGCCACATGAAAATCAGCTTTAAACCAAGTAATTTTTCTTTTTAGTTTGCATTTTTTAAAAATATCACAGTGCATCAAATCTAAATGCAATGGTTGATCCTTGATTGGACCCTGGATTTTTAAAATAAGGACATTTGGGGGACAACTGGGGAAGTTTTATTATGGACAGCATATTAGGTAAAATCATTATTATCACTGTTCAATTTCTTGGGTGCGATAATGGATTGTGGTGTGTAAGAACGTCCTTATTCTTTGGAAATAATGCTAAAGTATTTAGGGCTAGAGCATTATGACATCTGCAACTTGCCTTCAATGGTTCAGGAAAAAAGTGTGTAGATACCTAGATAGAGCAAATGGGACAAAATGTGAACAATTGGTGGATGTATTATAAAGGATATCTGGGTAGTCATTATACTTTTATTTCAACTTTTCTGTTGAAAAGTTGAACTTTTCAAAATAAGTTGACTGAACTTTTCAAAATAAGAAGTTTGCATGGGGGGTATGGGAGGGGACACTCCAGCAGTGCCTAGAACCATGTAAACAAGGGTCATGCATTTGTTTTAAATTATGGATGTGAGGTTTTGACAGCAGCCTATGCTCCAGCTTCCCCAAAAAGTGCTTCTTCATGATCCCATTCTCCAATAAATGTCCAGCCAGTCAATCCATCCTGGAGGGCCAAGAGCATCTCACTCCCTAAGCTCAGAAGCCAGAGAAGTGCCGGAACAAGCCCAGGTGCCCGGGGTCAGGCTCCATGTTCCCTGAGAAGTACAGCCTGCTCTGAGGCAGGTCCAGGAGGCTGACCCAATTCCAGGCTCTCCCTAGTTGGAAGAAATACAGAAAATCCAGCTCAAATCCAAAACAGCCCTGAGAGTTTAGGTCCATCCTGGGCCAAGCGTACTTGTCTGATTAGGAAAGATGAACCAGGCTCCATTCTTTCTCATCCAAACCTAATGTGTCATTCTTTAGCTGAATCAGCCAGTGAAAGACACTTCTCCCCGGGCCTCAGTCTCTTCCTGTGTAGGGTCTGGGGAAATCATCTGTAGGATCTCCACCAGCCCTAACAAACAGATCTTAGGAACCCCACTATAACTCCTCATCGCCCTGCCTTCTCCAGCTCCCTTCCCTCATGCTGTGTCCCTTTCTTCTCTCGATTTCAGGTTCTGGACATTAATGTGAAGGCTCCAGCCCTAATCATAAAGGCAGTGGTGCCTGAGATGGAGAAACGAGGGTACAGAGAGTGAGAGGGAGCCTGGGTGTGAGGGTCCCACGTGGGCTGAGGGCAGGGGTCTCTGCTGGGAAAAGGGTCATTTTTCTCTTTTTCCAGAGGCGGCTCAGTGGTGCTCGTGTCCTCCCTAGGAGCCTACACTCCGCTTTTTGTAAGAAAGCTTTTCTCTACTACTTCCATCCCTTCCTCCGTCCTGAGTCTTTCTACCCCTCCAGCTACCCTAAGAAGTTTGTGTCTCTTTTTGGAATCACACCACCAAGTCCCTTCCCACAAAATAGATGCCTTGCTTCCATGAACCTCAACCTAGGGGAGGGTTAGCCACAGACAGTTTCTAACCATTACAGGAGATGCCCTAGTATCTGCTGTCCTTTCTGTCTTATAATAAAACCAAGAATGAACTGGAAACGAAGAGACTAACCCACTCTCTCCTTCCCTAGGGCCTGGGCCCTTACAATGTTAGTAAAACAGCCTTGCTGGGCCTCACCAAGAACCTGGCCTCAGAGCTGGCCCCAAGGAACATTAGGGTGAACTGCCTGGCTCCCGGACTCATCAAGACTAGCTTCAGCCAAGTGGTGAGAAGGGGAGTCCTGCATCCCACTAGGGATCTTCCTGCATGGGGGAGCCCAGCGCGTGGGTCCCAAGCTCCAAGCCACTCCCGCCTCCTCCCTGGGCTTTTCCATGTTCCCACTCCACACCAGCCACTTGTCCAGACCAGACCCCCACATGCTCCTTTCTTGAGGTGTGCGGTGGAGACTGAGGAATTCAGACTCTACTCACACAGTTTCAGAGCTCCTTAAGTGAATGAGGATTGGGGAGGCCCAGTGAACTGCTTCACTAGAACCTGAAAAGAATGAAACAGAAGAGGACGGTGGGGAAAGACTGGGAGCTTGGAAGGACTGCCTCTCAATGGATGTGAGGGTGGGCAGATTCCCCCCTCTGTCCCTCTCTTTCCTCTTCTTTCACATAAAGAGATTTCTCTTTTTTTCCTGCAGTTGTGGATGGACAAGGAAAGAGAGAAGAATATGAAAAACAGCATGAGGATAAGCAGGTAAGGCTGTCACAGGGGAGGGTTAGGAGGGATAAAGACAGAAGGTCTGGCCCCGCACCAGCCCGCAGCTTGCTGTCCCTTGGTCCACAGACAACATGGGCTTGCTCTCCTCTGCCTCACAAGTTCATGAGCACTGCATCTCTAGAGCAGGATGTGCAAGGAGTTTGGTTCCACTGCAGAAAACCAAACACAGAGGCCTCTGGGTTTCAACAGAACATTGCTCTGGGAGAGGCCCTGACTCCTCCCCACCTGGGCCTCCCCACCCCTGGCCCCACCAGGCATCCCTGCCAGGGACCAAAATCATGCTTTTTTAGTCCCTCTTGAATAAAAAGAGGCATGTTCCCAAAGCTCAGGTTGATGATCCTACATACAAATAAAAGGAATGAAGAGCTTTAGTCAGTCCCAAAACTCCCCTTGCCTAGGAAAACTAGCCTCTTCCCCGAAGGGCTGGCCCAACTGCTCAGGCACCTTCGTCTGGCTCCTTTTCCTCTAGGTTCCCTGCCTCTCTCCAGTTTCTGGCTTCTGGGAACTCTCTCTTGTCTTTAGCTTCTCCACCTTGTCCCTGTGCCAGCAATGCCTCCTCTTTACTGGTCCCAACATCCCAGGCCCCCTCCAGTCTTCTCAAAGCCATTCTGAGGTCAGGCCTAGTTCACAGCTCACTACTAAGTCAGGGTATTGTCATCCTGGAGCCCCAGAGAATGACCCAGCCCCATGCTTCCCAATCTTGGATGTGCATTAGAATCAGCTGGGGTGCCTGTGAAACCACAGATGCACAGGACCCACTCCCAGAGATTCTTTCTCAATTGGTTCAAGGGAGGATCTGGACATCTTTTTTCGGCGGCCGGTAGGGGGCTGGAGGAATTTAAGCCTCCCAGATGATTACAGTGTGCAGCTAGGTTGGAGAACCACTGATCCAGGACTTCTAGATCTGAGATACTCTACCCTCCTCTAGAGCATTTTATGCCACTTAAGTTAAGAAGTTCCCTAACTATGCAATCACTGATACAAACACTGAAAATTAGCACATTCTCACAAAATGAACCTGACTTTAATGGATGAAAATAGATTCCTGAAAAAGCTGTCTGTGAATTGAACTTCAACTCCACTTCACAAGTGGAATCATTTTAAACAAACCATTTACTGTCTCACAGACTCCCTGATGCTTGAATGGTATGCACACATGTGAAATAAATCTTTGAAGTGTGAAATAACTGCTCACCAGTTTATATAACTTTGGATTTGGGGTCCTGAGTTCTCTAAAAAACAAAGCGTCTCTATATTTTTTGAATATAATGTGTAGTGTTTTTTGCAGAGTTCTGTATTTATGCAGTATTTACTCTAACGGTTTATCTTCATGGTAACCCTATTTGATGGACAGGAAGCTTGTACCCTGGTCCTGAAAAATCATGATATGTTTTGGTGAAGCAAATTTCATTCCCTGTGGGCCACGTCAGGGGGCCTGGCCTGTCTGATTTTTACTCCCTTCCTTGTTTCCCTTCTTCCCCAGGTTAGGCGAGCCAAAGGAGTGTGCGGGCATCGTGTCTTTCCTGTGCTCTGAAGATGCCAGCTACATCACTGGGGAGACAGTGGTGGTGGGGGGAGGGGCCTCATCCCGCCTCTGAGGACCTGGAGACAGCCCACTAGGGAAGATTGGGCTCCTACTCCAGCGTTCATCGAGTCCTTTTCCAGCACTCATCGGCTGGCCTTTCCCACCTCTGCCTATCATATTGCTCACCTTAAGCCCCCCAAATCAATTCTGCCCTGAAAAATGATCCAGCGTTCCCTGCGGTCAAGGTGTGGTCCTATGAGGATTCCCGGTGTTGCTGTAGCCTTGGATAAAGACTTCCCCTGAGAACACAGTGCAGGCCTGGTGAGAAGGCTGAGTCTCACTGGAAACGACCGACTAATATTTTGGGGGAGCATCCGGAAAATCTGAGGGAGATGGGAGAGAAGCAACCTGGAGTGGAATGAGCAGGGTTGGATATTAAGAACTTGCAAATGAGGTGCAAATAAAATGCAGATGATCATGTTGCTTTGAATCAATGTATTCAGTTTTTAGTGTGGGGTGCATAGATGTGTAGCCAAGCAGAGAGCATAAGTCTGACTGGACTGGATCTCTGGATCTCCCTAACCCTCCTCCCTGTCTCCAGGACCTGAGCCTAATGCTCGGGGGTGGAGACAACCGCAGAGCTGCCAGCTGGGAGGAGGTGGCACGGGAATTCCCAGGTGCTACTCTCGGCCTCGCACCCGTGGGGATGGTGCCAAGAACACCGCAGGGATCCCCGAGGCTGGGCGAGCGGGAAAGAAAGGACAAACTCCTCCAGATCCATCCAGGTCCTCTCCCGGCATCGCCCTCAACCCCGAGTGCCTTCGCGGGTCAGCAAGGACGAGCTGGACGGATCCCGAGCAAGCAGTGAAAAGGGAGGAGCCTTGCAAGGATGACCTGGGGAGGGGTACCCAGGCCCACAAACAAAAGAAATGGGTTCTTCTCACAGTGCCCGAAAAGCAGGTGGCACGGAAAGCGGGGACACCGCCCCCGGGACGGGAGATGGCCCGGGCAAGCGGCACGCACCGGGCGTCGCACGCGGGAGCCGGCGGGAGGGGTGGGCGCGAGCGCGCGCGGGGTCTCACGCGGCTCTGAGGCGCGGCGCGCATGCTCAGTCCGGTGCCTCTCCGGGCGGGGCGGGAGACCCGGAGCTCAGAGGCGGGGGGAGGAGCGCTCGCGCAGCCGCCCCTGACAGGAGCGGGCTCGCGGCTGCTGCAGCGCTCAGCGCCTGGGCCCTGCCGGCGCCGGGTCTAGCATGTGCCGCGGCTCCCGGCGGCGGCGGCGGCTCCTCTGCAGCAACAGCAGCAGCAGCGGCCGCCATGGCCAAGCCCAGCGCGGAGCTCACCCGCGAGCTGCAAGGTACGAGGCTGCGGTGGTCTCCGGGACGCCCCGTCCGGGAGCATCCCAGACCCAGTGCGTTCCTCCCCGCGATACGCCCCAGCCCCAGTGCTTCCCGCCCCCCCGGCCCCCCAAGCATCCCGGCTCCAAGGCAGCCCCCGCCCCCGCCCCTACTCGGGGCGTCGCTGTCCCCGGAACATCCTCCGCTGCCCCTCTCACCTCACCCTATCAGGACCTTCCTGTCCCAGAGCCGCCCGTCCCGATCTTCGGTGACAGGTGCAGTCCCCTTGCGCTCCCTGGGGCTTAATCTCAGTGATCCTGGCCCACCCCTCGCCCGGTGTCGAGTCTCCCTTCCGGAGAGTCCCCGTTTTCCCCCGGGCGGGGCCCGGTCCGCCCCGCCGGGCGATGGGAGCTGCCCCTGGTCCTGACCGCCTCTTGGCTCAACACCCTCCTTCCTCCTGGCCCCGCCCCGGAACTGGCCCTAGAGAGCCCCGCTAGCAGCCGGCAGCGCCCAGGCCAGTGGGGCAAAGAAGGAAGACAGGGAAGAGGGCCTGGGTTGGAGCTAAAACCAAGAGCATGTTCTCTGCAGCTCGCCTTCCACAGCCCCTGTCCCAGCCTGCCCGCCTCGCTACCCTACACCCACACTTCAAGGCCTCTCCAGTTCCGCATGGTTCTCAGACTCAGCCCGAACCAAGGCCCGACCCCCAAGCGCTGCCACAGCCCTGACCCCCAGAGGCGGGAGCGCAGGCTAGCCCACGCAGAGGCCAGGACGCTCAAGGATACTCAGAGGCATGCTGCGCCGTGACGATTTCCCACACCTCCACACACGCGCAAGCACAATCATGAGATGTGTGTAAACACATCTTTATAGAAACCGCACCCCCGCCACACGCTCACACACTCACTCACACACTCACACACTCTCTCTGGGATATATCTGGATGGTTCTGCTAGCAGATGGGTACGGGGCTCATTTAAACACTAACTCCTTCCCACCCCTCACCCCCATTCACACCGGAACTGTCTGGCTGCTCTATGCCCCTTTCACACCTACAGGCACAGCATACTCATTCACACTTATCCATCCCCACCAATGCCACGCGCAGGCTCCCCAGCATCTTCAGAAGGCATGCACACACACATAGTAAAAGGCGGACACACCCAGACCACCTAAAACATAGTCAAAGGGACAGCCCACGCCCCCACAGACTGACTCACTGTGTATGTGTCGACGGCTGCTGGAATGCATGGGTTGGAACAATCCTTCACACCCTCAGAAGTGTAAGACACTCTCCCACAGACAGTGTCAACTCAACGACTGTCCCCTGACTTAGGGACTTCAGGAGCCAGAGTTTTCTCCACACCCCCTCTAATAGGAAGAGAAAAGTCACCCAAGAAGGAAAAGTGTCTGTCCCTGTTCTTCTTTGTCTCTCTGTTTCTCTCTCTTCCCCTCTGCCCCTGCCCCTGGAGAGCCCTGGGGAAGTGGGAGGTGGAGGGGGTGCAGGGTAAACGGAGCTCTGAGCATGCCCCACCCCCTGCAGACAGCATCCGGAGGTGCCTGAGCCAGGGGGCTGTGATCCAACAACACCGGGTGAAGCTGGAGACAAAGCCTAAGAAGTTTGAGGACCGAGTGCTGGTGAGGGCAGGGAGTCTGGGGGCAGGGGAGACAGAGTTGGGGGAGAGCTGAGGAGACGTAGCCCGGGGCAGGCTGGACGGGGTGGATGTCCAGGAGCCTAGGGTGGGGCATGAGAGAGAGGGAGGACCCCCAGGGCAGGGGTTGCACACAGCCTGAAGGGACTAAAGGAGGGCAGGGTGACTAGGGCCCAGGAAGCTGCCATTTGCTGCTGACATTCTTTTCCTTTCTCTGAAGGCCCTGACCTCCTGGCGCCTCCACCTCTTCCCCCTTAAAGTCCCAGCCAAGGTGAGTTGGGCCGAGGAAACCGAGAGCTCCCTCCCAAGCCTGGCAGCCAGGCCCTTCCTGTGAGCTGAGCACCCCATGCCCCCTCAGGTGGAGAGCTCCTTCAATGTCCTGGAGATCCGCGCCTTCAACACGCTCAGTCAGAACCAGGTGAGCTAGGGCTCAGGGCCCCACTATTGGGCCAGTGGGAGGAAGGAGTTGATATCTGAGGCCCTGCTGCCCCCTGTCCCCCAGATCCTAGTGGAGACAGAGCGTGGCATGGTGAGCATGCGGCTGCCTTCGGCTGAGAGTGTGGACCAGGTGACACGCCACGTGAGCTCTGCTCTCTCCAAGGTCTGCCCTGGCCCGGGGTGAGTGGCAAAGGAGGAGTCTCCCAAGGGGTTAAACAATAGGAGACTTCTCCCTCCCTCTTTCCCCTGGACCTGGGCTCCTGGGACACTGAGGAAAAGAGCTCTCATGTCCCCACTCTTGCTTTTCCCTGGGGATCCTGAAGCTGTAACAGGTAGAATTGCGAGCTTCTTTCCACCCCTCTCTGGGATGGATTTGTTCATTTTCCAGATGTCTAATCCGGCGTGGAAACGCAGACACCCCCGAAGGGCCCCGAGACACATCCCCCAACTCTGAGACTTCCACATCTACCACTCACAGTGTCTGTGGTGAGCTGGGGCAGACTTGAGGAAAGTGGGACCTAAAGCACCTTCCCCTTGTCCAGAGTCCTATGTGCATGGGGCTGTGCCTGCCCTGAGGACTCCACAGCTCCCGGACCTCAGAGGTTCATGGAGTAGCAGGAACCCTGGACCCCGGCACACAAAATGACTTTGACTTTCCTTGAACTGCAAGCCTGTTCCCCACCCCCTTACCCCTATGGAGCCAACCCATCTCCTGCCCCACAGGTGGCTTCTCTGAGACCTACGCTGCCCTGTGTGACTACAATGGGCTGCACTGCCGTGAGGAGGTGCAATGGGTGCGTTGGGCAGGGACTCAGCAGGTGGGCAGGTGGGACCAGGAGGGAGGGGGCAGAGGAGGAGGAAGGGAGCGGGTGTGAGCCAGTTCCACCTCTCCAAGGATGTGGACACCATCTATCATGCGGAGGATAACCGGGAGTTCAATCTTTTGGATTTCAGCCACTTGGAGAGCCGGTAAGTCAACAGAGTGGAGACTCACACACACACAAACACACACCCGCTATTCCAGCCTCAGCCCAACTCTGGCCTTTCCAGGTTCTCCCTTCTGGTCCCAGCCGTACCCCAGTTCTATCTCCCCAACCCCACCCCCCACTACCTTCTACTCATCCAGGCTTTCCCCAGCCCAACCACCTCATCCCTAGTCTCTTCTTTCCTGCCCCAGACACCTGCTCACCACTTTCCTGCCCTCTTCAATCTCTCCAGAGACTTGGCCCTAATGGTGGCAGCCCTGGCCTACAACCAGTGGTTCACCAAACTCTACTGCAAGGACCTGCGGCTGGTAGGGACTGGGAGGGGCAGGGGGGTGGGGGGGAGAGCACTGCCCTCTCTGGTTCCTGATCACAGCACCCCCTCTGTCCTCAGGGCTCTGAAGTGCTAGAACAGGTGCTACACACCCTGAGCAAGTCTGGGAGCCTCGAAGAGCTGGTGCTGGACAACACCGGGCTGAAGACGTGAGGCCAACCTCCTTCTTGGGCAGTGGTGCCCCCTGGATGTAGTCTTAGGGTCCCAGAACCTCAGAGCATGATTCAGGCCTCTGAGCTGTCTCACTCAGCTCCCCACTTTACAGAAGAGGAGCCTGAGGCCCAAAGAGGGCACAAAGCAAGTCAGTGGTCAAGCTGGGACTCAGACCCAAGCCTCCTGACCCCCAGCTCCATGGCCCTTGCCCAGGATGCCCCTTGCCCACCCCCTTCTTCCATCAACTCCCGAGCAGGGTAGACTGCCCCAGTCTTGAGGACCCAAAGCTGGGCTTTGTCCCAGTACAACTTCCCAGGTACTCTGGAGAGGTGACAAGCTCCCTGGCAGGCTCCGAACTGCTCCCCACCTGTGGGGGCCTCTGACTGTTGCAGCCCCAGCCAGGCAGGCGGTGGAGGAGGAGGGGAGGCCCAGGGGCTGGCACAAACAAACCCTTCCTCCCCTTCCCTGAAGGGACTTTGTCCAGAAGCTGGCCGGGGTGTTTGGGGAGAACGGGAGCTGTGTGCTGCATGCCCTCACTCTGTCCCACAACCCCATCGAGGACAAGGGTGAGCCCCAGCCCTGAATCCTGCCCCCACTGCAATGCAGACCCCTGTCCTAGCCCAGAGCCCAACCCGGGTCTGAACAGGGGCTCTCGGACCTGATGCCAGCCCCCGCCTCAACACCGCCATCCTTGACCCCAGGCCTGTACCCCACTCGAGCCCCCACTCTCATGCTGCACCCCCTGTGCCCACCGCACAGCCTCTCACCTGGCTCTTTTCTCTCTCCACTCCCCAGGTTTCCTCAGTCTGAGCCAGCAGCTCCTCTGCTTCCCAACTGGCCTCACCAAGCTGTGCCTGGCCAAGACTGCCATTTCCCCTAGAGGTACTTGCACCGGGACCCCTGACCTCTGACTTCTGACCATCCCCCAGCACTGCCTGGGGGGTTGAGCCCCAGAGGTGTACCCACACACTCACACAGCATCCCAGGGATCAAAGAAGGGAAAGGAGCCACATTTGGGGAGCGGGGAAGAGTTGTGTACAAGGGGAGGAGGTGGGGATGGGGGCCAACCCAGCCCAGTGCCCGCTGTGCTCAGGGCTCCAGGCGCTGGGCCAGACCTTCGGGGCCAACCCGGCCTTTGCCAGCTCCCTTCGATACCTGGACCTGAGCAAGAACCCTGGGCTGCTTGCCACAGATGAGGCCAATGTGAGTCCACGGAACGTAGCCTCAAGCCCCCACAGAAGCTCCCTCGGGCATCAGGGCCTGGGGGTCTCTGCCTTGCAGCCCAGGGGTGGAGGGGCTCTATCACCCCTTCCCCTGCAGCCCCTCTGTCCTTCCTTCCCAGGCCCTCTACAGTTTCCTGGCCCAGCCCAATGCTCTGGTGCACCTGGACCTGGCAGGGACTGACTGTGCCATTGACTTGGTGAGGGGTTGGTGATGGGGGAGCCAGCCTGCAGTGATTGGGGAGGCCAGGGTGGGTCTCTGCCTCACCCCCCTCCTTGGAGGGAGATGGACAAAGCCAGTGGGATGACTTCCGGTTCAGCTGAATTATAAAGCAATGCCCATAGCTCACACCTGTGTGGCACCTTATCCCAGTTGCAGCCCAAGGTGGTGCTGGCTGTGCCTAAAAGCCAGCCCTGGCTCTGTTCCCCAGCTGTGCACCCTGGAGCAGGGCTGAGTCCACGAGGAGGAAAGGACACTTTCCTCAACTTAGCAAGGCACCTTATGGGCCCATGGTAGCCCTGGATTTACACATCCACTGCCCATGAGCCTCTCCTCCACCCCTGGGGGCCAGGCAGAGAGTGGACGCACTTTCCACAGAGGGGAAACTGAGGCATTAGATGCGAAGTGGGCATCCACAGTGGGGCTCACACAGACTGACCACAGAGGCTGAAGACCCCAGCCCCTGTGGGACCCACCGTGTCTCTTCCCACAGCTTCTGGGCGCCCTGCTCCATGGCTGCTGCTCCCACCTCACCTACCTCAACCTGGCCCGCAACAGCTGTTCCCACAGGTGGGAACACAAGGGGTGCAGGGAGGGATGGGGCAAGTGGTGGGCGTCCCCTCCCTTGCTGACCCCAGGAGTCTCTGCAGGAAGGGCCGGGAGGCCCCGCCGGCCTTCAAGCAGTTCTTCAGCAGTGCCTACACACTGAGCCACGTCAATCTGTCCGCCACGAGGCTGCCCCTGGAGGCCCTCAGGTCGGGTGGGTGCAGGGTTGGGGGGTGTCCAAGGGGGAACTGGGAGAGAAGGGGGTGAGGGGTAAAAGCGGGCCTGCTGACCTTCCTCCCGCAGGGCACTGCTCCAGGGCCTCTCCCTCAACAGTCACCTCAGTGACCTGCACCTGGATGTCAGCAGCTGTGAGGTGAGCCCTCAGTCCCCCAACCGCACTGCCTGTCCCCATCCGTCGCCACACTGTTCATGTCTCTGACCTAAGTCAAACCCTGGCTCCCTCTTGCCTCTGTACTACCGACCTGCCACCCCGGACCTGACCACACCTCCACCTTCCCCTCTCAGTCTGTGGTCTGTGTCCCTCCTTCCAGAGGTCATTTTCAGCCTCCAGTATCTCTGCCCTTAAGGCTTTGGCGTGGGAGATACCAGGCATTCCCACCAGAGGGCAGGAGCAAGCTGTCTCCGGAGCAGCGGCCTGGAGACTTCTGGCGGAAGGGAGGGGAGGGAGCCCTAGGGAAGATCTGGTGAGGAGAAGGGGCCTCCTGATTTTACACCTGAGACCTGGTATGACCTTGAGTCCTGGTGTGACTACTCTGGCCTGTAAGCATTAAAGGTGCCCTACCCCCCACCCCCACCCCTGCCTCCCCACTCCACCCCCACCGTGTCCCTGCAGCTCCGCTCAGCGGGAGCCCAGGCTTTGCAGGAGCAGCTGGGGGCTGTCACCTGTGTGGGCAGCCTGGATCTGTCAGACAATGGTGAGTGGGGGTGCTTCCCTTCCTGGAGGCCAGGTGGGGACAGGGGTCTGGAGTGTTGCGGAGAAGCCCTGAGGAGACTCTAGGGAACCTCCAGCCTCAAGGCCAGGCCTCTCCCATCTACTGGCCAGGGTTCGACTCAGACCTCCTGACACTGGTGCCCGCGCTTGGCAAGAACAAGTCCCTCAAGCACCTATTCCTGGGCAAGAACTTCAATGTCAAAGCCAAGTGAGGCCTCCTCCCTGTACCCACAGACCCTCGCTCCATCATCCACCTATCTTTTTGGCTCACTGTATTACCTCTGGCCCCCTCCCTGCTCAAGCCACCTCTCTGCTCCTCCAATAGCATAACCCCAGCCCCTTCCCCTCCTACTCTGAGCCCCGACTCCCCGCAGGACCCTGGAGGAGATCCTCCACAAGCTGGTGCAGCTGATCCAGGAAGAGGACTGTGTGAGTGCCTGGGCCTGGGAGGGACCTGCAGTGGCAGGGGCTGCTGGCACTGGGCCCAACCCCCCACTTGCCCACACAGTCCCTGCAGTCACTGTCGGTGGCAGACTCCCGGCTGAAGCTTCGCACCAGCATCCTCATCAATGCCCTGGGCAGCAACACCTGCCTGGCTAAGGTGGACCTGAGTGGCAACGGCATGGAGGACATCGGGGCCAAGATGCTGTCTAAGGCCCTGCAGATAAACTCCTCCCTCAGGTGGGGCCCACACCTGGGCCTTCTGACCTGGAGCCCCAGCCACCCACACATACATGCTTGCCTCGCTGCTCTGTAGCCCAGCTTCCAGGAGGCCCTCAGTCCCAGAACCATTGCCCAGGAAAGGAGGGAGGGCTCCAGAGGGGGATTGTGTCCCTGCCCCCTAAGAGGGACCCAGAGGGAGGGATAACAAGCCAGTGCTCACTCTCTCCCCAGAACTATCCTATGGGATCGGAACAATACATCTGCCCTGGGCTTTCTGGACATTGCGAGGGCCCTGGAGAGGTAAGTGGTCCAGGGCTCTGCCTGACCCGCACCCCCAGCCTCGCTGTGCCTGGACCAGGCCTGAACCTCGCCAGCCCTACCCCAGCCTGCTTAACCTATTTGCACAGAAATATTAGGAGGGCCAGATGAGGGAAATGGGCAGAAGGGGGTGGGTTTTGGGGAGCAGGGGCCTCTCCTCCTCACCTCTTCCCCCTCTCAGCTGTTCTACTGTGTCCCACAGCAACCACACACTGCGCTTCATGTCCTTCCCCGTGAGCGACATCTCCCAAGCCTACCGCAGCGCCCCAGAACGCACCGAGGACGTCTGGCAGAAGGTGGCGGCCTAAGCAGGGTGGAACAGTGAGGGGCAGGGGCCAGCCCCCATCCCCAGGCCTGACCCCACCCACCCCGTCATCTCCAGATCCAGTGGTGCTTGGTGAGGAACAACCACTCCCAGACGTGCCCCCAGGAGCAGGCCTTCAGGCTGCAGCAGGGCCTGGTGACCAGCAGCGCCGAGCAAGTAAACATTTCCCTCCGGGACACATGGGGCATGCATGGGGCTTGCAGGGCACAGCTGGGATGTGATAGAGTGTGGGGGTGGGGAGTTTGAAAGAGGCATCGTGTGGAGCTCATAACTAGAAGGGGAAAGCGGAAAGCTAGGACATTCTGAATTTGGGCCCCAAACAGGAGAGAACATGTGGGCAAACAGCAGGGGGTCTCCAAACAAGGGGTGTACAGACTGTGGGAGCTCCACCGGGCGTTCAAGAAGTGCATCACAAGAAGAGGAGAGAATAGGCCATCCAGAGACATCATCACCACCACCCCGTCAGTGCCGGTGCCAGTAGCACTGCCCAAAGGGCACAGAAATGGGGTATCTGGGGTCCCACCTAGGAAGATGAGTGTACGGGGGTCCCCTGTGACACTCCCGCCAACTGTGCTCCAGATGCTGCAGCGGCTGTGTGGACGAGTGCAGGAGGAGGTGCGGGCCCTGAGGCTGTGCCCGCTGGAGCCTGTGCAGGATGAGTTGCTCTATGCTCGGGACCTCATCAAGGACGCCAAGAACTCCCGGGCGGTAAGCCCCCAGCAGCACCTCTTTCCATGACAGTGCAGAGAACCCAAGAAGGCCCGCCATGCTAACCCAGAGTGTCCAGGACCTGTCCCGAGCATCTGCCCTACTGACCAGGGGCCCCCAGGGACCTAGTAAGGCCTAATTCTGGCCTTCTGATCATAACCCCTTCCCTCCTTCCACAGCTGTTTCCCAGCCTCTACGAGCTGGGCCATGTGTTGGCCAACGATGGGCCTGTGCGGCAGAGGCTGGAGTCAGTGGCCAGTGAGGTGTCCAAGGCTGTGGACAAGGAGCTGCAGGCAAGTCCTGAGGAGGGAGCAAGTGTTTACCAAGGCTCTCACCTGAGGTCAGTGCAGGGAGATTACTGGGGGCAAGAAGGAAACGCAGAGTTGAGACCACCCACACTGCCACTGTGCCACGCTTTGCTAGAAAACTGGCTTGGATTTTTTTCTGCTAGCTTTGACCTTGACCACTGAACTCCGACCTCTCCCCTCTGGACTCAAACCCTTGAACTGACTCCCCTTTGTCCTTATGGTAGGGTGGCAAGGGCACTGACCAAGATGTGGGGAAGCCTGAGTGTCCCAGGCTCTGCTGCTAACTGGCCCTGTGACCCCGGCAGGCCCCTCAATCCCACCACAGGGAGCTGGCATGCACAGGCTAGGGTCCCTTCCACTGTGGTGCCAGCCCTGACCCAGCTCCCCTTGGGGCTCTGGCCTCACTTCCCCCACTCTAGGTGATCCTGGAGTCGATGGTCAGCTTAACACAGGAGTTATGCCCCGTGGCCATGCGGGTGGCCGAGGGCCACAACAAGATGCTGAGCAATGTGGCCGAGCGTGTCACCGTGCCCCGGAACTTCATCCGAGGGGCGTTGCTGGAGCAGGCGGGGCAGGACATTCAGAACAAGCTGGAGTGAGAGGCGGGGATGGGCGGGGGGGGGGGGGGGGGGGGGGGGGGGGGGGGGGGGGGGGGGGGGGGGAGGGGTGCTGGATTCAGCCCAGGGCACTTAGGGACTTTGGGCCCAGCTACCAGCAATTAATAATGAATGGCGCAATCTCCATTACAAGGGATAAATCTTTAACCAACTGCAACTTTGCTATTTAGGGTCTGACTGATCTTTGCCCTAGAAATCTAAGTGCTGAGTCTGGGTTTAGGAGGCAGGGCAGCGCACACACAGGGGTACACACACACACACACGCATACACACACGCACACAGCCACACATAGACAACAAGAATCACCTCCCAGAAACAAAGTTCAGCCTTCTCAGAGGCAGGGACAGAGAAAAATGATGTGAATCGTGGTGCATGGACTACCCTCTCTCCCCTGAGTTCTCCTTACCCCTGGAGCTCTTTCATTCCGGATGCCACCACTCGCCAAAGCAAAGGAAAATTATTGCACATACGTGCAACGGCCTGGTTCAAGAAGCGCTGGTGTTTGCTCTTACAGCAGAGACCAGCAGCGTTCACTCAGTACCCCAATTTACCCAGCTCTGCTCCACTGCAGCTCCAGGGGCCTGACCCGGAGCCCTCTTGCTCCTCTTTCTCCTCAGTTCCTCCTTACCCACTCTCTCCACCCACACACACCTAGACTAGGGGCCAGTGGGTGGGACTGGGTATGCCCTTGTGGAGACATGAGTGTGGTGAACCGAAGGGGTCTCCTCCAGCAGCCGTGTTCTCTGTGGACGACCAGGCTAGCTCGCCTGCACCCTCAGGCATCTGGGGAAGATGGGCTGAGGCTCACTGGGGGGAGGGGGGCTGAGCAGCCTCCCCTGTGCCCACAGTGAAGTGAAGCTCTCAGTCGTCACCTACTTGACCAACTCCATAGTGGACGAGATCCTGCAGGAGCTGTACCACTCCCACAAGAGCCTGGTAAGGCTTCTGAACCCCAGCCAGGTCCAGGCATGCCCTGCACCCCGCTCAGCCCATTCCCCCAACCACCCCTCCCCATCAAGGCCCTGGGCGGTGGGCAGCTTCCTTGGGATCCTATTCACACCTGTCCTTCCCCAGGCCAGGCACCTGGCCCAGCTAAGGACACTGTCAGATCCACCAGGGGGGCCAGGCCAAGGGCAGGATCTGTCCTCCCGGGGCCGAGGCCGGAACCATGACCACGAGGAGACCACAGATGATGAACTTGGCACCAACATCGTGAGCACCCCCAACCCTCCACTCCCCTCCTTAAGCTAGGCCTGCCCCGAACCTGCAGAACACTGTCCCCTCCTGCTTCTCTGGACTCTACTCCCTGCCCTCACTGGGCCTGGTCTCATCCACCAGCCCGGATCCAACCCAGTCTCTTCCCTCGTCCCAGTGCCTCAACCGCCTGAGGAGAGGGAGGCAGGACGGACCTAAAGAGAAGGCTTTATGAGGAATGGGAGGCTCCAGGTGAGGCTCCTGGGACTTGTGACCTGGCCCAACCATCCAATCCGTCTCCATTTCTGTAGGACACCATGGCCATCAAAAAGCAGAAACGCTGCCGCAAGATCCGGCCGGTGTCTGCCTTCATCAGTGAGTCCCCCGGCCTCAATTCTAATGTCCTCCAGGTCCCCAGACCTTTCCCAGACCCTGGATCTCTTTCTTTTTTCTCTGTTCAAACAGGCTGCTTCCTCCCTGTCCCTCCTGCTAGTCCCTCTAACACTGCTGTCCCCACAGGTGGGAGCCCTCAGGACATGGAAAGCCAGCTGGGGAGCCTGGGTACCCCCCCTGGCTGGTTCTCAGGACTCGGGAGCAGCCAGCCCACAGCTAGTGGCTCCTGGGAAGGTCTATCCGAACTGCCCACTCACGGCTATAAACTAAGGCATCAAACACAGGGCAGGCCCCGGCCCCCCAGGACCACCCCTCCAGGACCTGGTCGGCCCAATGTGAGTCCCTAAGACCTCGAAAGAGAACCAACTTGACTTCACAATGCCGGCGCCAGGGGTGCTGGCTTTAGGACGCAAATGCCAGAGGCACCAGCCTTGGGGTATCGGGCAGGGGCCCAGGAAGGCCACCAAACAGAGGCGGATTATCCAGCTTGGATGGGAGCTAGACCTTGTCACAGACAGGAAATCTCTGTCTGCCAGACAGTGGCAGTTCTCATTTTGGTGAAGGATAGAGCCAAGAGCCACCATGCTTAGGCAATGCCCAGGTAGACTGAAGTCTCAATTTCCATGGGGCCAAGAGGAGGCAAGTCCAGTGCAAAGGGGAAGGCTCTCAGTGGATGGGAGGGGCTTCCTGACCCAGATGAGACAGCCTACAGACCTTCCTCCCAGCAGGTGCCAATACCTGGGACACGTCAGGAGAACGGGATGGCCACCCGCCTGGATGAGGGGCTGGAGGACTTCTTCAGCCGAAGGGTCATGGATGAAAGTTCCAGGTGTGGCACCTAGACACGCTCCCGTTTTCAGCAAGCCCCAAGGACCGGGAAGGACTCCTGTGTCCTCCCAGCTCCCACAGAGGCCTCTCCAGTGGCAGTGCCCCAAAGCCAGTCTCCCTGGGACATTTCCCCCACATTCTCATTCTTCTCCACCCTGCCCTTAGCTCCCATGCTCTCTGAATCTTCTCAGGACAGCAGAAAAGGATGAGACCAGGGTGAACCACGACAGTGGGATGGTGGGGACAGGGTGGGGGACGGGGAGGCGGCAGGCCCTGGGATGGGATGACAGTGGTAAGAGGCCTGGAGGGTGTGTTCTCTGTCACTGTCCTGCACAGACTCCCCAGCATCTGTCCAGAAAGAACTGGGTCACTTGGAGAGGTGGAGAGAAGAAGAGGGGGAGAGGTGCCTGGGAGGAAAGAGTGGATGGGGGTGGAAGAGGCTGCCGGAGGATTATGACAGGGAAGGTGAGGACACCAACTCTAGGAGAGACCGGATGACAGAGGAAAGCGGGAGGTTTATTAGACCCAGGACTGGACTAGCACCAGCACCACCCTGGGCCCTGCGCCACCTCTGCATCTGGATTCATGTCTCCTGTGGCTTTGTCCTGACTCACCCCGACCCTGCCCAGCTATCCCCGGACTCTGCGGACCCTGCGGCCCGGCCTCTCGGAGCCGCCGCTGCCGCCACTCCAGAAGAAGAGGCGCCGAGGCCTGTTTCACTTTCGCCGGCCCCGGAGCTTCAAGGGGGACCGGGGGCCAGGGTCCCCCACCACCGGGCTCCTCCTCCCTCCACCCCCTCCCCCACCCCCCACTCAGGAGAGCCCCCCAAGCCCAGACCCTCCCAGCCTCGGCAATAACTCCTCCCCCTGCTGGAGCCCAGAGGAGGAGAGTGGCCTCCTCCCTGGATTTGGAGGGGGCCGGGGGCCTTCCTTCCGCAGGAAGATGGTAAGTGAAGAGGGTGTGCTGCATCCTCCCCATTTGCTGTCCCCCACATAGCCCACCCACTGACCCCAGCCCAGCAATTAGTGGGAGAATGCTAGGACTCGGGGTTCTGGGGAACCTTGGTCATCCCAATTTCCTGCCCCTTGAGAGTCTGGCTAAGCCTGGTGACCCAGAGCATGCTGGGAGTGCTGCAAGCAGAGGAGGGCGGACTCCTCAGAGGGCAGGGGTCTGGCAGGGCTTCCCTAGGCTGGCGCCCCAGAGGGGCAGGGGCCCTCCCCTACTCCCTGGGAACCCCTTCTCCATTGGGAACTGCTTGTAAACCTGAGACCTTGTTCCAGGGCACTGAGGGGACAGAGCCAGGGGAAGGGGTCCAGGCCCCTGGGACGGCACAGCAGCCAAGAGTCCACGGTGTTGCCCTTCCTGGGTTGGGAAGAGCCAAGGGTTGGAGCTTCGATGGGAAACGAGAGGTGAGGGGAGCCGGAGGTAAACCGAGGGTCCCGTGGGTCCCTGTCTACCACCCTCCCCTCCCTGTGCACTGTCTCTGGCAGGCAGTGGAGAGAGAGTGGAACAGTGACAGCGGAAGGTATTAGCTGCAGTCCTGCCCATCCCACCCACTGGCCGTGGAATCCTGGACGGCTCACTTAACCTCCCGGAGCCTCTGCTTCCTTGTAAAATGGCTGGTTGTAAAAATACTGACCTCTTGAGCTGTGTTTCCAAATTGGGTGACTTTACCACCTTCAGGGCAACTTTTACCTTCTCCACCTAACACCTGTATTAATCTTTACACGTTATGTTTATTTAAATCAACTCACCTTTTTAACTTAGTCTGGACCTAAGCATTATCGTCTTTAAAATCGTGGGCTTATTGTAGTAGTCATGTTTTTTTCTACTACACATAAAATGAACATGTAACTATTAAAATAATAGCATTTTCACACGTGTAAACCATTTCTTATGCCCCTAGGGTGGTGTGGGTGCTACTCTGGAAAAAAAGTCCAAGTTTCTAGGGACAAATGACAGGAGGTGCTGGGGCAGAAGCTCCTTGTTAACTGCAGTCCCCATGTGGAGGGGACTTTTCTTAGGACCTGACTCAGCTGTCCTTTCAGGGCCCAGGCCCAGACCTGGAGGGCAGCGTCCAGGCTTGGCAGAAACGGCGCTCTTCGGATGACGCAGGTGAGAATGGTGGCCCTCACTGCCTGTTTTGGGCCCTTTCTCGGAGGCCCCTACTGACTTGCCTTTCCCTTCTCTCATACCCGCCTCCACCCCAGGGCCTGGAGCCTGGAAGCCCCCACCACCCCCTCAAAGCACCAAGCCGAGCTTCAGCGCCATGCGCAGAGCAGAGGCCACATGGCACATAGGTATGGAACGCCTCTTCTCGGGCCGCAGCACTGCAGGCCCAGGGTGTGTCCAAAGAAACAGAAGCTACGGCCCCGGCGCTGGGGAATTTACAGCCAAGGTGGGGCAGTAAGAAGTCAACACAGTGAAAATGTTTAGGGATATTTACAAAGCTACATCCAAAAGAGACAGACAACCCAACCGGAAGAGAGGGCCTGCAGAACAAAAGTGGCTTTGCCAGGGTTAGCAGACAGCAACGCTTTGTGGATGGTTCTGGGGAAGTCTCTAGGGCAAAGGCCACCTCTGGCCACCATCAGCAAAGTGGCAGCCTCCATAAAGAAGGCTTCTCTCTGCACCTCAGCTGGGAAAGAGGGAGGGCAGTACCAGCCCTGCCAGGCCCAGCTCGGACATCCCAGTGTCTTCCAAAAATAGCTTTCCAGGCCGTCCTCAGCTCAGTCAGAAAGGTGTCACAAGGAAGGAGCAAGAGTCCTGCCTTGGAGGTCAGACACCTGGGGGTTAGTCCCAGCTCAGCCACCACCAGCAGTGTTGACCTTAAGCAAGTCACTTACCTCTGGCTCCGAGACTCTGGAGGAATAAAGGAGAGGGGATGATGGTATGACGCCTCCCTTCTTCTGGGTTCAGAGCACCTCTCACTTAGGGAGCCACTGAAGGAGAGCTAGTCAACTCGGCCTCCACTCAAGTTGGTGGCCCTCCAACCTCATTGACGTGGACAAATCTCTCTGTAGATGTGGACACTCCCTCAGTCTCCTCCACTCCCACCCCAGGGCTAGGGCATAAAGGCATGGTGCAGCGCCAGGCTGGCCCAGGCTCAGCAGTGCCTCTGCTCCTGCCCCCTCCTCCAAGGCCGACCCAGCACCAGGGCATCTTTGCTGATGACCCCATCCCACACACAGACTAGTTAAAACCCCCAAAGCGGGGCTCCATCCTTCATTTTAGGAGACCACCGTAGTTGGATGCTCCACTGCGCATGGCCCTACCGCCAGCACCCTCCAAGTCTCTCTCACTCACACCTCACAGAAACACACACTGACAATACCTTCCAGGTGACAAAGCCTCAGGCTCAGGTTGCATAAAGGCACAGAGGCGGGAGGAGGGTGGGGAGTGGGAGGAGTGAGGGCGCCTCTCCTCAAGGCTCTCACCATGTAAATCAGACTGGCAGACAGTCCTGGGAATGCCAGGCTGCAGCCTTGGCAGGCCCCGGGGCACTGCAGCCCTGGATGGGCAGCCATGCCTGGGGACCCAGCAGGGCCTGCTCTGCCCAGCAGGAACAGGCGCAGGCCCTGCTCTTCAAGAGGGTCAGCCAGGCCAGGACCCCCTCCAGAGGTGATGGGCTCAGGATGATCCTGGGGACCAGAGCTAAGAAAATGTAGAGCAGAAGGGGACATCAAAGGCAGAGACATAGGAACAAATGGGCTTGGGGGGGTGAGGGGCAGTCCTGGCCCCCAGGGCTCCACAGGGACAGAGACAGGGAGGGCTCTGCAAAAATGCCTTTTCCTGCAGTTTCTCCTCTCTTCCCATCCCCCAGCTGAGGAGAGTGCCCCCAACCACAGCTGCCAGAGCCCCAGCCCAGCCTCCCAAGATGGAGAGGAGGAGAAGGAGGGGGCCCTATTCCCAGAGAGGACGGTTCCTGCTAGGAATGCCAAGGTGAGGGCCGGCAAGGAAGGTGGGGAAGGCACTTTGATGAGCCAAAAGGGTGGACTAACTGACTGAGCATCTTCCTTCTTCTCCCAGCTGCAGGACACCCCTGTAGCTCCATGGCCCCCCAAGCCGGTGGCAGTGCCCAGGGGCCGCCACCCCTCCCAGGAGCCAGGGAGCAGGGAGGAGGCTGAGGCTGGGGGAGCAGCCCCAGGAGTGAACAAGCCCCGGCTGCGGCTGGGCTCACAGCAGGACCAAGAGGAGCCGGAGGTCCAAGGTCTGCCACCTGGCTGGAAGGGGCTTGGGGCGCCTCTGGGGTCTTGCTGTCCACATTGGGTCCCCTTCCCAGGCAGGGAATGAGCTACAGACAATCAGGAGTCACAGCCTGGATGAACGCCAGCCTGTGAGCCCCACTCATGTGCCAGGCCTGCCCTGACTGTCATTCCAGGGCCCCTGGAACCGGGCCGCCGGACCGCCCCTCTGAAGCCCAAGAGGACACGGCGGGCACAGTCCTGTGACAAGCTGGAGCCTGATAGAAGACGGCCCCCTGACCCCACAGGTGCCAGCGGGGTGGGCGAGAGGTCGGTCCCATTCCCACCCATCTGTCTGACATGGCGCCGCTACACTGGGCAGCTGGCTCTCCCTGCCCAGGAAACAGGGCCCCCTGGATTTGTCCCCAGCAGGAACCAGTGAGCCAGGAACAGACTGACAGCGGCTGCAGCACCCACCCCAGCCCGCCTCTCAACATGTGCCTCACAAGGACTCAGACCCCCACCCACCCGACACCCCCAGGCCCCTCTGCCAGCCCCAGTCCCACAGGGGCAGGATGGCAGGATGATGGTGGGGGACAGGAAGGGAGGGAGCAACCTGGAGAGAGGGAGGCTCTGGGTGCCATGCTGGCTCTGCAGAGAGCTTAGGGGTGGGGCCATCTCCTCCTCCGGAAGGGCAGATCTGTCCCTCTCTCCCCAGGGGCTCTCTCCTCACTTGTATAGAATAAAAAACAAAATCACCACCTGCCTCAAGTCTCTGCTGTCTTCCCCATTCTCTGCCCCCTCCCCACCATCTGCTCCCCTTCCACAAGCCCTCGCAGTTGGGAAAAGCGAGGAACGCCCCACAGGGGTGGGGCTGGGGCTCTGTGAGGAGAAGAGGAGAAGACTGGAGATGTGCTGGACTGGACGGGAGGGGACCAACAAGTCTCCCAGCCAGGGTGGCTGTTATGTGCAAAGTCTGGGGTGAGCTGGCTGGAGAAGGACCAAAAGGGCAGAAACCAGTACCAGTGCATGTCCTGCCTCGGCGGGTACGGTGGGATTGGTGCACCAGGAGGAGATTGGGGAGCAGTATGCTATGTGTGTATGTGGTGTGTATGTGTGAGTGTGTGTGTGTTTACACACAGACAAGCTCACTAATGCTGCAGTTAAATGCGGTTGGGTCATCCTGGGGGCACCACCAATAGTCAGAAATCCCAACAGTAGAGTGGCCTGTAGGTGAGCAGAAGTGAGAGGGAGTCTATGGCATGAGAAGGTCAACAATTAACTGTTCACATTGGCGTACTAACAAATACTAGCTTGGCATTCAAGACTCGGCTCAAGAGCCTCCTCTGTAAAGCCGTTCCTGATGCCCTCCCCCAACTCATCTAAATGGAACCCTCCCTGTTTGTGGCCCACTGCATCCTGAACAGGTCCACAACTTTGCACCTGTCACACTTAATTGCACTTGTGTATTCGCTTATTATCTCTGTCCGCTGGTCTGTCTGTTCTAGTGACATGCACCTCCCCCAGGGGCAGGAGCTATATCTTAATCACCTGTGTAGCCCCCGCCCTGGCACAGTGCCTGGCACCCAGGAGATGCTTGGTAAATGGCTGCTACCTTAATATATGAGCAACTCAGGAGATGGAGGGTGAAGATGTTCTGGTAAACCCTCTTGCGTACTCATCCCAGATCGCCACGTACCCACGTGGGGCTGCAGCTCCACAGGCAATTGCTCACTTCCCCTGGTCTCACTAGGGAATGACTAATGTCTTGTTTCCTCAAATCTGTGCGTGGCCTGGCCCCTCCCACAAGAATGTGGCCATATGGGTTGAATCTCCGGGAGGGGGTGCATTGTGGGCACCAAGAAGAAGCCTCAGGAATCAGTCCTCAGCACATCTCCCCACCAGGCATGCCCTGTCTCCGGGGGGCTGTGTGACCCGGATGTGAGACTGTGTGCCCTTAAGCAATTGGGTCCATGCCCTTGTGTCTCCCTGTTAAAAGGTGGCTGGGAAACTGGCCCTCATTCTCAAAGCTATGAGGTCCGGCATGGTACGTGATGGCTTTTAAGGAGCACGTGAAGATCTCCGTTCTGTTATATTCCGGTTGGTGTGAGTGAGTGTATGTGTGTGCGTGTGACAAGTATAGCCCAGGGTTCTTTTGCATGTGACTGCAAATATCCTTAACAAGTGCGATGTGGAGAGTCTCGTGAGACAGGGTGTGTTTCCCTATGTGTATCCATAGGGCTGTCACTGTCGTGGTGTCACAGTGGGTTTATGTGCTGGCGCCTGTGTGTGTCAAGATATGTGCGAGCCTGTGAGTCGTGGGTGCATGTGTCCCCATCATTTCCCAGTGTGAATGTGTGTGTGCGCACATACCACCGCAATGTGTGCATCTCTGTGATGCTGGATGTGGGTGTGGCGTGAAGGAGAAGATGTGTGTCACTGTGTCTGTGGGGGTCCTGCCTCTGTGCCACCCCGAGTCCGCCCTCCTCCCCAAGTTCTGTGGCTCCCTCCCAGGCAGTGGCTCTGCCCCTCCCCTCCTCTCCCTCCCAACCAGTCTGTGCGGGGGGAGCTGGTGCTGCAGCCCCCCCACCCCTCCCCATCCAGGCCCCATAAATAGCAGCAGAGTCGGAGCTGGAGCCGGAGTCGGAGCCAGCGCCAGTGGCTGGAGCAGCAAGGGAGTCAGGGCCAGGGCCAGAGAGCCGGAGAGAGGAGCCCCCGACTAGAGCCCAGGTGAGCCCACCCTTCCTCCCCAGCCCAGCCCCAGCCTGGCCCAGCCTGGCCCAGTCTCCATAACAACTCTCCCCCAGGCCCCAGAGAGGTCTCCAGTCCTGCCCGATCCCCTCACCACCACACGCCCCTGCCCATCTCAGCGGATCTGAGAGAACTGGGAAACTCATGGCTGGACGGCAGAGACCCCCCCACCCCAGACCCTCCCTCACATATCCAGAAAGGCACACTGGGTGATGGGGTGGGAGCAGCATCCAGCCAGAGAAGGGTCCCAGTTCCGAGCGAGGTACAGGAAATGTCACACCCTCCTGAAGACAGACACACAACTAGAGGACAGACACACGGGGAGGGGGCATTCAGACACACCCACGCACACTTGCTGGGGGAAGCACGACATGAGAGCAGACAGCCTCACCCTGAGATGTGGACAGACACAGATAGATGGACCAACCGACCATAAGCTCGGCCAGTGTACCCCTGCCTGCTGCTGCCCGAGGCTTGGCACCACTGCTGGGGGAGGGTGGCTTGCGTGCATCCCACAGGCAGCATGGAGGGGGCCGCGGCTCCCCAAAAATCCTGTCGCTAAGAGACAATGCAAGCGCTGCCAAGAAGTGTGAGAACAGGGGAGGTGGAGAGGGAAGCGAGAGTTGTCACCGTGGGAGCCCCTGCGGCGGGGGGGGGGGGGGGGGGGGGGGGGGGGGGGGGGGGGGGGGGGGGGGGAACCTGGAGGAGCTTTCAGCAGGGACAGGGCTCTGCCTCCAACTCCCCCAGCCCACCACCCCTCCCTTTCCATCAGCCAACCAGAAGGTGAGTCGGGGGAGGTGGATAGGGACAGCCGGCAGGGCCCCCTGCAACCTGCCTCCTCCTGCCCATCACAGATTCCGCTCCTGAGGCCGGTCCTCTTCAGACTTTCAGGGGCCCCTCCACCCCCTTCCCCACCCTCTTGCCCCAGTTCAGCTCCCTCGTGCCAAGCCTGAGTGCAGCGCTGGCTCAAACATCAGCTGGGAAATAGCAGAAGGTGCTGAGGCAGCAGAAAGCGTGGATCAATCGATGGCCTAGGAGCCAAGACTGCCGGGAACCCCACCAACCCTCCAGCCTCTCCAGCCCCACCCATGCACACTAGGTCAACAGGGGTGACAGGAGCACAGGGCTGTGCAGGAGTGAGAGGCTCAGGTCCTCCGCCCTCCCCTGCTCTGAGCTCTGGGAAGCTGAGCCGAGGGTGGGGGAGACAGGGGGTGCAAGAGATCCCAGGGCCTCAGGCAGCAGGACAAAGGAGGGCAGGCTCTCAGAAGACCAACCCCTCCCTTGGCAGGTGTTTCCTTTCCACTGTCCAGGTCATCTCTGTCCCCCCAGTGACATGTCTGACCCTGAGATGGGATGGGTGCCTGAGCCCCCAGCCATGACACTGGGGGCCTCGCGGGTGGAGCTGCGGGTGTCCTGCCACGGCCTCCTGGACCGAGACACACTCACCAAGCCCCACCCCTGCGTGTTGCTCAAGCTCTACTCTGACGAGCAGTGGGTGGAGGTGAGAAGGGGCTTGGGTCTTTCCTTCACTAACCCCCTGGCCCGGGAAGGAGGGAGGCCAGGTGGGGGCGATGAAAGTCTCATGATGGAACGTGAGGATTCTGAGGGGTTTCTTCTCAGCTGTGTGGGTAACCTTGGAGACGAGTGTGCCACCATTACGAACCCAAACCATTTTACAGTTTCCACAGCCCAGAGTCCCAGAGGGTCCCAACACCGCACTGGAGGCAGTGGCACAACCCCCAAAAGCCTTATGAGAGCCCCAGAGAGCTGACAGTCTGGTGGGCTGGCGGCACCCTGAGCTCAGGGTTCAGCCTAGAGAGGGAAGAGCTAGTCGCTGGGGATGTGGGAGTCCAAGGAAAGCTGGCAGGAGTGAGGTGGTCTAGGGCAGAGAAAAGTAGCCTGGGTTCCCACAGGGCCCTCACTCCTCCTGCCGCAGGTGGAGCACACGGAGGTGCTACGCTCCTGCTCCAGCCCCGTCTTCTCTCGGGTGCTGGCCCTCGAGTACTTTTTTGAGGAGAAGCAGCCCCTGCAGTTCCACGTGTTTGACGCCGAGGACGGAGCTACCAGCCCCCGCAATGACACCTTCCTGGGCTCTACGGAATGCACCTTGGGCCAGGTTTGCATTCCCACCCCACCCAACCCCAGCTTCTGCCTCTAACAGCCAAAATAACAGACAGTGTGAGCTCAAGAGCTAGTTCAATCAGGGCTTAGACCCCATCTCCAACGTTCACTGGCTGTGCAGCCTTGGGCAAGATTCTTAACCTCTCTGAATCTTAGTTTCCTCATCTAAACAATGGGGTCACAGTGCCTACCTCTTAAGGTTGCTGTGGAGATTAAGTCCAACCCTAGCCCAAGTGCAGCCCCTGTGGGCATTCAGAGGGCACTGATTCCCTTGTCCGTTGTACCCTGGCCAAGGCAGGGGGGCACCACAACTGGATCTCCCTCCACCTCCATCCCCAGATTGTGTCACAAACCAAGGTCACTAAGCCATTGCTGCTGAAGAATGGGAAGACAGCGGGCAAGTCCACCATCACGGTAGGCAAGGTCCCCTGTACTCACCCTTGGGCAGAGCGGTCAATGCCCCTGCATGGACATCCTGGTAACATCATGCCCAAGACTGGTACCCTCCTAAGGGAGAGTGCACATGGGGTGGCCCTTGTGGTGGGGGGTGGTGGGGTCCTGCCACTTGTGTCCCCTGGCAGATCGTGGCCGAGGAGGTATCCGGCACCAACGACTATGTGCAACTCACCTTCAGAGCCCACAAGCTGGACAACAAGGTTGGAACCCCAGAGTCCAGGCCCCCATCTCCTGTTAGAGAGCCGAGGCTCCCCCCACTCAAGACCAATCCCAGGGCCCTTGTGCTGCTCTCTTCTCAGCGTTAGCTGCCTCCCCCTGCAGACCTCACCAGGCTCATGGGCCCCTTCCCCTGTCCCTCAGGATCTGTTCAGCAAGTCTGACCCTTTCATGGAGATCTATAAGACCAACGGGGAACAGAGTGACCAGCTGGTCTGGAGGACCGAGGTTGGTGCCTGGGGCAATGGGGAAGGAGGGAGGAAGAGCAGAGTAGGAAACTTAGATAGGAGGTGACCAGCCTCTGGGGCCTCTCTAAGGTGGTGAAGAACAACCTGAACCCCAGCTGGGAGCCGTTCCGCCTGTCCCTGCACTCCCTATGCAGCTGTGATGTCCACCGGCCTCTCAAGGTGAAGCCCTGCCACCAAGGGCAGCTGATTGGAGCATTGGGCCTCTGTCTGAGACCTTCTCCCTGAGTGTGGCAAGCCCTTTCCCTCGCTCCCTGAGACAAGCCCTTCCCATTGTGGGGTAAAGAACCGGTCAGAGCTCAGTGTTCTTACACAGTGTGCCTTATATCGGAGGCCAAAGTCCCTGCCAGACTGAGCCAAAGGATGAAGTTCAGCAGGTGGCCTCTTTGGGCAGGTTGAGGACATCTGTTTGGGCCTAGAGACTGTCAGGCCCCTACCTCCCTGAGTCCTTTCCCCTGCCCCAGGAACCTCTGCAAAGCATCCCTGACCCTGACCCTAACACCCCCTTACCCCCGCCCGCACCTTCCCAGTTCCTGGTGTATGACTACGACTCGAGTGGGAAGCATGACTTCATCGGCGAGTTCACCAGCACCTTCCAGGAGATGCAGGAAGGAACAGCAGACCCTGGGCAGGAGGTGCCACAAAGACCCCACCCCACTCCCCAGAATCCCACCCAGATCCCTGGAAAAATCTTGAGGGTGCTAAAGAGACGGCCATCTGTCACAGGAAGTGGAGAGGGTGGAAAGTACCCTGGCTCAGCCTAACGACTGAGGCATGGCGGGTTTTGCTCTGGGAGGCTCTGTGGGAAGCGGGTCAAGGGGTCACCTGAAGGAATCGTGACCCTAGGCTTGTGGGGCATGTGGGGTCTAGATGCAGTGGGACTGTATCAACCCCAAGTACCGGGACAAGAAGAAGAATTACAAGAGCTCAGGGACCGTGGTGCTGGCCCGGTGCACGGTAAACCCAGCGTCTTCCGAAGCCCTGGCCCAGCCCCAACCCCGACCGCACCCTCGCCTTCAACCCTGTCCTTGTTTCAAAAACCACTTTCTCTGCTTCTGGGAACGAGAAGGCTTGTCCTATCCCAGCGTGAACTTCAATCTCAAAAATCCTGGTCCCTCCACTTACCCTACAGAAGCCCCATCCAGCTCCCTCCTCTAAGGACCATCCCTCCACTTTGCCTCCCTCCCTCCCGCCAGGTGGAGAAGGTGCACACCTTTCTGGATTACATCATGGGAGGCTGCCAGATCAGCTTCACGGTAAAGGCCCATGGGGTGGGGACACAGGCAAGAGGCACACAGGCCAAGCGCATAGTGAACTGAAGGAGCCCAGAATCTCCACTGCCCCTACTTGGGCCTTTCACGAGTCTTAGGGTTGTCATCCTGTTCCCCTTGCCCCACCCATGATGAGGCTACCTGTGATGGGCTCATCCAGATTCATCTTAGTCCTCCTTACAGACCCTAGCTCTGGCCTGGCCTCTCTGTTGGCTCTCATGGATGCAACATGACACTTCCCCCTTCCCCACCAGGTGGCCATTGACTTCACCGCCTCCAATGGGGACCCGAGAAGCAGCCAGTCCCTACACTGCCTCAGCCCCCGCCAGCCCAACCACTACCTGCAGGCCCTGCGTGCAGTGGGAGGCATCTGCCAGGACTACGACAGGTAGGAGGAGGTGGGGGCGGGGGCACAGGTAGGGAGGCCTTGCCCGATGGGCCCCCACAGCCTTTTCTTCTCCCCAGCGATAAGCGGTTCCCAGCGTTTGGCTTTGGGGCTCGAATCCCCCCCCAACTTCGAGGTAGGCTGGATTTGAGAGGAAGACAGGAGATGGTGGGAGAGTCAGACAAGAAGGAAAGACACCCCCTCGCTGCCTCACCTTACCCTCACAGGTGTCCCATGACTTTGCTATCAACTTTGACCCAGAAAATCCTGAATGTGAAGGTAAGAGGGGAGATTCCCACCAGCCCTGCCTTCCCACCTCCAGCTTGCTGCACATCCTGTATAGCCCATGCAGGAGCACAGACTCCATTCCCATGGGCCCAGTCCCTGACCCTTCACCCATCCAGCACCTGTCTTCATTTGGTAAGACTTCCAGCTCCTGGCTCAGCATCTGCCCACCCAACTCCCGCAGCGCCTGGACCACCCAACTCTCCTCCTACTTAGTGAGGAACTTGGGGGGCAGGGCAGTCCCCAGACAGGGAAGCACCTTCTCGCTTTAAGGAGTGTCAGGAAGGACTCCCTGCTAATCTCTGCCAGCCTCATCCCTTTGCCCACAGAGATCTCAGGGGTCATCGCCTCCTATCGCCGCTGCCTGCCCCAGATCCAGCTCTATGGTCCCACCAACGTGGCCCCCATCATCAACCGAGTAGCTGGGCCAGCCCAGCGGGAGCAGAGCACCGGCCAAGCCACGGTGAGGAGACCAAGCAGGCAACCAGGGGCTGCCCCAGGTGTCCTCCTGTGGGGCCAGGGGCCCGGCTTGGAGTGGGTGCCAATGCCCTTGCACACGGAGCCGACCCTTCCTCCCCTCTGCCTGCCCTCAGAAGTACTCGGTGCTGCTGGTGCTCACGGATGGCGTGGTGAGCGACATGGCCGAGACCCGCACCGCCATCGTGCGCGCCTCCCGCCTGCCCATGTCCATCATCATCGTGGGTGTGGGCAATGCCGACTTCTCTGACATGCGACTGCTGGACGGCGACGACGGTACCTTGCGCTGCCCCCGAGGGGTGCCCGCGGCCCGCGACATCGTCCAGTTCGTGCCCTTCCGGGACTTCAAGGATGTAAGTACCCGGCGCCCCTCCCGGCTGAAGGACTCCTCAGGTCCTCATGCCCCCAAATCTGACCTGTCTCTCCCACCAAGCTGATGTCCTGCGAAGACGCTGGACCCCTCCAGAGGCCAAGGCGAAGCCCCGCCCCCTTACCTGACCCCGCCTCCTCCACTCTCCTGCCCTAACCACGTTCCGGTCCCCACCCCCAGGCCGCACCCTCTGCGCTAGCTAAGTGCGTCCTGGCGGAAGTGCCGCGGCAGGTGGTGGAGTACTACGCCAGCCAGGGCATCAGCCCGGGGGCTCCCAGGCCCTGCACGCCGGCCACCACCCCCAGCCCTAGCCCGTGACTGCCTCCACCGGATCAACACTCCCTCAGCCTCTCAGTGAGTCCTGGGGGCCCAAAGGGGTGGACATTAGGGGGTGCAAGGTGGGGCTTGGTGGAGCCCATCTTGGCTGGATGTGGTGTAAAAGAGGGCACTTATGACTATACCACCATTTCCCAGGTGTCCTGACCCTTGTGACTCGAGTGACCAGTGCCTCTCCCCCTTGGTCCAGCTGTGCCCCTGGGTGCCAGAAGCGAGTGGTGAGCCCTGTCCCCATCTCTCCAGGCCCCACACCCTTCAACCTTGTGGCCCCTCAGTGACTTTCTTCAGTAATCTGACTTTCTGGCTGTTAATAAAGGGAACCACTCCTAGCATCTCAGCCTCTACCCCTCATGCCTCAGATGCCCAGTGGGCAGGCCGTAGCACCCACACACACACCATTAAGAAATGAGGACCAGCGCCTTTCAAAATCTGAGCCAGAATTCCAGGCAGCCTGATGTCCCTACAGGTTCACCTCAACTATGTGCCAGTGGGATCTGAGCAGCCCCTCCCCTCCCCTCCCAACCCCAGGGGGCCCAGGCACCATGAGGATTAATTACTGGAGATGGGGGGTAATAAGGGGCTGTCAAGGGGCAGGCTGATACCCTCTTACAGCTGTCTCCAGAGGAGCCCAGCTGAGTCCCCCAGGGGCTGAACCCCGGCCCCCACACAGCTGTGGGGCGGGCCGAGAAGGGGTATTGGGGGGCACTGCAGGAGGCAGCAGGTCTGCTAGTGAATTACGAATACAGAGGGGGCACCTAAGGTCCGTGCAGCCTGGTTTTCCTGGGTGTGTGAATGTGTGTGTGTGTTCTTGCACCTCCCTGACTCTCCATGAGTGTGGCCTTTATGGTTCAGGAAGTCCGGCTGTGTATTCTTAATAACATTAACAACGGCAGCAAACATGCTTCTTTAGCACGCGTGAAGCTTTGTGCTAAGTGCTTAAAATGCATGCATTCTCACTAGGTAGTTACCATTACTTTCCCCATTTTCTGACAAAGCAAGTGAGGCTTGATTTAAACTCACCCATAGTAAAGATCTGGTAGGCCTGGAACTTGAGCACAGGCTCCTCTGCCCAAAGTGCCCACAGTCTTAATCACTAGTGTGCAACTTCTGTGTGAGGTGTATCCCTGTGACCCTCATCTTGAGACCCAGGTGTCCATATATGTGGCCTGATTGTTGTAGAGATGTAGGTGCCTGTGGATGGGCATGTCTGCCCGTGTGTGTGCTGTGCAGGGCCTCAGCCAGTCAAGTGCAAGAGCGGCGGTGGGTCTGGCTTGCAGCTCCAGAGGGCAGGCAAGGACACAGGTGATACCCAGAGTGAGGAAGAAGAGCTGGGCTCCTGGAAGGACCCTCCCTGCCCCAGCCTCCCCCTTCAATGATGCTGTGGAAGGGCATGAAGGAGGAGAAGCTAAAGGTGCCATGAGCCTAAGAGAGAGGAGCCGGAGCCAGAGCCAGAGACGGTGGCCAGTGGCCAGTAGTGGGAAAGGGAGAGGAGAAGAGAAAACAATCCTGGGGGAGATGGAGGAGAGGCCTCCCATGTCAGGCTCCTGAGTGGAGGAGGGATGAGCTGGGCTAGAGGAGGGGGAGGAGGGAACAAGAATTGTGATGGGAAGAGACAGCTGGGGAGGGGGTGGATGGAGGGGGGCAGAAAGGAAGAGAGACATATGGGAGGCTCTTCCCCACGCCTCACTGCTTCTCCCATTTATTGTGTCCCTTAGAGGATCTACAACAGTGGCTGGTGAGGTAGCTACTCTCAGTTCAATGCCTCTGCTCTGCCCAGATCCCCGCCCACTCTCTCCATAGGCTGCTGAACCAGAGGGCTGGGTTACCATGGCAACTGTGAGACCTCTGGATAGCCATAGGCGGGCCAAGCTGGTCACTGCTGCTCCTAGGCTTCTGTGCTGTGGTAGTGGGAGGGGAAGGCTCCATCTGGCCCAATCCCCACCCATCCACCCCATTTTCATTGGGCCTCCAGAACTGAGATGCACCACGCAGTCCAGGTGGGGGGTTCCCTCTCTCTCTCTCTTTCTCTCATACACACACACACACACAGAAGCCTGGAGCCAGGATAAAGAATGAACACTTCTTAAATTGCAAGAACATTTAACCAATAGTGTAAAGTTCTGCCTGGACTTCAAGTTTAATTCACAAAAGCTGCATTCTCTCAGCTCCTCGTCATGCTGGAGAAAGTCTCACCTTAGCCCTCAGAGAGGCAGGAGGTAGCAGGGGCACCTATGCAGGTTTGGAGGCCAAGGCAGCCTGGAGGGAGCAGCAGAAGACCAGCGCATGGGCTCACCCACTGCCCAAGCTGCAGTCAGGAAGCTAGAGTAGGACAGCAAGTCCCTTTGGTGAAGTTGTCTTAGGGACTCCCACACTAAGAAAATGCCAGACTGGAAAGGTGTCAGAAGTCATCCAAGCCAAATGAGGATTAGATTAGGTAACCCAGACACAGGGAGCAAGGGATTTGCTCCAGGTGACAGAGGTATCCTGTGGCACAGCTGGGACTAGGGCCCAGGTCTCCAGACTTCTGCACAGGGTTCTCTCCCGGCCCACACCAGCCACCCCCAGAGCTCCTCAGGCCTTCACTGCTCTGGGCCTTGGAGGCCACCGGTTGCGTAGGAAGAAAGCCTCTTGGATAGAGTTCCTAGTCTGTCTTGCTAGTGGGAACTGAAATCTTGAAAATGCAGTAGTCCTACAATGGGGAGATTACAAGCCTCGGAATGAAACTACAGCCTCGTTGCTAATTACCACCTTAATGCACTACAGGTTGAAAACCTTGAATTAAAATCTAAACTGAGGGGGAAGCTGCACCCTCGTTCACTGTGTCACCCAGCCATCATCCACGCTCCACACACACACACAGGGCCCGGCACTGGCTCTGCAGATCTCAGCGTCCTGGTCATTTGGGATGGGGCAGGAGGTGGAGAGTTTCTGTGCACGATCTGCGTGAGAGGGCACCCCTCTTCCCAGATAATGATCAGCATCTAACTTCGGAGCATGCCTTGAGGGTCCAGCAAGTTTGGGGATATTTGCGTGGTCATACAAGGGAGTGTCTGGCACCAGAAGGTGCTCAGTAACCATCTAGTGAATGGTACCGCCGCCTCCTGGGTGGTGCCCCCCACCCACCTACTCCGCCATTCTGCGGCCCCAAGCGGCTCAGAGGAAGAAGTGGGCGTGGTCCCCGGACCCGGGGCCGCTCGAGGTCAGCCGGTCACAGCGAGCCTTGTAGAGGTCGCGCTCCCTGGCCAGGCGGGCTACCTCGGCCCTCAGCGCGTCCAGCTGGGCGGCCAGGCGGGCACGCTCGGCCTCCAGCCCGCGCCGCTGCTGCAGCCGCTTGGAGCGACAGGCCTGCGCGTAACCGCGGTTCTTCAGCGTGCGGCGCCTCTGCTTCAGCCGCAGCGCCTCGTCGCGCCCGCAGCCCCGCAGCTGCCGGTTTAGCTCCCGCACAGACATCGACACCAGCGCCGCGTCCGAAAACCGCTCGGCCAGCTGCAGAGGAAGCGGGCAGAGACCTGGTCAGCGCCGGGTGCTACGCACTCCATACACAGGTCCCGACGCCAGAGTGGCCCTGCCCCCAGGGAGGCTCCACCCCCGGCTCCCACCTTTACCGGCAGGCTCGCCCTGCCACTGAATGGATCTCGCAGTCCAGACCCCGCCTCAGTCCCAACCCGCCTGGGGCCACGCGGTCCTGGCTAAGGGGCTAGCGCACCTTTGGCCCCGCCCCACGCGGCAGGCCCCGCCTCCCACGGTCAGGCGAGCCAATGGCGCACCAGAGCCCGCACCGCCCCTCCGCGGTCCTCAGCATCCGGCTCCAGGCCCGCGTGTGACCTGCGGGCCCGCGCCCAGACGGACCCCGCCCCTCCAACGCGCCTCTCTCCCCTGTCCTGAAGGCCGCAACCCTGTGACCCTCAAAGGATTTGGATTACATCCTAATGCCCTCAACACCCCCATCTGTGTCTATAATTAATAGGATGAGTCCCTATTCTTCCTGAGAAGGTTGAGGGCCGTGGAAGCACGAAGTCTTGAAAAGGCCAGCCTCATTCCGGTTCCCACAGTCATAACTCCGCTCCGTTCTACGCACAACCCTTTTCCTGGTGTCCACAGACACGGTATCATTTACCTCCTCGTAAACAACCGCTCCCTGACGCCCTTTCATTCTCAATCCTCCCCTTTCGGTCCTCTTCTAACCTTATCTTCTTCTTCCTCCTGGTTCAGCCTACTCATTTCTCATCATTTGGAAAAAAGGGAGGGCGGAGGACGTAGTGTTCTCTATCTGATTTCTTTCAAGGGCCCTTCTTCCCTTCTGCCTTCTGTCTCTTTCCCAATCTGTAACCCCCTCTGGGAACTCTCCTCCCTCTTGAACTGCCCTCCTCCCTCAGCCTGCCTCCCCTCAGACTGGCTCACTGATCACTCACCTGGGTATGCTGGGCTCCGGTCTCCTCCGGGCTCCCTGGGTAGTAGCCATGGGGCCCCTCACCAGGGACTGGGCTCTGACCCTGCAGCAGCTCCACGGCCTCCTCCGGACTCAGCCCCAGTGCCTCCCCAGCCCCCAGCTGCTGCTGCAGGGTGGCCAGCCAGTACAGCTCCTCCAGGCCTGGCCGGGGTCCCTCGGTGGCCCCCACCATGCCTGGCTCACTGAAGGTGGGTGAAGGAGGCACTGAGCTGTAGGGGGTGGAACCCAGTGAGGCTGTAGGAGGGGCAGATCGCCCCTCCGAGGGTTCCCGCTTTACCTCAAACTTCATCAAGTCAAAGTCATTGACATATTCCATGGCCAGGGGGCTAGGTGGCAGTGCCATTCTGGGGCTGGATTGGGAGGGGTGCACCTGCAAAAGAAGAGGAGAGGTTTGGAGCACCTGGAGGCTGCCTGCCAGCCTCCTTTCCCAAAACTTGCTTCCCCTGAAGCCCAAGTGCCCTAGAGCCAGAGTTCTGGAAAGCCGGGGAGATGTGCAGCTCTGCTCCCTACATAGTCACCTCCGGGCTGGGGGCAACTTTTTAGGTGGCAGGGGCTCCTGACCGGTGGCAAGCAGCTTAAAGGCCTGGATGAGGAAGAGGATAGCACAGCCTCTGGCCCACTGGTGCCTCTGGGATCTATGAAAAACAAGAGGAAGATGGCAGTGCTCCCAACTTTAATGCTGGGACATGCTGAGAGGCTCTGTCATCTCAAGAGACATCATTTCATTTCCAAGCAATTTAAAAGATTTGCTTAATTAACTGTGATAGAGTATGTGTATATTTTAGGACAATGGGAAGTCACGTATGCTGTGATTTTTAATCTATGAGGATAACGTGCGTGATACCTCTCTCTCAGAGCCCCAGGCCAGAGCCTTGCACATAGAAGACCCTCAGTGCACATCTGTTCTATGGATTAAGCAATTAGTGAATACCTTTTATAGGAGCAAGAGACTTTCCAAGGAAAAAAAGAAAGGTCCTCAAATCAGTTCTAGAAAGATCAGGACTGAGTGCTGACAATCTTTCCCCAAGGCCAATCTCTCCAAGGGGAATGAACCAAGACTGGTTTTCCCCCTCTACTCAGAACCTGCTCTGTTGTGTGAACTTGAGCAGACCCCCTTCCCCTTTCTGACCCCAGTTTCTCCTTCTATCCAAGGAAGGAAGTTAGACTTTAACAGTTCCCAAAGAGTGTTCTGTGAAGCACTAAGTCTGAAAAACACTCAAGAAGAGGTCTATGCTCAGATAATTTTGAGAAATGCTGCCTCTCATCCCCACCTCTTGCAGATTCACAAAGCACAGCAGCATATTAATCTGAGAAGTCCTTCAGTAACTATCTGGTCAACCTCAACACAGAGTGCCTCGAACTTATGTCCTCAAGGACCTCTCCTCCGTCTTATCAACCATGGAGCGGGTGCTCATCTAGGAACCTCTGGCTAGATGACCTCGGAGATCCTTCCCAGCCTGGAAGTCCCAAGCTCTAGCCCAGTTCCAACAGCCCCACCACCAGCCCCAGGAGAGGCAAGGCGGGGCTTAGCGTTTGGCTCCATCTTGATGCCCCAAGCCTAGGTAGCCCTCTTTCCAACCACATCTCAGGCCCCCAGGCTCTGCCCAGAGAGTCGGAAAGGAGGACCAGGCTTCTCTCTTTTCCTGTCCCAAGGAACCAGGGAAGGGTTTTTGCCCATCTGTTGAGCTCCCTACCCTTGACAGGACAGAGGGGATGGGAACAAAGACACAGATTGAAGGAACTGACCCTTGGCAAGGAGGAGACCGTGAGCCCCTGAAGGAGGTGTCCAGAGTGAATTGGATGAAGAGATAAGTAAGGGGGTTGTTTATCTTTCTGAAGTGATAGCAGTGAGGGACATAAGGCCAATCTGGGTGAGAGTGGAGCACAGGACAGAAGTGTGAAGGTCCCTGAAAACAGGCAACAGAGAGCAGAGAGCAGGTGTTGGAGGAGGGGGCTCTGGGTGAGCAGCCTGGCACCTAGGTGGGCCGCGGACATACTCACTTTAGGGATGGCAGAGATGATGTGGTCAGTGTCAGAGCCAGGTGGGCACAGCTTCCCCAGAGACTGGAGGCCCCATTGAGCAGGGCCTGGCGGCTCTGTGCTCAGAACAAGGGGCTGTGGGCACAGAGCCCAAAGGGCACTCTTAAAGGGCCAGCGCTCTGAGGTCATCTGTGGTCCTGAGGCCTCCAGCCAATGAGGTAAGGGGATCATTTGCATATCTCATTGTCCTGGGGGGTTGGAGGGAGGGGGAGGACACGTATGCCTATGCCTGTTCTCAAGGAAGGAAAGGGGGCATCTTCCCCAACAAAGCTCCTCACTGATGGTCTGACTCAGATGTGCTCAGCCTCCCAGTACAGAGAGCCACATTGGCCCCAACCACCACCCTCATATGAACACAACCCTCAGCCCTTGGTGACTGAGAGACGGGGACCGGAAGAGAGGACCAGACAAGCTCCCAGCGCCCTTACCCTCCAAGGCTCTGCAGCCCCTTGTCAGTGTTTTTGGGGTGTACAAGCTCTCTCCAACCCCCTCTCACCTGGCCTGTTGGGTCTGTTTCCTGTTTCCAGGAATTCTCACGTTTCTGCCCCCTGCCTCACACCCATCACAGCCATTGCATCAGAAAGATAAGCAACCCTCCCCACGGTGAGTCTCCAGGACTCGGCCATCCAATCCTCAGGCTCTCCCACTCTGAATGACCCAGCCCCAGGACAGGCAGCCCAGCTTGGGAGAAGCAGCAAGAGAAGGGAGAACGAGGAACTCTGCTCCTTCCTTCCGGGCCACCGCAGGACACAAATCTAATCACCACCAATCCATCCAAGACACTTTTGTAACTGCCCTCACATGCCCTCTGCTTCCTCTCACCTTTTCCTTGTGTGTCTCCATCCCTCCCTTTTCCTCTCTCGCTCATCCTGGTTCCCAGATGGCTGGACAGTGACCTACATTTTTAGCCTAATCCCCTAACACCTCTTAGAGCTATCATCCCCGAGTAGAAGTTGGAACAGGGATACTAGGAATTAGCCAAGGAGATGTTTAAACCTGTCTGAAGCTGTTTAAATGGGGTCTGTACTAGAATAGAGCTCCAAGAAAAAGCTGGTGGATTCAGATGATCTAAGGCAGTGATTCTCAAAGTGTGGTCCCCAGAGCAGCAGCATCACCTGGGAACTTGTTAGAAGTGCAAATTCTCTGACCTCGCCTCAAAGCTACTGAATCAGAAACTCACTGGATGGGGCCAAAAAAAATCTGTGTTTTAATAAGCCCTCCAGGCAATTTTGACGAACACTTAAGTTTGAGAACCACTGCTCTACAGACTGCCTATGGTCAACTCAGCTTCCCTTGGTGCGTGACACTGTGTGTGTGCGTGTGGTCTCTCCTGCCATGCTCAGTACACACATGTAACAAGACCTAGATCAGACGACATCTCTCTCTGCCCACACTTGGCCTCCATTTTTTGGAGAAGAGACCATTGTCATTATTCAAGTAGAAAGCCTTCCCAGTGTGATTGCCTGAATCTAGTGCTGTTTTTGCAGAAACAGCAAAAAGCCCAAGGCCTGGGAATAAGGCCACAAAGTGGGAATGGGGAGCAGGGAGAAAGGGAACCCCATACACATGCCCATGGAATATGGGTCTAAGGCAAACAGGCAGAAAAAAGACCCCAGAATTTCCCTGGTTGAAGAAGGAATAGGCAGTGTTGATGAAGCCTGATCTGGCCTGGCCAGACACTTGCCCCCCAGCAGATGTCAGGTCTGCACTGATCCTCTTGTTTACTGGAGGGCTCAAAGGAGAGGTGGGAGGGCTAAGCTGCTAACGGGCTAAAGGAGTCAGACTAAACAAGCTCAGGCGCGTTGAGCTGCTCAGGGCTCAGACCAGGCGCCACTGACCAGGGAAAGGAGTCTGAGGAGTGAGGGCTGGGCCAGGGGAAGGACCAAGGACACAGAAGCGAGGCTGTGACAGCCAGAGGGGACCCAGGAGGTGGTTAATGGGTTCTCTTGGTGGCAGCCAGGGCTGGTGGGGGCGAGGGGGAAATGAATGCTGAGACTGACTGGCTCAAGGACATCTGGGGACAGGGAAATAGGGATGAAAAAGATGAAGCCAGGTGGACTCTGGGAATGACAGAACAGAGGAAGGGAGGCAAGAAGACTTAGCAAAGGAGGCAGCAGGTATAGATCTGGGATAGAGGGCATAACAAGTCAGGGACTCTCCAGGGACTGGGAATGAAGGAGGCAGAGGGACATAGGCACATGGATGGACAAAGGGCCCTGAGGAACTCAAAGAGAGAAAGGCTTCTGGGAGGGGACCAGGAAGGAAATAAAAGATAACAAGAGAGGTGATGGGAGCAAAGGAGGAGAAGACAAAGTGGTAGCAGAAAGGGCCAGAGGGAAGTAAGATTGGGGACCAAACACTAGAAACAAATCCAGAGGAATAGACAGATGGATGGTCAGGCCACAGAGAGAGAGCAGTGGCCACAGGGTGAAAAAGTAGAAATATATGGACAGAGGGATACTGGACCATGGGGAAAGACAGCCTCCATGGCAGGCAAAGGGCCTGGAGGAGTGGGGTACAACACAAAAAGGAAGGAGAGGAGAGGGGACAGACAGTAATCCAGAGTGCTATCACCAGCTCCTCTGTCCTGCACCCCCATTTTCAGAGCCCCGTAAGACCTTTATCATTCCTCGTTCTGGCTTTTGGTATCTAGATCTTCAGTAATGGATCCCAATCCTCAAATCTTGTACATTCATTTGATGAACATTTATTAAACACCTGCTCTGCCCCGGGCACTGTGCTAGGCTTAGGGACACCTCAGTAAATCAGACTGACACTAGCCCTGCCATCATGGAGCTTACAGACTGAAACAGAGAAACATCAGTTTATTGCCCTTGGGCCCAGACAAGAGTGGCCCCTGCCCTGGGCCCTGCACTTTGGAAGCCTCCACTCTGTCCCTTGTCTGGCTGTGTGCCATGGAGTGAGGAGTCCAAGCCTTCTCTGCCCACACCCCAATCCCCTTCTGAACCACACTCCAGACACCTAGGAATTCCCTGCCCAAAGGGCCCCAAGCCCACTTCTAGGGTTTGCCCTCCCAAGAGTGGACCACACTACGCTTGCACACATCCCTAAACTCAACACATGGCCAAGGGGCGGCTGTTTGAAGGAGGTTGTGGGCAGATTTGGGATGTGTAGACAAGGAGTTCCACACATGCACACATGAGGCCCTTCACAGTACACAATGGTGTCAGGAGTGGGATAAGAAATGGGCCCAAGGGCCACTGGCCAAAAGCTACCTGTCCCTACACTACCACATTCTGCTGTGGAATCCTGAGGACCCCAAATAATATCCAAATTTGAACCAAAGTCCAGACCATTATGTATATATTTGTCAAGGTAGAAGAATAGAACATATTTTATTTAACAGTTTGTTCGCTTGAGTTACACATTTTAAATATTTAAACACAAGGTTTGTGAGTCTCTATCTGTACTCCTACTCCAGGCCCTGCATATGTTAGGAATGGGCCTACATGAAAATAAACCACTACAACTGAGATGAGTGCGATGAATGAGAAGGGCAGGGGGCTATGTGATTGTATTTCATGAAGACCTAATCTAATGCTGGGGTGTGGGAGGGAGAGACATTGTGGGGACAGTTTGCCTAAGGAAGTCACGTTAAACTGAGACTGGTCAGGTGAGTAAGAAGTAACCATGCCTGGAGGTGTGGAGAAGGCGAGGATTCCAAGCTGCAGGAACAATATATGCAAAGACTCTGGGCGGGAGAGAGGCAGACGTGTTCAGGAAACTGAAAAAAAGACCAATGTAGCCAGAGAGTGAAAACCAAGGAAGGTGGGAAGAATGGTGGGCGGTGAGGGTAGAGAAGTTGACAGCGGCCAGATCTCGCAGAGCCTTGTAAGCCAAGTTGACGATGTGGGCTTTATTCTAAGAGCAGTGAGAAGCTACTAAAGGATTTTCAGCAGGGACATGATATGATCAGATTGTGTTTGAAAAGATCCCTTTGGATCTAGCATGGAGGAGGGCAAAAATGGACTCAGAGTCAGATAAGAGGGTTAGTGCAGTACTCAAGTTGAGTTTGGGAGATATCTTAGGCTGGAAACAAACTCCAAGATGGAAACTTGTGTACAGGTGGTTTATTGGGGAAGACTTTCAAAGGGAGTGAGAGGAGCAGACTGGGCAGAGGGAGAAGTTGAAATGCATTGCAGTTGCAAAAGAGGCTTCAGCTGATCCCATAAGAGCTCTGGAGTTGATTCAGAGTCGTCCCAAATTGAGGCAAGGGGGCCAGGCCTTTGTACCCCTGCAACAACCAGTCACTGGATACACGCTGCCCCAGGAAAGGGGTGTTGCATTTGGCAAGGCAGCTGCCTTCAGCCACTGGTAGTTCTCAGGGAAGCATTCAGCTATGAGCCATCAGCAGCCAACACTCAGCAGCTGGGACAATCAGCGCCATGATCCTGAAGGGGAGATCTGGGCAGCACCCCACAGCATCCACTTGCAGGGGGGTCTGTGAGACATCCAAAGGCCGAACCCAGAGAGCCCTGGGAAGGAGAAAAATGCAGACCAAGGCAAGGCTGGTCACATCCTGCCCCCTGGTGGTGCGCTGTGGACACTGGGCCAGGCTGGGAGAGAGCCAAGGAGCTGCCCAAAAGTGTGTGGCAGATAAGGGGAATCAGCAGTGCAAGGAAATCCTCACAGGAGCCCCTTGCTCAGGCTGCCTCAAGTTGAGGAAGGAAGGAATGGAGGCAGATTCGGAGTCATAGGACTCGTTTATTCTTTCATTCAACCAACATTTATTAAATGCCTATTACAGGCCAGATTCTGCTAGAAGCTAGGATAAAAACAAGACTAAAATTTGGATCCTTCTCTCGAGAAGCTAACACTCTAGTGAGCATTACAGAGATAGAAAAACAACTATAATCAAGTGTGATAAGTACAAAACTATAGGTACGTACACAGTTTAGAACCAACAGAGATGAGATAGATGTTAATTCTAAGGGGCAAAATGACTTCATGTAGGAGGTGATGTTAATTTAAGTCTGAAGGGCAGAAAGAGTTCACGGAAGTGCTCTGGAAACTGCGGAGCACGGTATGTGGGCGAGAAGGTGGCAAGTAGGGAGGTGGGGTGATAACGTGGGATAAATAGGAGCTGGATTAGGAAGGATGTCAGTCGCCACATGATAGGAAGCCTTGAAAGGATTTTAAGCCTCAGAATAATATGATCTCTTTTTTTAAAAAATGATAAATCAAAGGGACAGCATAGAATTGCAGGGGGGAAAAACAGTTCGGTAGAGTCAGAAAGACCTAGATTCAGATTTCGTTTCTCCTACTGACCAGTTGTGTGACTTTGAGCGAATGACCTAACCTCTTGAAGCCTCAGTGGCCACATCTGTCAAACAGGGTGGTTGAAACTGAATGAGAGTATGCATGTCAAGCTGCTGGCAGGGAGCCTGGCACCTTGTGTCCACAGGATAAACATTATCCCTCTCTCTTAATTTCCCAAAGTGAACTTGAGTGCAGATTTTGGAGGGTAGCTTGGTGGGAGGGAGAAGGGGTGGCATTTGAAGACACAGAGGGCCAGGAGGTGACTTGGAAGCTGTCACCTGAAGCCAGGTGAGAGAGAAGCCTGAGCTAAGGCAGTGGCCATGGGGATAGACACAGCTCTGAGAGCTAATTGTGAATTATAAATCCAAAGGTCCTGGTGTCTGATTGGCTATGGAGGATAAGAAAGGAATAGTCTAGACTGATTCAGGTTCCTCTGGGGCAAATGGCTAGATGGCAGTGCCATTCCCTGAGATAGGGAGCCACAAAAGCAGGCGCAGGATTATGGAAGAGATGATGGCCTTTGATCGGTCGACCGTGCTGCCACCAGTGTGCAAACCTTTAGGTTCAAAGGGTGGCCAACGAGGCAGCTGTTTGCAGCAGGGTAGGTGTGGACAGAGCTTGGATGTAGGACTGGAGGGAAGAGTCCCATACATACGCATGAGTTTGGACGCCCGATGGAGCCTAGGTGGAAGGGATGAGGGCCAGCAGCAAGCCCAAGGCTGAAGGCCCGCTCTCCTTGTCCCACTATGTTCCAGCACAGACCTCTAAGAAATCTGAGAATCAAGACTGCTTCCGTTGCAAATCCACTTAAAATTAGCTTGAGCAAGAGAAGAATTTTATTGACTCCTATAAGCGAAATCATGAATCTGTCAGTCTCCATCCCTCTGCTCTGCTTCCTCTAGACTGGCTTCTGTCTCAGCTAGCTTCCTGCTTTGCAGTGACAAGCTGACAACCAGCAGCTCCAGGCATGTATTCTACCAGCTCACCAACCCCAACAGGAAGAAAGCTAATTTTCAAAGTTTACAGAAAAAGCCCCAGAGAGAGACCTCATGCCCATCCCTGAACATTCCCAATTGCTATGGCCAGAGAAAGAAACACACATTGGCCTACCTCCAGGAGAGCCACATGACCACACAGACTGAGGAGGTGGTTCCGGGAACGGAACGTCGGAGCGCTGTTATCAGAAAGGGGCAGATGCCTACCATAGACATGCTGAGTTTGAGGTGCTTTGGCGTTTGGGGTGATATCTAGTGGTTTCAAGTTGAAGAGAGATGTCTGGATGGAGATATAACTTGAGAAATTACCCGAGGACTTTATGGTGGTGGTTGAGTGGGGCAGATGAGTCCTCCAGAGGAATGTGGAGAGAGAATGACCAGGGCAGAGGCTCAAAGAAGAGACTCGGGGGTGGAGAGACACCACCATTTCATGGTAAGGCATAAGGGAGCCTGATCAGGGGGAGAAGACACAGGGATTGGGGAGTTGGGGACTGAGGGGACCTTAGTATTGGGGCCCTTAGCATTGGGGCCCTGGAAAACTGAAGATCCTAGGGCTCAGAGTGCCCAGTCCCCAGGAAGAAGAGTACAAGCAATGCCATCACCACCCCTGCTTCCAGACTTCCAGCCCCCGTGGGCTCCTTTCCCTGGCCTCGCTCCTCATTCCTGGAGCTTGTTTGCCACCTAATGTCTCCCAGTTGCTACCTTTCAGGAGCAAGAGTCCTCAAAGTTACATCATTTGCAGCGGGCGAGGTGGAGCAGGGGGCGGGGCCTCGAAGAGGAGAGAGCCGAGGTGCGGACCCAGTCTTCCAATGAGAGAGATGGGTTTGGGGGCTAGGATGCAGGGGGTGGGGCGGCGGCAGGGCGGACCTTGGGCCCGGAGCCCGGGGGCCGGGATTGCTGGCCTGCTGGCGGGGCGGAGAGAGGGTCGTGCAGGACGTGCTAGGTTCCGCCCTTGCGCCCTCCCGCCTCCTTTTTAAGCGCCTCCCGCCGAACCTCCGCTCCCGCTCGCTTCGCCGCGCTCCCTCCTTCCCCGCCTTCCATATCTCCCCGGCTCCGCTCGTTCTCGCGGTCACCCGGCAGCCCCCGCCCAGGTGCCATGGCCGCTGTGTACCGCCCCGGCCTGCGGTGAGTGACCCCCAGCCCGGGGCCGACCCGCACCTTCCGCCGCGCTCGCCCCCCGGGGCTGCCAGTTGCGCTCTCCTGCTCGCCCGCCTCCGCCCTGTTTCCCATCTGAGGAGGAGGCGGGCAGGGGGCGAGTGTGTCTTGATCCCTGGCCTCGCCGGGCGTGCGTCTCGTATCGCCGGAGATCCGGGGAGGCCTCAGCCCTCTGGGTCTCTGGGTTTCCGTCACCTCCTCCCCCTCCCTGCTCTGCTGATCTCTGTCCTCGCGGTCTCTATCTGCCACTCTCAGAACTTCCTTCTCCCTCCTCGCTCGCCCTCGCCGAACCCATTCTCCGTGTTTCCTCCTCTCCTTTACAGATGTAACTCCTGTGCCCCAGGTTGCGATGAACAGCAGTAGGGCCCTGGGGTCAAGGGTGCATGAGCCTCTGGGGATTGATCTCAGAGCTCCTTAAAGAAGGTAGAAGGTAAACATCCATTCCCCGGCCTCCCCGCACTGGAACCTGGCGGGAAGCGGGACCCAGCCAGAGGGACCTGGGGCCAGGAGAAGGAGAGAAACAAGGTGGAGGAGGGGGCCAGGTTGCCTTCAGTTCTTCTACGGCTGGCTTCATCTCCTGTCCAGGATGGGAGACCCTAGGCCCTGCTTGCCTGCCCTCTCCCCCTTTTCACAGCTTGCTGTTTTCCCTCTGTAGCCCCCATTCTCCCAGCTTTTGTCCCAGAGTCTGAGCTGACCCCATGCTTCTCCCACAGCTGGTTCCACTTGCCCAGCCATTGTGGGTGGTGTCTGAAGCATAGGAAAAGGAGAAGGTCCCACTCAGGGGACTGGAGGGGAGTGGAGCAGCTTCTCAAGAGACTCCCTCAGCCAAGCTTTCCCTGGAGAGAGGCTCTCGCCAGGACTATGTGCCTTTAAACTTAGTGCTCAGAGGGGCCGGCCCGTGGCCTAGTGGTTAGGTTCTGGGCACTTCACTTCAGAGACCCAGGTTCGCAGTTTCAGATCCCGGTTGTAGACCTACACCACTCATCAGCCATGCTGTGGTGGTGACCCACATGCAAAAATAGAGGAAGATAGGCACAGATGTTAGCTCAGGGCAAATCTTCCTCAGCAAAATAAAATAAAATAAAATAAGTGCTCAGGGAAAACCTCTCTGAGTCAGGAACAGACCCAGGTCCCAGGAACCCTCCACTTCTGTCTTTGGGGCCACACTGGGTTTCCCTCCTGCTCTGCCCAGTGGAAGCTTCCCCAGCTTCCACTCCAGCCAGGCTCCGGCCCCCACATGCATGGTCTGAGCTTTCTCCCTTCCCGGGCTCACACCCTCTGAGTCTGAGCCTCCTGAGGTCTGATATTGCACCCTACCACCAACACGCAAAGCTCTCTAGGCATGTGTCCTCTAGGAAAGAGAGCCCGGGGACAGACAGGGTCACGTGGTCCTGGGTGTGTGGGGTACAGTTTCTGGTGGGTGAGGCTCTGGCATAGGAGAAAGGCAGCTTCCCTCTCTTGGCCTTTGCTCTCTCTGGGTCACTCCACCCTGGGTCCAAGCCAATCAGAGCAGACCCTGCTTCTCCCTCTCCCAGGGGTTTCAAAGGAGAGCCAACAGGGACCCTGCCCTCCTGGGCATCCAGGCATGAACCCCAGCCAGTGACACTCCCCAATAGTCAGCCTTCCACACAGCTCAAAAATACCTACCCAATGGCAACACTTTAGGCAATCCTTGTCTGCCCTGGTGGGCTGCAGCAGATCCTATGCCTGGAACCTCAGCATCCAGTCACCCACTCTCTGTGCAAGAGCCTGGAACTGGACCATCTAGAATCTAGGAATCTAGAAACCTGGAACTGTACCATCTCAAAGACTGGGTTCTTTGCTTGAGGCTTTCATATTCTTACAGCATACACACCAGAAGAAAAAAAACAGCTGCCTTTTTAACTTATAAAAACTGTACTTGAGAATGGAAAGAACAGGGATGAGGGCTTCAAACACCAGATGTATGAAGCTGTCACCTGGGCACAGTTGACCAACACTTGGGCCATAGGGCGCTTGCTCCTTTGTAAACATTGACCAGACATCATTAAACATGGCCATGGTCTAAGCCCGCAATAACATCAGCGAGCCTACACATACACTTCCACACAGCCAGGCATGTGCCTTCGTGTTCATTGGGTGAGCCCTGTCCCTTGCTGACCAAGAGATACCCTCACTAAGCATCGTAAAGGCCACAAGCTACACGTGGCCTGAACCCATCCCACACACCTACTTCGACCTGCTTTTCATGGTGCCTGCACCCACAGCTGCTTTAGCCTGCTCCCCATCAGCGCAAACTTCCCGTCTGCTCCAGTTGCCCGTCCTCCATGAGAACACCTGGCTCGTTACCTCTCTGTTTCTTCTCCTGCAGGCTTGGCTGGCGTGGGCTGAGCCCCTGGGGCTGGTCATCATGGCGCAGCCTTCAGACCCTGCGAGTATTCAGTGGAGATCTGGGCCAGCTTCCTGCTGGGGTTCGAGACTTTGTGGAGCACAGTGCCCGCCTGTGCCAACCAGAGGGCATCCACATCTGTGATGGGACCGAGGCTGAGAACACGGCCATACTGACTCTGCTGGAGGAGCAGGGACTCATCCGAAAGCTCCCCAAGTACAATAACTGGTAAACTGTGAGCCCAGCGATCGCGAGATGGGGGCAGCTGCTGTACTGAGGCCACTTTGGGTTAACCAAGACAAAATCAAAGTTAGCTAGGCCATCTGAATGGAATGAGCAAGAGTGAGTGCTTTAGGGGAAATAGAATCGGAAGTTATTGGGATTGGTCGGTATTTTTATGTTAAATGAAGCTGATACAAATAAAAGGCTTTGCTATTTTTTTTTACTCACAAGTTCAGGGAGTTTTTACCAGGGGTAGAGGCCTTTACAGGACCAGGGTCATGGGAACTACCCCTTAGGTGGGACCAAACCTGGAGGAAGTGACTGAGGAGTGAATGAATGAGAAACAATAGGCCAACAGAAGGCCTAGAGTCACAGCTGGACTTGAAAGCGTGAGTCTGTGGCTGAGGGAGGCTGCTGGCCACCATCTTCCTGATAATCCCGTCTCCCCCAGCTGGCTGGCCCGCACAGACCCCAAGGATGTGGCACGAGTAGAGAGCAAGACGGTGATTGTAACGCCTTCTCAACGGGACACGGTGCCCCTCGTGGCTGGTGGGGCCCGCGGGCAGCTGGGCAACTGGATGTCCCCAGCTGAGTTCCAGCGGGCCATGGATGAGAGGTTTCCGGGCTGCATGCAGGGTAACCAGGGCCAGGACACAGAGGTGGGGGTGCTGAAGGGATGAACAGGTTGGAACCCTTCATCCAGGTGGTGTTTTCCTCCATAGGCCGAACCATGTATGTGCTTCCATTCAGCATGGGTCCTGTGGGCTCCCCACTGTCCCGAATCGGAGTGCAGCTCACTGACTCGGCCTACGTGGTGGCAAGCATGCGTATCATGACCCGGCTGGGGACTCCTGTGCTTCAGGCCCTGGGAGATGGTGACTTTGTCAAGGGTCTGCACTCCGTGGGCCAGCCCCTGACAGGGCAAGGTGAGTGCTGGCTCTGCCCCGGGGAGGGCACAGAGGTCAGCCTGCTCTTGGAGGGAACCCCAAATCTTCCCCATCCTGATTAGTGAGACACCTAATTCCCAGGATCTAGGGCAGCAGTCTGGGCTAGGGTGAGGCTGTTGGCAGAGCACTTTGCACAAGATGGGGAAAAGTCAGTTACCCGTGTCCAAGAATAGGGGCATGGGAGCTGAAGGACGTTATGAGGTGGGGGGCTTTAGCCACTCATTGGTACCACCACTGCTCCCAAGTGTCTCTCCTGCCAATCCCTGATCCCTCTGGCCCCTGACACTCCCGTTCCTGATGCCCCTGCTAGCAGCCCCATGACTCCATTGTCTCCAGGGGAGCCCGTGAGCCAGTGGCCATGCAACCCAGAGAAAACCCTGATTGGCCACGTGCCCGACCAGCGGGAGATCGTCTCCTTCGGCAGTGGCTATGGTGGCAACTCCCTGCTGGGCAAGAAGTGTTTTGCCCTTCGCATCGCATCTCGACTGGCCCGGGATGAGGGCTGGCTGGCGGAGCACATGCTGGTGAGGGCCTGGTGAGGACCTGGGCAGGGGCGGGGGGCAGGGCAGGGGCGGGGCCTGGCCAGTCAGCCTTAGCCTTGCCTCCCCACTACCAGGTGCCAGGTTGGTGGGCAGGGACTCTGCCCAAATGCCCGAAGCTTTGGCCCCAGGCTGTGGAATGTCGGGGGGCTTCCCCTTGCCACCACCCCAGGCCCAGTGGCAAGGCGGTATATAAACATCTGTCCTCCCCATTAATCCCTAGCTGTCCTTCCCACGCAGACCATGCCTGATCTTTGGTGACCTCCTCCTTGTTCCCTGTCTCCCCAATATGCAGATCCTGGGTATCACCAACCCTGCGGGGAAGAAACGCTATGTGGCAGCTGCCTTTCCCAGTGCCTGTGGCAAGACGAACATGGCCATGATGCGGCCAGCACTGCCAGACTGGAAAGTGGAATGTGTGGGGGATGACATCGCCTGGATGAGGTTTGACAGTGATGGTGAGAGGCCCTCAGATCATACTCTCGGTTCTGGGTCTTACCATAGCATAGGAGTCCCCCCTCCACTGCTCCCAGAGCTTTGTCAGTAAGAACCTTTTCCTAAACAACCAACTCTGCCCTGTACCTCCCAGCAGCCCAGCCACCCTAGAGACACAAGGCCTCTCCCCGTCCCCCGGGTCCAGGTCAGGGCGGGGAGGGGCAGAGCAGGACCTTCTGTGGCCGCACCTCTCAACACCTCCTGTTTGGTCTTTTCTTTCACTTCTCCTGACAGGGCAACTCCGGGCCATCAACCCTGAGAATGGCTTCTTCGGGGTGGCCCCTGGCACCTCTGCCACCACCAATCCCAATGCCATGGCCACAATCCAGAGTAACACTCTTTTCACCAACGTGGCTGAGACCAGCGACGGTGGCGTGTACTGGGAGGGCATTGACCAGCCTCTTTCACCTGGCGTCACCGTGACCTCCTGGTTGGGCAAACCCTGGAAACCTGGTATGTGGGGGGCAGTCAGGGGGTGTCATGACACAGCCCTCAGGGCTCAGCACCTTGACGATGTAAAAGCCTTCTCCACAACCTGCAGCCATCTTCCAGGACTCTGGGAGGCACAGGAAGTTGTGAATGTTTGCAGTTTCCAACCCCAGGCAAGGTCTCAGTTCACATCCTAACTCCACCAAGTATTCGCTTTGTGACCTGGCTTACTTGCTTAACCTCCTGAGCATCAGTTTCCTCGTCAGCTGAATGGGGTAGTTATCACAGTACCTACCTCACAAGGTTGTTGGAGGATTCCGTTATATGATGCATGCAGAGGGTTTAGCACACTGCCAAATACATAGGAAAAGCTAGATAGTGTTAAAAAAAAAACACACACACACAAGAAAAAGAAAGAGAAGGACTGTTTTGAAAGTTATTACAGAAGGAATTGAGCTCAAAGATCCATAAACTTTGACCCAATAGGAGGGAAGAAGCCTGCCCCTCCCCCTGCCACTTGGCTCCCACCATCCCCTTGGATAATAACCATTGTCTAAAGGTCAGTGTTGTTACCCTCAGCCTTCCCCGGTCCTTCCAACACATACACCCCAATCCTCCTTCCAAACCAAGTCAGACCAGCTCTTTAGCCTCTCCTAGAAGCTAGTTTCTCAACCCAGCCATTACTCTATGTGCCTTGTAGCCCTGCCCCCTCCCCCTACCCTGCTCTCTGGACCCACAGCTTTCAGTGGCCTTCAGCAGTGAGAGAGCCCAGAGACCTAGGATGGGAGCAAAGAAGCACATGGCAGGGGAGGGTGGCCTTGTGGTCACTGAAGCCTGTATTCAAGTTGTCCAGGCTGGCCTAGCAGTCACCCTCGTCATCTGCTCACCCTTCATTTTCTCCAACATCATCATTAAGCCTCCTCAGCCTCCCCACCCAATTGAGAAACCCAAGAACCTTTCATATTTCCCCAGGCTAGTCCCCCAACCTTTTCATCATCTCTGGATTCAGGGGTATAGCTAGTATGTGTTGTGCCCAGCTTCCGTTCCCAGAATTATACCCTGTGCTAGGCTCCTGAATTGGGGGCTGATGAAAGTACAAGACAGAAGTGGAAGGGATGGCTCTTATTGATGGTGGAGGCAGGAGCTGAGGGGCAGGAAGAGGGCAGGGAGTGCTGGCTCTGTGACTCCCTTGCCCCCCTGGTCTGACCAGCAACCTCCAGCAGAGAAGGCACCGCGTCAATTCAGGGCCCCCATGATGGTGCCTTGCACATCTACCACTGACTCAGTCCCAGCCTGTCACTGGGGCACCCAAAAGAGGCCAGATCACCTGGCTCCTCAGGTTATGCCTGCCCAGGTTATGTCCTTGTCTGAGTTCTTCAAGCCCTGTCACTCCATCAGGGTCTGAGCAGACCGAGGGAAATCACCAAAATTCTGTTAGCTTTAAAATCAATTCCTGTTTGTATTTTGATAGTTAGGAGATTCTTTCTTCCCGTTTGCTGATGGAAAGTCAATTGACCAAAATACTGAACTGACAGCCTTAGTTTTCGCTTTAGGTTTGAGTGTTTATTTAAATACTAACCCCGTAAATAAAGAAATAGTTTCTGGGGGGGAAATTCTATTATAACCTTATGCCAATATCAAACCCCATTTCTTTGAGCACTGCTCAATGCCACATGGCTATAGTTTGGCATAAACTTTAGTACCCTGCTGAACCCCAGTTCCTCTCCCACTCTTCTCACATAGCTCAGCTGGCTGAACCATTATGGATAAATAACCCGATCCTTTAGGTGAGATGTCCCTGGCCCCCTTCTCCCTACTCCTTATCACACAAAGTTGCAGGGAGCTGATGAGGCAAAAAGAAATCACGCAAGAGTGCCTGCACCTGCCTACGTGTGTTGGCCTTGGACATGTCCTTGCAAGTGAAAGTATTTGTATTTCCTCCGCCAGGTGACAAGGAGCCCTGTGCACATCCCAACTCTCGCTTTTGTGCCCCGGCTCGCCAGTGCCCCATAATAGACCCAGCCTGGGAAGCGCCTGAGGGTGTCCCCATTGATGCCATCATCTTTGGAGGCCGCAGACCCAAAGGTAAACCTCAAATAGGCTCCATGCCTTCTCCATAAAGGGTCTGGCTGTAAATCAGGGCCCACCTCCCTCTTGTACTTAAAGCTCAGGGAGTCTCAGCCTGGATCACCAACTGGAGCTGTTTGTCTTCAGAGCTCTGCCCTGGAAAATGCAAAATTGGGGGGAGGCATGGGGTTTGAAAGTGGGACAGCTGAGGTCCTAGGAGACAGAAACTAGGAGTCGGGATCACCAGAAGGGATGGAGTGAGGGTCCAAAGAGAAGGGCTGCCTGTGACCCTGTTCACTGGTATTCTAGGAGTACCCCTGGTATATGAGGCCTTCAACTGGCGCCACGGGGTGTTTGTGGGCAGTGCCATGCGCTCCGAGTCCACTGCTGCGGCTGAACACAAGGGTGAGCGCCCTCCCTTTGCCCCTGTCCCGTGTGCCCACATTGCCTCTTCCCTCCCTTCCTGAGCCACATCTTCCTTCTGCCTGCCCCCTCCCACATGTACCTTTCCCCCAGTCCCTTCTCTTCACCCTGCCCGAGGATATTCCAGAACCACAAACATTTCACAACTTCTTCCAGCTGCAGCAGGGTACCCTTCTCTTCTCCAGTAAGGAAGAAGATTCCTTACCTAGCCTGCTTCCCTCCCTAGGAAAGATCATCATGCACGACCCCTTTGCCATGCGGCCCTTTTTCGGTTACAACTTTGGGCGCTACCTAGAACACTGGCTGAGCATGGAGGGGCGCAAGGGGGTCCGGCTGCCTCGCATCTTCCATGTCAACTGGTTCCGGCGTGATGAGGCAGGCCACTTCCTGTGGCCAGGCTTTGGAGAGAATGCTCGGGTGCTGGACTGGATCTGCCGGCGGCTAGAGGGGGAGGACAGTGCCCAAGAGACACCCATTGGGCTGGTGCCAAAGGAAGGTGCCTTGGATCTCAGTGGCCTGGGAGCCATAGACACCACCCAGCTATTCTCGCTCCCAAAGGACTTCTGGGAACAGGAGGTTCGTGACATTCGGAGCTACCTGACCGAGCAGGTCAACCAGGATCTGCCCAAGGAAGTGTTGGCTGAGCTGGAGGCGCTGGAGGGACGTGTGCGCAGAATGTGACCTGAGTCCCCTGTAGGAATAGGAGAGCCAGGAAGCTTGCGGAAAATATGAGCAATTTGATATAAGTTATATCTTCGGAGTGCCGGGAGACCAGGCCACAGACCTGCCCCCACACGCTGACCAATAATAAGAGATGCTCACTTATTTTGTGTAACATTTGTGCTGTTTTTATTTCCCACCGATCTTCACAGGCTTCCCTCTAACACCAACTTCACAATCTTCTTCCAGCCCTTCCAAGCAGCTGGCGCCCAGTGTGGCCTGGCCTGACACAGCCTTGTGGTATCAAGGATCTTACAGGCAGCTCTACCACTGGGCCGTATAAGTAGGAATTTCTGGGAGAAGGCACTATCTACTCTGAGTCCTGAGGTCTTAAAAAGACGGGGGCCTCTGCCGGCTGCTCAGTATAGCCTCCAGCCTAAACTTCCTGATTTCCCACTCAGACACACAGAAGCCTCTGTAACCCCATTCTCCAGTGAAGCGGTTTCACTGTTGATTCTCAAACCTCTTCCTCCTGCCTGACCTGAAATTGGGACTTGCAAAGTATTCGTGAGCGTTTATTCAATATTAAGACAGCTAACACTTCTACAGTAACTTCCGTGTGCCAGGCACTGTTTTAAGCACATTACAAAACAACTTTGAGGCATTTTACAGATGAAGAAACAAAGGCACAGAGAGGTCAAGTAATTGCCCAAGGCCACACAGCTAGTGAATTTAGAGCCAACGGTAAACAATGACTGCATAGACTCTCCTAGCAGCACAGACTTGTAGAACTATAAGGATCTTAGAAGTCACCTAGCCCATGCTTCTCACTTAAACGTAAAAGTGCGTATGAATCACCTGGGGATCTTGTAAAAGCAGATTCTCATTCAGCAAGTCTGGGGTGGCCCGGAGATTCTGTTTATCTTATGAGCTCCTGGGTGATATTGATTACGCTGGTCCAGGACCACAGTTTGAGTAGCAAGGCCTTGGCCTAAACTCCTCTGAAGTCAACTTTAGAAGGAAATTACAAAAACAGTGATGATCCTACATAAATCAGGGGCATCAGCTGAGGATAAGTTCACCTGTGATCTGGATCAGGCTGAGTGAATGTATAAACTGAGGTGGGTAAGATGGAAGCCTGTACCCAGAAAATGAGAACAAACTTCAACAAATAAAATGGAATTACTGGGAATTCCCTCAAAAGAAAACACTGGAGGAGGAAACACCAAGTGATCTCATAGAAAAAAAGCCATTAACCAGCTACAATGTGTGAGAGCAGAAAAGAATCTAGAGGTCAGAGTGGATCACATGTTAAAACACAGTTAGCAATGGAGTACATGACACTTAAAAAATATATAGCCAAATCCTCAGCTTCGCAAATAGCACATGATAACTGAAACATGATCAGAGGCAGCATAAGACAGATACTAGGCACATAGTAGACTCAAGCCAGGGGTCCTCTCAGTTTCTTCATCTGTAACATGGGGATATGCCTACACCTCACAGTGTTGTTAGGAGGATTAAGAGTCAGGGGAGCCTGGCACTCAGAACGGTGCTCGGCCTGGAGTAACCACTAAATATACGTTAGCCATCCTCACCTTCCCACTCTATATTGATTAGGGTAGGCCCAGTAAGCCTATATTATGTATTGCTGCCTCTATAGTTTTAGAGGAAAATGAGCAATGTAAATAAGATTTAGGGGAGAAAGAAAACAGGTTTGGAAATAAGTCCCTCCAGGAAAGAGGCAGGGGACTGAGGTTCCGGGCACCTTTCTGGTATCTAAACGCACAGCGATGTGAAGGTGTGAGCCTTAAAAATGATTCTGTCAATTCGAATAACATTGAATTACATGCCCTGAGGTTCCAGATAGATGATAAAAAATAGTTAACACATTTTAATTAACCTTTTTATTTTAAAATAAAACACAGATACAGAAAACCATACAAAACAAATAGAATATAGCTTAGTAAACTAATATAAAGTGAACACCGTTAAAACCATCACCTAGAGAAAGAAACAGAAATTTGCCAGACGCCCAAAATCCCCCCACCACCATGTTCTTCATCTTCATCACAGCCCGCCCTTCCTGGCATAAATGGATACCATGGTGTGTGTGACTCACTTCCTTGCATTTCCTTTTTTAATCCTTATTAATGCTCAAATTGTCCCATCCTTGTCTGTGAGAGCTGGGCTCCTGAGTCCCTTTGACATCACCCCGACAGTGTTTGCTGGCCTCTTTGCTCTCTGGTAAGATAAGCTATTCCACACTCATCTTGTGCATTTTCTGCCCCAGACTTGGAATGAGCCGTTTCTCCAAGCTCTGGTTTCTTACCAGCGGAAATGGTATTTTCAGATCCGGGTGGTAGGAGTGTTCATTGCTCCTGGCTTGGTCATTGTTTCTCGACCTTTTTGGTGGATAGGGATATGAAGATAAAACACCTTATAAATTCATTCTGATAGCTCCTATTCAAACTCAAGGCTAAAGGGTTTCTAACTTCTATATCACATCAATACCTCCCATCCACCACACAAAAAAATTCTGGTTCTCAAGGACACAGGACTTGAGAGTATTAGAAATGCCATGATTACTCAATTGCCTTATAGTCAACACATTTTAAGGCCTGGGTAAATTAGCATACTTCCCCCTTTCCTTCTATACACAGAATGCTAAAAGAAGATAATGTATAAATAAACACATGTCATGAATCACTTTGGAACACAGAACTTTCCCTGTGTTGCCCGGAACTGTACACGTGTCCCAGGAGCTCTGTGCAGTCACCAGGCTAGGCGCTGGAGCGGCCCAGAGGGAGGACAAGGTTAGCCAGAAAAAGAAAAATTTGCTTTCCTTCTTTCTTCTCTAGCCCAGCCCGCCACCTAGTGGAGATGCTGATGAGCAGGAAACAGCCCAAAGCAGGTCAGACAGGAAGTCAACTAGCTGACATTTACTTAGCACTTACCAGGACCCTCCCAAAATGGGTGCTGAAGGTAGGAAAATTCTCTGTGCCTTTAAGTGGCTTTAAGTGTAGCTGGAGACAGTAGCGGCTGCCCAAATAAAAAGCACTTTACAAATCGTCACCAAGCAACACGCCAAATTTCAAAATCAGGAGAGGGAAGGCCCACAGAGTTTAGCAAAATGACTTAATTATAACTATTTTTAAAGAAATACCATTTTATTTCAATGGAACACATACTATATCCTAAGACACAAATGCTCATATACATTTTAAAAATATTATGTCACAAGTGACATAATCAAAGCCATAGGCTTAAAAATCTTTTACATACAAAAAAATCAATCAATGGATCCAGAGATGAAATCCTATATTCTTAAGCGTTCAATTTGATGTTAAGACTCATGTCGGTCACAAAAATCTCAGATCTTTTTTTAGCATTTACCATGACTTTTAAATGTTTTATTCAATAATGTACAAGTTCCCTATTTCAAAGGCTTGAATTTAGATTTTACTCAGTTTTAAACTGAATTTGTAAGTGGTAAGGAGGAGAAGAGGCTAAGGAGAAGAAGAAAGCGGTAACCAAAAAATGCATTATTAAGGAGATGAGTTTAACAGAAGCTTTTGTTTTTTGTGGACTTCTGGTGCTCAAATGGTATTAGGCATAATGCTTTGTTCATCCTATACATCTGTCCTTAGTTCGTGCAAGACCTTCTCCATTTTATTATTTGTTTCATGACATAATGAGCCTGGGTATTTTTACACTTTTTTATGAAAAATTGAAACCATATTGTTTTTGCATCCACCACAACATGTCACCAGAAGAACTGACTACCACCTTTTTCTAAACCTCACAATGTAACTTACACAATTTCCCATGACATAAAAATAGAAGACTACAACATCATTTTAATGGCTGCCTGGTACTTCTGTGTCCACCATGTGGACCATAATTTATTTAACCAATCCCCTTCACCCTCCATATTGTAGTATATTTGGATCTATCTTGTTTCCAGTGTTTTACTATGATCAATAATTGCTGAATAGAAATCTTTATGCTAGATTTAGCATATCCATCCAGGCTAGATTCCTGGAAATGGTACCAATGGGTGGAGAGAAAGGGAGTCTGAGTGGTAGTGACAAAGTTTCCCCCAGATAAGAAATTATCCTGGGAAGGTGTGGAGGTGGAAACAAGCAAGGAATTTATGGGCATATTTGTTTGGCTGAAGTAACATAACACCAGGCTGGTAAAAAACAGACACAAATTTGGAAATTTGTATTTGCAAAAATAAACAACAGCGAATCACTTGCTGGCTCTTAAGAACTAAATGCTATTAGAGGAGAGTTCTTCCAGCGGATCAACTAGACGAGACATGAAGTAATTACAGTTTGATTTGGGGTGGTAACTGTGAAAACAACCTCAACTGATTAGCTAAAGAATATACAGTACTTGAATTTAAAGGGCAAAGAGGAGGGAAAGATCATCTTTTAAAACGATTCCAGATTTTCCAGGCTGGATAACCCCAAAATCACAGAACGCTAAGGTCTCAATAAATGTTATAGAGCACAGATAGTAAGTAATCTGGCAGTAAGAAACGGGTGACCGGCAGAACTGGCTACATAAGAAGTAGAGCCCAGATCAAGATGAAAATGCGGGGTGCTCGTTCAACACTTGAGAATTTCAAGGCGGCGACAGCACATTACACCAAGTACGGGTTCGACTGCACAGGTCGCATGCCCATGCAGCTGGCGCTGATGACCAGAGATGATAAGCTCCGGTCTAGCGGTCTAGAGATCAGGAGACGACACCCGAAGGACTGGCCACACCCTCGCCCTCCCGGGAAGAGTGAGTCCCAGAAGGGGGGCCCAGGGGAACCGAGAGCCCTCCCTGCCCTCGGGGGCCTCTGGGAGGGGACAGCTCGGAGCACTTGTAAGGGAGGGCGGCCCGGGGGAGCGAGGTGCAGCTTGGACCCCGGGCCTTTGCACCCAGCACAGCGAGGTCACTGGGCGAGGATCCCGGGACGTGGCAAGTCCTGGCCTTGGACTCAGCCCGGTTACTCATAAACCGAGGAGGGGGTAGGAGGTGACGCGTGCCCTCCCCCAACCAGTGGCCAGGGGCGGAGAGGAATCGCGGGGACAGAAGGTCTAGGGAAGGTCTGCAAATCCCAGAGGGCCCGGGGAACGTCTAAGGGAACTGCCGGAACACTAGAGGCCGGTGGAGACCCGGGCTGTGTTAGGGAGCGTCTACAAAGACAGCGGAGGGAAGCCAGGGGTCATCTAAAAAGTTGCTAAAACGGTGAAGGGGAGGTCTAGACTGGGCGGTCCCCACAAGAACAAGGCTTCTGGCAGTTAAACCCGGAAGGGAGGGTGTGGAGGTCCAGGTCCCCATCTGTGACAGGAACACACCCCAAAGGCGCCGGGCACCCCTTGGGGCAGGTCCTACGGAAGCTGCAGCCTGTGAAAGCAGGAAGGATGGGAGGGAGGGGGGGAGTCGGAATGACCCTTAGAGATCGTCTGAAAAGTGCGAAGCCAAATGAACTTTAGAGGCTGACGGCAAATTGTAGCCCTCGCTAACACAGCTCTCGGTAGAGAACCACCAACTTCTTTCGTAAGCCCCGCTGTCAGCCGTGAAGTCTAGTTCCGGGGTCTCTGATTCAGGAAGTAGCCAGTTCCCCACTTACTCCTAAGGAGCGAACGCCGCTCCACAGTCGCGCACTTTCTACTCCCTTTACACCCCTCACAAACTTTCTCCCGCCCACCTGCCAATCACCGTGCTCCTCTGTCCAGTTAGCGGGCCAAGGGGGCGGGGCCATCAGGGGCGTCGCGTGACGTCTAACAGTCCGCCGGCCGGGAAGCCGGGAGGTACGTGACGAAGGCGGCGCGTGACGGCGGAGCGGTTGGCCGACGCTGCGGCGGCAGTCGGCGTAAACAAGGCCTCGCGCCGCTGCGGGTCCTGCGACAGCTCCTGGCTGGTGGGTGGTCTCGCGCGGGGCGGTAACCGCCGGCTTCAGTGGGAGGTGCTTCTCGGCTTCCTCCCTGCCTCCCCCTGGGCGTACACACCCCCGGCACACCACGTGGGCGTGAGGCAAGGGAGGAGGGGGTGTTAGGCCGAATGCTAACCTCATTGGTTGTCTCTGCTGCCGGCTTTCGCAAGAGAGCGCTCTGATTGGTCGGTAAGGGGGGCGTCGGGGGTCTTTGAGTTCTAAGTCTTCTAATTGGCTAGATGAGATAAGCTAATGAGGCGCTTTCTTCCGCGAGGGGTTTTGATTGGTCGGCCAGAGAGGTTACCTGGGAATCCACCCCCCCGCCAGGGACTTTGATAGGTGAGTTTGAGGTAGAGAACTGAGAAATTCTTCTTCAAAGGATTCTCATTGGTGAGCTAGGGTAGCGCCCAGGCTTCACTCTTTCCTTTTTTGCTTGGCAGGATTGGGAAAGGTTTGTGTTCCCGAAGCCTTGGGAGTTGTCACAGACTGAAGAGAAGGTACCTCAGTCCCTAGAAAGGGTCGCCCTCCTAGAGAGAGCTACCGCCCTATCTCAGGACACCCTGGTATTTCTAGAGCAGGCTTTGCTCTCACCAAACCCAAGGAAGTGACAGGAGGAGTCCCTACGCAGAACCTAAGGATGCTGTGACCAGAAGATGGGATCACGGAACAGCAGCAGCGCAGGAACTGGGTCCGGAGACCCCTCCGACGGCTTGCCCCGAAGAGGGGCTGGCCTTCGTCGGAGTGAGGAAGAGGAAGAGGAGGATGAAGATGTGGATCTGGCCCAGGTACTGGCCTATCTCCTCCGCAGGTAACTTTCCCTCTGGTGTGTCGCCACCAGGCGCCACCACAGCCCCTTGATCCCAACTCCAGGCAGGGGAGTTACAGAGGATAGAGAATGGGATTAGCCCAGGACAGCTGTTCTGTTTGAGCAGAACGCTCATGGCACTCAGCACCATACCCAGTAAGAGCGGTTCTTGCCCAGAGAGGGTCACCAGGATGACTCGCTCTTGTGTTTGAGAGGACCGTTCAGGGGAGCCTCTCTAGCGATGACTACACAAATGTCATCTATTTTCCAAGTAAGTAAAAAAAAAGGGGAGGGGGGACCTGGTGGGAAAGGAGTGATGTAAAGGGTGAGAGAAAAGTTGGGAGGTGGGTGTTGAACTTTAGTGACGTTATCGACATGTGGTATGAGGCCATGTGGATTTACTTGAAAAACAAGTTTAAATTAATCTAACACTTGCCCTGTTCTTGAGGAAAGAACGCTTTGAGGGAAGTGACCACCAGGAATTGACTGGAGAAGGGTGCAGCTGCCTTTTTTTCTTAGCTCTGGCTCCTTGGGGAGAAGACAAGAGTGGGGATCCCTTTGGAATACTGTTTTCTGTGCTGGACTCCTCAGGCTGAGGCTCAGCAGGAAACGCTCTCACAATTTTTAGCTCTCTGGGAAGTCAATTTAGTAGGTCTGTCAACCTCCACGCAATATGGGGGTTCTCTACTCCTGCTGTAAGAGTGAGAATTAGTTTCCTACTGCATGTTATAGGAGACTGAAAATAATAGCCAACGTCTGGTCAGCCTCAAACCTCAAAGTGGGGACGGTATGAGGGTCTGAGTACCAGGTGGTCTAAGCTGGATAGCCATTGACCCTGAATTTGGTAGGTTTGGGGAAGGGATCATCTCCTTTATCGTGGGGGGGTCTCTTCACAGAGGCCAAGTGAGGTTGGTGCAGGGAGGAGGTGCAGCAAATTTACAACTCATCCAGGCCCTCTCGGACTCGGAGGAAGAGCATGACAGTGCCTGGGATGGTCGTCTCGGGGACCGATACAACCCACCCGGTAAGAGGAATGGCAGACCGAGACCCTAACATCAGAAGGCTTTCCCTAGAAAACCTCTTTTTTTAAAATTTTGGCAAAGAGCAATAGGTTAAGTTGAAAGAAGATGAGGTGATTCAGGGAATGAGGGAGTCCTTGCAGCCCCAGTAGATTAAGCCACATTGAGTGCACTTGGGGGCACAGTTCTGCTGACTGTCCTCTGGGGCTGGAAGACCTAAGATGAAACTTCTCCTTGGTACTCATAGTGGATGCAACCCCTGACACCCGGGAACTGGAATGCAATGAGATCAAGACGCAGGTGGAATTGGCCACAGGGCGGCTGGGGCTTAAGCGGGCAGCCCAGGAGCACAGCTTTCCTCAAATGCTGCACCAGGTAGGCCTCTCCTTCTCCAGTCAACCTGGCAGCAGGCCTGTCCAGGTAGCCAGAAGCTCTGCCAGCCCCAGAGAAGAGGGAAGTAAACTTTCCAAGGAAGCCTCAAGGTCTGGAGCTGGAGAGTTCTTAGCCAGCCTGCATCGGAGCTTGGTGGGACATACCACTGTGTGTGGTGTCCATTGCTGTAGCAAAGCAATATCTCTGGAGGAGGGGGCTTGGTGTGGCTGAAGTGGCCCGCTGTTTCTGCTAGCAATATTCCCCAATCCCTTCCTTTAGAGAGAACGGGGCCTCTGCCACCGGGGAAGCTTCTCCCTTGGAGAACAGTCTCGAGTGATGTCTCAGTGAGTATGGGGCTGCTGGAGAGATTCTAAGGGCCAGATAGGTCTTATCCCATAAATTTCAAGGGATAGTGTTAGAGGATCCTCAGGGATATTAAACTTAGTGAAATGGGGTTAAAACCTTGAGAGTAAATAAAGTAGAAAAGTATAGAAGTTGAGGGGCCGGCCCAGTGGCCGAGTGGTTAAGTTCGCGTGCTCCGCTTCAGCGGCCCAGGGTTTCGCCAGTTCGGATCCTGGGCGTGGACATGGCACTGCTCATCAGGCCATGCTGATGTAGGGTCACACATACCACAAGCAGAAGGACCTACAACTAGAATGTACAGTTGTGTACTGGGGGGCTTTGGGGAGAAGAAAAGAAAAGAGTTGGCTCAGATGTTACCTCAGGTGCCAATCTTTAAAAAAAAAAAAGTATAGAAAGTGAGATGATGATAGAGTGAAAGAGAGGGGATTGTACCCAAAGCCAAAAGGGAAGAACGCCCTTGTCCTCACAACAGCTCTGTTAGGATTCTGCTCACTGGGACAGTCCTCATCCTGAGCTCCCTTCACCCTCGCTTTCTCTCTGCTTTCTCAGCTTCTTGCCCAATGATCTGGCCTTCACTGATACCTACTCTCAGAAGGCTTTCTGTGGCATCTACAGCAAAGATGGTCAAATCTTCATGTCTGCTTGCCAAGGTACCAGACCCTGGTCCTACAAACTTCCCTGGAACAAGGAACGTTCCTCCTGCCTGAGGCTAGAAAGCCCCAAACCCAGGGAGCTCAGACCCTGGCTTAGGGATGCTTAGCCAGAGTACAATTCACAGATGCACTGAGTGAGAGTGGTCTGATCTAGGGAGGATTGAGGAGGATGTTCCCTAATTCTGCCTGATCCCCATTTACACAGACCAGACAATCCGACTGTACGACTGCCGGTATGGCCGCTTTCATAAATTCAAGAGCATCAAGGCCCGGGATGTAGGCTGGAGCGTCCTGGATGTGGCTTTCACCCCTGATGGGAACCACTTCCTATACTCCAGCTGGTCTGATTACAGTGAGTATGCCCCAGCCTTCCAGTATCTTTCTAGCTGGGACCTGAGGTCTCCAGATGCCCATCTCCTCTGAGCCAGGACTCCACGCCATCTCCTGGGCAGGTTACTTTCAGAGCCGACATCCTTGCCCTTTGTTCCATCTCCCTCCTGCAGCCCTGAAAGATTCTTGTTTCTCTTGCTTCTTTTAAGTTCATATCTGCAACATCTACGGGGAAGGAGACACACACACTGCCTTGGATCTAAGGTACTGGCTTCCCTTCCTGGTCAGACTCATCAGAAGCTTCTCAGCGAAGGCTCTCCAGGAGCAAACCTCTTGAACTGAGACTCCTGCTTAGAGGGAAAAGTACACTGGTTGCCAGTTTCTCTGTGTGGATTCCTGGGAGGGAGCCACCCATCCTGTCAGCCCAAGGACCAGGGTAAAATTGATGGTTGCAGGATTATTTCTGGGTTCTCACTGAGGTGATCCACATTCTGGCACGTGTTGGCAGGACTTCTTTCTCCCCTTAGAAGTGTGCCTTGCAACCCACGTCAGATTCTGTGTAGATTATCAAAGGCTGGAGGAAAGTCCACTTAACCTGGCTTCTTCTTTGCTCTTTTCAGGCCAGATGAGCGTCGCTTTGCTGTCTTCTCCATTGCTGTCTCCTCCGATGGACGAGAAGTGCTAGGAGGGTGAGTGTTCAGAGGATGTCTCCCCCCATTAGCGAGGTGGGAGTTCTCCCAGAGACCAGCTCTGCTGTAACAGAGTGGGCACAGGACACCCCTCCCCAGGCAGCTGGAGAACAACTAGCCCTGCTCCAAGGGCAAGGTTAACGACTTGTTTCACCTCTTGCTTACCATTTCTCCAGCATGAGATGGGAGGTCTCAACCCTCCTTGCAAACACAGCTAATTCTTCTCCCACCTCCTGTATAAGAAAAGACAAGGGCTTGCCCTGCAGCCAGTTTCACAAGAGGGACTGGTCCAGAACGCACATAGCTTTGGTCCTCTCCAACCTGGCTCAGGGACCCTCTTTATCCCTTTCCTTTCAGGGCCAATGACGGCTGCCTGTATGTCTTTGATCGAGACCAGAACCGGCGCACCCTTCAGGTATTGCTCCTGAGACTTAGGGCCTCTGCCTCCTGGTCCTTGGCCTAGAAGAAGACCTAAAGGTATCCTGGCTTCCTTCTCCCCTAGATTGAGTCCCATGAGGATGATGTGAACGCAGTGGCCTTTGCTGACATAAGCTCTCAAATCCTGTTCTCTGGGGGTGATGATGCCATCTGCAAAGTGTGGGATCGACGTACCATGCGGGAAGATGACCCCAAGCCCGTGGGTGCACTGGCTGGACACCAGGATGGCATCACCTTCATTGACAGCAAGGTAGGCAAGGAGACAGGACTGCACAGCCAGGCTGCTAAGGTTCCTGTTGTCCAGGAGGGCATCAAAGGTGTGGGACCTTGCCAAGCTCCTTATCAGCCAAGGTTTGCAAGAGCTGGAGTTTAGGGAAAGGTCTTAAGCCAGGAAACATGAGACGCATCGGTACCCACCAGTTGCAGGGCAGGGCTTTCTGTAGAAGACATCTACTCCAGGACAGAATAGGAGGCCCAGCCAATGCCCTGGGCAAAGAAGGGGAAACTTAGCCAGGGGTAGGATCTGTGGTAGAAAACTGATGGTGAGCTCGCCTGGATGAAGGAGGCAAGCACAGTCAGAGGCCTGGAGTTCTTACCCCTCAACTGGAGAACGGGAGCCGGACTGACAGACCCTGACTTCTACAAACTCTGACGCTTCATTATCCATCTTGGGATTGACAGGGTGATGCCCGGTATCTCATCTCTAACTCCAAAGACCAGACCATCAAGCTCTGGGATATCCGACGCTTTTCCAGCCGGGAAGGCATGGAAGCCTCACGCCAGGCTGCCACACAGCAAAACTGGGACTACCGCTGGCAGCAGGTGCCCAAAAAAGGTGAGAGTGGAAGGTGGAACCTGAGGTCTGGAGAATGAAGAGTTTGGGGTGGTAGTTAAAATATTGAATGCCTGGCATGGACATATAGATGTGGCTGTAGCCTGGAGCCGAGTCCTGGAACCCTCTCCCCACTCCCCCTTGCCAGGCATTAACTCTTTGTTTGCTGCACCATGGGAGAGCCAGGGGTCCCACAGCTGGGGACTGGGGATCACTCAGAACCAACCAATGCAAAAGTATTTCAGTATCTTAACAACCTGCCGAGCCCTGTTGGTGAATATCAGCTGACCATTAGCTGGGGAAAGAGCCACCAGTTGGGGATTGGAAAGGCGATTGTCTGTGAGCATCGATCTTTGCTAAGGACTGGGGATACAGGAGAATCCAGACTCTGACCTAGGGCTCTCCCTTCATCCCTACTCAGCCTGGCGGAAGCTGAAGCTCCCTGGGGACAGCTCCTTGATGACCTACAGGGGCCACGGGGTGCTGCACACCCTCATCCGCTGCCGATTCTCCCCCACTCATAGCACTGGCCAGCAGTTCATCTACAGTGGCTGCTCTACTGGCAAAGTGGTCGGTAAGGATTGTGTCAGAACAGGGGGCCTCGAGAAGGGCAGGAATGTTTCTCTGGCCTTCCACCTGTAACCCTACCAGTGACCACCTTGAAAAACCCAGGGGTGACTACAAGTGGAATTTAATTTGGCTTGGAGTGGAGGAGGCTTACCCAGAGAAATAGAAAACATTCTGTCCATCAGCATTGTAAATTAAGAGAAGGAACATAGAATTCTCGTCAGTGAATATGATAGATTACCAAAAATATGCTTCGTTCTGTTTTTTAGCTAGTCAGGGAAAGAGATTGCAGAGATAAAAAGAAAGACCCAAAAAGACAGCAGCTAGTAGTAAAGGACAGACAGCCACTGAAGCAGGACAAATGCATGAAAAGAAACACAAACACAGCTACAGATATAAGGAGCCCAAGTCAGCGCCCTGCCTGCCGAGGCAGGCACTCAGACGGAGCCCCATCCATAAAGAGAGAAAGATGCAGCCCCGGCCAGATACGGAGCAGGAGCTTCACACGCCTATGGAGACAGCCTGTTGTTCACTTTTGTGGTGCCTTCCATATCTTGTGGGCTTTTTAGAAAATTGCTGCTGGGTCTGGCCTGGTGGCACAGTAGTTAAATTCACACGTTCCACTTTGTTGGCCCACAGTTCGCTGGTTCAGATCCCAGGTGTGGACCTGTGTACCACTTGTCAAGCCATGCTGTGGCAGGTGTCCCACATATAAAGTAGAGGAAGATGGGCACAAATGTTAGCTCAGGGCCAGTCTTCCTCAGCAAAAAGAGGAGGATTGGCGGCAGATGTTAGCTCAGGGCTAATCTTAAAAAAAAAAAAAAGAAAGAAAATTGCTGCTAAAAGCTTTAAAGCCACATGGCATTTTCTTAACTGTAGACCCGGTGAAATTTAGCGCAGGGCCAGAGATACCCAAACTCGGCTAGACCATACCCTCAACCTGAGGTAGGGAAAAAGAAGAGAAACTGAGGAATGACACCATCCTCTGGTGTGGGCTTTGCTCCCTGGGAGAGTGGGACGTTGCCTAGGAGACATGGTGCTGTTCAGGGAGAGATGAGGGGTGGTTAGAAGCTCCTCTGGCAGCCCTTGTCCACTCTGGCCTTTCCTGGACAGTGTACGACCTCCTCAGCGGCCACATCGTGAAGAAGCTGACCAACCACAAGGCCTGCGTGCGTGATGTCAGTTGGCACCCCTTTGAGGAGAAGATTGTCAGCAGTTCGGTGAGGTTATGAGGGTTAGGGGGGTGACTGTGTGTCTGGGACTTGGATCTGGGAGGGGGCAGCACCCCCTGACTACTTGCCACCTTCTGCCTTGCAGTGGGATGGGAACCTGCGTCTGTGGCAGTACCGCCAGGCTGAGTACTTCCAGGATGACATGCCAGAGTCCGAGGAACGCCCCAGCACCCCTGCTCCAGTGCCCCACCCCTCTACAGCCTTTTCCTCGCCCCAGTAGGCCTGACCTCCAGCCTCATACATGAGTGAGCCTGTTGACAAGCTGTCCGCCTCCTCCTTCCTTTCTCCCTTCTGGGGGATCTTCGGGAAATCACCGACATTGGATGGGGAGAAACAGAAGCCCAGGCTTCAGGGCCCCAGCAGAGCCCTGGAAGATCCTCCCCGGGGGGCAGAGTGGTCTCAGGTGCTCACACCCAGTTGACTTGGGTCTCTATCTCTGGCCAGTTTCTGGCAGGACTGCCATTATCTGGGGTGTGGCCTTTGTCAGCAGGAGAACCGTCCTGTGTGTTTTTAATCATGTGTGGATGTTAAGTGTTAGCTCCTAGAGTAGATGCTTGGGGCCAGGTCTGAACTGAGCTGTCAGCCGGGCCCATTGCCCAGGACTTCACGTTGAGAATTAGACTGGCCAATCAGAGGGCCAGGCGTCCTGGCCTTTCTCCCAGAGGTCCCAATGGCTAGAGCTCTAGCCCTTTAGGGGAGGGTGGGATGGGTGAGGTGTGTCCTCGGCACCCTCCTGGGACGGGAATTGTGTCTTCTCTCTCCTACGTCTGGGTCTTTGGGGTAGGACAGGCTGTGGTGTGAGAGGCTCCGTGTGGCCCCACACAGGGCAGGCCCTCCCCTCCCAGCGTGTCCATCATGCTGGAGGCCAGCAGCTTCAAGGAGGGCTGTTGAAATAGGACTCCTTCGTCCTCTCAGCGGCTTTGGCTCCCTCAATAAACTCTCTGTGGGAACCGGCTCAGTATCTGTCTCTGCCTCCTTTTCTTTTTCCTGTCTGAGGTCTTTTATCCTCTCACCTCAAGGAAATAGTTTCAACAAAGCCTTCAGATATGCTCCTCTGTGGGAGAAAACATCCTTTTGATGCCCCAAGATGAAGGGGAACACCAAAATCATTTGTTAACTGAGATTTGCAACAGGCGGTCCCTGTCAACCTCAGAAACTTCCCAGCAAGTAGAAATCAAGATAGCAGGAAAAAAGCACATTTTAGATTAGAGCTCAGAAGGCTCGCATCGGGCCGGCCGGGTGGTGCAGCGGTTAAGTTCACTCATTCTGCTTCTCGGCGGCCCAGGGTTCGCCAGTGCAGATCCCGGGTGCGGACATGACACTGCTTGGCAAAAGCCATGCTGTGGTAGGCATCCCACGTATAAAGTAGAGGAAGATGGGCATGGATGTTAGCTCAGGGCCAGTTTTCCTTAACAAAAAGAGGAGGATTGGCAGTAGTTAGCTCAGGGCTACTCTTGCTCAAAAAAAAAAAAACTCGCATCAGCTCTGCTGTGGGGCCAGCCCTGGTGCTGGTCCAGTCTTCCAGAAGAAGTAGCCTAGAGCCAGAGAGAACCTGGTGGGCACTGACACCCGGCCCCGTCTGCCACTTCACACTCAGGACTTCCTCCCCCCTCACAGCCACCCTCTGACCAGGTGAGGAAGTGGAGATGTGCAGAGGTCAGGCAGCGCGCAGACAGACCGATGGTGTGGTCAAGAGGGGAGCCGGGCTTCACAGCCACCTCTGATCTGTCTTTCCCCATAACACCTCATTCTCTCTAAAGCAATTTTCAAACCGGATACTCACTTCTGGGGGTTCTCAAAGACAGCAAGGGGTAATGGGGGTACCTATTTCACCGCAAAACAGGATACAAGAATAAATTGTCCAGATGCCCAGCCTCCATGTGTTCTCTCCTCCAGTTGATCTGCCTGGTGTGAAACTGTCATGCCAGGTCTCCTCCCCCCGCCCCCCGGCCCTTTTCACTCCCCTCTACCGCTTCACCCCAGAGATGCCACCCATCTCACCCAGACCCGTATTACCTCCAGGGCGTCAGAGTTAGAGGCAAATTAAAATTATTAGTATCCTCAAAGCCTCATTTAATCAAGGCCCCAAGAACCATCCGTTCTCATTAAGATACGTCTCCAATACAATTTTAGTTTATTATTAATTATCAAAATGTGTGTAATGTTTGTTGCACTAATAATACATTTTGTACTACTTACAATATTATGAAAATTCAATTCAGAAGAAAAAATTTTTAACTTTTAGGGCGTTATGGTCACAGGGAATGTTTAAAAATTGTTTCAAATTATATACTTTTTTTTTCAGAGAAGTGTGATCAATAAAAGACTTTCAGGCATAAAAACATATTAGGATAAATTCTGTAGGGAAAGTAGAATACAAATATAATTTCTGACTATTAAGGTCTTGTCACATGTTTTTTAAATGGATAATAGGTATATAATCACTGTAGTGTTTAGATTCCATTGGATATATTTAAAAAGTGATATAAATAGCTTTATTTTTGAATGTGAGTATGTACAATACACTGGAAATTATGTCCTTTGCAACTATTTAAAATTACAATGAAAATGTGTCTTGTCAACGTAAAAATGTGTGAGGGGTTCTGTTGGTCTTCATGCATAAGGTCCCTGAGCAGGATCTATGCCAAGGTTTGAGCTTTAGGATCTGCAAGGAACCCGATGGACTAATCCATCTCGATCAGTTTGCAGATGAGGGCCCCGGAGACCAAGGAGGGTTAGTTGATTTTCCCAGTGCCATACAGTTGGGCCTAGAACCCAGGTGTCCTTGCTTGCTCATTCCTTTCGCTACTTCCTGGACCTCCACTGTGCCCTGAAGTCCCACCACTAGTTTTGAAGAATGGGGAAGGAAGACAAAAGGGATCTCAAGACAGTTACTGAATAGCAGGGATATCCCTGGGGTAGGTTACTCTCCCCTCTGTGGCTCCAGCCCCAGTGGCCAGGCTGGGAGGCCAAGTCTTTTGTGCAGCTGAGGCCCAGGATAATTGATTGGATGTCACAACCTAAGGTCCATGGACTCCAGCCTGGGGGTTTTCCTTCTAGGGTCTCCTCCGCCCCCTCTCACCTGGGAGTAAACCTGATCTTTGGGGTTCTGAGAGTCCAGCCTGGGCCACCACCGTCTCATACAGTACACCTCCCCTGGGACACTTGAATTTCATCTATTGGCCATCATAATAAATATACCAAGGAATGGTCCCCCTTTAGATTTGATGTCTTGTGCATTGCACAATCACCACGGTTTACACAGCACTCCTGGGGCCAAACTAACCCCTCAGACCAGACAGGAGCTGGGGCTGGGCCAAGTCCCTGGGGTCACCGTGCACTAAAGTGGCTAACCCTGCTGATATGCCTCCCAGGCCTGAGTTGGACACAGTGCCATGCACAGCCATCTGCAGTGGTGGGCTCTCATGCTCAGAACTCAGGAGACAGGCTGGACCACACCAGTGATGAGGCAGACACAGATTTTTTTAATGACTACCAAGGTTTGGTTAGTTTTATCTTCCTGACCCCTGATTTCCCTGTGGAGCAAACACACAGTAAAGTTGGGGTGTGGTGGGGGTGACTGACCAAACAGAGGCAGACCCAAGCAGGCTGTGGACAAAGACAGCCCTGAACAGCAGGCCTGGCCCTGAAACATGAACTAGAACATGGTTGGAGCTGGGGACACAGACCTAAGAGGGTCAAGGGTACACAGGACTAACAAGAAAGGACACAGGCTGCTGTCAGGACACATACCCGAAGCTAGGACCCTGCTGAGTGGCAGCCCTCTGCCCTGGCCCCTCACTGCCCCCCGCCCCTCTCCCCCGCCTGCCAGCTGCCAACAGAACTCTGCTCTGTGTCTGCCACACCTGTCACTGCCTGTCCTTGTCCAGGGGGTGCCCCATCAGCCCCTCCTCAGCCGCCCAGCAGAGCAAGCAGTTAGTGGGGAGGGGAGGGAACATGGAGCGGGGGCCGGTGGTGGGGGCAGGGCCGGGGGCTGGGGCCCGAATCCGGGCAGTACTGGGCTGCCTGGTCAAGGTGCTGCTCTGGGTGGCCTCTGCGTTGCTGTACTTTGGAAGTGAACAAGCTGCTCGCCTCCTGGGCAGCCCCTGCTTGCGGCGCCTCTACCACGCCTGGTTGGCAGCAGTGGTCATCTTTGGGCCCCTTCTGCAGTTCCACGTCAACCCTCGGACTATCTTCGCCAGCCATGGCAACTTCTTCAACATGTGAGTCCACTCGAGGCTATGGGCACCAGCTCCCTGCGCTCTGGGAGCCTAGCTCCCTCCTGCAGCCTTCTGTCCTCCTGCCAGTCCGGACACTAAAAATAGGCTAGGAGGTTGAGGAGAAGGTCGAAGGAGGGGGAGGGGAACAATCATGGGGGTACAGGGGAAGGCAGGAGCAGAGCTGAAGAGGAAATGTGGCCCCTAGAAGGCTGAATGGCCTCTAAGAAGATGGCAAAGTTTAAGTGGATGGGGGGGTGGGAGGGCGGCAGGGCGGGGTAAGAGGGCACAGGAAACAGAGAACCAGTAATGATATGCAGGACTGGGGACACAGCCGCGATGGGAACACAGATCAGGGACACGGGGCTAAGAGGTCTCAGTAGCTTCCCCTCTTCTCTGCCCACAGAAAGTTTGTGAATTCAGCGTGGGGCTGGACATGCACCTTCCTGGGGGGCTTCGTGTTGCTGGTAGTTTTCCTGGCTACACGGCGTGTAGCAGTGACTGCCCGGCACCTGAGCCGGCTGGTGGTGGGGGCAGCTGTGTGGCGGGGGGCCGGCCGGGCCTTCCTGCTCATTGAGGACCTGACGGGCTCCTGTTTCGAGCCTCTGCCCCAGGGCCTGCTGCTCCACGAGCTGCCCGACCGCCGCAGCTGCCTGGCGGCCGGCCACCAGTGGCGGGGCTACACCGTTTCCTCCCACACCTTCCTGCTCACCTTCTGCTGCCTGCTCATGGCCGAGGAAGCGGCAGTGTTCTCCAAGTACCTGGCCCACGGGCTGCCCGCCGGCGCGCCCCTGCGCCTCGTCTTCCTACTCAACGTGCTGCTGCTGGGCCTCTGGAACTTCTTGCTGCTCTGTACTGTCATCTATTTCCACCAGTATACTCACAAGGTGGTGGGTGCCGCCGTGGGCACCTTTGCCTGGTACCTCACCTACGGCAGCTGGTATCACCAGCCCTGGTCTCCAGGGAGCCCGGGCCATGGGCTCTTCCCTCACCCACACTCCAGCCGCAAGCACAACTGAAAGAAATAAAAACACATCAGGCCTGGCTCTGGCTCCTCTCATCATTCAGCTGGGGGGACCTAGAAAGGGTGGGATTGTTAGAAGGGTCTGGTGGTCCCAGGGAGGCTCCTCAGCCATTCCTTGCTTTCATCTACCTTGAATGTCCTGCCTTATGCTGGATCTCCATCCCTCCTGCTGTCCTTTCAGCCTCCTAGGCCCTGCACACTTCGAGCTATCTGGGGCTCTGATGTCAAGGAACGGTGCTGCCAGGGCAGATAACGGTGCCCTTAGGTAGGGGCAGCATTCTGGCTGATCAGGGGCTCCATCTCCAGCCTGGTTGATTCATTCTTCCTGCCTCCTCCACTGAACTCCATCCTCTGCCTTCCTCAGGGGCTGCCTATCTGGGCACCCTACTCAGGGACCCTTCCATCCCTGTCTTCCCCGTAGGGGGTCCAAGTGTGCTCCTTTATTTAACAGATGTTTATTGAGCCAAGCATAGTTCCCTGCCTTGTGAACAAGAAAGACAAGGTTTCTGCTGTTTAGGGGCTTATGGCTTAATGGGGGAGGCAGATGATAAACACAAATAAGAGCAAATTCTAGTATTGTGCTTACTATGTGCCAAGCACTGTTCTAAGTGTCAGTAAGTTCTTCATATAAGTTAACAGATTTAGCCCTCACAACAACACCACTATGAGGTAGGTTTGGTAGTATTCCCATTCTACACTTGTGAATACTAAGCCCCAGAGGTTAAGTAACTTGTTCACAGCTAGTTAATATCAGAGCCAGGACTATAAACCCAGGCAAAATGGGTCCCTTGTCTCTGCTCTAACCAGAGGCCAGCAAACTACAGCCCTCCTGTGGCTAGTTGTCGTATGACCTGAGAGCTAAAAATGGTTTTTGTATTTTTAATGATTGAAAAAATCAAAGAAGAATGATGTTTCATGACACATGAAAATTACACGAAATTCAAATTCCAGGGTCCATAAATAAAGTTTTATTGGAACCTAGATACACTTATTCATTTAGGCATAGCTGTTTGCCCGCTGCAACGGTAGAGTCAAATAGCAGCTACAGACACCATATGGCCCACAAAGCCTAAAATAAAAAATCTGGCCTTTCACAGAAAAAGTTTGCCAACCTCTGGTCTAACTCACACTCTCCTCAAAAAATAAACTGGCCAATCTGAGAGAGATAAGTGTTGTGAAGGTACTAAACAGGCTGCTTTGTAATAGAGACACTTGGGGGGAGGTACTTTATAAAGGATGATGGAGAGAGTTCTCTCTGAAGAGGTGACATTTCCACTGAGAACCGAATGGCAACGTGAGGCAGGGGAAGGGTGTGTCAGGCAAAGTGATCAACAAGGGCAAAGACCCTGAGGTAGGAATGAACTAGCGACACTGACCGGGTTCGAAACAAATGGTAAGCCCAGGTATTTGGAAGTGTAATAAAGGGGGAGAAAGCAGTGGAAAGTGAAGTTGAAGGGGACCAGGTGCCGGGCAGGCCAGGCAGGCCTTATGCGCCAGGAGAGCCCTTTAGATTTCACTCTAAGGTCAACAGGAAGTCGAGAAAGTTTTAAGCAAGAGAAAGGCATAATCCCGTCGCTGTGTGGAGTGGCTTATGGAGGAGTGCAGTCCACATGGGTCAGCAGGGAGCTGACTAGGACCTCGGTTGCGGTGGAGCCAGCGTCTGAATGTCACTGCATGGGCCAGACGATGCCCGGGGAGCCAAAGGTCCACAACGGCAGGGCTAGGGAAGGGAGGCCAGGTCTTGCTCCATCTCTGAGGAAAGATGGAAGAGAGCCAGATAAGGCTTATCGCTGTCCCAGACCGAGCAGGGGAAGACAAGAGGCCGTGAGGAGTCAGGAGGCAGGGCGGTGGGAAGCGGGGAGGTGGGAAGCGGGGCGTGGGGAGGTGAGGAGGAGAAGGAAGGCGACGAAGGGGGAGGCCGGACGGGCGGAGGCAGTAGGGAGGCTGGAACAGGGAAGTGGGACGGGGAGGCGGGGCTTCGAGAGCGAGGCGGGGAGGGGAAGGGGGAGGTGGCCGAGCGCTGGAAACGCGCCTCTCCGGCTCTAGGGGGAGCCCCGCCTCGGCCGCCCGCCGCGCCTCTCTTCTCCGCCTGTCCCCGCCTCCCCTTGCACCTCCACTACCAGTCCGCAGGAAGGCCGTGCGGGGAGCCGGCGCTGCTTTCGCTTTCCCTTCCCCGTGCCCGCTCCCTTCGCGCGCGGCGCCAGGCCCCCGGCCCCGGCCATGGCCACGCTCAGGGTCCAGCCCGAAGCCCAAGCCAAGGTGAGCGCTGCGGGGTCCAGGACGGGCCCAGTGGGGAGGCGTGGCCCCGAAAGCCTGGAAACATCCGCGACCCGGCTCCCCAGCCCCCGACTCTAATCACGGTCGCTCATCGGAGCCCATGTGAGCCTCGGTGCCTGGAGCACCTGAGCCCCGGGGAGACCGTCGAGGTCCGCCTGCAGGGGGAGGCGAGGCGGCCGAGGCTCAGCGGGGTGAGGTGAAGCGGAGAGCAGGCATGGAGGGGAAGTCCGCTGGCGCGGGGCCCGGGCCACACACAGACGGGCTGCGGGACCTGCCCTGCCACCTCGTGGCCTTTCCCACTGGGTGGGCCCTGGGACCCACTCCACAGGCCACTGCGTCCCTGCCCCAGTCGCAGAGGCTCTCCTACAGCCTTCCTCACACAGCCCAGGAGACCCGAGGAATCTCTTCTCACTTGAACCACTCGCGCTTCACTGCCAGGAATGTGCTCATCTCCCAAATCCAGCCCTACTAGGATCCACTCCACCCTCCCCAACCCCACGGGATCCACTCCACCCTTCCCCAGGTCAGGCCCTAAATAAACTGGCCATAAAGCAAGGTGTCTGAAGGGCTGCGTGTGTCCCACAGGTGGATGTGTTCCGTGAGGACCTGTGTTCCAAGGTAAGACCTGTGCCATCAGACCCCACCCCTACGCAACTCCCACTGCTAGCCCTTCCTTGCTTCCTGCCTTCCTAGGAAGGGCATTCCATTCTGACCCCCATCTTCCCCCACCCCCACCTCACGCATAGACAGAGAACCTGCTGGGGAGCTATTTCCCCAAGAAGATTTCTGAGTTGGATGCATTTTTAAAGGTACTGGGGCAGGGCAGGGAACTAGAGAGTAGAGGCCAAGGGGAGAGTCTGGGGGGCCATGAAGTGAGGAGGTGAGAGGGATGCCCTTGCCTCCAGCCCTCCTCCCAACCTGCATGCACCAGGAGCCAGTTCTCAATGAAGCCAACCTGAGCAATCTGAAGGCCCCCTTGGACATCCCAGTGCCTGATCCAGTCAAGGAGAAAGAGAAGGAGGAGCGGAAGAAACAGCAGGAGGCAAGCTGGGAAGAGCTGGGAGGAGGGACCCAAGCATGGGGAAAATCAGCCTTAGGCCTGACTCCCAAGGACTCCTCTCTCCCTGCAGAAGGAAGACAAGGATGAAAAGAAGAAAGGGGACGATGAAGACAAAGGTACCCCTGTGGTGGGAAGGGACTTGAGTCTCACCTCCCAGGAGCTCCTCCCTAAGACTTCTCTTCCCTGCCCCTTACACAGTCCTAGCCATGTGACTGACCCATTGTCCACTCCCTAGGCCCTCCCTGTGGCCCAGTGAACTGCAATGAGAAGATTGTAGTCCTTCTGCAGCGCCTAAAGCCTGAGATCAAGGATGTCATTGAGCAGCTCAACCTGGTGAGCCCTCCCACTTCCACCCCAGGCTTCAGGCCAAACCCTTTGTCCTCCTTAGTCTCTGCCAGTTAGGGCATGGCATGTGGTAGGTCTTAACAGAGAGGGCACAGCCAGTGAAGCCAGAATTCCAGGCCCTGGGGCTCAGGATGGACCTGGCATACCTCTACCCACTGTGGGCAAGGAAGCAAAGGAACTTGGGAATTGCGTTGGCGGCTGATGTGGCTTTGATGCCATTCTCTTCTCCCAGGTCACCACCTGGTTGCAGCTGCAGATACCTCGGATTGAGGATGGGAACAATTTTGGAGTGGCTGTCCAGGTAAGAGCGCAGCCCCACTCCTCTGCCTCCTTTCCTCTAATCCATGCTGCTTTCCACTTTCCCCCTTGCATTCTTTCTCCAGGAGAAGGTGTTTGAGCTGATGACCACCCTTCACACCAAGCTGGAAGGCTTCCACACGCAAATCTCCAAGTGAGTGACTACCCACCTGCACCCGCATGCACACTCTGCTTTCAGCTTGGACAGAGGCCTGGGCTCCCTCCTCCTTTTCCTCTCTACACCTGTCTACTTCCCACAGGTATTTCTCTGAGCGAGGCGATGCTGTGACCAAAGCAGCCAAGCAGCCCCACGTGGTAGGTGAGGCCCAGGTCAGGGTGCGTGGGGGGAAGGACACATTTGAAGTAGGCTTGACCCGGGTCTCCTGCAGGGTGATTATCGGCAGCTGGTGCACGAGCTGGATGAGGCAGAGTACCGGGACATCCGGCTGATGGTCATGGAGATCCGCAATGCTTATGTGAGGAGGCGAGGGCAGGGGTGGGCAGAAGCAGCTTCCCCAGGCCACCCACTCCCTGACCCTGCAGGCTGGGGGTGAAGGGTGTCAAAACTCTCGACCTCTCACAAGGCTAGAGATGGGGCACAGAGCCACTGGGGGCCAGCAGCTGACCCCCACTCCTCCCTGGCTCTGTAGGCTGTGTTATATGACATCATTCTGAAGAACTTTGAGAAGCTCAAGAAGCCCAGGGGAGAAACAAAGGGAATGATCTATTGAGAGCCTCCTCTCATTCTGCGATGGCTCCAGAAGAGACCTTTCTGCCATTTACAGGGGACTCCAGACCTTCCCCCACCTTCCGCCTGTTGAGGGTTCTCCCTCACCTTGCCTCGCAGGCACAATAAATATCATCATACCGTTGCCCGTCAGCCCAAGTCTCTTTATTGGAGCCTGACCACCCATCCCGGCCCTGGCTCAGGTATTTCCATTGGTGGGACCAACCCATTGAGCGATTTGAGTGTTGAGCTGCTGGTTGGTCCAGTCCTGTCGGATGTCGTCGAGGTGGCAGTCAAAGTCCACAAGATGCTGGTAGGCCCGGCGCTCCAGTAGTGCTCCCACCATGTGCCGTGACTCTTCCCAGTCCCTCCACATCACTCTGAAATAATAACCCCCATGGAGGTCAAACTCAGCAGGCAGTGGGGCCAGACACTTGGCAGATGTTAGGGTCTAGAGAAAGACCCTTGGGGCAGAACCAAGGACAGGAGGCCCAGGAGCTGTGGGCTTCCAAGAAGAGCTGGGAAGAGTGGGGCACTCACAAGTTCTTGTCCTTGGGGACCCAGCGGAGCCCATGGTTCTCCAGGACGATGACTGGGGGAACATGAGGCTGAGGCACCAGTTTCTGATTATCCAACTGTGTGGACAAGGAAGGGCAGGTGAGGGTTTCAAGGATCCCCCTTCCTACTTTCTCTCCAACTCCCCACCCTGAAACCCAAGCCTCACCATAATAAGTACTGCATCAGGGAAGAATTCTGCAATCCGCCCAGCGATTTTCAAGGCCAGGGGCCCAGGGCTGTGTAAAGGGAAGATCAGAGGAGTGAGGAGCTGACTGTGGGCAACCCTGTGCATTTGAGCTGGGCCTCCTAGGTCTCACAGACGTGGGCACAGTGATGGCCTTTCCATGTAGCTGGCCTGGGGGGTCAGGCCTGCTTGATGCTTCATGCACGACAGCTTGGTGCTTGAGTGCTGTGAGGAACAGGTGCTCAGATGCTGATGATGAGAGTGGAAATCAAAAGTGGTCTTTTGGGAGTGTAATTTGGCATAACCAAACTGCATACTATACATATGCTGACCCAGAAATTCCACTTACAAAGAATTTACTGTAATAATAGGACAATGTCTGTAATAACAAAAAATAGGAAACAACCTCAATGTTTAATGTAAGGCATTAAATAAATCATGGTGCCTCCATATTTGTACTATATAGCTATACACTATATCCTATAGGGTAAGGTAGATCTTGCTTTAGAGATGGAAAGATGTCAGATATTAAGTGAGGAGATAAAAACAAATTACACAACAGTATGTATAATTTGATCCAGAAACATGATTAATACGTAAGTAGAAAACTTTTTCTATACACAGAAAAAGAAATTTCCTTTTTTAAAGTTGCTAGTTGGGCTTCCTCTGTGTTCTTTCAACACCTGGGGAGCACCTCAGTTAAAGCAGGTGTCAGCCTGTTCCTATTGATACACAGTGATCCTCCCCACCCCCACGTCAGCTCCTCCAGGAAGCTCCTCTATATTTCTTTATCTTTCCTCACTCCAATACCCAGCCTAGTGTCTGGTGGACAGGCCTTGCTCCTAAGCATTTGATGAAGACAGATGGAAAGACTGACCAAGAGGGGTTCTCTTGACCGCCCCGCCCCCCAAACCCATTACCGTTAGACTTCTGCTTCTGGCTACCCCACTCACCTCTGGTCGTCCAGAGCTGCATTGGCATGGTAGTACCCAGCCACTACCAGCCCGGCCTGCGCGCCCCACACATCCACCTGCCGTGGGAAAGGGCCATCAGTATCGAAATCGTGCCGCCCGCCCTGTGGGTGCGCACTGCTGCCAAGAGGCCGGGGATGGGCTTGGGCTAGGGGTGTTAGGGGATCGCGGCGGTCTGTGGGCGTCCAGCGGCGGCACCTGGTTGAGGGCGACCTCCAGCATGACGGACAGGGCCAGGTGGCTATGGAACAGGGGCACACAGTCGGTGAGGCACAGGCATTCTTCCGACCGCTGCGCCGGCGCCAGCAACAGCCCGTTGACCGCGGCGTGCGGATACCGGGCGGCATGCAGACACATCTTCACGTAGGCCCGGGCCGAGATCTCCACCTCCCCCATGGCGAGAGGAGCCCCAGCTCGCGTCCGCAAAGTTCCCTCTAGCGCCCCGGCGCCCTCCTTGGCCTTCCCCGTGCCCCCTCCCTTAGGTTCGGCAGTGAGGCTGACTCGGCTCGAAGGCAGCCCGCCGGCTCCGGGCGACCTCGGCCCCGACGCCCGGCCCCCACCTGGCCCGGCACGCCGGCGGTCCAGATTGCATGCTGCGGCGCCGAGCCCCGCCTCCGCCCGCCCCCAGCAGGCGGCCGCAGACCCGCGCCTGTCTGCGGGACCCAGAGCCCGCCGCTCCAAGCCAGACCGGCTTCTGGAGTCCCGCCCACGTGGTGATCTTTGATAGGCTTAGAGGTTCTGCTTTTGCCCAATCACCGGCCGCGTGCAGACCTGGCCCCAGCGAATTGGAAAGAACCCACAACTGTAAACTAAAGAGAACTGCCCGCACCCTGATTGGCTAGGCAGCCCGACTCCGGCTCTGGATTGCAGGATGGCTTCGTCTGTTCCCCGTGCAGCCCGCCCCCACCCCGCAGAGCCAGCGGGCGAAGCGCGCCCTGCGTCGTGTGTCCGGGAGCGGAGGCTCTTGGAGCGTGGGCGCGCAGCAGACCGCCTTGCTTCTGCTATGGAGTGAGTGGATTTGTACTCTAGACCGGCTCTGTCACTTACTAATGAGCTTTGCGACTACAGGGTATATGACCCTTAATGTAGTATCTGCAGAAATAAAGACGGCAATTGGCTGAAGGAGGGGAAAAAAAGAACAAAAGGAGAAATTTACATGTAATTTCCTTCACCATAATGCCTTGGGAGCTCCCGGCACCCCCCACCCCCACTCCCCGACCCCCAGCCCTTGAGGAGGCCAACCATTCACCCTTAATTCTCCCACGAAACCTCATTCTCCCTCCAGGCTTGCTTTCAGCTGATGAGGGTTGCTCCTTCACTCCTTCACCTCAGCCACAGAGTTTTCCCTTTGTCTGTCCAAAGCCTGATTATTCCTATAAAGTCTCTGCCCAAATGCCACCTCTTCCAGGAAGCACTTATGAGACCCCCAGGATGGAAATAATCTTGTGAAATTCCCAAATACGGGTTATCTGCATGGCTGTCACGGCATGTAAGCGTTTCCACCCTGTTCTTTAAGATGACTTCTTAAGAACAGGATGGGTGTCTGATTCATCTTTGTCTTCCTGGCACCCCTTCCCTGTCCCACCACTGCATTCACATTCAGAGTCTGGAGACAGGTGGCACTCAATAAATGCTTTTTAAATAAATGACACACACTGGAGGTAATCCACACAAAGTATAGGTCATTTATGTCCCTTCTAGCCCTGGGATCAGTACATAGATGGTTTCTCTTCACCCTTGGGGTTGACAATCTTCTCCAGGTTGCTGCTGATGATATGATAAAGCTCAGCCTGGAAGAAGGCCAGAAGGGCAGCAGTCAGGTTCTTGGACTTTCCCCTGCCCACATCCACCTCCCTTAGGGGCTTACTCCGCACTCACATAGAAGGCTCTCAGGTCCAGCACCATGGCCCTGAGCTCCCCATAGGCCGCCTCGTCTCGCTCGTGTACCAGGGCCCGGTAATCCATCTGGGATGTAGGAGGCAAAGCTGACTTAGCCCCATGGGAAGTTGGGACATTGGTTGAGTTTCCTCATATAGGGAATAGGTAACTTGAGGATGAGCCCCTTCTCAGCACCAAGAAATGGAATCCCACAGGATCAAGCAGAGAAAGAGGTCAAGGTTTTTGAAGCCCAAATCAGTTTTCTTAGGCAATGCATTTGGCTTAATATTCTCCACATTGGGAAGGTCAGAAATCAGACAAGGAGGACTTCTATCCCTCCACTTCCTCACCCCAACCCCAGCCAGCCGCAGCCAGAAGGCTGGTGGACTATCCACTCACTACATGGGTCTCCTTAGAGGCCTTGGCCACAGCATCCCCGCGTTCTAAGAAGTACCTGCCGGAAGCAAAGGGAATATCCACAAGAATAAGCATTCAGAGAGATATACTCCTTCAGACCCTTCCCAAAGCCCCCCACTATCCTCATGGGACTGTCCAGCTTTGGGAGTCCCAAAGTAATGTCCCTGCAGCCCCCCGTGGTGGTCCTCCAGCTGCCCTCACTTGGAAATGGTTGTCTGGAAGGCTTCCACTTTGGTCTTGACCGCATTCACCCTTTCTAGCACCTTCTCCTGTGGTGACAAAAAGAGATGGGAGGCAAAGAAAACACTTCATCTCCTCCCTCCTTCACTCGCCATCTTCCTCCTTCTCCTGGGTCATGTCTAGCTCCTATCCCTCCCTCCCCAAGTCTCTCCCGCTCTCACCATCCTCACACACCCCTTTCTTACCTGGATTGCCACCCCAAAGTCATTTCCATCTTCAATCTTGGGGATCAGGTGCTGGATCCATGTGATCACCTAAGAGGTATCATGTAGGAATCACTCAACAAACTTACTGGGTTCTTCCTATTACTGCCACTTCCTAATAATAGCCATATTTAATTGACTACTTATTATGTGCCAGGCACTGTGCTATGTATTATATAACTTTTTTAACCCTCATAGCAAACTTTCAAGGTGTATGTTCTTACTGTACCCACTTAACAGATGAAAAAACTGAGTCACAGAAAGTCCAAGTGACTGACTTAGGGTAATCAGCTAGGCAAGTGGTAAGTGTCAGGATCTGAACCCAGGCAGTCTCCCTCTAGGGCCCAAGCTCTTAAACCAACACACTATATCACATCACCTGCACTGTGGACCTGTTACAGCAGTAGATTCTGAGGTTATGGAAGTGGGTACAGTCTCTGATTTGGGGGATACCATTGTGATATCAGAGGTCCAGCAGAATGAGGAAAATAAAAGGTATCCAAACCCAGGCACAGAAGGAAGTTTCCCATTTTGGGAATAGGTCCCTGAATGAAGGACTTGCATCTCTGAAGGAGACCAGGGCCTGCCTGGCTTGTCTTGTCTTTCTACTTCCCCCAGTTCCCAGGCTTACCAGAATGCATTTTTCTTTAAGAGTCCAGACTTCTGGCTTAACCAGGGCAAGCAGGGCCAGGACCTTCTCGTTCCCAGGGAGAAAGCCGCACTTGGGGACTGTGAGAAAGAGGGGATTCAGGCCCCTTCTCATCCAGCAATCAATGTGCCATTTCCCCTTCCCTAGCCACCCCCTCCTCTCTCACCTTCTTTCTTCTCCTGCTTATCTGTTTCCATCTAAGGTAAAAAAGGGGAAAGTAGCTTTAGAAAAGTCATGGAGGTTGGAGGGTCACCCGTCTCCCCTGGGTTTATAGTCTGAGCCCTACGGCCTGAGTGTCTCACCTCATCATCCTTGGGTGGGGGGTCTGGGATGGGGATGTCCAGTGGGGCCCGGAGAGAGGTCAGGTCAGCCACGTTGAGGGAATCCTCCTGCACAGAGCTCACTGTCAGGGCCTGCCCAGCCTCTTCCCCTCATCCCGAGTCACAGTCTTCCCCTCAACACATCCCACCTGCCCTCTGCCTCTAAGCCTAGGCTCAGGCCTCACACCATCCAAACGTTCCCAGTCCACCAGTCACCACTGTTCTCTGCATGCTAAACCCAGTTGTTAGCTAGAGAGGGTGGGTGGAGAGGAGAGAGGCCATGGGGTGGGGCAGGAGGGGCCCACACTACTCACCTGCAAGAGCTGATTCAGGTACATGATTTTCTGTGGCAAAAATCTGTAGAGGAATTCCTCAGCCTGTGGGTTACATTGCAAGGGTGGGGAATCATAGAAGATGCTCAATGAGATGTCTGAGAAGTGGGACTGGAGGGGCCCTTGGAAATCATTGGATCCAATACTAACGAATGAGGAAAGTGAAGCCCTCATTCACTGAGGAAGTGAGGAAAAGTGAAGGGCCGTGCCCAAGTTGGGAAGCAGAGGAAGGTAAGGACTGTGGTATCCCTGCTTTGGGGCCACAGCCTTTTCCTCCACACCAAAAGAGAGGAGAGGAAGTGGCAGAAGTGAGGAGAGTATTAAGAAGGGTCAAATAAAAGGTAGAGATCAATCATTAGGAGCTTATCTTGGGTGAAGGTCTGATAAAGGAAGTAGGGCCCAGGTTTAGAGTGGGTTCAGAAATCACTCTGGGAGGTTGTGACCCTCAAGAATTAGTCCAAGATTCTCAGTCAAATCGCTTAAATCCTGAAGACTTACCTCCTGGAAAAGATTTTGCCTGAAGACATCCACCTGCACAGAGAGCAGTACCCGGATGTTGGTTAAGGGGCTCAGTTGTTAAAAGTAAGATCCCACTCCCAACGGGATGCCCTCCAACTTGGCTCAGGCCTTTGCCACCACAAGCCAGATTTCCCTGGAAGCCCATGCTCAGCGCAGAGACCGGCCAGAGGGCAGGAATCTGGGAATCCCCGGGGAGAAGTGAAAGCACTAAAGGGAGGTTGGGGGAGTTCTCTGGCACGGCCTCGGTCCCCTGGAGCGCCCGGCTGGGCCTCATCCAGGAGGGCTCCCTGGCCCCTTTCTGGCCTCCCAGCCCCCCGTTACCTGTTTGCGGGCTTCCCCGCTCAGGCGCACCCCACAAGGCTTGGCCATGCTGCTCCAGCAGGTAGATCTCCGGTCTCCCGGCTCGCCGCCTGGGCTTTCGCTTTCACTCCCCACGTCCAGGCCCGCCCCCCTCAACCCCGCCCCCTTCTTGCTGTTCCCCCTCCCCCTGGCAGATTGCAAACCGTAGGGAGCCCCTCAGCCATTCTCGGCTAGTTGCTACTAGGAGAGGCGGTGCTGACTGGGTCACAAGCCCAGGGGCTGTCCGAGGGAGGAGCTAGGACCAGCGGGACCGCGGAGACAGAACAGGGGCTGTCCCTCGGAGAAGGGGCGTGGCTTACAGGGAGGGGCAAGGGCCGTCCAGGGGAAGTCCGGGGTTGGTGTGGGAGAGTGTGAAACGGGGTATTCAGTGGTGGGGCTCCCCCTAGAGGGTTCTACTGCGAGGAGGAGCCACTGGAGAGGGACAGAGCGGGTGGGAGAAGCAGCAGGAGAGAGGGCCTGTTGCTGAGAAGGTCTAGCAGGATATGGAAGGGAGCAAGCGAGGGGGCTTCCTCCGGGAGGGAGCCCTGCCTTCAAGACCTACTGGAGAAGGGGCAGGACTCGCTTTAGTGGGGGCTCAGGCCTGCCAGTGTTGAGTCCCCGGCAGAGTGGGACTTCCCAGTGGGGACCGGAGCGTGGCCGACTAATCAGTCTGGACAGAGAGGAAGGCTTTGCGGGAAATACGGTAACCCCGCGCCTCGGGTTTATCCGGAAAGGGGCGGAACCAGCCTGGAGGAAGGCGGGGAGGCGCCCTAGAACAGAGTTGAAAGCCGAGAGGCTCGGGTAGAGGAGCCAGGGACCATTTGCCCTCTCATTGGCTGAGACTCGGCCTTCCTTCTTAGCCACGCCCCTGATTCCTGGCCCCGCCCTTCCTTAGCCTTAAGCTCCTCCCCTTCCCCTGAAATTGGGTCGCAATCCCGCCTTCTTTCCTAGCACTTCCTGTTCCCGGCTGACCCTGGCTAGGGGCCCAGGGCCGAAGAGTGACCGTGGCCGGAGTGACCCGAGGCGGCTGCGCGGATTGGGCTGGGCCGTGAAGCCGGACACTAGGCCGGAGGGCCGCGCGCAGCCTGCGCCGGGTCCCGGCGGGCGGCGGGGCTGGGGCTGACCCCTATCTCAGCATGCCGGCGGAGGAGGAGCGGGCCTTCCTGGCGGCCCGCGAGGAGCTGGCGAGCGCCCTGAGGAGGGATTCCGGGCAGGCGTTTTCCTCGGAGCAGCTCCGGCCGCTGCTGGTCACCTCTCTGCCGCCAGCAACCCGCTACTTGCAGCTGGACGCCGCACGCCTGGTCCGCTGCAACGCTCACGGAGAGGTGAGGCCTGGCCCCGCTCGGGACGGGGACGTGGGACCTGAGGCCGGGGTGGGCTCACAGCGCTCTGCTCTCTGTCTGCTCCCAGCCCCGAAACTACCTCAACACCCTGTCCACGGCCCTAAACATCCTGGAGAAATACGGCCGCAACCTCCTCAGCCCTCAGCGACCCCGGTACTGGCGCGGGGTCAAGTTTAATAACCCCGTCTTTCGCAGTACGGTGGATGCTGTGCAGGTGAAGCCCCTGGGCCCCGTATGGGAGAAGAGGATTGGCCTGGGCTGGGGGTTGGCTAGAATGGGCCTGAGGCTGTGTTAAATGGGGAGGGGTCCAACCCTATCGGGAAGGGGGCCCTGGGCGGTGACTGGTTTGAGTCTTTGGCAGGGGGGCCGGGATGTTCTGCGATTGTATGGCTACACAGAGGAGCAGCCAGATGGGCTGAGCTTCCCTGAGAGACAGAAGGAGCCAGATGAGCACCAAGTTGCTACAGTCACACTGGACGTGCTGCTGCTTCGGACAGAGCTCAGCCTACTGTTACAGGTGAGGTGTCTCTAGGTGTCTCTAAGCATCAGGGCTGGGGAGCCCAGCCTAGCTCCAAAGCCAATCTGGGGACCCCCATGCTGCTAAACCATGGGCTTAGTCCCCACAGCAACCTGGGAACTCCCCATACTGTTCTCCCTGTGAATGTTGGGGGACCAGGGCTTTCACAGAGGGCCTTGTACTGGGGCTGTTAGGTGGGAACTCCTCTTATCTTGTTTGCAGAATACTCACCCAAGACAGCAAGCACTGGAGCAGCTGCTGAAAGACAAGGTTGAAGATGATGTAAGGAAGGCAGGAATGGGGCTCTGGGGCCTGATGAACAAAGGGGACAGGGGTTGTGGGACTCTGTGTCCCCAAACCCTTTCCTATTCCCTGCCCTTTTTCTTCAGATACTGCAGCTCTCAGAGTTTGCCCCCCTACAGAGAGAGATTGCTCCTGGCCCCCTCACCACACCCTCTGCCCTAGGTATTATGGGTCCCATATTGGGAGGAGGGAGTGTTAGTAGACCATATTGATGGAAATTTGGGGCCCTTCTCTATCTATCTTCTTGACTATCTTCCCTTTTTTTTTTTTTTTTAAAGAGATTAAAATCATTACCTTGAGACCAGATATGGTGAAAAGTAGTCTGTGGCTTGTCCCCCTCCACAGCAGATTCAGATGTAACCTGGTCTTTTTCAGAAAGATGCTCTCTTTCTTCTCTCCTGTTCTCCAGGCCCCACTCCCGGTCCCTGTTTCCTCTGTGGTTCTGCCCCAGGCACACTGCACTGCTCATCCTGTAAACAGACCTTGTGCCCAGCTTGTGATCTCCTGTTCCACGGGCACCCATTCCGTGCCCATCACCTCCGCCAGACCCTATCTGGGGCCCCCCAGACCACCCGCCTGACCCCCAGGTAAGATGCCTTCTCTTCTGGATGGGAGTGAAATTGAGAGAACTTACAGTTACTTGAGTATTTACCATGCATCAGATTCTATGCTAAAGACTGATTCATAGAGGGCAAGTAACCAGTTACTGCCTCCGGGAGATCATAAACATACATATCAAGCAATAGCAGTCACAACAAGATAGATTATTATGTTGTGCCAATAGGTAGTAGGAGGATGCAACCTAGTCTGAAGGATCATCGGCTCAGTCAATTGGTGGTATTTTAAGCAACCAGTCTGGGTCAGGCCCTGTGTTAGGGGTATTTACCAGCAAGATGTGAACTTTAAGCAGTCATTTAAACATTGAACAGGCTATGGATATGGGAGTGTTCCAGACAGAACAGTGTGTGCAAAGGCCAGAGCCATGTGTTGTTATGCAGGGAATGAGGGATGCCCAGGGGTAAGGGACCCAGGCACCAGAGTCCCCCTCAGCAGCCATGTCTGCTTTTGCATTACAGCTTACCTGCCCCGGCTCCACCACGGCCTCAGTCAGCCTCCCTGCTGGCCTTCGGAAACAGCTCCCTTTCTCCCCCTGATCCCGCAAGTGCCCGTCTGCCCTGGCACTGTGCTGCCTGTGCCATGTTAAATGAATCTTGGGTAGTGCTCTGTGTGGCCTGCAATCGGCCCCGAGGCTGTAAGGGGCTAGGGCTAGGGATCGAGGGTCCCCAAGGAGCTGGGGCCCTAGAACCTGAGCTTGCACGGGGTCGCTGGGCCTGCCAGAGCTGCACCTTTGAGAATGAGGCGGCGGCTGTGCTATGTGCCATGTGTGAGCGACCTCGGCTGGCTCAGCCTCCTAGCTTGGTGGTGGATTCTCGGGAGCCTGGCGTTTGCAGGCAGCCCCATCAGGTAACCTGTTCTTGGCCTCCCCAGCTCTTTATTTGCACCTGTTAGCACAGGCCATTCTCTACTTCCTCATCCCATTTTCCTTCGGTTCCCCCGTGTCATCCCCCCAGCTCCCTGTATTTCCATCTTGAGCCTCAGCCAGCTTTCAATGGGATAATTCTTTCTGCCTTCCCAGCAGGGGGATACTTTTCTCTCCTCTGCCCAGACTCCATTCTGGTACTGTATTCACTGTACCTTCTGCAACTCGGGCCCTGGCTGGGTGTGTGCTATGTGCAACCGAACCAGCAGCCCCACCCCAGTACAGCACGCCCCCCGGCCCCATGCCAGCTCTTTGGAAGAGCGACTCCCCGAACCAGGGCTTCCACGACGCCTCAGTGCCCCCTTGCCCAGTTCCTGTGGGGACCCTGAGAAGCAGCGCCAAGACAAGATGCGGGAGGAAGGCCTCCAGCTAGTGATGAAGATCCGGGTGAGGATTTGGGCCTGGGATGAAGTGAGGCTGAGCTGGTGGGGGAAGGGAGAGGCTGTTGATTAATGAGTTCTTATAAAACTTGTCATTGTTAGCAGCAGCTGCCTCTTATTAAACACTTCCCCCGTGACAGGTGTCATGCTGTGCACAGCTCACATGATCCACACATCTGAGCTCAACCACTGTTAGCATTTTGGTTGGGGCTGGGAACGGTGGAGGGTTCCCTTCCTGATGGGCCCTCTGTCTGGGTGGGACTGTCCCTTAGGAAGGGGAAGCTGCAGGCGCCTGTCCAGAGGAGGTCTTCTCGGCTCTGCAGTACTCAGGCACCGAGGTGCCTCTGCAGTGGTTGCGCTCAGAGCTGCCCTACGTGCTGGAGATGGTGGCTGAGCTGGCTGGACAGCAGGACCCGGGACTGGGTGCCTTTTCCTGTCAGGAGGCCCGGAAAGCCTGGCTGGATCGTCACGGCAATCTTGATGAAGCTGTGCAGGAGTGTGTGCGGGCCCGGCGAAGGAAGGTACCAGCTGTGCTGGAGGCGGGGCAGGGCTGTGGGTTGTGGGCCTCAGAGCCTTTCACTCTCCTCTGCTTGTTTTTTCCCTTTTCACTCCTTCTCTCCATGCCCAACTGGCAGGTGCAGGAGCTCCGGTCCCTGGGTTTTGGGCCTGAGGAGGGGTCTCTCCAAGCGTTGTTCCAGCACGGGGGTGACGTGACACGGGCCCTGACTGAGCTGCAGCGCCAGCGCCTAGAGCCCTTCCATCAGCGCCTCTGGGACAGTGGCCCTGAGACCACCCCTTCCTGGGACGGGCCAGATAAGCAGGTGCTGGGAGGAGGTGAAGAGCCCACTTGGGCTGAGGGAAGGCTGACGGGTAGGACCCCTGGGGTCTGACAGCATCATCTTCCCTCTCTGCCTGAATCACATTGCAGAGCCTGGTCAGACGGCTTTTGGCGGTCTACGCACTCCCCAGCTGGGGCCGGGCAGAGCTGGCGCTGTCGCTGCTGCAGGAGACACCCAGGAACTATGAGTTGGGGGATGTGGTGGAAGCTGTCAGGCACAGCCAGGACCGGGCCTTCCTCCGCCGCTTGCTTGCCCAAGAATGTGCCGTGTGTGGCTGGGCCCTGCCCCGCAACCGGGTAAGCCCCTCCCCACTGCACCTGACCTTCCAATGACTCTATTCCCCTTGGACCCCAACTCCACCCCAGCCTCATCTCTGGTCCTATCTTTTGCTCTGCAGTTACCCATGTGCCCCTGAAGGGTTCTGGGAAGGGGAGGGCAGGAATAGGCCACCTCCCCTCCTTTTTTTTTAATGTTCTATTATGCAAAATTTCAGGAAGACAATAGTAGAAAAAATGTATAAGAAGTTTCCTCCTCTACCCCCAACCCTCTCACCATGTATTCATCACCATGCTTCTGCAGTTATCAATGTATGGCCAATCCTTATTTCACCTACATACACAGAGGATTATTTTGAAGCAGATCTCAGGCATCATATAGTTTATCTGTAAATATTTCAGTATGTATCTCTAGAAGGTAAGGCTCTTTGAAGACAGCCACAAATACCATTGTCACACCAAAACAAATTAACAGTAATTCTTTAATGTCATCATCAAATATCCAGTTGGTAGGAACAGGCCCCTCATATCCCCTGAGCCCCCACTTACTCTAGGTCGGAAGTGGCAGTTCTTTGACCAAATACAGTCCAGTTTAGTTAGGGTGGCTCTCTGTGTTTTTTGTTTTGTTTTATTTTTACTCCTTATTTTATTTTGTTTTTTTAAAGATCGGCACCTGAGCTAACAACTGTTGCCAATCTTTTTTTTTTGTTCTGCTTTTTCTCCCCAAATCCCCCTAGTACATAGTTGTATATTATAGTTGTGGGTCCTTCTAGTTGTGGCCCGTGGGACGCTGTCTCAGCGTGGCCTTATGAGCGGTGCCATGTCTGCGCCCAGGATTCAAACTGGTGAAACCCTGAGCCGCCGAAGTGGAGCACATGGCACAGACTTAACCACTCGGCCATGGGGCCGGCCCCTTTACTCCTTATTTTAAAATAATCGTAGATTCACAGAAAGTTGTAAAAATAGTAGAGTCTTGTGTGCTCTTCCCCCACCTTCGCCCAATGGCAACATCTTATGTAATTATAGTACAGCATCAAGACCAAGAACTAGACATTGGTACAGTGTTGGCTCGACTGCAGCCCTTGTTCATTTTTCACATGGATGTGTGTTTGTGGTTCTATGCACTTTTATCCCACGTATAGATTCCTGTAACTGCTACCACAATCAAGATACAGACTCATCCATCACCACAAAGGAGCCCCCTCCTGCTATCCCTGTATAGTTGTAACCTTCTTCCCTCCTCCCATCACCTGGCAACCACTAGGCTGTTCTCCATCTCTATAGTTTTGTCATTGCAAGGATGTTACTTGTGTGTTTGCTTTTAATTGAACATGAATGCCTTTAGAGGGTGTTCTTCCGTTTACCTTAAGTCTCGCTGGTGTCTGTCCTCCTCCACCTGACAGTCTTCAGACACTTAGGTTGCCTGCCTGGCATTTGTTGGCATTTGAGGTTGCTACCCCTGCCCAGGTGTCAATTAGACCCTGGCTCTCAGCAGACACCTGGCTACTGCTCCTTCCTCTGGCTGGCAGCTGTGGCTCCTGACACCACCCCCCCCCCCCCCCCCCC